>NC_090266.1:738123276-738734109 GCF_040414725.1 Anabrus simplex | reverse complement strand
CCTTGGTGTGAAAATGGGAAACCACGGAAAACCATATTCAGGGCTGCCGACAGTGAGGTTCAAACCCACTCTCTCCCGGATGCGAGCTTACAGCTGCACGCTCCTAACCGCACGGCCAATTCGCCCGGTATATAGGAAGAGAAGTTAGGGACTGGAATACTTAACTAGGGAAATGTTTGTTATATTTTCATACTTTTGAAATTATTTAAGAAAAGTCTAGGTAAAGAAGATATGGAAATTCTGACACCTGGGCGACTGCGCTAAATGCGGTCTGATTGTGAAAAATAGGGTCGCATACGGGAAATTCCTGGAAATACTGGAGAGTTGCAAACTTATTTGTTACTTCCCTCTTCACTGAATTTCTGAAGGTAGTATCCGTTGTTTCCCACTTTCACACCAGGCAAATGCTAGGGCTGTACCTTAATTAAGGCCACGGCCGCTTCCTTCCCACTCCTAACCCTTTCCTGTACCATTGTCGCCATAAGATCTCTCTGTGCCGGTGCGACGTCAAGCAAATTCTAAAAAAAAAAAGGGAGATAGTATTTAAAACTTAACTTTTACCGAGCTCGATGGCTGCAGTCGCTTAAGTGCGGCCAGTATCCAGTATTCTGGAGATAGTGGGTTCGAACCCCACTGTCGGCAGCCCTGAAGATGGTTTACCCTGGTTTCCCATTTTCACACCAGGCAAATGCTGGGGCTGTACCTTAATTCAGGCCACGGCCGCTCCCTTCCCATTCCTAGGCCCTTCATGTCCCATGGACGCCATAAGACCTATCTGTGTCGGTGCGACGTAAAGCAAAAAAATAGACATGGTGTCCGGTTCTATGCTTGCACAAAAGAAATATTGTTCTTCATGCTGACTCTTCGCAGCTAGTTTCGGCGAGGCCCTGTTTCTCTTCGTTAGTTTCAACCTCTGGTTTCAATTCGGGTATCGTCGCAAAGATGGACTTTCACGGCCTGTGACGTAACTATGTGACTGTGGCAGTGCACACACTGGTCGCTCGTCCGTCCACTTACATGCTTTGTGCCCACGGGACGAAAAACCCAGCGTGAGCAAGAATGCCGTAAATGGTCAGAAATGATTGAAATTGTTAAGCTGAGCTGGCAGGCGTCGTTTTCCACCGTTAACATGTATGCTTGGCCTTCCTCGTCTTGCAGAATCTCTTAGTGAGCAGATTTTTTCAAATCAACGGCACACCGTCACTTCTGTAGTTGATTCTATATTCCTCGGCCTTACCACATTATGATTTGTTTCTGCTATCGTATCGAGTTCAAACTCATGAAGCCTAATAAATTGCACATTGGTTTAAAACGCGTGCGGCAATAAAGACTTCCACTATCCCTAACCCCGTCTCTAAGTGGGAGAGAGTGGTTAGCTCTATGCCCTTCCACCTTTACCCCCAGTAATTAACCTGGTATGCATTTTTGGCGTTGGCTGAATAAACCTCAGGGCTATGTGTCTCTCCAGAGGTAGAAATCTCGTTTCTAAATGTTCTACTTCCTGACATGGATTCGAACGCACGTTCTTCCACGTAAACCGAGCGTGTCCTTACCGCCTCGATAAAGCAGCCTCTTTTTTTTTTTGCTATTTGCTTTACGTCGCACCGACACAGATAACCTATGTCTTATGGCGACGATGGGATAGGAAACGCCTAGGAACTGGAAGGAAGCGGCCGTGGCCTTAATTAAGGTACAGCCCCGGCATTTGCCTGGTGTGAAAATGGGAAACCACGGAAAACCATCTTCAGGGTTGCCGACAGTTGGGCTCGAACCCACTATCTCCCGATTACTGGATACTGGCCGCACTTAAGCGACTGCTGCTATCGAGCTCGGTGCAGCCTCTTTTAATGTGAAGGGTTCCAAAATAAATACTTTATGTATGTACATGCATACTTACTGTTTCAGCTCTTCTCAACAGCTCTTCTGGCTGTTGCGGGAATTGTGAGGGAACTGCTCTCGTCTTACGACGACTTCCTCTTTTACTACGGAACGGTGATCACTACGTACATCTTTGCCGGGTACACTTGCACTATCCTGTCAACACTCCCAGGAAGCTATGCTTTTTATGTACGCAGAAGGAAGCTCATGGTGGCTGTAAGTATCATTTGGCCTTCACAATATTAGACACTAAGGTTACTTGCCAGCCACGTGTACTTTATTTACTGCAATTTCAAGCTGAACGTGCCAGCCATGCATTCTTTATTTACTCTTACTGTACTTTCGAGCTGGAATGTTATAACAAGCTTACAAAGAAGAATTAATTTAGTTATAAGGGTGAACCAAGGCTTTAGAAAGTACTGTGTTAAGAAATGCTGTACACCAGAATATTCTTCTTGTTCTTGAATGTGCCGTATCAGATCCTCCTGATGTTGGTTGTCAGTCTGGCGTAAGTTATACGTCTGTTTTATTCTGCACGGTGGAATAGCTTCTGATGGTTTCGTATGCCCGTCCAATCTTGATTATTAAGGATAATTTATTCATACGCCATAGCAACTACACTTTTCCTGCCAAAAATTTGTCAAGACTAGAAGGAATAATTAACATCTGCTAGCTTACGTCCGAAGTTATGTAGGCACAGAGTTTCCAACGAAACGGCTTCTTCGCTTCGAAGTCACGTGGACTAAGGTCAGAAAATAGGGAAATCGTAGCAAGACCTCTTATCCCAAACACTGTAAACGACGTGTAACAGTGTCTGGGCAGTGAAGGCTAGCGTTTTCATGAAGATTGTTACGCGTCCGAGCCGTTCTGGACGTTTCTTCCTTATTGTACGACCAAGGTGGTACCAAAGAAATGATCTTTTTTTTCTATTTGCTTTACGTCGCACCGACACAGATATGTCTTACGGCGACGATGGGATAGGAAAGGCATAGGAAATGGAAGGAAGCGGCCGTGGCCTTAATTAAGGCACAGCCCCGGCATTTGCCTGGTGTGAAAATGGGAAACCACAGAAAACCATCTTCCGGGCTGCCGACAGTGGGGCTCGAACCCATTATCTCCCGATTACTGGATACTGGCCGCACTTAAGCGACTGCACCTATCGAGCTCGGCCACAGAAATGATGTGTACTACTGTGCCATAAAAGTGCATCCCTGACGAACTGGATGTTACAACAGAACACCTCGACTGTCGTGGACCGAAATGATCATTAGTTCCGTGAGTGACGACTATTTGTCGAACTTTGTGTCACCGTGGTGATTCGGGATGACGTTGTTCATTGGACTGTTGCTTAAATTCAGGTTTGTATGCCCGTATCTTATGTTTTATCGATAGCAATTACTGGATCGCGATTCAAACTTTAAATATTGATATACTGTATGTTTCATAGCGCGTCCATTTCTCTATTCATCTAGCAGCAATTTTCCACACATATAAATCCAACCGTAGCATTGGGCACACCGACAACGCAAGAATATTTGCACGCTGGTCTAATTCTGTCACATTCCACTGCGTCCATTGGGCGCTGTTCGATCATATCCTTGTAGCTGACAATGCGCTGCGGAGAAGGTCGGAAGTGGAATCTGTTCCCAGTTTGAAGGTCTTTACTCACCTTGCCACTGTATGACTAGGTCGTGCTATCGCTGCCAAACTTCAGTTCATTCCATTACCCACCGCTGCCCTTTGACGACTGACATTGAAAGCAAGGTCAATTCCAGATCGACGTACCCTTGCACCAATTGGTGGCAACGTTACAAGGTACTTACCAGCATTTACATTGTCATACCGTATCTTCAGGATATAAAAGGTATGAATCAACCTCTTTTTCCATTGAGTATTTTATTATTTTGAATGATGAGAATTAATTTGAGTGGTCTTTGAATCTCCTGAAATGAGTGCCTCAAACCACCTCGACCACTTAGGTTTGGAACATTACTGGGATATAGATCTGAAAATAAGGGGTTCGATTCCTGAGCAAACAGTGTTGATTTAAGGGGTCTGTAATTAATGGCGTGCGGCTTTCGTAGAGGCGTGGTGCAGGCAACCTGCACGGCTGTGAGAATGGGGACCTATTTGAAGTAATTCTAATGATGAAGACGGCACATATACCAAACTCCCGGGGCGGAATAATTAACCAATGGAAGTTAAAATCCCAATTCGGCCTGAAATGAAACCCGGGACCTCTTGAACCAAAGACGAGCATGCTAACCATTTAGCCATGGAGCCTGATAAGGGTTTGATAATCCTGTCCTTTGTCCCAGTAACATCAACCACCAAGCACCTAACACTTTTGTTATCTGTTGTCTCCTACTCTTCTCTGTGTTTGCTTTAAAGGCCTGTTTTCACACGTAGGACTGTGCTTCGGCTGTGCTTCGACCGTGCTACGGCGGTGTCGCCTACTCTGTCTTTTCACATGTAGGACTGTGCTGCGACTGTGCTGTGGTCATGTGGTCCTTGTTCATTGCATCTGTGCTCACAGGTTGGAGACATGGATCCTAACGAAGAAGACGTAGTTATTGCCTGCGCAGCGTACATTGTTTTACAACAAAAGAAGAAGAGAAATAAGAATTATAAAGGCATTCATGTTGTTGAACTAAAATTATCACTTGTTCGTCTATTTTTAAGGAAGACAACTGCGCCACCCTACTACTGCAAACTATCACACAATGTATCTCAACCAACGAGCACAGTATTCAGACAGTGCATTGCGCACTCTATGTTATTCTGTGCTCGTTGGTCACTGGATCACGTACGACCGAGTGCTTCCGATTACCACCGAAATAAGACGGAAGTCCGGCTTGGCGACACTAGGGCGACCGTTTCTAATTTTCACATGTGGTACTGTGCTGAGACCAGGCGACGACTGTGTGGGCCGTAATCGCTCTGCTTGGCGATCCATGACAGCACGGTACCAACACGGTAGGGACACAGTCCTACATGTGAAAATACTCAACTGCTGTTCAATGTAAATGGAATGGTTGCCTGTTTTCACATGTAGGACTCTGCTGCGACTGTGCTTCGACCGTGCTGTGTCGTCCGCAATCGCCAAACAGTATAAACCATTCCATTTGCATTGAACAGCAGTTGAGTATTTTCACATGTAGGACTGTGTCCCTACCGTGTTGGTACCGTGCTGTCATGGATCGCCAAGCAGAGCGATTACGGCCCACACAGTCGTCGCCTGGTCTCAGCACAGTACCACATGTGAAAATTAGAAACGGTCGCCCTAGTGTCGCCAAGCCGGACTTCCGTCTTATATCGGTGGTAATCGGAAGGACTCGGTCGTACGTGATCCAATGACCAACGAGCACAGAATAACATAGAGTGCGCAGTGCGCTGTCTGAGTACTGTGTTCGTTCGTTTAGATACATTGTGTGATAGTTTGCAGTAGTAGGTGTGGCGCAGTTGTCTTCCTTAAAAATAGACGAACAAGTGATAAGTTTAGTTCAACAACATGAATGCCTTTATACTTATTCTTCTTTTGTTGTAAAACAATGTACGCTGCGCAGGCAATAACTACGCCTTCTTCGTTCGGATCCATGTCTCCAACCTGTGAGCACAGATGCAATGAACAAGGACCACATGACCACAGCACAGTCGCAGCACAGTCCTACATGTGGAAAGACGGAGTAGGCGACACCGCCGTAGCACGGTCGAAGCACAGCCGAAGCACAGTCCTACATGTGAAAACAGGCCTTTACGCAATCATTGGAGGAAAGTCTGATCTACAAAATCCAGTGCACATTCTTTGCATACGCCAAGTAACGGGGTCCTGTGAGGGTAATTTAACATTTTAAAATATGTTTATAACGAAGTAAGGTTCCATACCTGCTAGCATAGGTAATGTATAGCTCTAAAATTCTGTGAACGACAGACTCAAAATTATCGACTAGTACTTTACACATAAATAATTCACAAACTTCCTCGCATTAATGAATAAAAACTGGATTTCTTTGTAGGTAGTGTGGTAGTTGCTTCCTTGTCTTCAAAGAGACATAAGTTTCATATTGTTACTAATCACCTCTCATATGAACGACTGAAGTATTTTGTACATACTGGGCAGCGTTAACTAGTTGCGAAAGGTGAGTTCAAGTCGAAGGCATGCACAATTCAATCACACAAATTTCTACACAAATTATAATATAATAAATAATTTAATATAATTTGAATATTGTCATCATCATCATCATCTGTTTACCCTACAGGTTCGGTTTTTCCCTCGGACTGAGCGAGGGATCCCACCTCTACCGCCTCAAGGGCAGTGTCCTGGAGCTTCAGACTCTTGGTCGGGGGGATACAACTGGAGAGTATGACCAGTACCTCGCCCAGGCGGCCTCACCTGCTATGCTGAACAGGGGCCTTGTGGAGGGATGGCAAGACTGGAAGGGATAGACAAGGAAGAGGGAAGGAAGCGGCCGTGGCCTTAAGTTAGGTACCATCCCAGCATTCGCCTGGAGGAGAAGTGGGAAACCACGGAAAACCACTTCCAGGATGGCTGAGGTGGGAATCGAACCCACCTCTACTCAGTTGACCTCCCGAGGCTGAGTGGACCCCGTTCCAGACCTTGTACCACTTTTCAAATTTCGTGGCAGAGCCGGGAATCGAACCCGGGCCTCCGGGGGTGGCAGCTAATCACGCTAACCACTACAACACAGAGGCGGACTTGAATATTGTAATTATTGTAATTAATTTGGTATGATTTGAATACTGTAATTGTAATATTATGATTAATTTCACATGATTATAATATTGTTATTGTTTGGTCATCAGTCCATATACTGGTTTGATGCAGCCGTACACCACACCCTATCATTTGCTTAATTTTTTATTTCTACGTATCTACTACATCCTACGTTTACCCTAATCTGTGCTGTTCTTACCAGCTGTACTTCACTCAAAAACCAACTGAACAAGTCCTGGGTGTCTTGAGATGTGTCCTATCATTCTATCTCTTCTTCTCGTCAAATGTTCCCAGGTCGTTCTCCTCTCCCCAATTCGTTTTAGTATACCTTCATTCGTGATTCGATCTACCCATCTCACCTTCAGCATTCTTCCGTAACACCAAATTTCAAAGGATTCTATTCTCTTAATTTGGTGTGAAAAAACTAAAACTCTTCTGATGGCGATGTTTATTATTTGGGAGCTCGGGAATTAAGTAGCCGAGGACATGTACCGGCTATAGTGGTATTAACAACTTGCATACTGCCAGCCGCAGACACGAGACGTCTGTGATTCACATTAATTCACATATAACTTGAAAAGAATTTGGTACTGCTCGTGTAGATCCTGCTTTAAATGAAGCTATGTAGGGAAACTTACTTTCAGCCTTTCTTAGTGCCACCATTGAAATGGCGTATGGCTTTTAGTGCCGGGAGTGTCCGAGGACATGTTCGGCTCGCCAGGTACAGGTCTTTTGATTTGACTCCCGTAGGCGACCTGCGCGTCGTGATGAGGATGAAATGATGATGAAGACGACACATACACCCAGCCCTCGAGCCGGCGAAATTAACCAATGCTGATTAAAACTTCCCAACCCTACTGGGAATCGAACCCGGGACCCCTCTGACCAAAGGCCAGCACGCTAACCATATAGCCATGGAGCCGGACAGTGCCACCATTGAAGAATGATCACAATGCTACATAAAACTATTAAATTGATGTTCTCGCAGAAAACACTGTGCACTTCATACAGCAACCGGCAAAACACTTTGAAGAAAGCACTGCAAGACTGTTTTTTTTGCTATTTGTTATACGTTGCACCGACACAGATAGGTATTATGGCGACGATGGGTAGGAAAGGGCTAGTAATGGGAAGGAACCGGCCGTGGCCTTAACTAAGGCACAGTCCCAGCATTTGCCTGGTGTGAAAATGGGAAACCACGGAAAACCATCTTCAGGGCTGCCGACAGTGGGGTTCGAGCTCACTATCTCCTGGATGCAAGCTCACAGCTGCGCGCATCTAACCGCACGGCCAACTCGCCCGGGCACTGCAAGACTGAGAACAGATAGAAAGAAGAATGCGTTCCCGAATGGCGAATAACGGTGTCCTGTGAGAGAGTCAAGTGCATGCAAACAGGGTCGGAGCATTTAAGACGATTAAACTGTGTGTTTCCTCACCTTATCCCCCTTTCGTCTCTTTTGTCATGACTTGTTCCTGGAACTGATAATCAGCAATGTGCCTCCAGGCTTTCAGGGGCACTTCCCTCGTCAAATGCATGCGGTCCATATAAAAACTATTGTCGCCACAAGACCTATCTGTGTCGGTGCGACGTAAAGCCACTAACAAAAAGTATATATATATATATATATATCTATACAAACTTGCAGTCTAACTTGCCTGACTTATGTATTGTACCCATTTTCCAGGGCGTAATGGGACTACAGTGATAAAACAATGTACCACGTTGCCTGGCGTCAAATGTATCCTTATTGAACAATGAACAATGAACATTTATTGAACATAACAGGCGATTTCGCCCCTATACATGTTCACATACAGAGAAAAGGAAAAATAAACAATAGAGAATACAAATTTACTAACTACTGCTACCGTCCGGCCGTGTCATCACCCTGGTGAGAAAAAGGCCGCCCTCCTCATGATGACACAGCCGGCACTAACTGTGGAGCCCTAAGGCGAAACCCCAACAATCCTAACCAGATGACTGTGCGTTTATTCTCACCATTCCATTGCAACAAACCACATCTAATTGGATTCACTCTCCTCTCCTATCCCACCTATCGCATTCTTCCCTTCCTTTGCTTATTTGGAGTGGGCCTTACCCACCCCGTCATTTTCCCTTGCCCATCCTCCCTTATCCCCCCCTAATATGCATGAATGGCGAGAAAAGGCACCTGCCCTAATAATAATAATAATAATAATAATAATAATAATAATAATAATAATAATAATAATAATAATAATAATAAATAATAATAATAATAATAATAAACCACTCAGATCACCAAAAAAGAAAAAGAAGAGAAAATTGTCGTATCCCCTGGGCATGTCATAAGGCTCGTTGGACACTCCGGAAACGTGAAACCCCTAAAGTAGAGCCACCACAGCAGTCATCCTCAGAGCCTCGTGCCATGCCCCTCATTCCGTAGAATTAACACCCCAGAATCAAGAGAGAATAATAGTAATAATAGTAATAATAATAGTAATAATAATAGTAATAATAATAGTAATAATAATAATCTATGTATAAGAATATTATTCGTAACAGTCATTTGCTGTAGCAGTCTCTTACTCAATATTCAAGCATGCTCATCAAGTGTCCTTATTTCGTTCTGCGCTTTCGTCACTTTATTGTTACTGACCTAAACCTAATCAATACTGCAAACAACACCAATCAGCATTTCAACACTTGCATTCCCACCAACTCTAACACAAACAGAAAGACCTAGCCTTCATGTAATCCCATATTATTACCCAACTCCCCATACTCAACTAAGTACACAACTCCTATCTTCCCTAGCTCTTTTGAATCTTATCATACTATCCCCTTCCCTTATATACACACTCTTCCCATATACATACAAAACTATTCCACCCCCCTACTCCCTTGTCCAACCTCTAACTCAGCCTCCTTCATTTTACTCTCGCAGGACTTTTTGCCGCGCATTAATACCTGTTCAATTCACCCCCTATTTCCCACTGCTTAATAATCCATCTCAAGATTGCTTTCTCATCCCCCCTTCCCAATATTTTCCGATGCTCTTCACTCAATAATCCATGTCTTATTTCCCTCGTTTCCTCGCAATCTCTTAGCAAATGAAATTCATCATTCACCGCTCCACAAAGTATACACCTAGTCTTATCCCTCCCCTGCAGCCAACCTGTATTCCTTGGCAAACCTAACAACCACCACATCATTCCATATCGTTTTGACCTATCAACGTATCTAATATTCAACCCTGCTATCTCCTCTATTTTCGTCAAAACCTTTAGCGAATTTCTCAGACTGCTTTCCCCTAATAATTTCTGCCTATGGATATCTTTAATCCTCCTTTCCAGTATCTTCATCCCTCTAACTTCTGTCTTCGACCATACCTCCCCCCACAGGTGTCCTAATCCTCTCCTCTCCACATATCCCTTTATTTTTCCTAGCCCCCCCTATACATGCTCTTACATTGCTGTTCATACGCTGCCTGCAATATCTTCCCACCTTCCTGTCTTTTTAAATTCATCCAGTATCTCACTATTCTTTTTACCCCCTCTGATTCCAAATCCTCCCCACACGTTAATTCCGCCCCTGCATTTGCTGTGCACCTCGGTAAGCCCATTACTAACTTAGCAAAACTACTAACAATCCTTCTTAGTTCCTCTCTTTTCTCATCCAGCCCCCAAACTTCTGCGCCGTACAATACCCTCCAAAACATTACCGACCTTAACACTAGCCTCAGGGTTTTATAACTGATACCCGGATATTTGGTTAGCATGTTTCTTACTGAGGCTAGGGCTGCCAATCCCCTGTTTTTCGCCCTTCTGATCTGGTCATTCCACGTTCCTTTGTCATTAAAAATAACTCTTAGATATTCCAACTTCCTTACCTGTTCCAATCTTTCTCCCTGCATTACCCAATTACCTTCTATCTTTCTTCTTTTGTCTACCTGGACTACTAATACTTTAGACTTATTTCCATTAATTCTCAATCCCCATTTCCTCGCAAATAGCGTCACTGCGTTTAACGCTCTATTCATCCCCCCTGAAGTTAGCGTCATCAATAACACATCATCCGCAAATATCAGTCCTGGTACCTCTAAACCATTAATTACCGGCACAGCCCAATTTTCTGCCCCAAACTCCTCTAAAATATCGTTGATAAATAAAATAAACAGTATTGGCGATAATTTACACCCTTGCTTTAAACCCACCCTGGACTCTAAGGGTCTACTCAATCTCTCTTCTCCCAATTTTACACAAAACCTAACCACCCTATATATTCCTTCCACTGCCCTCAACATCTTTTCCGAAATCCGTAACCTGCCTAATTTCTCTAATAGGGCCGCTCTATTCACCTTGTCAAAAGCTTTCTCAAAATCTATTGCTGCTACTTAAACCGTACTTCTAGCCATACTCTTATACTTTTCTAGAATAGTCTTTACTATCATAATATTGTCCATCGATCTTTTCTTTTTCCTAAATCCTCCTTGATAATCTGTCAATATTTCATTTTCTTCCGCCCACCTACTTATCCTGTTCGCTAGCACTCCAGTGTATATTTTACTTAAGGAATCCAGCAGAGATATGCCCCTGTAATTGTTCACACTACTCCTACTACCCTTCCCTTTGTATATTGGGCATATAATTCCTGTTTCCCATTCCTTCGGGAACTTCCCTCCCTCAAATATCTTATTGAATAGTTTAACTATGCCCTTTATCATTATCTCATTTTTGCCAATTTCTTTCCAAAACTTGTTATTTATACCATTACATCCCCCGGCCGACTTGGCTCTAACTCTGCTTATCACTCCCAGGATTTCCTCGCTTGAGATTTCTTTATCCACATCATATATTGCCACTCTCCTATTCCTCCAAATTACCTCTTTCCCCGTCCCTCTCCATCCTTCTTCCCCCTTTTCCCCTAGTAATTCATCAAAGTGCCTCACCCATTGCTCTTCCTCAATACTCGTTTTCTCTTTATTCCTTCCACCCTTAATAATTTTATTAATCTGGTCCCAAACTCTCTCAAAATTATTTGTCTTGCAATCCTTATTTATGGCTTCAATTTGTTCCTCTAGCCACGCCTTTCTTGTCTCACAAATTTTCTTTTTATACTCCTTCCTCAATTTACAGAAAATCTCCCTTTCTTGGTCCCCACCTTTCCTTCTATAATCTTCTAATGCAATCATCACCTTCCTCCGCATTCCTTCACACTCTCTATTAAACCATTCTTCTCTCTCCTTCTTATTTCTCTTACTAGATCTCGTCTTCTGCGCTATTATCTTTATTGGATGTAGCAGCAACTCTAAGGCTTTATCAGTATTATTCTCTTCTAAGGCCCCTTCCCACCCATATTTCAGCAATTGTAACTCCTCTTTTACTACTCTATTCCAATCTCGGCCCACTTTCTCTGACCATTTATACTTATTATATCCACTCCCCCGTTTATCACTCGTCCCATCCAACTTCCTTGTGCACTTCTCTTCCCCCCTTTTCAACATAACCCCCACCGGGAAATGGTGTGATTCAATCCACTCTCCTATTTCCATTCTTACAATATCCTCAATCATCCCCTCCGAGCTCAAAACCATATCTATCACACTACCATCCTTCTCAGTAACATATGTCAATTTCCCCATCCTGTCCCCCTCTATCCACCCATTCAGAATATACAAATTTTCCACCGCACACATCTCCAGGAGCTTCTCTTCATAACTATTTATAATTTTGTCCTCACTCCTTCTACTTTTCAGCATACACATTCCATCCTCCCTACTATATACTGGGCTCTGTTCCCCTATTCTCGCGTTCCAATCCCCGAATAACAACATGTCCTCTTCCCCTGGAAACATTCCTCTTATCCTACCAATATCTACCAGTAACTCTTCAAAAAATATTTATTTTATATGCTGAATTACTAGGATGGCAGTAAACAAAGGCTAGATTTATTTTTCTCCTCCTTCCCTCAACCCCTCCCATATTCAATCTCGTCCATATGGTTTCTTTCATATCGGTCTCTATATCCTCCACCATTTCACTAATTTCTTCCCTAATTAGAACTATCATCCCTCCTGGTGCGCGGCCTCTAGTCCTCTCTTTTCTTCTATATTTATATTTTATCACAAACCCCTTCCATGTAATCTCCTTCCCTGTTTCCAGCCACGTCTCCAGTAGTGCCACCACATCGAAACTTTCAATTTCTTCCCGCACTTTCTTATTTCCTAATTTGTTCATTAATCCCTCTATATTTACACATCCTATTTTCCAATATAGTTATAACTTTCCCTCACTCCCTTCTGTATCTCCCCCTCTGTTCTTGCTCCTAGTCATTATCGACCTATCAGTCGTTATCGCCCTCTCATCTCTTGTCTCCCTCCCATCTCTTTTAACCGATCTATTCCCTTCCCCCTCCTCCCTATCCTCCTTCCCATTCCGACCTTTTCCCCATAGGTCCTTCAGACTGATACTTCTTTTCTTACTCAAAATTGCTTTACCTTCCTGTTGATTCGTCTTCCCTTGTCCTTTCTCGCTCACTAAAACACTACACTCTGCTCTCACGGTTTCTTGCTGTTCTCTCTCGCTGACCACTTCACTATCTTGATCTTCTGTATCCCGACTGCACTGCCCGTTCTCTTCTGAGATGGTCTCCTCCCTTTCCACGTCTCTCCTCCTCCCCTTTTCTTCCTTCTTCTCATCTTGTCTTGTCATCTCGCCACCCTCAGCGCTCTCGTTTGCGTCCATCTCCTTTAGCTTCGCCACTGAGTGCACTCTAACCCATCGCCCGTTTGTCACCTCCAACCTCAGTCCTCTTATTCGGGCCTTTAGCCCCTGGTTCCTCGCTCTCCATAAGTGCCTATTCAAGATCCTCATATTTTCACTTCCTTCTCTTCCCATGTCTCCTTTCACCCCTATTTTCAGTCCCTGTAAATTCTTACTGTTACCTAACACAATTTCTGCCATTAAGGTTGAGAAAAATTTTACCCTAATTGGCCTCCGACCTTTGTTTTTACCAACTCTCTCTACATCGTCTATGTCTATCTGACTAAAGTTTATCTTCATTGTATCACGCATAACTTCCACCACCTTAGATATCAGTTCAATCTTGCTCTCCCTCGCCCCTTCCTCAACTCCATATATAAATATGGCTTTCTTCAATCTCTCCTGCCTGTACCCCTCCGCTTCTTTCTTCATCTTCATCACCTCCTCTTTCAGATGTTTCACTTCCCCTCTCAATAACTCGATTTCTTTCTCATTGTTGTCCACTCTCCTGCTCGATTGCTTCGTCTTCGTTTCAAGCCATTTCTTCATGTTCCCTAACTCCTTTCTCTGCTCCTCCATCATGTCCTTTATTTCCTGCACCTTATCCCATTGACACATTTCCTGCATAACTTCACTTACAACCACCCTGAGTGCGGCCAAATCCTCCGTACTATATTTTCCAATGGTATTTGGGCCTGGGTTTACTTCCACCCCCACCCCCAATAACCAGTAGCACCGCTATCACTGTCACTACCAGCACCGCTTCACTCATTTTTAATCCGTCCGTACTTATCACCAATCCATTCCTGGTCTCCTTCTTCTGCCTTGCCTGCCATTTCCCAATAGCGGCCCGGTACTGTTCAATGCCGACCATGTTCACAGCACGCACTTCACTACGCAAACTCTCTCCTCGACCGCTCGAGCTAGACTGGTGGTATCCTTATTGAACCTTCCTAGTGGGACACAACCCATGTTCGGAACCAAATGTAACCATTTCCAACTAAACACAGATGAGACATTATCGAACAACCCGAACCAACGACCACGGGCCTCGAACTGCCATCCTCCTTGTTTCTAAATGAGCACCGGAACAGCTCGAGCAAATGGGGGGAAGGGGTAGTTCGATAAATGTCAACATGGAGAAAATGTACTCTTATCTAATATGAAAGTAGGATTGGTTCAAATATCTACTGTATTTACTATACTAGAAATGACAAGAATTATTCAAAAGGGTTACGAACAATAATTTATTCACTGAAATGTAACGAGTAAATAACACTACAAAATCCAACGAAATATTGGCACAGATACACAAATAATGAACATGCCTGCAGGGCGCTTGGTGACATAAGTTCACCACAGACTTCATCATATATAACATACAGTGACTCACATAATTATTCGGACACATTGATATTATAGCCTTTGCTACACACTGGCCCTATGTTTCAGAGAAAATATATATGTTGTACACGCAAAACTGGTTCCTGACAGAACCCAGTTTGACAGATTCAACACGGCGTTGAAATGTGTACTTTCAGAAAACAGGAGAGAACCAGTGACCCTGGAACCTCAGAACGCAGTTAACGTGCTTCAACAAAATTATTCGGACACAAGTCAGTTGCCATGCAGAGGTCGTGTACAGAAGAGCCACGGACAGTATGAACGTAAACATTCAGTGAGTTAGAGTACTGTGTACAACTTAAGAGAAAATGGGCCGCAGAGGAAGAGAGAGCACAATCGAACAGCGGCAGCTAGTAATTTTTCACCATGCTAAAGGTAAAAGCTGTCGTCAAATTGCTGAAACGTTACAAATGAAGAAAAGTACAGTCTCTGATATTATCACAACATTCCGGGAGGAAGATAGGATTGAACATCGACCGCATACGGGACGTCCAAGAACTTTTCCTGTGAGAGAAGAGTGTTATGTTATCAAAAAAACAAAAAAAGAACCCAAGTTAAGTGCTCCAAAACTCGTTACGCAGATTGCCGCAGACACCGGAAAGAAAGTGCATCCCTAAACAATACGGAGAGTGCTCAGAAGAGGTAACTTTCATGGCCGTATTGCAAGAAGGAAGCCCTTCATAAATTAAATAAATAGAAGAAAGAGAATGCTGTTTGCCAAAGAGCATGTTAAAGAAGACAATGAGTGGTGGAATGACATTGTATTTGCTGATGAGAGTAAATTTAACATATTTCAGTCTGATGATAGGATAACAGTTTTGCGGCGTCCTGATACTGAGCTTCAAGAGAAAAATCTGAAAGCAACCGTAAAGGATGGCGGTGGACATGTAATAGTGTGGGGGTGCATATCAACGAATAGAGTTCATGAATTGATTTTTATTGAGGTCAAAGTGGACTACTTTCAATACCTTAGAATACTGAGGGACAATATGAAAAAGAGTGCCGAAAATATGGGGGCTGGTAAACATTTTAAGTTTTATCAAGATAACGACCCAAAGCATATGGCCTGGAATGTAAGGATGTGGTTATTGTTTAATTGCCCAAAGGTGCTTCATCTTCCCCCTTAATCACCAGACTTGCATGTGATTGAGAATCTTTGGGACAAACTTGATGAAGAAATAAGAAAACAACAATCACATCTAGAGAACATCTGAAGAACCGACTTCAAGAAGAATGGCAGAAGATATCTCCCTATTACACACGGAAATTAGTGGAGAGCATGCCAAGTCGACTCAGGGAAGTAATTAAAATGAAAGGAAAGCCCACTAGACCCTGAACCATTAGGATCATAAGTAAAAAGGAAAGTGTCCGAATAATTGTGTGCAATATTGGTTTTGTTTTTTATTTTGTTTTTTAATGATTATATTTTCATTGAAAGTTTTCATTAGAAGAACGATGGACGTTTAGTTTCTATATTCCATACAGAAACTTGTATTTAATTTATATCAGTGCTTTATTATTACTGAAATGACTAATACAAAGGAAAATGTAACAAATCATGTCTGTCCGAATAATTATGCGAGTCACTGTATATAATATAACAATCCACGAAAGTTCAGAGTTCGTCTTTTCACTTGTGTCAGTTATTGCGAACCAAGAGTAAACGTATAGTCTCAAGTCTGGCAATACATTCTTTGGATCTTTCCGCTTAATAGCCTTTCAGTAGATCACGTTTTATATTATAACCCGAGTAGACTTTCTCCTAACCTTACAGTTCTACATTGACACGTAAACAACCGGTGTTTCCCTAACTTACAGAATCACCACATGAACAAAAAATATTTACATCGGTGACACACAAGCATTGAGCAAATTCTCCGGACGAACCTTGGCCCTACCGACAAGACAAATACAGCGATATAATAGGCTCTGTTTGAGCTCAAAGAAATATAACCCTTCACACAACCTTAACTGCAATGTATATATACACTTGGGGCAATTCCTGAAATAAAGACACAGACATACACTTCTTCTGCCCTTGGTGAAAGTCAGCACAAGGCTCTTGCATACCACTAGAGCCCGGCCGTCGTCTGGATTCGAATCTGGGACTTCTGGCTGAGATACATACATATGAAATCCCTAATCTATCTCATCATAATTCTGAACAGGGAGGACTTATCTTAACTACCATTAACAACTAGCGTATCGTTAATTTAACACAAATGCCTTCAAACAAAACTATTGGAAACCGCGTGGGTTTGCACAGACCAAGGCTTTAAACCAATAAATACGGCAAGAGGTTCTCCGCAGGATGTTTCTCTTTATTGTTTGCTCAGCCGACAGCAATTAGGCCGAGACCATATTTGACTACAACCGCTAATCTCCTCCTAGGACATACTTTTATCAACCGATTCACTTCTTTCTTATTCTTTATACAGATCATCGTAGAAACCCCAAGGAATATTATTCATTTATTTATTCTTTTATTTCACGAACCTACTACGCTGGCGTAGCACGGGGAGAGGTGATACTCCCACGTGGCGCGTCCCAGGTGGCGGATAGGGGGTCCTAACCGGCTTGCCGGCGGACTTGAGCGAAATAAAATAGCTCTCGCGGACGAAACACAAAAGCCCCTGTGTGCGGGGGACGCAGACGAAGAATACACCCACGGTATCCCCTGCCTGTCGTAGGAGGCGACCATAAGGGGCGACCAAGGGATGATCGAATTAGAACCATGAGTCTACTTTTAATTGGTACTATCACGCAGGGAACACCATGGGTCGCTTTTACTTGCGCGTAGTACCACTATGTTAGGTACACACAAGGTTTATGATCAGTAGCGACAGTGTGTGCTTCCGGCTAGGGTTTTACAGTACCTGAGATTAGTACCACTATATGAGCGACACCATGGGTCTGCCTTGCCTATGATTAATGCCCACTATATGAGGAACACCACGGGATAGTACGAGTCCCTGTGGTTAGTACACTTATGTATGGAACACCATAGGTTTTCGTTGCCTGTAAATGGCGCTGCAATATGGGAAGCACCATAGGTCTGCGTTACGTATGCGCATTACATTACCTGTGAGTAGTACCATAATATGTGGAACACCGCGAGTCTACGCTACTTTTGATTAGTACCGCAACATGACAAATACCATGGTTCTACTTTACTAGCGATAAGTACCATTATGAGGGGCGCTTTAGAAGCAGTCATTTGGTGACTAATACTATTGTTTATGATGGTTTTTGGGTCGGATGCACTGATTGATTTAAATTCATATCCATCCATTCATTCTTCATCATCACATTTTCTATTCTGATCAGTGTATGACTTTGAACTTTGCAATTGTCATTAAATTTCGTCTCATTTCGTTAGGGGCCGATGACCTAGATGTTAGGCCCCTTAAAACAACGAGCATCATCATCATCATCATCACCACCATCATCATCATCATCATCATCATCATCATCATCTATTCTTTTATTTCATCGTAGATCATCTTACGGCATTTAATATTCTAATTCCTTATTTTCCGTATCTCATCATATATTCTCCTTGGGCATTTGACCTTCTCGCTACCTCTCATGTCGTACACATAGTTCCTGAGGCACGTGGACTGTTGTCTTTCATCTCACATCTCATTATTCTTCTCTCCACCTGCCGTCATTTTCATTACTCTCTCTACTGCCTGGTACCCTCTACAAATTCACACTGATCAACAAGAAAACCCTCAAACAGAATCTTATCAATAAGTCATCAAAATCAAGGAAAAATGTACATATTGTTCCTTACACTTTATCTTTCCAAATATCATATGTTGGTATCTCTTTTAGCCAGAATTCTTCGTTCTTGATATTACATGTCTTAACCAGTAAGTGTCAATTGATCATGCAATTGTCTGTCTGAAACCCATAGAGCATTCAACTACGCTATTCTCCACACAAAACTACATTGATCATCGACAAACAAACTCCCGGACATAATAATTTTAATCCGTCACTCATAACCATTTTTCATCCCTTCTAGGAATGTTCTTACACTACCCTACTCATGTCTTCCATACGCACTGATATGTTATTAATGCAAGAACAAAATGAAAGAGGAATCCCACGAAATACCAGAAAGACATATATACGGTTTCGTCCGGAAATTTAGCTCTTCTCATTACGTTACCATTACCGGTATGAAAATCAAACAAAACATTATAGCGTGCATTATTTACAGTAGTTATACATTTAAAACCTTACATGATTACCGGTGCTTATGTGCCAAATAATAATATGGTCATCGACTCATCTTTGGTGATCACTTCTCCTTCCTTCTTGTGGAATTACTCGGTGATCTCGTCGGTGCTGCAGACAGGAGTATCGGCCATCATTCCCAGCCCAGTATAGTCCATGAATAGGCTCGGATCGTCCGGATGCTAGAATATTGAAGTAATGCACATGGAATATTAATTTCTTCACTCAGACCACACGGCGCTGTCCTTGAATAAGGATGCACACACAAGATTGGACAGCTGAATTTTCCATACTATGATAGGTTAACTATAGTAGTGGTCGGCATATATTAATTTATTGAGTAAGGATACTCGTAGGATTTGAAATGCCTTACTCAGAATAGCGGAATGTTCTAATCGACGCTAGTCTGCCGTCTCACAATACTATTGTAAATCTGTATTACTTGCTTACTATGCTCAGGCATTAATTCATATTAACATTCACAGCCAACTCCCGCCCATTGCCTAATCAACTTCACAGCGCCCTCACTTCATCAGGCACGGAATTAGAGAATTCGCACAGGCTCAGTAAGTTATTACTTTCAGTCACTCGCGATTTTATAATTAACAACTCACACCCGTTCCGGTACTTTTCGACACTAACGACCACGGGATTAAATCCTGGAGACAAGGGCGGCCACGCATCGAGTCACTTTCTCCTTCCACATTGCCTGAGGTTACGGATAGTCAAAGTGTTTGCCTTCTACTCCTCGAGCGTCCTTCATGATCTTCGCAGAAGTGAACGTTTTCTATACATTTCAATCACTATATCACCATGTGCCAAAATACTCGCTGGTAGTTCAATAACATGTCATTCGTCACCATCTACAGAGGGGTAGTCGCCGTTACTGACTTCTTGCAAAAAATCAGCGAAATCTATCTTTTATGGTTTTTACCTGCATATTTTTATGTGAATGGCGTATTTTGAAGAAGGGTCAAAGAGGAGAGTATTTAATACAATTACACCGCGTGACAAAAAATGTTAAGCACCCAGAAGGACTGGTCCAATATTATCCCATTTCGGTATACATGCATACCATTGATGTGTGAGTAAATGATTAGATATACAAGGATGTGTAATGTATAGAACGCCCACCAGAGTGCATTCGTGATGGCACTGTTCTGTTGTTGATAAGTTGTTACCAGTCAACCGCTGTGAGTCAGACAGTTAAGCAAAACGTGCAGGGAGCACTATTATCTGCGCACTTTTTATCGATAGATTTATGTACGGGTTTGAGGAGTAAGGAGGGAGCAATTCCGGTTCCAGTAGTACTGCCAACTGAATGGAAATGAAATCAGAATTGAATCGATAATATATGATCGATCGATATGAATTTTGCTAAACCTTTGTTATCTTAAGCCAACAACTGTGTCACACACACATTATATAACATTTCTCGATGCGAATCTTATTCCTAAAGTGAATTCTATAGTTTGGCTTTGCTGCGTAAATAACAACAGTACTAGTACGTAAAGCGTACGCCAGATCTCGCACAGCGATGCATAAGCGATTAATAGTTTGTGTTTCAAAGGTTGCCAGTACGAATCTCGAAGATTGCCGAGGTCGACCAATTCAGCACCAGGGTGTAAATCTATCCAGAAAAGGTGTGCAGGTAATACGTACAGTACGAAGCACCCGCGATGCCTCGCAGACTCGTTAGACAGCCTCTCCACCAACTGACAGCATTTGACAGAGGCCCCATTGTGAGACTGCATGAGGCTGGTTGGTCGTACCGTGCAACTGCCAGCCATGTGGGCCATTCAGATGTCACAGTGGCCCAATTTTTGACTCAGTGGGTATATGAGGGTACCCAATCATGCCGTGCTGGTTCGGGTTCACCAAGAAACACCACCCCGATGGAGAACCGTTGTATGGTGCGCCAAGCATTGCGGGATCCCATAACTTCGGCACTCGCCATCCGCGAACATGTACTGGAGACTCTACAACATCCTGAGAGTTCCCGCACAGTGTCTCGACGACTCGCATCCGCCGGATTGGGGTCTTACCACCCCATGCGTCGGTTGAAATTAACACCAGAACACCAACGCCTGCATTTGGAGTGATGACTTGCCCGGGAGGCATGAACAGAGGACGACTGGTGTCGCATCATGGTCAGTGACGAGTCCCGATTCTCCATAACCTCCGATGACCATCGTGTGCGGGTTGGGCGGCGTCGAGGGCAGGGAGCAGTTCCTGCCCATATTTTGGAAAAACACACAGGCGTAATCTCTGGCATCATGGTGTGGGGAGCCATAGGATATATGTTCAAGTCACCTCTAATAGTGCTTCGGCAGACTCCGACGGCAGAGCGATACGTCACAGACATTCTGCATCCGCACGTCCTACTCCTTATGGCACAGCAGCCTGGGTCAGTGTTCCAACAAGATAATGCACGTCAACACACAGCACGTGTATCTATGGACTGCCTAGAACATGGTGAGGTCCTCCCGTGGCCAGCAAGTTCCCCGGACTTCTCCATCATTGAACACGTGTGGCATGACATTGGAAGGGGACTCCGTCCCAGTGCCAACCTGCGGGATCTGTAGGGATAGCTGCAACAACTGTGGACGAACCTGCCTCAGGAGAGGATCCAAAGGCTGTTTGACGCCATTCCGAACAACATGAGGGCATGCGTTGTGGCCGGGGGTGGGGGGAGGCGGCGTTCGACAACCTACAGACCTGGCACCAACGGCCTTGTCTCTTTCATCCTATTGTAATCAGTTCAATAAAGGTACATGGTCTTTCAGCACATGTAGTTTCATTCACTTTCAACCCCCCCTTCTCGGTGCTGAACATTTTTGTCAGGCAGTGTATAAATAAATGATTATTTGGGATAAGCATGTGGCAAAACCGCCAAAATCTTTATGAAATCTCCCCCAAGAACAATCATTTTCCCACCAGAAGGAATAGAATGCCGTTATCTATGGTATATTTTAGAAGACAATTCACACACATTAATGAATGGCTTATATGCCATTGGTGCTTTATTTCATATTGAGCCATGTTAATCGAATATCTTCAGCTGCTTTGCAATTTAATCTTAATCCAGAAACCGAACCCTCATTTCAATTTAGAGGAATTGAGTGTAATATGCACTCTTCAACCGTTGGGCTGCAAAATAGCGGCAATTCCTGTCCACGTTACTGATATAACATGAAGCCCTAAATTGAAGCACTTTTGTATTATATTATATCCTAAATGTTTCTCTAGTTCATCAAGACCGTCGATAAAGAATGTATTCTTGATATTTGTGTTGTTTTGTTGGAGCACGTAAATGATTTCATTAATAATTAATAATTGTTCCTCAATCAAAATTGAAAATTAGCACTTTATTATGACATGGATCATTGATTCACTTCGCTAACTACCGGAATGGAGGAAGTTCACAGCCCCAGGGTTAATTTTTTTCCGAAATCACTCAAGCTAACAAATATACGGAGAGATGACATGGAGAAGGAAACGTTTAAATTTATCTGAAATCGCGGCAAGCTAACAAATATAGGGAGCACTACGGAAGAAACAGTAAAATTGCGCTGAGTAGCTAAGTCTAGAAGAAGCCGAAGTACAGCTGACCAGGAAGACATCCGGCTGCGCATGCGAGCTTACCCACTGCCACCTCCTCTATCGTGCTACATGCCTCAGCGCTCTCACGGTTCAGGCGGCCTTGAAGTACTGGCGAGCGCTTCGGCCCATCAGAATGCTACATTTTTTCCTTAATAATTTAAAAATATACGACAGGAAATGTTTATGCTTTTAAAGTCACTGGCCAAGAGCTTTTGTCAGTATGCTTTACGATGTCAATCGGTTCAGCGTTCTCTCAAACTCACTGTAACAAATATAAGCCTAGTGTTTTAAATATATAGTTTAGCGAACAAATACGTAGGTCGTTTCTTAGCCATGACAACAGTGTTATATTATCCGAAAGTGCTGTAGCACGGTAAGGCCGACATCACGTTGAATACCCTGTGGCACACGCTACCGAAGGCCACCAACAAATCGCATCTATGGACACGGGTGACTACATATGTAGTCACTGTACGGGTGGCTAGGTATCAGACCATCGTCCAACACAATCAGTGTGCGTCCAGCCATGCTCCAGCATGGATGTGAATACAATAGAATAAAGGTCATTTGTGAAAATTGCAGCTCTTCGTGCCAGAAATGCCCGTCAGAGCCATACGGAACTAGAAGTTGTCGCGTACATGTTGACTGGGCCTTACCTGATACCAACTGAAAACGATAGAAAGTTAACAGGAGCATACAATTACGCTGATATGAAAGTTAATCGGTATTTATATATTATATGGGCACGATTTGTTTTACGTGTCACTGTCACAGATAGGTTTTTACGGCGACTATGGGAGAGGAAGGAAGGAGGAATGGGAAGGAAGCAGCGGCCGTGACCTTAATTAAGGTACAGCCCCAGCATTTGCCTGGTGTGAAAATGGGAAACCACAGGAAACCATTTTCAGGCCTGCCGACAGTGGGGTTCGAACACACTATCTCCCGTATGCAAGCTCACAGGTGCGCGCCCCTAACCAATATTAAAATAAAATGGCACAATAATTAAAATTACCGGGCGAGTTGGCCATGCGCGTAGAGGCGCGCAGCTGTGAGCTTGCATCCGGGAGATAGTAGGTTCGAATCCCACTATCGGCAGCCCTGAAGATGGTTTTCCGTGATTTCCCATTTTCACACCAGGCAAATGCTGGGGCTGTACCTTAATTAAGGCCACGGCCGCTTCCTTCCAACTCCTAGCCCTTTCCTATCCCATCGTCGCCATAAGACTTATCTGTGTCGGTGCGACGTAAAGCAACTAGCAAAAAAAAAAAATAAAAAAAAATTATACTAGAATCAAAACAGCCGTATTTTAAACTTGGAAAAAATTTCTTCATTGTATTCACAACTTACTGCCATTTCTCCTAGTAGATGTTAACCAGCAAGACCAAATGGTTGGTTCTGATGCCGTGGAGCCCTTTCAGCACGAGATCCTGATATGTTGCTGTCGTCCAAAGTTCACCTCCCTTCGACTATGTCCACATCACCAAATCCAATTATCGTTAGTGCACTGCTCCTAGGGCGGCCTCGTACCTTAAACTTCATTTTCGAGATAAAGAACTCGTACTCATTAGTTATAAACCAGTCAGTTATGACCTAGTAACAGATGACTGACTTAGTAACGAAGAGTGTCCAAACATATTTGGCACTCATCACGACAGACACGATGTTAAAAACAGTTCCCAAGAACAGTACCCTCAAATGACGACACAGCTATAGCAGTTACCACCCATGGCCGCGTAGAGAGAGACGGAAGACGACACTGTCTTGCTCTTCTCCTGACTGCGATGTTGCCGGTCCTCCACCCCTCGACACATGCCGATCGGACGTATGTTTCTATTTGTATTCAATATTCTGTTGAAATGCTATATTTTGATATGGTTATGGTAATGATCATAATGGTCATATTATTTAAAATGTTTAAAAAATATATTAAAAAGCTTCGAAATTGACTAACCATACGTATTTTCTTGGAGACAAGATTGAATGTTTCGAACTCAGTCCATAATAATAATAAAAGTAGTAGTAGCAGTATACCTCGTTAAGTATATTCAGTAAGTAAGTGCCCTGGAGTGATGAAATGAAATGGCGTATGGCTTTTAGTGCCGGGAGTGTCCGAGGACAAGTTCGGATCGCCAGGTGCATGACTTTCGATTTGACTCCCGTAGGCGACCTGCGCGTCATGATGAGGATGAAATGATGATGAAGACGACACATATAGCCAGCCCCCGCGCCAGAGAAATTAACCAAGTAAAGTTAAAATTCCCGACCCTGCCGGGAATCGAACCCGGGACCAAAGGCCAGCACGCTAACCATTTAGCCATGGAGCCGGTCCCTGGAGTGATAACCTTATACTATCCATCACTGTTATAGGACACGGTTTAGTAAACGGCATGAACATGTTCTCACACCAGTCCTTAAATGTGTTCGCATTCATTTCACCGTGATAATCACCGCTAGACCTTGACTTGTAGATGAATTTGCTCCCAAGCACAAACCCTGTTGCTGCTGACCTAGCGTGACATAGCCTTAAGCCCTTACCCTTAGGAACTTTCTTGTCTCCTCGTCCGTCCCTCATCACCCAACACCAATTTCGAGTACTCTATGGTTCTGATTAATATAAGTCTCATCCATGTAATATATAGTTACAGCCCTTCCTCACGAATTTCCCTGCATTTTCCGCAGGAATTTCACCAGCACAGCTGCTATGTCACTTCTCTCCATTACGAACTTCCTTCGATCATTACAATTTTTGAATTTAAAATGAATTCATTTTAAAATCCTGTTCATTGAAGTCGTACTTCCATTGTAACCCGCATCATCTCGCATTTCGCCAACGGGCTTTCTTTTTCTTCTGTAAGCAATTCACCTCGGTAGTATGTCGCAAAAGTTTTTTGGCGCAGAACGCATTTACTGAAACATTCTATTCCAGTTACTTTCCTAATATGACGAGGATTTTTACCTGGAGACCTTAAAAACACATTTCTGCTGCTCAGAAGCACTTGCTACGCGCTCCTGCTCTTTGACAATATCGTCCACTGGTCCGCCAGCTTCCTTCTCAAGCAGGAAGTAGCTATGCGCCCTATATTATCACCCGCACTTGCCTATGCAATAATGCACGCATTTTCCCTCCTTCTGCCATCACATAGTTAATCAACAACAATACCACTACACTCCAAGTAACGAAAAGTTAACTTAAAACTGACGAAGTGGAGAAATATAACTGAATCTTGAACTAACACCTTACAGAGTGGTCACAAGGACAATACTGTACGCTATTGGATGAAATTCACATGATTTGCAAAAGCACACACCAAGTACCTTCAGAAGTAGAGACTGCTTTAATATGACCGATCATCAATGCAAGATTAATTAATAACGACAACATGGCGTCTACTGTAACGTACCGGTACGCGTAAGAGTGCTCTGTCTATATCTCGCAGAAACCGCATAACTGGTAGCATATTTGTCCTGCAAGTCATCTAGTACAAGTGTGGTTCGAGTTGGACATAAATAATAACAGATATGTCTGTCCAGAAAGTAAATAAGCGGATTAATGCTTTTGAAGCAACGATGAAGAACTTTGAGGCGCGCCTTCAGCTGTTATCCAGCTCTGCCAACCCCAGGGAAGAGTCCCTAGACTAGCTCAGTCAGGATTTTCGAGACTTCCGAGGCGCCATCTCCTCCGAACTTGCCGTGCTGAAAGAAGAGCTGTGCAAGTTAGCACGGTAGCTCGACCATCAAGAAGCACTCATTGATGAAGGAGAGCAGTACAGCCGTAGAAACTGCCTAATAATCCATGGAGTCTCCGAGGAACCGCGGGAGGATATTTATGAAAAAGTGAGGGAAACCTTCTGAACGAAGTTGAACGTGGACTTCACGATGGAGAGCTTCGACCGGTGCCACAGGATTGGGCGGCCTCAGCGCCAAGCAGCTGACGTGGTATCTACAGGCAGGCGCCCTATAATAGTTAAATTTAGCCGTTACCACGAACGTGACCAAGTGTGGAAGGCGAAGCGGCTCCTGAAGGGCACGAAGGTACTCATCACCGAGTCCCTCACCAAAACCCGAAAGTGCATATTAAACCTTGCTAGGGATCACTTCGGGCCATCCCGCGTCTGGACCCAAGACGGACGCATCGTGATTCACCTTCCTAATGGGACGAAAAGACCCATCACCACTGTCGCGGAACTGGACAGCATAAACAATCTGCGAGATAACAGTGACAGTTAACATGAAACAGCACAGCTCGATAGTGCATCTGCTTGTTATTCATAAGTGTTTTTGTAAGTGTATTATGTGTGTGTCTATGTGTGTGTTAGTGATGTCGAGGTAAGTTGCATGCTATTTCTGTTATACTATTTCGTTAACATTCCGTTATTCAGCTGATCCACAGCTCTGTATCAGACACTGACCTTGGCAACATCCCCCCCACTCTCACCCCGTCACATATCACCACCGGCTTGCTCCTCAAACAGGCATTATCTCCCTCTACCAACTGTTTACAGTGCTGCCATGTCAACGCACTCTCCCTAGTAGCGCATTTCGACGAAATTCAAGCCATAATGAGGGAAAATGATATCCATATTCTTGCTATTAGCGAAAGCTGGCATATACCGAGCATACTCTCTGGTATGGTACAACTTGACCGGTATTCCCTCTTACGTCATGATAGATCCGATGGCAGAAGAGGAGGTGGGGTGGCCTTGTACTGCAGAAACGACTTAAAAAGCCGGGTGGTATGTGTATCATCCAACAATGCACAGCTGGGGCCAGAATTCATATTTGTTGAAGTCATTATTAACCAACAGAAACTCCTTATAGTTATTGTATACAAGCCGCCCGAAATAACAAATATGACTGAATTCGAATTTCACTTACTTGACCTACTACCTAGTTACGAGCATATCATTGCCATAAGTGACTTCAACATTAATCTACTTACTAAAACGCACGGAACTAAACAATTTATTGACATGTTTTCTTCCTGTGATATGACCATTCTCCGTTTAGAGCCTACTAATCACACTTACACAGAAAACTACGAAACACACACGCTCATTGACCACATTGTGACAAATAACCCAAATAAAGTTATAACTCACGGCCAGATTCCATTCCCAGCTATCTCCACTCATGACCTTATCTACCTATCCTACTCCCTCCGAATGCCAAAGTATAAACCTAAGTATGTTATTTCCAAAAACACAAAAGGCATGGATATGGATGAGTTAAGACATGACGCTTACAATCTACCCTGGAATGACATACTCCTATTGGACTATATAGACACGAAAGTAGACAAGTTTAACTCCCTTGTAATCACTCTGTATGATAAACACGCCCCTAAGCGACAGATAAAAGTTACTCGCCCATCTTGTCCCTGGCTAAATAATGAAATTAAAAACATGATGGCCCACCGTGATGCACTTTACCGACGCTTTAAACGAACTCGTGACCAAAGTGACCTCAAAAATTATCGAGTCCTTAGAAATAGAGTTAAACAGCTCGTTAGAAACCGTAAATTTACTTACTTGAAAAACATGACTGCAAACATGAATTCTAGCAGTGCTTGAAACACGTTTCGTTCCTTAGGCATAGGGAAACCTCGGCAACAACCTCATGTGCCAGACATATCACTCGATAAGTTAAATGAGTTTTTACTGAAGAAATAACACCACCTAATGTACTAAATTCCCCAAACTCAGTACCCAACTCCGTTATTAACCTTTTACCTGACCAACAACATTTTACATTCCACATTGTTACTGCTAATAAAGTTAAAAAAGTATTATATTCTATCAAATCAAAAGCCAGAGGAGTGGATGATATCCCTATAACTTTCTTACATAACATTATTGGTGCTGTTTTACCAATTATTACCCACATTTTCAACTACTGCCTTAAAAACGGAACCTTTCCTTCACTATGGAAACTAGCTAATGTTATCCCTGTGCCTGTGAAACCTGACCCCTCCCTACCATCCGACTACAGACTAATCTCTATCTTACCAGCGATTTCCAAAGCACTCGAGCTTCTGGTTCATGAGCAGGTGTTGGAATACTTAAACAACCATTCTCTCCTAGACCCATTGCAATCTGGCTTCAAGAAGGGACACAGCACAGCAACTGCCCTGCTCAAAGTGACTGATGACATACGGCAAGCAGTGGACCAAAGACTGGTGACAGTACTTACTCTCCTCGATTTTAGTAGCGCATTTGACACTATAAACATCCAGACTCTATTAAACAATATGCAATCTTACTACTTCGATCAACGAACTATTAATTTCTTTTCATCGTACCTCAAAAATCGTGCGCAACGAATTATAGCTCTTGATCAAACCTCTCACTGGCTAACCAGGAAGGAAGGCACGCCGCAGGGTAGTGTTTTAGGCCCATTGCTCTTTATCTTGTACATAAACGACATTTCGTCTAATTTAAAGAATTGTAGCTACCATCCTTATGCGGACGACTTACAAATTTACTGTCGCTGTAAGACCTCTGATTTGCCTCATGTCATAACAGGCATCAATGCTGACCTTCAGTGACTTAATACTTACCCTTTGAAACATTCCCTCCTTCTTAACCCCTCCAAGACACAAGCAATCATTATTGGCTCTCAAAAATTGTTGGCCACACTAAGATACGAAACTATTCCTCCAATTATACTGAATGGTAGAGTTATTCCATTCAGCCAAACTGTGAGAACTCTTGGAGTGACAATAAACGAAACTTTAAATTGGTCTGAATATATTAAGAATGTGTGTGTAAAAATATTTTCGATACTCCATTCGGTTAAAAGAAACAGCGATATTTTACCTTGTAATGTGAGAGTCAAACTCATACAAACGCTAGTGCTTCCCATCCTCGACTACTGTGATGTTATTCTGGTAGACGCAACAAAAGAGCAGACTTCGAAACTTCAGCGAGCGTTTAATTGTTGCCTTAGATTTATATACAGTCTGAGTTATGATACGCATGTCACCCCATACTATTACACTATTTCATGGCTGAAACCTGACAAACGACTAACGTATCACATAATGTAACTGCTCCACCTCATCATAACACTTGAGGAGATGATAGTTATTATCCTGGGACACATGAATATTAAATAAACTATTTGTGGCTTGCCCGCAAATTGCCACGCAAATAGAAACAATAAACATTCCATGGTTCCCCATTTCTCTATGTAATGTTTGGGCGCCATGGTTACAGTTTTAAATAAAACTGTAAACCAAAATTTATATTTAGTAGCATAGAGACTTATATTGATATCACAGGGGTAGGATTTTAAATAATTAACCATTAAGAAAGAAAATTAACGCAATATAAAATACAAATGAATTTATTATACAAAAAAAAAATGAGATGAATCGGAAAAGTTTCCTTAAAGCGTGGAGGATTTAGAATTTACTGAATATCACACAAGCCATAAGCTTGTTTCGTTTCTCGTAGATCCGATAACATAACCGAAACGACAACACATTGTACAAAAGTAACTATGTCGCGGAGCGACCACACACTGTTTCAAAAATCAAATCACGTCGTTCAAAGTAGATGTTCACAGTAGAAGTAGTGATGGAGTATCTCGTTCTAAGCATCTCGCTGTAAAGGTTGTACGGCTCGTAAGGCTGTTAGGTCTTAAGGTGCCGTTCTCGTGTTGAGAATCAGTATATATCCGGGCTCACCCCCACTCTTGGTAACAGTTCAATCTCAAAACTCATATACAACGAAGTATCTGATTCGATAGATCGAAGCAGCAACTCCCTTTCTCTTCTTTCTGGACAAGTCCAGAAGGCGTGGCGATGATATACCTGACCAGCTTGCAAGCCTCGCGCACGGGTCGCTGTTTACTAGCCTTGGTCATAAAATAACCCATGACGCACGCAAAATCCCAAGCTTCAAGAATAACCCTCCGTATACACAAACATGAGATGAAATGAAAACAACTATGTCTTAACATATTGACCGTATTTACAACATAATGAATTCTTATCCTACATAATATAATAATTTAAATAATAAAACGATGTTATTATATATACACTATGATTCCAAAATGCCTAGATTACAAATGATTGACGTTGAATAAATATGTTATTACAAATAATCGCCGATGGCGGATAAACTTGATATCAAATGATATCGCGTAAAATGATATTATATTAAATTAGTAAGGCTGGAGAAGCCTGGACGGTTACAATACTGATACAGATATACAGACTGCTCTCTGAAGACAGACCACATTTCATCCCAACTTAAGTATTTGTCCTCCTTTCACAACAGTAATACCCGCTCTGGTTCCTCCCTTTCTATTCCTGTTCACCGATCCTCTATGTATAACAATTTCTTTGTTGTGGCGGGTTCTAGACCTCGGAATTCCTTGCCTGTCAGTGTCAGAAATTCCACCTCATTACTTAAATTTAAGACTGCTTGCCGAGAATACCTGCTGAATGCAGCTGACTAACTTGTATGACTGGAAGATCGAATGAATGTGAGTTAGAAAATTGTAATGTATTTTTTGTAGGTTATTATTTACTATATAATATTATGGACTCAAAATATGCTCTCAATGATGTATCACTACAGTGGTTAAGTGTAAGAGAGGGCCAAGAGCCCTAACTTCGCCACCTACAAAGGCATAATAAATAAATAAAATAAATAACGAGCAAACCCGGAGCAATAAAGCACATTAAGAACACACTTCCTCCGACTAAATATTGTGGGTAAAAGACCTCCATTAAATTCAGTGGCGTAGCCAGAATTGGCCGATTGGGGAGGGCGGTATAGTTGCAAAATATTGATAGAACATAATGAAGGTACTCTTGCGTGTGCGGTGCGCGCATGCATTGGTGTCAATATAAGGACAATGATACATGTGAATTATGTTGATATTCAGATTGCAGTAAAGGACAAAATCTTACATTTAAATACAGAGCAAGAACAATACGATTAGGGTCAAGAGTTTTGCAGCGAATTGTTCATTTTACAGTCTAAAATCGAACATTCGAGGCTTCTTAGAAAATAGATTCAACAGATCTCTTGTTTCTACAATCATGTTTTTGTAAAAGTTCTACAGGGGTTCTGACACCCCCCCTAGTACACCCCCCATGGCTACGCAGGTGATCAAATTCAAATTTGTTCCTTTTGCTAAACTATATCTGGAGAAACGAGTTGCTTCATTTGGTAATACACTGTATTAAAAAAACGATGCACCAGGAAGGAATTGCCGATGGCGATAAAAATTGGTGGATGTGAGGAAGAGACATAGAAAGACAAATGATCAAAAGTGCAGAACAATCGAATGATTTATTGCAGAGTTAGAGCGTTACAAAGTGAGGACGTCAATAAGGTTTTGGTCAACCCCTGGCCTGGATGCAAACTGTCACTCGACGTGGCATAGACTGTTAAATTTCTCGGATGGTGTCCTGCGGAATTTCATGCCAAATGGTCTCCAACTATTGGGCTAAATCGGCGCCATTCCGGGATGTTCGCAATCGCCTTTCCATGACGTCCCAAATGTGCTCTATGGGAGAGAGATCCGGCGACCGAGCTGGCCAAGGAAGGATAGGGCAAGCTTGAAGACAACTCATAGCAACACGTGCCGTGTGCGGCAGGGCATTATCCTGTTGGAAAGTAAGGCCTGGATGTTGCTGAAGGAACGGTAACACAACCGGCCGTAGAATATCATCAACATACCGCTGTGCTGTCAGTATGCCAGGAATGACTACCAGAGGTGTCCGGCTATCAAAGGAGATGGAACAGCATTGCTGTTGTGGGGCTGTGTGGCGTGCTGGCCTGGACGTCTCCAAACACGTCTGCTGTTGTCGCCAGGGCACCGTTGGAAACGGGACTCGTCACTAAAGACTATACGTCCCCAGTCAGCGCAGTTCCACGTTGCTCGAGCGCGGCACCACTGTAATCTGGCTTGACGGTGAACAGGCGTGAGTGGTAAGCGGCGTAACGGGCGGCGCGAGCGCAAATTCCTCCCGTTCAGGCGTCTGTTGATGGTCATGGTGGACACATTTTTGCGGGTCACACGCTGGATCGTTGATAACGACGACTCCGGTGCTGTGACAGCTGTTCTGACAATCGCTCTGTCTGCCCGTGCTGTTGTGGCTCTCGGTCGACCACTGCCGTCCTGACGCTGATGCCTGCCGTTGCTGACCCATGCTTGCCAGCATCGTCTGATCGCCGCATCACTTCGACCCAAATGTCCAGCGACAGCTCGATTCGACCAACCAGCTTCTTTCAATCCGATTGCACGACCTATTTCAAACTCTGACATCTGCTCGTAATGAGCACGAATACTTCGGCGTGGCATTCTTACAGCCGATGTTAATATAGCGCAGTCGAATGCAACAGCTACTTTGAGCATACGCTTCAGAATCGCGCCTTATATATGCCTGATGCATGCGCAGTTCGGATGCGCGGGAGCTCCCGCTATTCATTCATTGGACACGAAACTTTAATCATTCGCATGTTCGGTCCGAATGTCTTTGCACACGTAATATCCTTACATTCGGACAACGCCTTCCCGGTGCGTCGTTTTTTGTTATAGAGTGTATTATACATTGTCACGGCTTGAATCGTCCAATCACATCCTTTTTACATAACTTTAAATATTTTCCGTTTGTAGCTTTAACTGTATCCTCAGACAACTACCGTGGCCTTAAGTTATGTACCATCCCGGCATTTGCCTGGAAGAGAAGTGGGAAACCACGGAAGACTACTTCCAGGATGACTAAGGTGGAAATTGAACACACCTCAGCTCAGTTAACCTCCCGAGGCTGAGTGGACCACGTTCCAGCCCTCGTACCACTTTTCAAATTTCGTGGCAGAGCCGGAAATCGAGCACGGGCTTTCGGGGCTGGCAGCTAAACACACTAACCACTACACCACAGAGGTGGACAATTATTCGAAGTTGAGACGAGGAAAGATGTGCTTTGCTACATATGCAACCACCATTACACATGAGTGGAACGTGTAATCTAAAATGCCCTAGTTTGCTTCAATTCTGTTGATATGGTTGATGCGCGACGCTCTCGAGACCGATTCTCGTGTGCTGCGAGCTGTGCGACGTCCCAGAAACTACGAGCGTAAGCTTCATAGTATATCATCAGCAGTTCTCATATGGAAACGTGTGCGACGATAAATTTTGTCAAAAGCCTAGGAAACCACTGCGTGTTGAGCTATGTGCTCCTTAATACCATTAACGAAAGTGAAAACAGAATGTCAGTACCTTAAACTGTTCACTAGTTATTTCAGGTGGACTTCTTAGCTGAATAACCCGTATCACTTGTTAATAACCGTAGATAGGATGTACATCTACCTGGATACCTCGCAATCGTTGTCGACAGGGTAGCTTCTTGTGATGGAGACGGGTCGGAGGTGTTCTGTAACGATTACCCTTCATTGATATTATGCGTTTTCAAGTGCCGGATCATCCCAGAATATTTCTGCCGACGCATTTTACTTATTTTGGACAAGCAACACAGTGGGCTGTGCTATGTGACATCTCTTCAAAATAACCGACATCCACGACTTACGTTGCGCTTCGGATATCGTCTTCAAGTTGTCGCGTACAACTAGATACAATTACACATTGCACCGTTATATATCGAAGTACCTAATTATGACGTGAATACTCCATAACATTGTAAGGAATTATTTCCTTCATCACCAAAATATCGGTAAACACAAGCAGTGGTCATATGATATTGAATGTGGGGTCTGGTCTAATAACGATGTACACCTACCTGTCGAAAGAATTGGAGCAAACTCAAGCACTTTAGATTACACATTCCACTCATGCGTAATGGTGGTTGGTACGTGTACCTACAGTAGCCGTCAGTTTCTGTACTTAGCCTATTCATTCGCGTACTTACCAGTGCATACATTGCCAGAATGCGTATCCTTTATAATTATGTTATACTGCGTCAAATAGACCTCGGTAGAAATGAACGCCCTAGTCACTTGTTGACACACATTTACGGAATGGAGAAGGCGCGTGGTTTGCTATTCGCATACTCTGCAGAAACAGCATTCAGCTCCGACTACCTGTAGGCCTACGACACGCTGCTTGCCACACAATGCGGGGATAACGCTTTCGAAATCTCTCGAAATTTCTCGCGAGAAATAGTGCCTGCGCTAGTCTCGAGAAATCTCGAGACCTTGTGTCAGACTACCCATCACTACTGTAGTGTATACGCGTACACTCTGCCAAGCTTGCAGGCTTAGCGAGCGGAACTAGAATATTGAATGGCACCGCAACGTCTGGTGCCTGAGAGCCTTAATACAATTTTCATCAAGTAGGGAATGTTCAAGGCTGGCGATACCGGGTTGATCGTCACGCCGTTGCAAACAAACAGGATTTGTCGGAAGAGACGACGTCATACCTTTCATCCAACTACACAGCACGCTGTGTGAACTCTGGTAGCCACATATGTCTGAGGTGTGCAGTCGAAAGCAGTCGAAATATAGGACATAGAATATGTAGTAAAAGAACCGATTTTGTGCATGAGACTGCCAAGATGACTGCTGCTCATTCACATGGCTGCAAATTTGGAGTGCCACGTGGTTAGCGCGATGAATTTATCTGCCATATTATTTGACTTTCGTGAATGGGAAGGAAAATGACACCTCGGAAACATGTCCCGATTCCTCAGACATCGTCGTAGCGTATGGAGACTTGTTGTTGCGTAACACACCAGAATTCGTGACCTGTTACTTGACAAGCTCCTCACACAAGGTGTCTCTTCCCGCGTTCAATGGTGTGACGTGGTCGATGGAATCATTCGTCCCTTTTCGACCTACTAATTCCATATTCACGTCATTGTGAGCCATCCCATCCAGCACGAGCGTCAATGTCTCGTAAGGATGACTCGCAATCTGGAAATGTCACAATCCTTCCGCGATTAATGTGGGTATGGCTATCACTTTCTTTGACGAGGCGTACCGAAGCCTACGTATGTAACAGAGCATGTCTTTCCTCTATTATTCTGCTTTCCGGAGTTGTGAGTTGTTCACGCCTTTGTTATGATCCACACGTATTACACAAGTCGGGCAGATTGAATGTGTCCTTAATAATGTTCCTGGTCTGAAGTCTTATTAACTACTTTTCGATGAGTCCTTTCTGACGTTGAGCGTTTAAAGGCTTACAGTGCAGATTCATGATGTGAGCAGAGAGAGATATGTTGGGAATTTGGATTGTACTGTGAACCATTTGATTTCCCTTTCCCATTACTCCCCATGTCACGAGATGACACATGACAATCTACTAAAGAAATACCTACCAAACTTGGAGGGATCATGAAGCAATGATTCTGTGAAGTCTCAAACTGCAGTATCATTAATTTCATAAAAGCTTAAGTTTCCCACCTAGTAAGTGGTGTTGAACACATCTATTAATCGTAAAATTACATTAAGTGTTCATTGTTTTTTAGTCTAGTGTACAATGCATTGTTTTCTGGCATATATTGCTTACCATGTACAAATGAGTGCCAGATTTTAAACGATGTTATGTATTCTAGGAAAAACATGTATCCTCTCATTTATTAATTACATTCGTGCTCACTTTATGTTCTATTAATTTCCTTTGCCATACATGTTTGTAACAAATAATTTAGTTACATTTTCAGTGCGATGCACTCTTTGACAATTATTGTGTGAAATTATTCTTCTCTTCCTATTTTAATCTTAGATTCACTATCAATATATTTCATTCTAAGCGATTCTGTCTTCCTACAGACTTTTAACTGATGTGCCTCTTCCATTGTTTTACCATACAACAAACAACGATGCTCGTCATCTTTCTTTGACCTTCATTCTTGTGCATACTCGTTAACCACCACACTATACCCCTTACTACTCGTATGAAAAGGAAGTTCGATATACCTCATCAGTTTTTGAAGGCATTTCTTCAGGGAAAATCACGATTGCAATTAAATAATCTATATGGGAAATATTATACGACATACTTTGTAAGTGGATAAACGCCAAGATAGCGACAACAATAATGTACGTCTTCTTTCCTTCTTTGAAGCAGAAATCCTTTGTCAAAGGGCCTTCTTTAACTAATTATAAATACATTTCCACAGCTGCTGGATAAGTTCCTAAGTCTATAGATTCCTGTACATGTTGAAATATTATCACATTTTCTTCCAAATATTTATCTTCCTTTTCATGAGACTGAACACCATTACGGCTATTAATACGTTTCTTGTCATTCTCAACTGACTTTGAAATTTCTTTGAATTCCAGGTTTTCTGTCTTCGTTACATCCACGGATGTTAAAATTCTGAAGATTCCATTCATTTAAAATGCTGGACACACACACACACACACACACACACACACACACACACACACACACACACACACACACACACACACACACACACACACACACACACACACACACACACACACACACACACACACACACACACACACTATGGCGAATATTTCCCCTTGTACACTTATAGGCTCGTTGTTACTTCACACTAAACAGTCTTCCAACCATTTCTGTTAATAAAAATGATAAAACACCGTGGTCCACCATTTTGTCTTGCGCAGTGAAAAACTCATCACATATTAGTTGGAAAAATGATAAAACTCACGATTATGTCTTTCTATTTTATGTAACATATATTTTGTGGTGTATTTCTAGAGGATTCCCTTGCGACTTTAATTAATGCCATAGTAGAAATGTGATACATAAATACGTAGACCTATTCGTAAAGACATAAAACGGGCATTCCCATGATTTGTGATTTGAATAACCTTTTTGTTCACAAGTGAGCTTTTGTTAATGAATTGTCTTCTTCCTTGTCTGTTGGCAGTAAAGTGACGAGCGCTCAATGCAGTGCTTAATTTTAGTCGGAACTCGCCGGAACGGCGTTCCAACACCTCGTAGGGATCATTTTTGCAGTGTTTTTAAGGGGGTTGCTCAATAAAAAGTTACTGGAACATGAATGTTCATACATGCTTCATACAGTTTTATCATAAGTTTTCAAATATCGAAATTTAAGAAATTAAGCACTGACTCAATGTAGCTGTCTCTTGTCCTAAATAAATAAATAAATAAATAAATAAATAAATAAATAAATAAATAAATAAATAAATAAATAAATAAATAAATAAATAAATAAATACAGATTTTATTTATTAATCAATAAACAGGGGGAAATATGAATGTCATTAATTCACTTCCTGTGGTTATCTGTTACAGTTCTTAATTTCTCAGATGGCCGCCTTAGCGCTGCAGATCACAGTGACCTTCTTGTATGTAATAACTATGGATAAACAGTTTTTCGAATCAATTGAGATATTTCTGGACAGTCAAAGAAACCAGTACGGGAGCAATCCACATCCAATAGACAATCTCCAAATAAATGTAAGTGATCGAAGTGTAATTGCTGCCTTGATTTGTACTCATCCTCTGAATATTCATATTTCCATGGCTGACAGCTGAAATTTCATGTGGAATAATTATAATTTAGAACTTCATTTATTTGGGACCATGATACCAACTCCGCTCATGAAAGTTGTTTTGAAGAACCTTTCACAAAGTCTATAGCCTCATAATTTTTCATTTAATATTCGTCTAAAATGTAATACATTTGGATTACTTTTCTTTTTCGTAAAGGGCACCTGAGCCGTCACTCATATAAATGCAATACATATCTGATATGCATGTAGCAGAATTAGAAGATAACACTGTATCTTAAGTACACTGATGTTTTACATGAGAATAAACAGAAGGCGAGTTAAACTCATTATAGAGGTGTGATACATTTAACATATACAAGTTACATAGTCAAGATAACTCAGATTTTCATAGAATCTTATGTAAATGTTTTATAAGTTTATCTTTAAATAGAGAAAATGAAGCAGCCTGTAGAGTAGTACCATACAGATTTGTTGCCATATTTAGTTGAGTTAATTAATTCAATGTGAATGCTATTGATACGTCTTGTATTGTATGAATGAATGTCAGAATTTATCACACATAAAGTATTGGAGTGAACCAAATGATTTTTCAATTTATAGACCATCACAGCTGAAGCTTTCTAACGTAAAGCCTCAAGTGGAAGAACATTACAATGTTTAATAGACAAGGTGTTATGTCAATGTAGGTAGCTAAAAAAGGTTTTTTATGCTCTCTTGTGTAAAATTTCAACTGTCTGAAAGAACTCTTGACTGCAATATGCCCAAATATGTGCTATATAAAGTATATGACTTTCAATAAGAGCATGATAAATCTTCTTTAGTAGAGTGTTAGTAAGTTTGTATTTAAGTCTATTAAGAACGCCAATTGCTGGTGTAATTTTATTACATATCGCCTGAACCTGATCACTCAAAGAGAGGAATTCGTCAAGAATTAATCCTAGGAAATTTGTCGCCCTAGCTCTAGGTATTTTGCAGTCATAAATTTCGAGTGTAATTTCAAGAGAAAGCCTGCGTTCCATTTAGAACATTCTTACGTTAGCCCTTAAATGTGCAGCATTGTATGTGATCAAAGGAGAACTTACTTGCTTGTTATACATTATCTCGGACAATTGATCATTGTTACTACAAAACGAAATCCAGAAAATTTTATTTTCGATTATTTTATAATCTGGTTGATATAGCAATTATATATTCTTGGAGTTTTTACAGAAAACGGTAAGATCTACAATCAGAAAATACTTCGCAGTAATCTTGCATGGAAACGTTGTCAAATTGGAGGGAAGAATTCCAAGCGAAGGAGGCCAAGTTCGCACATCACCGAAAAAAGGAAAACAAAGTTTCGAGGATCGTCAATATAGGATTCTAGCGACCACTAATATCTGTGAAATGAAACTCACACAACATGCAAGCTATCATTACGTAGGCCTTCATCACATGCGAGAAATATAAAGTGAACCTCTATATGAACAGAGAGACACATTGTTTCAAGGCTTTTCATGCTTATCATCTGGAGTGAAGTGTAAATGTTTCAGAATAAAGGAAGAACCTCCAGTTAATGCAGCACCCATTTTTTCATTTTCAGAGAGCTCGCAAAAGTCTGTCTCTTTGGCTGAATAGTCAGCTTTGCGACCTTCGGTTCAAAGGGTTCTGGGTTCGATTCCCAAATCTCTGTCTAGGGTTAGCCTCAGGAAAGGCATCAGACCATAAAACAGAGCAAAGTTCACATGTCCGACACAGTTCGCACCCACGTCCGCACAAGAGAGCGGGGAAAAGCGGAACAAGGAGGAGAAGAGCTAAGAGAGGGTGTTGTAAGAGTGAAAAAGCAGAGTAAGGGAAATATGCAGCAATAATGAACGATACAATAAATATTCAATGAGCAGAATACATTTTAGTGAATAATAAAACGACCTACATGCACATTATGCACACTTCCTCTCCTTAAATACTGGTTGTCAAGTTGTCTACCATTACATCATTACACCACATAATCCTGGAAACAGTCTTAAAGATGGCTAGAAGGTGCCTTCCAATTTCCTCTTGCTGTAACCTCGTAACTGAAAGGGATGGCCTACGACCTCTGCCCTCAGGAATTTACCTGGTTGTCATATCTGGTGTAGGCTGAGTGAACCTCAGTGTCATATGCCTCTTCAGAGGTAGAAGACTCGTTTGGAAATTTTTCCGCTTCCTGACGAGGAATCGAACCCACGTCCTTGCGGGTGGACCGAGCACGCCCTCACTATTGGTGTGTTCGTGCACTGAATCCTGTTGTTCAACCATAATTGGCAACGTTCAATATGTCAGTACTGAGATTATGACACACATTTTTTCCCTAACGGTTTACTGTTGCTGTAGCACATCAAAGGTTTTCCACGATGTAAGTAGCCTACTGAGAAGACCTAGGACCAGGGAGGTAGTGGCAGTAGCCTTCATTAAGGTACAGACTCAGCATTTGCCTGGTGTGAAACCGGGGAACCATGGAACGGAATCTTCAGGCCTACCGAGGGAGGGTGGGATTCGAACCCATTGTGTCCTGAATGCAATTAACAGCTACGCGAGCCTAGCGGCGTAGCCAACTCGCCGCGAGGTATTCCTTCCTTCTTTTACTCATAGAATGAGCCTTTGAACATGGTGGTCAACAGCCTTGCGTTCTTAGCGAATGTGGGACCTTTGTAAATAATTATTATCTATGGAGGGTTGTTACCTAATGCTTGAATTAGCGCTGAGTATTTTCTTCTTCCTGGCATTTCCTCAATTTATTCGACTCGGCACTCCAGTGAATTTGACCCAGTTTTACGGCCGGATACCATTACTGAGGCCAACCCTGTACGGAAGGATGTACATACAGCGTGTCCCACTCCCAGCGGGGCCGGGAGACAACATACATGCTCCGAGCGGTATATTCATAACCTTCCGTGTATTCTATTACCGATATTATTACATTTATTGCTTATTTACACACCCAATAGCCTTTATCATGAGTACCGATACTAACCTTTTTTACAGGCGGTGCTGAAAATGGTGTCCTCCAGCATTCAAACCTTCATGGCATCTTCTAATGAAATTGCTATTTACACGCATGGGTTCCTGTTGCGTAATTGTCCTAAATACTGTTGTTATTGTGTTTTTAATTTCATCTGTGCAGTGGGGATTATTTCTGTAAACTTTATTTTTTACAGCATTAAGTGATCCTGTTGTTCTTAATTTATTCATGAGACATCTAAGTTTATCTGGAAATGGAACCCCGGGAAATCTCTTCTGAAATCGCCTCCACACCTCTATACACGACTCGGTTGTTACATATGTGTCATACATAAAAACTATTTGTTCCAGCGGGAATTCCTCTGGCATTTCAACGGTGTGATAATGTAAGTAAGCTAATTAATTTCGAATTCAGCTACACATGATTTTGCAACAAACGTATCACTTCACGGCGTCACGTCTTCCCACGACAAACAAACTCGAGTAACTGACAGCCTCGTGGCTATGCAGTGAGGTTATGAATACACCGCTCGGAGCGTGCATGTGCATGTCGACTGTCGGCCACACACTATTAGTATTGCGTATTTCTGTCGTGGTTGGTAGTGCAATGTATTGTATATAGATGAAGAGCCAGTCCTCGAGCGAGAATAATTAACCATACTCAGTTAAAATCCCCGACCCGGTGGGGAACCGAATCTGGGACCCTCTGAACCGAAGGCCAGTACGCTGACCGTTCAGCCAACGAGTCGGACACCCATGGATAACTAATGTAGATATCGAGCTCGATTATTATTATTATTATTATTATTATTATTATTATTATTATTATTATTATTATTATTATTCCTTGTATGTATAGGTATGAAGTGTTACATCCATTTAGTATTAGTATCATTATTATTATTAACATAATTATTTTTTAATTATTATTATTTTTTGCTACTTGCTTTACGTCGCACCGACACAGATAGGTCTTATGGCGACGATGGGACAGGAAAGGGCTAGGAGTGAGAAGGAAGCGGCCGTGGCATTAATTAAGGTACAGCCCCAGCATTTGCCTGGTGTGAAAATGGGAAACCACGGAAAACCATTTTCAGGACTGCCAACAGTGGGGTTCGAACCTACTATCTCCCGAATACTGGACACTGGCCGCACTTAAGCGACTGCAGCTATCGAGCTCGGTTTGATTATTATTAGTATTATTACTTGTATGTATGGCTGTGGAGTGTTACATCATGTTATTATTTGTAATTATTTTATTATTATTATTATTATTATTATTATTATTATTATTATTATTATTATTATTATTATTATTATTATTATTATTATTATAAGATCGCGTTGTTTGTGAGGTTATGTCATGATCCTGCTGTACATAAATATTCATATGAGTTCAGTTAATGTAAATACTCGTAAATTAATATTATAATTTATTCTTACCTGTATGTATAAAATGTAATCCGTAACTGTGAAACACACTGTAATTTCCAGAATGGTATAAACACTAGAACAATTGAGAATATTCTGTGCACTATTTCTATGTATTGGACACTCTGGAATATTCAAGACGGTAGTTTCTTTTGTAACGTATCTTTCTGGAAATCTGGCCAGATACATATATAAAGAGACGATCTTGACGGTGAAGTTAGTTACTGTGAGTTACTGTTATTTGTGGTTTGGAAGTTACTGGAAGAGAGTTTTTTAGTAGCACGTGGCTGACATGCCGAGTCAGGCTGTCTCCATGTTGAATTGATCATAGTCATCTATTTTCATCTGTGTTTCAAAGTGTAAGCTCTGTGGTATTCGGCGTCAGCTGTCAACTGTTTAAATATGGCGGCTTTGTTGATATTCTACAAGTGAAGTGTTTTAGTTTTGTGATACGGTGATTAAGGTTATGTGTGTATTAATGTGTAAATATATGTGAAAATATAATTGTAACAACTGACAGCATCTCGTGTGCGTCTTTGTGGATACGTTAACTGGCGACCGTGGACAGGACGCTACTGAATCTGTTGGACTCGAAAATGAAGAACCAGAGGGCCGAGGTGATTCCCAAACAGTTAACTTTCTTCATTCAGGCCCAGGCCAAGAACATCGAAGCCCAGTTTGGAGAACTCAAGAAGAATATCGGAAAACTCGAGAAGAATATCGGGGCACAGTTGGGAAAACTCAAGGAGAAAATCGGGGCTCAGTTCGAGACCGGATTGACGACAGAAGAGGGATTCGAATACCCGATCACTGGACAGGAGATGGGAGTACGACGCAGCCCGCAGTCATGTTCGACCTGCGAAGAAGCTCTGGGAGAGTTCGGCGGGCGCGGCGATGTCCACCAACCGGGTGCCGAGTCCGGCTGCAGGAGGGGGCGCAGCGTGCCGATGGAGCGCCGCGGGTGTTCGACGCCGAGACCGAACAACCAGACGACGCGACGGTGAATGGGCCGTACCAGCATGACACGAAGAGCGAGGTGCTCGACAGCCGCAGTAAGCTCTACGCCACCGTGAACGGCCCAGGGAGGATGTTCAGCGTGGAGCGGAGCTATAGGGAGGCTCGGACGATGTCCCAGGAGATGGAGGCAGCGATGGCAACGACACAGCCAGTGGGACCCCCTCTAGACGACGGAGAACCAATGGGGTCCGAACCGACAACCACCAAACGAGGGTGCCACCTGACAGAACACCAAGGTACGAAAGAGGGGAAAGTCAGCGGAGCTTCGAATGCCACGCGAGGATCTGCGGATCAACATCACCAGGAACGAAGACATCGTCGATCGGACCCAGCGGACCCACCATGGGAAGGTGGTGATCCCTGATGGAACTGCCGGGCTGCGAACCGTGGACTTCGACAGCGCCAACAGGAGGGCTGTGTGAGTGAGGTAGCCTGTATGTGGTTAAATAGTGAGGACAAAGGCAATGTCGAAGCGTGTGACAGTTTGTGGGAATTGGTTCAAGTTATACGGGGGATATTGACGCAAGTGCGATAGTAGGTATAACTAGAAAACAATATTCTCTCACTCATGAGTAACTAATGCAGATATCGAGCTCGAATATTATTATTATTTCTCGATTATTATTATTATTTTAGATAGTGATTATTATTATTACTTGTATGTATAGCTATGAAGTGTATATCCATTTAGTATTAACATTATTATTATTTACGTAGTTGAATGATCGTATTGTGTGCGAGGTTATGTCATGAAAGTATTGATATTATTATTATTATTATTATTATTATTATTATTATTATTATTATTATTATTATTATTATTATTATTATTATTATTATTATTATTTACGTAGTCGAATCATTGTATTATGTGTGAGATTATGCCATGGAATATATGTTTTACATAGACATTGATATCAGTTCCGTTAATGTAAATACCTGTAAATTAATATTATAATTTATTCTTACCTGTATATATAAATTGAAATCCGTAATTGTGAAACACGCTGTAACTTCTAGAATGGTATAGACACTAGAACAAGTGAGAATATTCTGTGCATTATGACCTATGTATTTCGCACTCTAGAATGTTCAAGAAGGTAGTTTTAGTAACGAAACTTTCTAGAGCCTGGCCAGGCACCTATATAAAGACGCGATCTTGACGATGAAGTTAGTTACTGTTGAGTTACTGAACTTGTGGTTTGGAAGTTATTGGAAGAGACGTGGCTGACATGCCGAGTTATGGCAGTCTCCATGTTGATTTGATCGGTAGTCATTTGTATTCAACTGTGTTTCCAAGTGTAACCTCGGTGGTATTCGGTATCAGTTGTCAAATATTTAATGATGGCGGCTTGTTGATATTCTTGAAATGAAGTGTTGTATTGTGATACTGTGATTAAGGTTATGAGAGTGTGAAATTTGTGAATATACACTGACTGACAAGAGCAAATGCAACACCAAGAAGGAGTGGTCAGAACTTTATGCCAATTGCAGGGTAGACTGACGTTACTGAGGTATGCTCATGATGTGAAATGCGCCGCTGTGCTGCGCACGTAGCGAACGATAAATGGGACACGGCGTTGGCGAATGGCCCACTTCGTACCGTGATTTCTCAGCCGACAGTCATTGTAGAACGTATTGTCGTGTGCCACAGGACACGTGTATAGCTAAAAATGCCAGGCCGCCGTCAACGGAGGCATTTCCAGCAGATAGACGACTTTACGAGGGGTATGGTGATCGGGCTGAGAAGGACAGGTTGGTCGCTTCGTCAAATCGCAGCCGATACCCATAGGGATGTGTCCACGGTGCAGCGCCTGTGGTGAAGATGGTTGGCGCAGGGACATGTGGCACGTGCGAGGGGTCCAGGCGCAGCCCGAGTGACGTCAGCACGCGAGGATCGGCGCATCCGCCGCCAAGCGGTGGCAGCCCCGCACGCCACGTCAACCGCCATTCTTCAGCATGTGCAAGACACCCTGGCTGTTCCAATATCGACCAGAACAATTTCCCGTCGATTGGTTGAAGGAGGCCTGCACTCCTGGCGTCCGCTCAGAAGACTACCATTGACTCCACAGCATAGACGTGCACGCCTGGCATGGTGCCGGGCTAGAGCGACTTGGATGAGGGAATGGCGGAACGTCGTGTTCTCCGATGAGTCACGCTTCTGTTCTGTCAGTGATAGTCACCGCAGACGAGTGTGGCGTGGGCGTGGAGAAAGGTCAAATCCGGCAGTAACTGTGGAGCGCCCTACCGCTAGACAACGCGGCATCATGGTTTGGGGCGCTATTACGTATGATTCCACGTCACCTCTAGTGCGTATTCAAGGCACGTTAAATGCCCACCGCTACGTGCAGCATGTGCTGCGGCCGGTGGCACTCCCGTACCTTCAGGGGCTGCCCAATGCTCTGTTTCAGCAGGATAATGCCCGCCCACACACTGCTCGCATCTCCCAACAGGCTCTACGAGGTGTACAGATGCTTCCGTGGCCAGCGTACTCTCCGGATCCCTCACCAATCGAACACGTGTGGGATCTCATTGGACGCCGTTTGCAAACTCTGCCCCAGCCTCGTACGGACGACCAACTGTGGCAAATGGTTGACAGAGAATGGAGAACCATCCCTCAGGACACCATCCGCACTCTTATTGACTCTGTACCTCGACGTGTTTCTGCGTGCATCGCCGCTCGCGGTGGTCCTACATCCTACTGAGTCGATGCCGTGCACATTGTGTAAACTGCATATCGGTTTGAAATAAACATCAATTATTCGTCCGTGCCGTCTCTGTTTTTTCCCCAACTTTCATCCCTTTCGAACCACTCCTTCTTGGTGTTGCATTTGCTCTGTCAGTCAGTGTATATGAAAATATAATTGTATCAACTAACAGCATCTCATGTGCGTCTTTGTGGATACGTAAAGGTTAATCGCGTTAACCCACTCGGAAGACAAGACTCTCCCGTCACTTGTCAATTAAATAAAATGAAATAAACAGGGGAACATCTTTACCTATCTCTTTGGCATAGTGTTCAGTTAAAATGTTATATACCTACCACCTAGTTAAACAACCTTCTGTTCTTATGTGGAATATTATACCGACTCCCTAAATTCCTTAAACAACGACCAGATTTGGCCTCGGACTGAAACAGTTTAAAACGTACCCAACCCGTGGACCCAACACCCTGGACCGTATGCTCCCCTCATTAGAACTTAAAACAATAACCTCAGGCAGAAACCTTTTCCTGTGCGGCCACCAGTCTCTCGATGCTACATTCCTCCAACCCCACCCCTCCTCAAAGCCTCACAGCAGGACATCCTACCGCCCTACCTACATCTGGCGCCGTGCCGACTGGCCTGCAATGTGTCGTGCCCTGGAATGCCTTCCCTGGAGCCTTCTCGAAATAGCTGATATAGAATCGGCTCTTGACCTGCTGTACGACTGGCTGCAAGCTGCAATTAAAGACTTCATACTTGCACAACAGGCTACTACCAGCAAATATCAACACTGGATATCACAAGAGAACAGACTGATACTATTTAATGAGAAGAGAGCTTGGCGCCTGTGGAAAGACTTCCCCAACCCACACACTCACAATATCTTCGTTAAAATCCGCCGCCACGCGAGGTTTATGGTCAGAAGAGACTACAAAACACTCGTAGACACTGTGTGACTTTTCCCTCTTGGAGAACAATAATTGAACGAGAAATGCAACTATGCAAGCTAAGGGCGCCAGTCTTTAATTTGATGACTTAAAACAAAAATTTATAATAAAGCATGGACGGACTCTCATCACAGGGATGGGGTGATAGTGCACTAATCATTAAGCAGGAGAATTAGAAATCAAAAGGCTAATTAAGGCAGACTGATTAAAATGAACCAAGAGGATAACATTTATTATGTTAAATAAAAATGACGACGGTTTGACGAGAACTGAATTTAAAATAGGAAATTAATTTAACAAAAAAAATTGAATGACTCTACTTCGCGAAAACTTGCAATATTTTTAACTCGCTTGCTCACCATATAGTCTTGTTCTGCTTGTCCTGAGAACGCCTCCGTCCTTGTAGCTGGAAAACTGCCGATCGTCTTTGAGGTCTTTCCATCTGCCGCCAAGTACCATTCCTGCCTTGCCAAGTGCACCGACCACTAATTAGAAGATGGCTTCGACACTAACACTCCCTATTATGCTCTATCCCATATATTGGAGATGAGCCCTAAATCATAGTTAGAAAAACCCCCTTGGGTTATGCGGAGAGGATACTGAATTAACATTCTTTCCAACTTGACTGAAAATGTGTACCGTAGTTTCATTTCTAGCTAATTTAATGCTACCTATTGTTTTAGACTGGTACAAACCGGTCTAGTAGTCGAGCTGTACGTACTTCCTGATGAGAGTGGCTATACACCCATCATTCAGAGATCCCCAAGTACCACGTCGTGGTGACGAAGTAATGAATGTAGAAGTGATAAACTATCACACTAGTCCACTATGGTACAACAACCAAAAGACAAGTTACCAGACCTAAAGCGAAATACGAGATAGAAGAATGATGCCAAGAGCTCCAACACGCCCTTAAGTAAGCTTTACTGGCCCTAATTAATGGTCAAAATACGTGGTCCAATCAGGTGACACGTCTCTCCCGTCTCCAGATATTAAAGTTGATGGGTCCCAACCATGATATCAACTATTCTTCTATTAGCCCTTTCACTCAGTATCCATGGCAACATGACGCTCCTTTGAAAATATAGGCGGTGACTAGTTTGAATTACTCAGCTCCGAAATACAGTAGCTGCGGTTACATCGCCTGGACACGTGCCAGCTTTTCCAAGAATTGAGTTCTAAACTTGTTGATTCTTCTTCCCCGATGATGTGATGTGGCAAGATAGAGGAAAATCTACTGCAAGTTAAATTTAAACGAATGTCGCAAGAATCTAAATTAATATTAGGATATTCAGCCCTCGTTTACAAATCGTAGTTACAAAGTAAAGAATGATAGTGAGCAAATGATCAAACATACATACATACATACATACATACATACATACATACATACATACATACATACATACATTATCATTATAGACTTTTATGCCTTTCAGCGTTCAGTCTGCAAGACTCTGTGAATTTACTAAACGTCGCCACAATCCTCGATTTTCAACTCGTGTAGTGGCCTCATTTAGTTCTATATCTCTTATCTTTAAATCGTTAGAAACAGAATTTAACCATCGTCGTCTTGGTCTACCTCTACTTCTCTTACACTCCATAGCAGAGTCCATTATTCTCCTAGGTAACCTATCCTCCCCCATTCGTCTCACATGACCCCAACACCGAAGCCGGTTTATGCGAACAGCTTCATCTATCAAGTTCATTCCTAAATTAGCCTTTATCTCCTCATTCCGAGTACCATCCTGCCATTGTTCCCACCTGTTTGTACCAGCAATCATTCTTGCTACTTTCATGTCTGTTACTTCTAACTTACGAATAACCTATCCTGAGTCCACCCAGCTTTCACTCCCGTAAAGCAAAGTTGGTCTGAAAACAGACCGATGTAACGATAGTTTCGTCTGGAAGCTGACTTCCTTCTTACAGAATACTGTTGATCGCAACTGCGAGCTCACTGCGTTAGTTTTACGACAACTTGATTCAATCTCACTTACTATATTACCATCCTGGGAGATTACACAACCTAAATATTTGAAATTATTAACCTGTTCTAGCTTTGTAACACCAATCTGAAATTCAATTATGTTGAATTTCTTACCTACTGACATCAATTTAGTCTTCGAGAGGCTAATTTTCATACCATACTCATTGCACCTATTTTCAAGTTCCAAGATATTACACTGCAGGCTTTCGGCACAATCTGCCATTAAAACCAAGTCGTCAGCATAGGCCAGACTGCTTATTACATTTCCACCTAACTGAATCCCTCCCTGCCATTTTATACATTTCAGCAGATGATCCATGTAAACTACGAACAGCAAAGGTGAAAGATTACAGCCTTGTCTAACCCCTGTAAGTACCCTGAACCAAGAACTCATTCTACCATCAATTCTCACTGATGCCCAATTGTCAACATAAATACCTTTGATTGATTTCAATAATCTACCTTTAATTCCATAGTCCCAAAGTATAGCGAACATCTTCTCCCTCGGTACCCTGTCGTATGCTTTCTCTAGATCTACGAAACATAAACACAACTGCCTATTCCTCTCGTAGCATTTTTCAATTACCTGGCGCATACTGAAAATCTGATCCTGACAGCATCTCTGTGGTCTGAAACCACACTGGGTTTCGTCCAACTTCCTCTCAACGACTGATCGCACCCTCGCTTCCAAGATGCCAGTGAATACTTTGCCTGGTATACTAATCAATGAGATACCTCGATAGTTGTTGCAAACCTTCCTGTTCCCTTGCTTATAGATGGGTGCAATTACTGATTTTGTCCAATCTGAAGGTACCTAACCAACACTCCATGCTAATTTTACTACTCTATGAAGTAATTAAAAGAAATAAGTTTCATAATGATAGATCCGTATTGAACTGTGATTACAATAGAGTAAAATAATATATTATTATTGGTCCACCTTTTCAATACAAAATGAAAATTACATAGGGACTAGTTTCGACCTAGTAATAGGTCATCATCAGCCTGAAGTAAGTCAAAGATCGAAGAAAACATAAACAATGTAAACACAAGTACAGTCTCTTTAAAGGTACATACCAAGTGGGAAGTTGAGTAGAGATATATTAAAAATAATAACTCATCCAAATTGACGAAGCACTGAGCGGAATTTATGTAAAGTTCGGTGCGCCGTATATTATAAAAGACCACTCTGCACTAAATGATGCCTACTATTCTTCTTTATTGCATCATTTAGTGCACAGTGGTCTTTTATAATATACGGCGCACCGAACTTTACATAAATTCCGCTCAGTGCTTCGTCAATTTGGATGAGTTATTATTTTTAATATATCTCTACTCAACTTCCCACTTGGTATGTACCTTTAAAGAGACTGTACTTGTGTTTACATTGTTTATGTTTTCTTCGATCTTTGACTTACTTCAGGCTGATGATGACCTATTACTAGGTCGAAACTAGTCCCTATGTAATTTTCATTTTGTATTGAAAAGGTGGACCAATAATAATATATTATTTTACTCTATTGTACTCTATGAAGCCATTTCATCCCTGCCTTCCCACTATACTTCACCATTTCAGGTCTAATTTCATCTATTCCTGCTGCTTTATGACAATAGAGTTTATTGACCATCCTTTCCACTTCCTCTAGCATAATTTCACCAACATCATTTTCCTCCTCCTCATGAGCTTGGCTGTTTGTAACACCACTATGATGATTTCCTTTTACATAGAGAAGATGTTCAAAATATTCCCTCCACCTCTCCAGTGATTCCCAGGGATCTATTATGAGTTCACCTGAATTACTCAAAACACTGTTCATTTCCTTTTTCCCTCCCTTCCTAAGATTCTTTATTACTGTCCAGAAAGGTTTCCCTGCTGCTTGACCTAGCCTTTCCAGGTTGTTACCAAAATCTTCCCATGACTTCTTCTTGGATTCAACAACTATTTGTTTTGCTCTGTTTCTTTCATCTACGTACAAATCTCTGTCTGCCTCGGCCCTTGTTTGGAGCCATTTCTGATAAGCCTTCTTTTTACGTTTACAAGCTGCTCTCACTTCATCATTCCACCAAGATGTTCGGCTTTTCCCATCTTTACACACAGTTGTTCCTAGGCATTCCCTTGCTGTTTCTACCACAGCATCCCTGTATGCCACCCATTCACTTTCTATATCCTGAACCTCCTTACTGTCTACTGTTTGAAACTTCTCACTAATCATATCCATGTACTTCTGTCTAGTTTCCTCGTCCTGGAGATTTTCAACCCTTATTCGTTTGCAGACAGATTTCACTTTCTCTACCCTAGGCCTAGAGATACTTAGTTCACTACAGATCAGATAGTGGTCTGTATCATCGAAAAATCCCCGGAAAACTCGTACATTCCTAACAGATTTCCTGAATTCGAAGTCTGTTAAGATATAGTCTATTATGGATCTGGTACCTCTAGCCTCCCATGTGTAGCGGTGAATAGCCATATGCTTGAAGAATGTATTCGTAACAGCTAAACCCATACTAGCACAGAAGTCCAGCAAACGCTTCCCATTCCCATTAGCTTCCATATCTTCCCCACATTTACCAATCACCCTTTCGTATCCTTCAGTTCTATTTCCAAATCTCGCGTTGAAATCGCCCATTAGCACTATTCTATCCTTGCTCTTGACCCTGACCACGATGTCACTCAATGCTTCATAAAACTTGTCCACTTCATCCTCATCTGCACCCTCACATGGTGAATACACGGACACAATTCTAGTCCTAATTCCTGCAACTGAAAATTCTACCCACATCATTCGCTCATTTACGTGCCTAACAGAAACTATGTTGCGTGCAATGGTATTCCTGATAAAGAGCCCTACCCCCAGACTCTGCCCTTCCCTTTCTAACACCCGTCAGGTACACTTGATAATCTCCTATCTCTTCCTCGTTATCTCCCCTTACCCGAATATCACTTACCCCTAGCACATCCAAATACATCCTCTTTGCTGACTCAGCCAGTTCTACTTTCTTTCTTCCGTAAGCCCCATTAATAGTGATAGCTCCCCATCGAATTCCGTTTCGTTCGCCAAGTTGTTTCCAAGGAGTCCCTCGCCTGTCAAATGAGAGTGGGAGTCCGATACTGCCATAGGTCCGAGGCTTGCTTAAAGTGTTCTGAGCTCGGTAAATTCATGAAGCAGGATGCTGCCCTACTTGCACATAGTTCAAGTGAGGATCTCTCCTCTAACGGGTTATGGACCACCGGTGAATTGTATAGTCCTAGCCGCCTGAGCACAAGGAGGACCACGACTCAGAATATGTCCGAGATGCCCACTCGCATTCCATAGCAACTGGTATCCCGACTCTCAGGACCACTTACTAGGCCACTCAGCCGTTGCCCATGGTTCACGAACTAGGACGTGACTACAGTAATCCACAAACATGAATTATAATAAATTTACATACGAAGATAAATATCATGACGTAAAAATATATCATACTTGAATTAATTAAACATAATAAAATGACCACAATTACACTGTGACGTCTGGGACGTTACAACTGTCACTGAAAACGTCCGCAGCAATCCCAAGCGCTACTGGAGTCTCATCAACACGCGGAGAGGGACGGGGCGGATTCCTGTCAGCTTGAACCACAACGATGCAACAGCAGACGGCGCCGATCGCAATGAACTGCTCAAGAGGTATTTCTTCTCCAACTTCTCCCCTCTCTTCCAAAACCAACCGCTCCCTCCCGTAGGCACAGTTTCAAACAGAACCCTATCAAGCATTACTACCACACCAAGTGAAGTTCATAACCTTCTTCAAACTCTTCGTGCCAACAAAGCTACCTGTCCCGACACTATAGGCCCTCTTTTCCAAAAAATACTGCCAGCACCCTTTGCGTCCCTCTCTGTAAATTATTTAACAGATGTTTTGCCGCGGGCTATTTTCCCATTTCCTGGAAACAGTCAAATATTGTTCCACTTCTCAAATCAGGCAACAAATTTAATGTTTCATCTTACCGACCAATTTCTATTCGCCCCACACTGCCCTTTATCTTTGAAACAATTATACACCAGCGTCTCCTCGCATTCAACTTACCCTATATCTCAACCAAGTAGCATGGTTTTCTACCAGGTGGCTCTTGTCTAACAAACCTGGCCACTCTGCATAGCTTTGCATCACATGCCATTGCAGGTAAATCACAGCTGGATATCTGCTACGTAGACATTTCGAAAACTTTCGATTCTGTAGACCATACTCTGTTGCTCCATAAACTCTCCGAACGATTCAATATACATGGCAGTCTTCTAACCCTTCTTGCTGGCTTCCTACATAACCGTTGGCAGAGAGTGGTAATATCAGGCACTTCATCCTCATGGTCAACAGTTACCTCCGGTGTCCCACAAGGCAGTAATCTTGGCCCCTTGCTGTTTTCCTTGTTTATGGACGATCTGCCGTCCGAACTCAACGAAACGGCAAATACCCTACTTTTTGCTGACGACTGCAAGATATTTAGGGAGATCAGGAATCCAGCAGATGCAGCTCTGCTACAGTCCTTACTTAATGCCCTCTCGAACTGGTGCAGTAATTGGAAACTTATCCCCCAATCCACATAAATTCAGCTACATGACCATAACACTACGTAAATCTCCTCTACCGATATCATATTACCTACTCGACAAGCCCATCAATGTAGTTACGCAACAGCGTGACTTACGTGTAATATTCGATACAAAATTACATTTTAAGACCCACATAGAAACATACACAACCAAGGCTATGAAATTACTAGGCATTCTATATCGCTTCACAGACATTTCTGACTCCATTGCTCTTCGTCACTTCTTCCTCACGATCATTCAACCTCTCTTAAACTACTGTTCTCCGATTTGGACAACAGCCTCCCCCTCCAATACTAACCAGTTAGAAAGAGCACACTCGACACTCAATACTTCAACGATCTTTCCTAATCCACCTCCCAACACTCTTTAACAATATTAATAGGAGACAAGAGCTTGATATATCATCAAATAAAAGCATATTCGGGAGGAGTGTAAATAGTCTCTTAAAGATAAGTTGATGTGAAGGGATTACACCGTCCACTTGACCCACGACGACTTGGCTATGCACATGGACATTCTCATTATTTTCGATTTGGACAGTTGTTACTAGTAGGCTGTGTAGCTGGTATTGTTATATTTTATGTTTGTTATATTTTATTGTGAAACATTTGTTAATTAGTCTATTGACAGTGCAAGTGAAATTTGCTCAGTGTAGCTTATCTTGTGCTTTGTGAATAAATAAATAAATAAATAAATAAATAAATAAATAAATAAATAAATAAATAAATAAATAAATAAATAAATAAATAAATAAATAAATAAATAAATAAAATAAATGTGCCTTATTAGTGGGAAGATCTGGAAGTCAAAGGCATGTTTCTTTACATCTTCTAAGTATGTACATGGTGAGGGATGTTTATCACTGGTCAGAAGCAAACGTTGACATGTGTTAAAGTTTTGAATGTAAATCACTATTTCGGTTTCCATTAATCTCAAATACTACGTTGCAATATTGTTTCACCACCTCCCATTACTACCAGGTACTCAGAATAACTCAGACTATTTACAACTGAAACCTTAATGACTAATTTGTTATTTTAAATAAATTATTGATATAAACTATGACAGTAAGAATAAAAGATCATAAATTTTATCTCACTTATCTAACAGGTTCTTTAACAAGTTGCTTTACGTCACACCGTCACAGATAGGTCTTATGGCGAAGATGGGATAGAAAAATGCTAGGAGTGGGTCGGAAGCGGCCGTGGCTTTAATTAAGGTACAGCCCCAGCATTTGCCTGGTGTGAAAATGGGAAACCACGGAAATCCTTCTTCAGGGCTGACAATGGGGTTCTAACCCACTATCACCCGAATGCAAGCTCACAACTGCGCGCCCCTAACCGCACGGCAACGCGCTCGGTTGATTTATCAAACACTATATTGCGAATTACTGTTTGAACGTTTTCCTTTTCCGACTATCACCGCAACCTAATTATTTAAGACTGCTTGCTATAGTCTTGTCTTATTAATTGTAACATATTTTCTATTGGTACTGTTGATGCAAGTGTAATGGGCTAGTATGACTTGGAAATAATTTCTAACCCATGGGTAGATAATGAAAATATCCAGCTCGATTATTATTATTATTATTATTATTATTATTATTATTATTATTATTATTATTATTATTATTATTATTATTATTATTTACGTAGCTATGTGCGGACTTCAGTTGGTATAAATCGTGGCCGTAACAAAACATGTTAGGTTATGTCACGACACGTCTGCTGTATGTATATTAATGTGAGTTTATTTAATTTAAGAACACGTAATTAATAGTATATAATTTATTATTACCTGTAGATATGATGTATAAATCCAATGCAATGTCGTACAACACACGGTAATAGTATAGAACAACGCATCTTGTCAGTAGAATTGTATAGAAAATTCCTGTCGTTGTAAATAGGTTATTGGAGACTCACGAATTTACGAGAAAACATGTTGTGTCATATTTTTCTAGAAGCCTGGCCAAGCAATGTATATAAAGAGGCAGTCTTGGTAGTTGAGTTGAGATGTTCAGCGAGACTAGTAGTGGAAGTCGTTAGCCGAGCGTGTGAACCCATGTTGTGATTTTGTTGGGTTGGTAGTTGGTTGACATTCAAGTGTTGCAGTCTTATTCTTATTCTTATTCTTATTCTTCGTAGCAGTGTTTTGTTCAAGAGGGCAGTTACTGTTGTGTGTGCGTAATGTGTATATAATTTGTAAATACGAACAGTGTACACAAATGACAGCATTTCGTATGTGCGTCTTTGTGAATACAACACTGTGCCTTAATCCTTCTCAAAGTCTGCAGAGTAGTTCGTCATTGTTCTCCTGGCTGTTCTATGGTATCAAAAGTAGACATTTCTTTGCTGTCGTAAGGTACGCTCTTTCATCGCGTCTGCTCTACAGAAAGCGCAAAAGAGAAGTCCATATAATAGTTTACTGTATCTCCGAAGATACTTCAATTAGACTATTAATATTCTAAGTAAATCGCTCAACATTGTAATTGATTGCTTTACAGCATTATTACAGTATAAATGAAAGAAATATGTAAATAATATATTGCATTAGGTGAATAGAGATCAACAGATACTCTACATTTTAACTGATTAATATACGTAAGAGTTATTTTGCTATTTTATAATAAGTGTCTACGGATCCTAAATAAAATGCTCAACATTATAACTAATCAATACACCAAAGGGATATAAATAGTATTTTATTTATTTTTCAACGTTCTATTTAAACTAAATAAATCACTCAACATTTTAACTGATCGGTATACACTGGAGATATGATTTGTTTTTTTTACAATATGTGCCTATGGATCCTAAATAACTTAACATTTTAATACATCAATATACCAAAGAAATATGTAAATAGTACGTTGCTTATTTATATATACCAAAGAAATATGCAAATAGTACGTTGCTTATTTACAGTACGTACGTGTCTATGGATACTAAATCATTCATTATTTTAATCGATCAACATATTGTCTTTGAAATTTAAATTTGTTTCTGAAATTTCGTTATGTGATATTTATGAAAAGTACACATATGAGAGAAACGTGAGGCCAATCCATTCGCTGTTTCCAGTTGACTTGCTGTGGGAAGGAAGACGCTAAAGATTGGGACGAGATATTGACTTACATACCATCGTCATGCTGCCCAAGAAGGAGCCCTCAAGTTAATTCCACGGAATGCCGGATATTGGAAGATTTTTTCATTATACAAACAGCAGGTTGTTTACAAAAACTACAACGAATGCCGATGTTCAGTATGAACGTTATTTGTGGATTGTCCTTGGGGGTTATGGTAACTGAGGTGAGTATTTTCCTAGATCTGTGAAAGATTATAATTTGAAAGGTGTCTACTATCTAGAGTGCACTAAAAGTTCAGAAACCCACAAATAGAGATACCGTATCTTATGGCAGAAGTCTCACGCGATCCCTCAACTGGGTTTGTGGTCCAGTTCCTTCCAGTGACTATGGGACGATGCGCGACGTGGAGAAAATATTGCGTCGAAAAAATAATGCAATCGAAGGAAGCTATAATATATCAGTAAGTCAACACTTAATGTTACATTTTATTGAATACTGGTCATTCTATATAAACCACAATAACACAGACCCAGCTTCTAGAAATCAATAACAATTTTCAAACGTCGACATTCTCACTATCGTAGACGATCCACAGCTGAACCCGAGAGACAGTTTGGGCTGACCGTTCGCAGTCCATAACTAAGAGTACTAAGTCTCAAGTTACTATTGACTGGTTTGAATTGGTCGTTGATGAATATCGATGCCCCATCTGTGATTAGGATTTCCAGCTTCTTTCCGTAGATATGAACACATACTGGGAAAGTTCCTTATCTGTATTTTAGGGGCACATTTCACTCCTGATCGGAAGAATTCCGGGTGGAAAGGAAAACGGGTAATGTTTAGGCGAAAAAATGCACCTAAAATGACATAAAAAATTACTGGTAAACTAGGCAGTCCATTAAAAGCTCATTAAACAACCCCTGTATATTTTCAAAACAATTAAAATTCGATAATAATAACAATAAATGTAATAACAAGATATTAGCATCAGTAATAAAGCTTAAAATCCAATTCAAAGTAACCGCTGACTTCAACACAGCATTACGTAACGGAAAGTTCCAGTTAAGGTAGCCAGCTGGCCTCACGCCAAGGACAGAGCAATGACAGCTCACACTCCTTGTTAAAACAAGGATAATAATAATGTTATTTGCTTTACGTCCCACAAACTACTTTTTAAGGTCCTCGGAGACGCCGAGGTGCCGGAATTTAGACCCGCAGGAGTTATTTTACGTGCCAGTAAATCTACCGACACGGAGCTGTCATATTTGAGCACCTTCAAATACCACCGGACTGAGGCAGGATCGAATCTGCCACTCAGCCTGGCGTTAAAAGCAGAGAGGGCGTCCTACTAAGCACTTCACTAAGACAAGTTATAACTTTCAATTATTTTTTTTGGTAGTTGCTTGACGTCGCACCGACACAGATAGGTCTTATGGCGACGATGGGACAGGCAAGGGCTAGGAGTGAGAAGGAAGCGGCCGTGGCCTTAAGTAAGGTACAGCCCCAGCATTTGCCTGGTGTGAAATTGGGAAACCACGGAAAACCATTTTCAGGGCTGCCGACAGTGGGGTTCGAACCTACTATCTCCCGAATACTGGATACTGGCCGCACTTAAGCGACTGCAGCTATCGAGCTCGGTACTTTCAAATATTAAAGGGTATAAACAGAATTTACACATAAATGCTTCTACAGTTCTAAATTATTTTCATCAATTTATAATAATTAATTAGGAAGAAAGCGTTATTTGATCGACTCTGATGATGTTCTATCAAGAACGAAACGTGTCATTCTGAAATAATAGTGTTATTGGTTTTACGTCCTACTGACTACTTTTGACTGTTTTCGAAGACGCCAAGGTCCCGGAATGTTGGTCCGAAGGAGTTCTTTTACGTACGTACGATTAAATCTACCGACACGTATTTGAGTACCGGTACCTTTAAATACCATATGACTGAGCCAGGATAGAACCAGCCATGTTGTGGTGTCATTCTTAGTTTAATAATGTGTTTTTATTCCTTGTCTACTAATGTGTTTTTGCAGGTATGATAGAGGATTTTAGTTGTTATATTCAGTGTTCGACGGACTGGAGTACTTAATGTTACACTACCGACATAAGACAGATTGTCATGGAGATCTATTTAAAGAGAGAAAAGCGTGACTACACTGAGCGAGTCCTCTGCTTTTTATTTGTCTTGATGTTAGACCATCTTTCTAATCCCGGGAATACGAAGATCGATAGTCTTTTGTCTAATTCTGATATTGTACAATCACCGAGCTCGATAGCTGCAGTCGCTTAAGTGCGGCCAGTATCCAGTTTTCGGGAGATAGTAGGTTCGAACCCCACTGTCGGCAGCCCTGAAAATGGTTTTCCGTGGTTTCCCATTTTCACACCAGGCAAATGCTGGGGCTGTACCTTAATTAAGGACACGGCCGCTTCCTTCCAATTCCTAGATCTTTCCTATCCCATCGTCGCCATAAAACATATCTGTGTCGGTGCGACGTAAAGCAACTAGCAAAAAGATATTGTACAAAGGCACTATAGATGTACGTTGCAGAGCAAAATAGTCTGTAGTGTCAGACAACGACAAGCTCCTGCGGTATCAAAACATGTACTGTATGCATCAGATATACACTAGTGTCCAAAAGTTACGAGTAAGCAGGGCAACAGGAAATAGACCGCAAATCGCACGACATATGCACGTGTTCGCTCTGTATAGGAAAGAAGTGTTCCCTGCTTTGACTAGCGGCGTAACCGCAAGGTAAACACAGCCAGTGCCTGCGCCCCATATTCCCTCAGACGTGTTTGCCCTGTTATAGTGTGCGGAGTGTAGCCTCGTGGTGAACGTGACAACATAATGGCACAACGACGCCATTTGGATCCCGTTTTGCAGGCTAGAATACTCGGCCGCCTGGAAGCAGGCCAGACATAGACCGAAGTTGCCGTATCCTTGAATGTGCCACAAAGTGTCATTTCCAGGCCTTGGAGACGATTTCGAGACACAGAAGATGTTAGTCCAAGACCAACTCCAATCCTCAGACCGTAATATAAAAAAACATGGCGGCTGGAGTAGCCGAATTGCTGCGATTGGCTAACGCGAAAATATGACGTACACAGGCGGTAATTTAACATTACAAATGTAACATCATGGGGAAAACCACTCTTGCACGTACGAAAACACGTCGGCAACCACTGCCCATCACATGTACATATATTCTACTACAATAAATGGACAACCCCAAAATAAAAAAGGAACAGCAAGCTGATTATTTAGAAATTTCACTTAGTCAAACAAGCACTGTCTCTTCAATTTCACTTCACAGGACAATGGAAAAAGATTGCAAAACCGGTTAAATAATTTTATAACATCATTTTGAACATTTAAACAAATTATGGTGTAAAATTTCTCAATTCTTTCCTATGCATGAGAGCTAAGAAAGCATAACTTTTGCTCTGGGGGAATCAAACATTTTAACAAGAATATTACATAGCAGAGTGAATTAGTGAGGATGTGGGGCTGGAATATTCCTGGAATGAATCAAGCTAATGTTTGAAGGTGAATGGAGGTAATCAAGCCAGCCAAGGGAAATGGGTGCAAATGCTACAGAACAATAAATGAATGTAAAATATGCTTTAGGCCTACCTTATTTACTGCTGAGTTTTAATGCCTTACGTTTGTTCACTTTAACTCCAAGTTCCTCAGTAATTTTCCTTTTATGTTCCTGGTTCTCAAGTTTCTTTGCCAGTTCCCTGGACACATTTTTATCATGCAGCACTTTTTAATAGTTATTAACAAATATGTTAGCAAACACTTTCACACATTTCTTGACAATTTTTATCAAAGGCACACCACAACTGCATTCATCACTTACATTGCTTATATTGCTCTCTATAAACTGTATACCTAATGTAATCACAGCATCTCTCTGATATTCTAACTTTAAAAATGCAGGTTCAAACCTGCTGCTAATGAGTACCTGAAAAAGTCTATAAATGTCACAACATAAACACATCAAAAAAGATGAAGGACACTTCAAAGCACCCCTGTTGAGTTCACTGAAGTAAGATAGAAGATCTTCCTTGTCACAATTATGATCAAATCATCTTCAGATTGTAATACTTGCTTACAATGTGTGCACTTTCCACTTTTCTCTCACTTTAACAAAACCTTCATGCTCGTGTAACTTGCAATACATACAATTATTTTTAGCGTCACAAGAGAAATTGACACTAAAGGTGTTTCATCCAAGGCAGACTGAAATCTGTCCAAGTTCTTAACTATTTTATCTTGGCTGAAAGTAACTGTCAGATCCTTGAGAGTAAATTCCCCCAACTTTGCAGAATGAAGTTTTAACAAACTTATCACCTTGAGTCTTCGTTTAGATTCTAGCACTTGTTCTACTGAGACATTATATGTGCAGCCACTTAACCTTCTATACGCTCCGAATCTGCCCTCTAAACTGTCTGTCTATAGCTTACCTGTCAGAATGTAGGACCATTTATATTTATTGAAAATATATCTGCATAACTGAACAACTGCAGTCAATGTGTGTGTAAGAGCTAAAAATGTTTCATTACTAAGTTTACCCTCATTGTGTGAAGTGCAGCTATGCCATATATCAACATATGTCTTAATAGTTTCTAGAAAGACAAGCAAAGACAGGGCCATTAATTGGGCTAGCATCATCATTTCGTGTGTATTTCCCTTTCATTGGGTGCTGAACATTAGAAATAGTCCACAACTTAGAAACTAATTTTAAAAACTGGACAGTCCCCTCAGAAATAGTGACACCCTCACTTTTAAGCACTTTCTTGATAAGTTTGGAGCCAGTTTTAATATCATATTATTTTCAGAATGTAACAGATCTCTAATATCAGATAACTTTGCCTCAACATCTGTGTACTGAAAAGTAGATTGGTTTGCAGTAGAGTGTAGCAAGCTTTCTATTTTTGGAAATATCTGCTCAGTGTTAGGAATGACAAAAGTTTGACTGGGTTGATTTAACCAATTGTTTCTTACACATTTCAGCAAATGTACACTGTCGAACAGAAGAAATAGTGACCTGGAAGGATTAGCTGGGTTTGCAATGCAGGATTTTAGAGTACCACAACCCAAAAGCTCAAACATCTTGCGATTCATGCTATGGTTATCTGATATCAAGCAGACTACATCAAATTTAAGCTCCTCCATGAAGGTTAAGATATCAATAGTTAGAGTCAATAGAGTTTTTGCATTCATGTTTCTCACAGGGAAAAGACCTATTACATCTTCATTGTCTGAATGTAAAGAGGACAACATGAAAGCCTGAATGGTAGTGGCAGAGTCACCTCCTGAGCTATTTTCAGCCATTCCTATTATTTTCCCTGCTTTATAACTGAGTTTGGAATTGACATAGATCTCATCCAGCAAAATAGCGACAACTTTCTCATCATCATTCAGGAGCTTACTTTTTTCTCTTAAAAATGACTTTTGCAAAGGGCTGATACCAGAACTGTTTGGACCTATTTTGGACAAGAACTGTCTTAGATAAACATGGTGAGGTAGTGTCATTATGTTTGTTCTTCTCAAAGATTGATAAGCCCCTGAATGTGAGTAAGAAATACTTGCAGCCCATATTAAAAGATCTGCTGAATATTTAATTTGACAAGAAAGAGCAAGTTCCAACTGTTCTAATGCAAACTTTATCTTTCCAGCCCTCTCTACATTCACATCAGCATCGAGTAGCAAGCCCTCCTTTGTAACATTTATCAGTGCAGTTACCCTTTCAGAGAGGGATACATTTTCCTCATTATAATTAGCAAGACAACTCACCACATTCTCTAGTTTACTTCATCTATCACACTTGTAGGTTTTGTTTCCATTAGACTCCAAGATCCAGGCAAACTTTTCCACAGGCAAGCACATATTCTTTTAAAATACACTTACATCTAAATCGCTGGACACTTTAAAGCACACAGACACTGATGGAATATCTCGATATCCATTATCATATATTTTAATGAAACTAACATAGTCTTCCTTTACAATCGTTGTGAATGAATTTACCTGCCTATTTTTAATTTCACATAAAAAAGAATCAAAATATGGAATAGTATCCTGTTCACACCATTCATTAAAATTGTCCTCATCTCTCTGTAATATCTTCTGCACACGTTCTTCAGGATCTTTTCTTCCTTTACTTAGCCTGACTGTTAGATATGATGGTTGATTAGGGAAAATTGTGGGGTAAGCATCATTACTTAGTTTTGGATATTTTCGAGGAACACAAATAGGTTCTCCATTTAGAACTGGAAAAATATCTTCCTTAACCACAAACTTATCCTCAAAGTGGTGTATGCACACGACTGTTTTATCATTTACTTCAAAATTGTCACGGTGTATACTCCTAATCCACTTTTCTCTTAATGTTTTCTCCTTAGGAAACTTAAAAATACTAGTACGAGAGGCATTCGTGTAGTTTGATTTACAACCCGGCACACAGCATGAGCGACCCATATTAAAATAAACATCTTTTCAAATTACTACATATAATTACATATCATGAATATCCACTGATTCATATACACACTCCCACGCTAAAATTCTGCAAATAACCTAACGTTTATCCTCAACTTTCATGAAAAAACACCGACTGAACACGATCACAACAAACCAAAACAAACCCACGTTTCCAACAAATTCGGCTACTCGATTCGCCATCTTTGAGCAATCGAGAGTAGCATTAAAGTCTGAGGATTGGAGTCGGTCTTGGTTAGTCGTAGGCCAGTACAAGGTCGACCAAGGGTAACCATCTCACAGCAGGACCGATATCTGGCCTTAACCGACCGACGAAATCGGAGTGCATATGCAAGACAATTTATTGTCGGCAGAGCTTGCAGCCGTCTCAGGGGTTGCCTTTTCCCTGCAAACTGTGTACCGGAGGCTCAGAACAGCAGGGCTGTTTGCCCGACGTCCAGCGGTGTGCGTCCCGTTCACTCCAGCACAGAGACGGGCCCGTTTACTGTGGAGCCGTCAACATCGAAACTGGACCGTGAATGAATGAAGGCATGTGCTCTTCACAGATGAATCCCGCTTCAGTTTGCAGAACGATTCCCGTCGTACATTAAACTGGAGAGAACCGGGTAGCCGGGAACATCGTGGACCGAGACCAGTATGGTGGTGGTGGCGTCATGGTGTGGGGCGACATCATGTTGAATGGCCGTACGGACCTGCACATCTTCATGGGTGGTCCGAGGACCACTGTAAACTCTCAGAGATACAGGGATGTGGTACTGAGACAACATGTTCGACTCTTCAGAGGTGCGGTTGGCCGATATACATATAATTTAAAAATATAATTTAAAAATAATCGAATCAACTGGGGGGTTTGTGGGAATAAAAGAAGAGTTTTTCAATGCTTTACGCTATTGATTATATCTCGACCAAACTTCATATTTAGAGTCTAATCGTCCAGGAGCACGTTTTGATATGCATGTCATTTAAAAATCACTGAATAGACTGGAGTTTTATAGGAAGACCAGAAGAGAGCCTTTTCAAATTTTCTCTTACACTATTGATTATATGTAAAATCTGTGGACTATATGTGAAACGCCCCTTCATTTTAAATAATTTTTATTATGTACATCATTTCGCTTACTCTTCAAATGACGGAGAAAAATACCATTATCTACGGGCTTCATGCTCTGCAGCCAGTGACGGACACCCTCGCACACCTACAGTTATTTGAAAGAACCATAACAGGAGAAAATCAGGAGATGTATAATATTTCTCTCGGCTTGAAAATTAACCCCACCTAACGTAACTGAAGACCGAGGAAACATGAGGTAGAACTTTTTCCGTTTGGTGTCTGCCTGTCTATCAGATTGTATATTTCTAAAAGTAGAAAACTGGTGAACTTATTTCAACTAAACTATTTATTTGGAATCTACTCACTCCGGATTGTGTTATCAGGTGCATATGATGTCATGGTAATCACAAGGAGTTGGTATTTGTAGGAAGATTATTATCAAATGTTTGTCCGTCTCGTTGGCTGAACGGTCAGCGTACTGGCCTTCGGTTGAGAGGGTCCCGGGTTCGATTCCCGGCCGGGTCGGGGATTTTAACCTTAATTGGTTAATTCCAATGGCACGGGGGCTGGGTGTATGTGTTGTCTTCATCATCATTTCATCCTCATCACGACGCGCAGGTCGCCTACGGGAGTCAAAGAGAAAGACCTGCACTTGGCGAGCCGAACCCATCCTGGGATATCCCGGCACTAAAAGCCATACGACATTTCATTTCATCAAATGTTTCTGTTGACATTAGGTCTATCAAAAGACTGTATATAACAAACGTTTAATATTATGTTACTTCCGTTCCTTTATGCCAGGTACGTATTTATCGCACGATGGAAAATAACGCAGATGATTACGAAAAATAGGATTTTTAGTCCAAGTCCCGTGGGGCATATTGTGCATGTCACTTCAAGGTGGGCAAGGGGAAAACTAAGGATTCATTTTACTCTTTTCAGTAGGGCAGATATTAAGGGAGGTATCATCAACGTACGAGCGTCACGCCAGTGGTCAGATACAATATGCAACTTGAGAACCACGGAGAATTTCGCACAACGTCACACCAGGAACTGTACCGTACAATAAATTCGGAAATCGTCCTAATTCCCTCTCGAATTTTTTCAGCTTCATCATATTTAGGTCACTGCCCCGCACTGTCGTAGGAGAATAACATTTTAACATGTCGCATTAAACGTGTGAATAGAGCCATGCTACTTCACATAAATTCCTGAAGGAAACTTGTAATCCACTGCAAATTCATGAGCGAGGAACGGGTACAGACGTGCACATTAATGGTGTCCCGACATAAACAATCAACACTGCCCCACTCCAGTAGTGAAAAGAAGGGGAGAGAGTGAAGGGGTAGTGTCGAAGGCACAATGACTCACCTTCTCGCTTAACGCATTGCTGCATGGACTGCATGCAGACAGCCTGCTACAAGACTTTGTTGTGATCGAAATGGGCACAGTGACGGATGTATTGAAGTACAGCATTAGGTTACCTACTCGTCCGGCCCCGCGGTGTACAGGGCAACGCGTCCGGCCGCCTCAAGTTCGATTCCCGGCCGGGTCAGGGGGTTTTAATTGCAAATGATTAATATCTCTGGCCTGGGGACTGCGTGTTTGTGTCGTCCTTAACGTTCCTCACATTCAACACTTCCGCAATTCCAATTACATGCAGGTTCATAAATTGTGTAAGTAGGGGCAAAAGAACTCTCTAGGTCGACGCCCCGAACAAATAGCATTTTAACATAAACAATTAAAAAAGTAACCTACTCTGATAATTGCAGTATTAAGAGGTAAAGGAGGTTTTTAACCGAAAAGTATTTTATACTACAGTAGTTAGGAATATTTTGTAGCTGCGTTATATCGGGTCTACCAATCGTTCTTCACCTCGTTCTTGCCATATTTCTATCCATTTCCAAACTGTCTTAAGACTGCATGGTATTGCTTGTGCTATTGCTTGGGGGACCATGTGAGCCTCCCACATGCCAATAATACGGCCTCGATTCACCTCTGATAGGATAGGAGCCATCTTATTACAATGTTACAGTATAACGCCGGAAAACACACACTGTGTATTCAGCACTACCTGTTCACTCCCTTCCCCTCCCTTTCAGTACTGGAGTGGCCTTCAACACCAGTAGCGTAGCCAGGATTTCAGTTTGGGGGGGGCCCATTTATTTTGATAGGTGACCAAACTTCCAGAGTTTAGGTGGTATAGAATACCTAAAAAGGAAATGAGTGTCCTTGGATCCAAGTAAGAGTGGTGGATTCGTGCGGATTCCGGAAGCTAACAGTAATCATCATCATCATCATCATCATTATCATCATCTCATACTTCTTCTTCTTCTTCTTCTTCCGTTTTCCTACATATGTGGGGTCACGGGTGCGAACTGTGTCGCACTTGTGAACTTGGCTCGGTTTTACGGCCGGATGCTCTTCCCGACGCCAACCCTATATGGAGGGATGTAATCACTGTTGTGTGTTTCTTTGAGGCTTGGTACTGTAGTATGTTGTCTGAATATGAAGAGGAAAATGTTGGGACAAAGACCAAGTCTCCAAGCCAGAATATAAATACGGTAAATTTATTATAATAATGGTCATGTGATAAGTTATAAAGAAGTGACATTTTATACGATTAATGCGGAAACACACACATACATGTCGAATAAGGTTTCTCGCCCTTCTCCATGGCTAGATGTTGAAACTAAGAGAATGATGGCCCACCGTGACTCGTTATTTCGACATTATAAACAAATCTTAGATGACACAGACTTCGAGTCTTACCGCATCTTAAGAAATCGCACAAAGCAGTTAATCAGAAATTAAAAATGTGCATATTTCCGGAATTTAGCTAACAACTTTAATTCCAATCGCGCATGGGACCAATTTAGAGCTCTGGGAATAGGAAAACATCAACAGAGCCAGACAACTCCTGACATTCTACTTGACGAACTGAACGATTACTCTAGTAGAATAAATATTCAACCTACCCCAATTAACTGCACCGAATAACCGCCCTCCCCTCCAGCCAATCCACCATTCACATATCACAGTGTCACAGAAAATCGGGTTAAAAAGGCTTTGTACTCGATTAAATCAAAGGCCACGCGTGTAGATTATATTCCTATTACTTTTATACATAACATTATTGGTGCTGTCCTGCCTATACTGACGCACATACTGAACTACTGTTTACTAAACGGAATTTTCCCTACTGTCTGGAAAACAGAAAATATTGAATATTATACTGGTACCTAAGAGTTTAGACCCACAATCTCTCTCTGATATTCGTCCTGTGTTCATACTCCCTGCGCTTTCTAAAGCCTTTGAACGTTTAGTATATGAGCAAGTTCTGGAATACCTAAATAAAAATGCTCCTTTGGACCCTTTGCAATCTGGATTTAAGAAGGGTCACAGTACCGCGACAGCACTTTTGAAGGTAAGAAGAAACGCTGTAGATAAACGACTGCTCACTAAACTTATCATTCTTGACTTCAGTAGCACCTTTGTCAGTATAGAAATTCCGACTGTGATAAAGTAAATGGAACTGCCAAATTTCAGCCTGGCTGCGCTTAAATTTTTTAGTTATTATTTGAGTAACAATCAACAGCGTGTAACAGTAAACGACAAGGTCTCTAAATGGAAAATGAAACTTAGTGGTGCCCCGCAGGGCAGTATTCTAGGGCCCTTACTTTTCTGTATTTATATCAATGACATACCATCCGTGACAGGAAATAACATATCGACACTGCAAGACAAGATATTAACAACGACCTCTGATGACTCAGTATATATGCAATCATAATTGGACCACGAAAATTACTGAGCTGCTCAAACAATGTCGCAATCCCGCCTATCCTACTGAATGGGAACATTATTCCCCACAGTAAAACGGTTAAAAATCTCGGCGTAATTATGAATGAAACACTTGATTGTTCTGGTCAAACGAAAGAAATACGTAAAAAGACTTTTGGAGTGCTTCACACTATTAAACGACAGAGGGATATATTTCCATTTGAGCTAAAGGCAAAACTAACACATACACTCGTTCTCCCTATTCTTGACTATTGTGACGTTGTTTTAGTTGATGACGAGAGAAGAAACACTTAAACTTCAACGAGCACTGAATTCCTGCCTGCGATTTATTTAAAACATCGGGTACGATGTTCATACCACCCCAAACTATCAGGCTGTCTCATGGCTGAAGCCTGATAAACGTCGGCAGCTACACACTTTAACGATGGTGTTTAGGAGTGTTAGCTGAAAGTCAGCCACTGTATATTTCTTCTCAATTCACCTTTTTATCATCATTTCACAGCTTAAATACACGTTCTAGATCCTTTATTTCTATTCCACTGCACCGCACAAATAAAATTAATAGATTATTTGTGGTGATCGGCGCCACATTATGGAATTCCCTGTCAGCTCAGGTCAGAGAAACTAGCTCTTTATTAAGATTTAAGGTCACCTGCCGAGACTACCTGCTGAGGACAGCTGACTGAATGGTTGAAGTGTGAATGTGCGCGTGCCTGAGGATGTCATTTTTAAGAGTTTTTAATATTGAAATGAAATGGCGTATGGCTTTTAGTGCCGGGAGTGTCCGAGGACATGTTAGGCTCGCCAGGTGCAGGTATTTTATTTGACTCCTGTAGGCGACCTGCGCGTCGGGATGAGAATGAAATGATGATGAAGACGACACATACACCCAGCCCCCGTGCCAGCGAAATTAACCAATGATGGTTATAATTCCCGACCCTGCTGGGAATCGAACCCAGGACCCCTGTGACCAAAGGCCAACTTGCTAACCATTTAGCCATGCAGCCGCACTTCTCAATATTAATTAGTTTTAATATTAATTTAGTTAGTAATGTATTTAAATGTATTTTTAATTCTATTGATTTATGTAGTTTTAACTGTTTTACGTATCTCAGTATTTTATTTAAGATTTTGATTAGTGTGTGGTTAAGTATACGAGAGGGCCTCGAGCCCTAACTTCGCCACTGCAAAAAAGGCACTAATAAATAAATAAATATAGAATGTAAGGGGTATGGGTATAGAAATTTTGTTAGTTGGTAAAGAAAAATATATGTCACAACATATGCTAGGGTGTTTACCTTGTCCTATTAGTTTCCCTAGCGGCTAGGGCAGCGCACTTGTGAGCTTGCATCCGGGAGCCAGTGGATTCGAACCCTTCTGTCGGCAGCCCTGAAAATGGTTTCCCATTGTTTACCATTTTCACACCAGGCAAATGCTGGGGCTGTACCTTAATTAAGGCCACGGCCGCTTCCTTCCCACTCCTACGCCTTTCCTATCCCACCGTCACCATAAGGCCTATCAGTGTCATTGCGACGTAAAGCAAATTTTTTGATTCGTTTCCCTCGCAAGCCTGGGGTGAAGAATACAGTAGCATAAAATTACAGTTTTATGACGCTAATATTCGTATGTATAATTTTTATTGACGTGCCAGAAACCAACGACATGGAGCTGTTGCCTTTTCAACACCGTTTTGAGGGCCACCGACCAAAGTCGGGATTTGAACCTGCGAACTCGGACTCAGAAGGACAGCGACTCAACCAACTGAACCACATGAAAAGGAGGCGTTTGTGACTATTATTATAAATAGATTCAGTTAGTATGTTTACAAAGGTTTTATGAAGAGCATTTATTAAGGCGTACGTTTTCCAACTGTCCTAAATGCACGAGGCCGGACAGAAGAACTAGCTGGAAGCTAAAGAACCTTGCAGGGGTGTCGCTTCCTTCTCTGTACACTTTTCCAAACCAAACTCCATGGCGTAACAGCCCCGAAGGGCCATCGCCTACCAAGCGACCGCTGTTCAGCCCGAAGTCCTGCAAATTACGAGGTGTCCTGTTGTCAGCACGACGAATCCTCTCCGCCGTTATTCTAGGTTTTCTGGACCGGGGCCGCCATATCACCGTCAGATAGCTCCTCAATTATAAGCTCGTGGGCTGAGTACCTGGAACCAGTCCTCAGATCCAGGTAAAAAATCCTGACCTGGCCGGGAATCGAACCCGGGGCCTCCGGTAAGAGGCAGGCAAGCTACCCCTATACCGCGGGGTCGGCTTGTTACTTTAGGTCTCCTTATTTTAGAATTAGACTTAAGGCATCCTGCATTCGATGCCCGCCACTAAGAGAGTTAAGAAAGGCATGGGATCGGGAAGATACAGCCTTGTTTGTGGGTGCAATAGAGTTGGCCATGAGTCTCCCGTGATCGAAATATCTACGACCTGGCAGGTAGTCACCTTCACGGGGCGTAGTACCAAAGTGGTTTTTTTTTTAGAAAAAAATTAAATGAAGATTCTACTTCCTCACAAACGAAGAACGATATTATCAATTTTACGAACAGTTTCAATAATGCAGCCGGTTTAGAATACAGAAGCTATGATTTCGATTGTTGGATATAATTACATGGTAACAATCAAAACCATCAATATCTACAGAAGATCCGTCACCACACTCGGCAGGACTGGCTTTCTTTTCATATCCACCGGGCGAGTTGGCCGTGCGGTTAAGGGCGCACAGCTGTGTGCTTGCATCCGCTTCGAACCCCACTGTCGGCAGCCCTAAAGATGGTTTTCCGTGGTTTCCCATTTTCACACCTTAATGACAGCTGATGGCGGAGCTGTTGAGGATCCAACCAGCCTTAGGGCTGAATACTGAACATACAACATACAATTAAGCCTACGGCCGCTTCCTTCCCACTCCTAACCCTTTACTTTCCCATCGTTGCCATAAGACCTACGGTGCGACGTAAAGCAAATTGTAAATACAAAATAAAACATCTTTTCACAACCCTTTCCATGGAAAAGTTGTATCCACGCTACTGGCCTAGACTTGGCCATTGAAATTATTTCGTGGCTACGCCACTGCATCCACTCACCATTTAAGGTACAAGGGAAGCCCGAAGAATGGTTGATACTCAAAATACACCATCATAAATGATGCGGTTATTATTCAAAAGTACTAAAGGAAGGTAAGGCACGCGACCTAGTGTTTTAAGTAGAATCTGTATCAATAGAACGTGACTTCCCATTTTAAACATGTTTCATGCATCGACTGCGACTCAAGCCTCGGCCGTCTTGATGAGAAGATAGAACCATTGGAACTGAGTTATCACGTCCGCTAATTACAAGATAGTTACATGCACTTTTGATGGTGCCATTTGAAGTTCCAATCAGTCCCCGGGCATTTGACAAAATATATAGACCTACCTATAGAACTAAGGTACGCGTCTGCGATCTGTCTTGCTACTGTTAGAATTTTAAAAAAATCATAACTTACCGAGGATGCACATTATTTTGCCCTTAGTGACAAATAAAGTTATTATATGGCACAAAATGAGAAACTAACGTGCAGCTCACAATCCTGTCACAGTCTTCCGAACGCTGCAACTTAAACACAGCACATCTTTCAACCATGGTACAACCCCAGTTTCCTGGAACTGATCTGCAAAAGCTGACACGATGTTGTTCAACTGTTTCTGGCTGTGGATCCCGTTATCTCGGTGGTCACGTTCCGGCCCCCTACTGAGTAATCCCTAGCTAATTGCCCCTTTCCTCATCTTTTGGCATTATTTGTCAACACATTCCCAATACTGAGGCCTCTACAGGGAAACATCCCCGCGCATCACAATCCTAAGTGTCTTCCTTTCATTCAAGCAGTAAAAATATGGAGAGTTATGAATGGCCGTATTGAGCCCTGCTGGTAGATTCTTTGTCGCTACGTTAATTCGCCATTTCGGCGTAAGTTTTAAGTTGTTCTTATCGTACGTAAAACAACGGCTGATCCTCGCTCTAGTTTCAGGAAACATTTTTGGGGGGGGGGGGGCCCGGCCCCACTGGGCCCCCCCCTCGGCTACGCCAGTGTTCAACACTATACCTTTACTCTCTCCCCTCCTTTTCAGTACTGAAGTGGGGCAGTGTTGATTGTTTATGTCGGGACACCATTAATGTGCGTGCGTGTACAAATGCTAGTCTTCAATAAAACACTTCACATTTCACATTATGTTCACCTTTACCTGACACTAGGAGTAAATAGATATAAGGATATTTAAAGCACAGTGAAGGTATATCGTAATACTCTGGCAATGAAAGTGCAAACTGTTACTTTACCAGGAGAGCTAAAACAAGTTTTGACGGCAAATGAAGAAAATATTTTTAAAAAAATGTTTGTATGGTTATTTTGGTTTCAGTTAATAAATAAGAATGAAGTCATCTAAGATCAGGTAGAAATTGATTGAAATATATTGTTTCTTAAGGTAAATAGAACATCAGTGCTTCCTGAGTGCAAATCAAATGTTATAATTAACTTTTTTCTTTGCTAATTGCTTTACGTCGCACCGACACAGATATGTTTTATGGCGACGATGGGATAGGAAAGATCTAGGAATTGGAAGGAAGCGGCCGTGGCCTTAATTAAGGTACAGCCCCAGCATTTGCCTGGTGTGAAAATGGGAAACCACGGAAAACCATCTTCAGGGCTGCCGACAGTGGGGCTCGAACCCACTATCTCCCGATTACTGGATACTGGCCGCACTTAAGCGACTGCAGCTCTCGAGCTCGGTTTATAATTAACTGCAACCCTAATATGCTCATTCAGGATCCTCTTGGTTTCACTCGTGTTTCTTAAGGTAATTTGTTACCTGGTTGTGAGCGATCTCTTCTAGTATTTTACTAAGACAAGGAAGTATGATAATTGGACGAAAGTCTTCCGGTTTTGTTGGATTGTCGTGTTTACTTATAGGTCGAATTATGACACTTTTCCATTTATTGGGAAATATACCTCTCATGAGTGATATATTTATTATATGCGTAATTATTGGGAGAGCAATTTCAGAGAGTCTTTTAATATTATATTCTGTGACATCCAGTGGTCTCTGACTTTATTTTTTGGGTTGATTTCTGGAAAAATTGTGAGTCACGTGTGAAAAAAATGTTCTCCATCATGTTTTATTTTCGCACGCAGTCTGTCGATTGTTTCCTTTTTAGTCCGTTTGTCCGCCTATGAAGTTTGTGGGTAGAAGTATTTATTTAAGTCGTCAAATGGCAGATCAGTGTTGTTTTTTGTCAAACCAGTGTTGCGAAGAGTTTTCCATACATTGATAGAATTGCTATTTTTTAAGAAGCCATGTGTATGGCATATCTTAGCATTCTTGATGGTCTGGGTTGTTGTATTATGCAATTTTCTGTACTTCTCGAAATGTTCTGCAGTAGGATTTTCGTATATAATATTTGTAAGCAGCATTTATTTCTTCCGTTTTAGCCCGCATATCTTGCGTCAGCCAACTTGGTGGTTTTCATTTAATTAGTGCTGTCCGTATTGTGGCATGCTTGTCATCCACTCCTAAAAGTAGTTCGTTAAAGAGGGTTATTTTGTCGTCTATGTCATGTACAAGCTGTTTGTTGTACCACGGTGTCTTGAGTGGGTCCTCAATGAACACCTCTTCGTTTAGGTTTCTCAAGATTTGGTGGGCAATTAATTTAGGCTGATATTTGGAGCATTTCAGTGAGAATGTTGCTTAAATAAAGTCAATTTGGGATAGTCTGGAGCTTGCAGTAGTCTGCGAGTCTGTATTCTGTCAGTATTATTTGTACTGATTAGATCCAGTAGTTGTGTAGCTGTGTGGTGTCATTTTGAGTGAGGTAAGCATGCTTTTCCGTCGTCTAGGTTCAGTCTAGTCACATTTTATCATGTCAGGATTACAGTCTCCCATTAAAATCACGTGCTCATACCTGGGTATTAAGTCATGCAATGCTCCCTCAAGGCCTTCAACATATCTCGTCTTGGGTGCGCGATATGCAACACCTACTATATAGTCCTGTTGTCAACCATGAATGCAGATTCTGAATGCTCCAGTGTAGAGTGGGTGGTCAAGGTGGATTTACATGGTCCAATATCAGCAGTAGATCCTTGAGTAGGATGGATGGCAAATTCCAGTTTACTCTTCCACAGAGAGCCTCTCCCTGAGAATAGATGTGAAGCCAGAACCAGAGCCATCTAAAAGAATGGAAAATTAGGAAACCCCGAAGATCCGAGCACTGATCAGCAAGATATCTGATGCGACCCAAGACTAGGTCAGAGGTTTCCCTTCCAATAGTGTAATGAGCTCTGGCGTAGTTATTGGCAGCTGTGATGAGCTGCTCTGGATGAAACATTTGTCATTATGTCTCAGTGCGAACCTTATCCAGTACAGTAGATACCAAGTCAACAAAGACAGCTCTGCAGACATGTTTCCTTGCTCCAGTTTCCCTTAAGGCGTTGAAGCTGTAATTTTCTTCCCCAGTTGTTTTATGAGAGGGTATCGGACCACCGGACTGCATGCCATGTTCCAGAGAGAACCGCTCCCAACAGGCATTATCAATCTGCACTCCATCTTGTCCAACACCAATAGAGCTACACTCAGTACTTTGATTAAATGTAAAGATGAACGCCAGAACAGTAAATTCGAGAAAGGCAACGCTCGGAAAAAGCTTATAAGGCAACTTCTTCAAACGAAGGCTTGCGCTGCGAATCTGTAACTGGATAAATAGGACTTTTGGCCCGTTGTGAAATTTCTTCTGTGCTTCGCGTATCTCCTTGAATTTAATATCGTTGTGCAGATATATTCATACTCTTCCCTCGCCTTTTCCTACTCTGTCGCTTCTCATCAGCGTGTAACCCTCCATACGAACTAATGAAGACGGTATCTTTGGTTTTAACTACGACTCATATATTAATATGACAGAGAAGTTGTTCAATATTAAGTTAAATGAAGGTATATAATGGTTCCACCTTTCAATACTATTAAATTAAGAAATGTAAGTATACATTCCTATTTAATTAAAATTGGTACCACCGGGCGAGTTGGCCGTGCGCTTAGGAGTGCACAGCTGTGAGGTCGCATCCGGGAGATAGTGGGTTCGAATCCCACTGTCGTCAGCCCTGAAGATGGATTTCCGTGGTTTCCCATTTTCAAACCCGGCAAATGCTGGGGCTGTACCTTAATTAAGGCCACGGCCGCTTCCTTCCCACTCCTAGTTCTTTCCCGTCTCATCGTCGCCATAAGACCTATCTGTGCCGGCGCGACGTAAAGAAATAGCAAAAAATAGCAAAAAAATTTTGTACCGGTTTCGACCAGCATTCATGGCCATCATCAGCCAATTACAAATAAGTTTAAAATAATGCATAGAGAATAAATTGCAAAGTTTAAATAATTCTGTTTGGTTTCTGCTAGTGTAGCACTAAAATATTTAAGGAGCACTGTGCGTTGAGATTTCAATGTTATGTAGAAGTCTAAAGTCAAATACGTATTTTTAGTTGTAGTTTATGAGGCAGTGTATAATTTTAAGTATCAGTAATGCGTGTCTATGAAGAAGTCGTAGATCAAATGCGTTATTAAGACATACCAGGTGGCTCACGGACGCCGTACTTTCTACTTATAAATGTCCCGCATGCATAAGTGATGTGTGGGGTGTCTACCAACTGATTTTAACAGGGGAACTACTGCCAGCGGGCAGGTTACGTCAGAATATGAAGAGATAAGAAACAGAGTCACAGTCGCAGCATGTTACTCAGCGCTGCCGGTCGAATGCTATAACGTGCTCCAAATTTTTCAACTATTCTACGTGATTCTACGTCTGCTACGCTTGACATGGTGCTACTAACCTGTGTGTGTGTGTGCTCTCTTCGCCCGTCCAGTTTGTACTGTTCGTGCTGCTTACCCTCCCTCCTTTCTTCCCCTACCGCCTCGCTGTGCAATGTGTACCGTCTGCTCTCGTCTTTTCTGGACGTTTCCATCGGAATATAAATAAGGCCTGCTCTGGGCTTGATCGGCGAGTTGGATGAAGACGACGACTTGTGTGGAGGGAGGACTTTATTTTACTTACGCTAGCGGCTGGTCCGTGTGCAATGGTTCTTTTTGAATGGTGTTTAATGTTCATGATTGAAGCTCAAGGACTGCTGGGGCCTGTTCCACAAAAGTATGGTCTTGTACATTACAAGTAAATTCTCTAGTAACTTGTACAAATACCAGAGTTTTTGTTCCACAAAAGAATTTTCTACAGTTGTACTTTACTACTCCATACTTACAAATTACTAGTGAATTTTTATAGGCGTGTTCCACAAAAGTACTAGTACTTGTAACTTACTAGCGAATTGAGAAGAATTCTCTACCAGTGAAAGGACAATAATATATAAATGTACTAGTGCTATTTAAATACGTTTATTTTGGATACATTTTGATAAATATGTGGTCTAGCAGTAGTGATGGTGATGGTGATGAAAATGAAAACTATCGTCTGTACAGGGAAAGAATAAACTTCCAGTTTAACACTGTATTTGAATACAATGAACGTTTTAGGTTAAGCACAATATAGTGGAAGAACTTTTGATAGATATTGGCCATAGCTTAAAATATCCTACGAACAGAAATAAATCTCTCTCTGCTAAACAACATTTACTAACAACATTACATTGGCTAGGAAATGGTGGTCAGTACCATGGTACTGCAGATATGCTTGGGATGGCAAAATCTTCGGTCTGTGGTAGCTGCAATAAATGATATAAAATTTCCTCAATTTGTTTGTTGGCCTGAAAATACTGAAAAAAACATATTCCAAGGACATTCCTGGAATCATTAATGAGCAGAATATCTCTTACATACGTCCAACTTTTCCCCTCAAAAGCTCCATGAGCTTTTCCCAAGTCAAATATTTCCATCCAACCATTTATTTTGTCTTGTTTTTTCAGACTCTCGCTGAATCCACCGAAACGAATATCTTTCCTACCTTCTATTTCCTTCAAAACGAATAACTTTGTTTCTCTTAACATCATTTTAACAATTCATGCAGAGTTTGCAATTTCGTAACAATTAAGTTTGGCGGCCGAATATCGTTATTAGCGGCATCTGATTCCTAATGACAGACCAAGGTAGGTATGTTAGACTCTCGTAGAACATACGCGAGGATCGCGGAAGAACAGAATGGGTGATAATAACGGAGTAATTTCCTATCATCAAAGAAATAAACTGAAAAATAACATCGTAGCATTAACAAATTCACAGGAATATTAGTTCTTTCAATCTTTGCTGCATAAGTTACAGTAAAATACGATATTACGATAAATGAGGCAAGCATAACCTAATTCAACGAATGGAATACGAAGATAAACAGCTGATTCATGCTATGACGTAGTATGTTTATTGATATGTCGTCACTTGTAAAACTTGTAACAATTCACTGGTAATATACAAGAGACTATCAATCTTTTGTGGAACAGAAATGTACAACTCCATACATTACAAGAACCCACACTAGTAACTTGTAATGTACAAGACCATACTTTTGTGGAATAGGCCCCTGGACGGGTGAGCGAACTTTAAATTTATTTTCCCTTGCCATACTTCACTTTCTTTTAATCCTGCACTTCCTGATTTCATCATGCCGTACTGGCTACAAATGACTGTTCACGCTAATAATATTGCTAGTCTGAGCTGTTGACAGTGGTGTTTTTCTTGCAACTGCATTACGATCTCTTTTCAAAATTTGACTTTCAATTACGTCAAGTGATTACTGTGATATGACTCACTGGATTCCAATAGACTTGGTGAACAAACGCAAGAATAGGACTAATTGTAATTTTATTAACGCCTAGCTTCTGTTTGAAAATTTGAATTCCATCAATGCTTGTAGGTTCTATTTCTCCTAATCCCTGTTGCCAGCCTTAGGTACTGTTCTCTTTCACGTCCTTCCCTTTTTCCCCACGTTCCTGTCCCGGGTTTTTCTTTTCTTCTACTTTTGCTATTGTACAGTGGCCTAATGCCTTTCAAAACTTTCGTAAAATTTTCGTATTAATGGGCAATATCTGTTTACCGTTTTGTAGGATACTCCCAATGTAAACTATTGTAAAATTCATCTTGCCTCGAGTCTGTTTTCTTTAAATTGAAATTAGTGTTGTTAAATGTTCGTCCCATATGTTTTTTGGAAATCAGAAGTACCTAATCTTTAGAATATTGTTGGATTCTTTATTATCTGTTTCACTTTCTTTGGCTTGTAAAAATCCTTCTTGGTGTTTGTGCTAATATATTATTGTTATGAAAAAACTGTTCCTTCTTTTTCCCTGATTTTTATCACGCGCATTTCCATGTCCTTTAATTATCTGTACTTACCTCGGGTTCCTCTGAAAAAATGGACACAGTAAAATGCTTCCCTATGCGCTCTGCTGAAATCCTTCACTTTGAAAATTGAAATTTGAGTACTTGTGCATGTATGGATTTTTCTGGAGAGTTGTAAATCTTTTTCGTGGCATGCCATCACTTGCATAGATTGGTGTTTATGTTACTGCGTTAGTCGGACTAGTGTCCAAGTTCATGACTTAGTTATATTCTTCTATGATCGTGTTTGTTTTGTTGGTATTTTGACTTACCATTTCCACTCTGGTGTATTGCGAGATTATTCTGAGTGTACATACTTATCCAAATACGACATACACACCCATACCCAAGCTACCCCAAAATATAATAACGTCACAATGCATCCCTTGCATTCGTAAACATCGTTTCCGACCCCATAGCTCTAGGCTGGTGTATGGTACAGCCGCACTATATTTGCTGCCTGCATATCGGCAATGGCTAGTGTGATCAGCAGCGGTGAATACATAGACATTATTTTAAACTGGACACCTGGTCGGAATGCAACAGAAGCTCCAAACAGACGTACGCCTTCTACACACATATTTCGCCGAACAGTATTCGTTTTTGTTCCATGCAATCATCTCTTTTATCGAGTTGAATGTCTACACGTGTCTAAATTAATAAGTTATTAGATTTCATTTACTGCACCTTTGACGTGTCTACAAACAGTAGCGGCGGTTAGGGGGTGGGGTGAGGAGGGACAGTCGCTCCCACCCGCACTTTGTAGAGTAAATATAACATTTATTCCATTTTAGCCAGCTGGAACTAGGAATTATTTTAAAAAAGCTATTTGTACAAGCCTTGTTGTCTTATATGCTAAATCTTTCCTTTATTGTATAGCGTTACGGCAAGTAGTGGAGACGTTGCATGTGCTGTGAGGAAGGGTAGTAGGGGTACAAATTTTTGCCGAGGTCGTGGCCACGGAGTTATAATTCACCCGCTTACCACGCGCATTCGTCAGTCTGGCAGTCTCTTTATTGTCTGTTAGTTTCTTAGAATGTATTCAAATACTAAATGATTATTAATTGCATAATCATGCCGTACATCTATGTAATTGTACAGGGCGATCTGGCCGTAGGGTTACGGGCGCGCAGTTGTGAGCTTGCACTCGGGAGATAGTGGTTTCGAATCCCATTGTCGACACGACTGAAGATGGTTTTCCGTGGTATCCCATCTTCATACCAGGCAAACACTGAGGCTGTACCTTAATTAAGGCCACGGTTGCTTCCTTCCCATAAGTTCTATCTGTGTCGGTGCGACATAAAGTCAATTGTAAAAACAGATATATTTAATTGTAATTGTAATTTCAACGCTAGAGAATACCAACTTTACATTCACCGGACTAAATTATTTCGTTTGTATTATGCTTTTTTATAAGTAAACTAGCAAGATACCCGTGCTTCGCTACGGTATTATACTGAAATTTAGAATTGAATGCTTATTTTTAAAATATATAAACCGCCGAAATTCGCGATCTGACTCGTTTTCTGAGAGAATCCGCCTAAATTCGCGATCTGATTTGTTTCCGAATAGATTACGGCAAGTTTCCCCCATTTTCAATCTTTCTTTCCAGCAATCGATTTCGTACTTCCCGGGCTAGGTCCAGGTATTCCACCCGGTCAGTTGGGTCCCTAAGTCTTTGCCATCTTTTCCTATAAGCATTTATAATATGGACCAAATCCTTCAGGAGATCCAGCGTGGTGTCGTCTTGGGTGCCTTGGCGATACTGAACCCGCGGCCGGACTGCATTCTTAGTCATTACCCGTCCAGGACCCGTTTCCAGCGCGGTCCGCACATTTGACGACGGTCCAGATTATTATTATTATTATTATTATTATTATTATTATTATTATTATTATTATTATTATTATTATTATTATTATTATTATTATAGATGTTCTGGACCCCACAGCAAGATGCAAGACCGCTACTCGGCAGTAAATTACATCTGCTGCCATTGTCATTGTTGACAATGTGACCAGCACCATTGTCGCGCGGAGGCAAGTGTGCGGGATTACTGGCGATGCGATTGACGCACTTCCATGCATTATTGACCTTATTATAGAGGTGAACAATTTGACGGTCAATCTCATTCCTATCGTTTATTTCAAATGTGTTTAAATTTTTATTTATATGCCAGGAGAAACTACTGTAATCTAAGAACGTTCTCCGAAGGAAAAGATGGCTCTTGATAACGAACCCAGGAAAGATTAAAAATGATCGGATTATGATCAGAATAATTACATCGAGAATCTACAGCCTGTTTCCAGTCATTCGACAGGGTCAGGAATAGAATAAATAAAGCCCCCATCTAGCGGCGACAATAGGAATTGTGTCGGCTGCCGAAACCTGTCGCACTCCTCTGGGGCAATGATTAGTGAATGACAAATGAAATGAAATTATATTGGACAGTGTTGCTGGAACACGTCCAACACGAATGTCACATGGAGAGACCGGGGTTTGAACCATGGAACCCAGCTGTCAGAGGCCGGCGCGCTGCTGCCTGAGCAACGGAGGCTCCTTATAAGTACATTATGATCAGTAAAATCAATTGGTCTCACCTCCTTTTACACCCCACCGCCGTTAAGTTTATTTATCCCCCCCCCCAAAAAAAACTAAGAGAAGGCTTGTTCCTTTATGTTTAAAGGAGATTTCAAACACCAATGTTCACGTTTATTACCTTCAGTTTTGAGATAAAAATAATTCACATTTTTTCACTTTCACACTCCTACCCCCCCCCCCAAAGTGAATTTTCTGGCAGAAAATACTTCTTTCTTTAATAGTAAATGATCTTCTAAATACCAATTATCACTACTCTAACTTCTTCAGTTTTTGATTTATGTGTCCTCATGAAAGGAATTCAATTCCTTCTCACTCCCGCTCCCCAAGATGTGTCTCCCCCCTCCCCCCCAAAAGGGGTTTTTCTTTGTTTTTAAAGGAGAACCAAATACCAATTTTCACGTCTGTAGGCCCTAACAACTTTAGTTTTTATTAGATGTAAGTATTCTCATAAAATTAAGTCAATTAATTTTAAATTATTTCACCTCCCCCCCATTCATTGGATTTTCCGAGAATAGGTGTTTCTTTACTTCTAAAGCAGATTCCAAATATCAAATTTCACGTCTGTAACATCTTCATGTTTGAGATAACAGTAGCCTAATGAAATGAATTCAACACCATTTTCGGTCACCATTACCAACCCCTCCACCGTCTACCCAAGTGGTATTTCCGAAAACTAAAAATACACGTTTCTTTATTTCTAATAGAGATAAAAAATACAATTTTTCACTTCTGTAACATGTTAAGTTTTTTTGAGATATACTGTATAAATTCTCATTTTAAAATGTCACCCCCTTTTTAGTTCCCCTTAATGGAGTTTCCAAAAACAAATCACCTATGTTTTTTTACATTTACAGGAGATTCCAAATACCACTTTTTACGTCTGTAACATTCTACGTTTCTCAGATATTCTGTAGATGTAGACTTTCAAAATTTCACCCCAATTTGTCACTCCTCTTTAACCTCCATTAATTGGATTTTCCAAAAACAAAAAAATACGTGTTTCTTTATTTTTAAAGGTGATCCCATATACAAATTTTCAGTTCTGTACTATCTTCATTTTCTGAGATATACTGTATGTATCCTCATTAAAGGCATTCAACCCATTATTCACCCTTTTAACCCCACATATTGGGATTATTATTATTATTATTTTTAATGCAGATTCTAAATATCAATTTTTACATGTGAAAACTTCCCCCCCCCACACACACACACTAGTTGGATTTTCCAAAAGCAAAAAAAAAAAAAGTTTCTTTATTTTTAAAGGAGATCCCAAATACCAATTTTTAGGCCTGTAATATTTTCAGTTTCTGAGATTTATGTATCCTCATTAAAGGCATTCAACCCCTGTTTCACCCCTCCTATTGAGATATAGATACACTCATTTTAAAATTACACTCCCCTTTTCACCCCATTAGCGACGGAATATCCAAAAATCCTCTCTTAGCGAGCACCTACATCTTAATATGAATGTATCCCCAAAATTTCATTTCTTTATGTACAGTAGTTTTGGCTCGGCGATGATGGATCAGTCAGTCAGTCAGGACAAGTTATTTTATATATAGATATAATTAATCAGCCCCGTGGATTAGGCCTATTCGTAATAATAGTTTTTTTGAGATTTTGATTCAATGCTGTATAATAAAATGTTCACCAGGTCTCACAAACATACTACGGGGCATTTACTTAATAAATAACACAAAAAAATAACTTAGGAACGTTGGTATTAGCTCCTGTTGAATTACGATTACACCTGATTTTTTTTACAATTGGCTTTACGTCGCACCGACATAGATAGGATTTATGGCGACGATGAGACAGAAAAGGGCTACGCGTGGAAAGGAAGCGACCGTGGCCTTAAATAAGGTGCAGCCCCAGCACTTGCCTGGTGTGAAAATGGGAAACCACGGACAACCATGTTCAGGGCTGCTGACAGTGGGATTCGAAACTACTATCCCCCGAGTGCAAACTCAGAGCTGCACGCCCGTAACCCCACCGCCACCTCGCCCGGTATAATTACATAGAAATACGGCATGGTTATGCAAAAAAATAATTTAGTATTTGAATACTCACTAAGAAACTAACCGACACTAAAGAGACTGCCAGACTGATGAATGCGCGCGACAAGTGGGTGAATTATAACTCAGTGGACACGACCTCGGCAAAAAATATATACCCCTACTACCCTTCCTCACAGCACAGGCAAGGTCTCCGTTACTTGCCGTAGTGCTATACAAATTGGTTAGCGGCGACGAACTGCATTTTGTACGTATTTCCGTCAATAATAATGTTAATACTTAAAGAAAATAAACGAAGGAATTAGCAGATAAGGTAATACGGTTTGTACAAACAGCTTTTTAAAATAATTCCTAGTTCCAGCTGGCTAAAGTGGAATAAAAATGAAATGTGTACACTACAAAGTGGAGGGGGGGACTGTCACTCCTCGCCGCACCCCCTAATCGCCGCTACTGTTTGTAGACACGCCAAAGGTGTAGAAAAGGAAATCTAATAACTTATTTATTTATACAAGTGTAGACATTCCACTCGATGGAAGAGTTGCATGTATGAAACAAAAACTATTACTGTTCGGTGAAGTACGTATGTGGAAGGCATACGTCTGTTTGGAGCTTCTGTTACATTCCGACCAGATTGTCCAGATTAAAATAATGTCTGTGTATTCACCGCTGCTGATCACACTAGCTACTGCCGATATGCAGACAGCAAATATAGTGCGGCTGTAGCATACACCAGTCTAGAACTATGCGGTCGAAAACGATGTTTACTAATGCAAGGGGTGCATTCGACCGGCAGCGCTGAGTAACATGCTGCGAGTATGACTCTGTTTCTTATCTCTTCATATTCTGACGTTACCTGCCCGCTGGCAGTAGTTCCCCTGTTAAAATCAGTTGGTAGACACCCCACACATCACTTATGCATGCGGGACATTTATAAGTATAAAGTACGGCGTCCGTGAGCCACCTGGTATATGTTAGAGAACACTGTATGTGAAGAAGAATCAAATACGCACTTAAATGTAGTACGGAGTAAGTACTTGAAGAATTCAGTTGCAGTTTATGAGACACTGTATAATTTTAGAGGTTAGCATTGCGTAATCAATAGATCCAAATACAATGAAGAAGTCGTAGATCAAATACGTATTTAAAAGTACAGAATAAGTTATTGAAGGGTTCAGTTGAAGTTTATGAGGCACTGTATAATTTCAGAAATTAGCACTGCGTGTTGATAGATCCAAAAATTATGTAAAAGTTGTAGATCAAATATGTACTTGAAGCAAAACGGAGAAAGTTCTTGAAGAGTAGATCGGCACTGCGCTTCCAAAAGTTATGTAAATTAGATTAATGAAATTATTGAAACATGTGAGATAGAGAAAACAATTGTGAAGAGAAAAGAATTCTAAAATGCGCAAGACTGGAACAGTTGAGGAGCGTATATGACGTAGCGTGATATATCTTGAAGGTCAATCTTAAAATACCGTAAAGTATACACTTGAAAGTTAAAGTGGTAAAAATTATTAGAGATGTTTAGAAAATGTGAATCAATTAGGAAAGTGTAAAAAAAGAATGTAATAAGGAAAGAAAAAGTTGAGGTAGAAAAATGAAGGAGAAATAAATAAAGGGAAGAAAAGTGAAGTAAATGAGGAAGTGAAGTAGTTTAAGGTGGATTAGGAGGATGGGTTGCAAGAAGTGGAAATTATTGGTAGGAACCTTCAGCATACATCACGCTACGTCATATACGCTCCTCAACTGTTCCAACATTGCTCTTTTTAGAATTTTTTGCTCTTCACAATTGTTTTTTTCTATCTCATATATTTCAATTTCATTAATCTAACTTACGTAACCGAGCTCGATAGCTGCAGTCACTTAAGTGCGGCCAGTATCCAGTATTCGGGAGATAGTAGGTTCGAACCCCACTGTCGGCAGCCCTGAAAATGGTTTTCCGTGGTTTCCCATTTTCACACCAGGCAAATGCTGGGGCTGTACCTTAATTAAAGCCACGGCCGCTTCCTTCCCACTCCTAGCCCTTTCCTGTCCCATCGTCGCCGTAAGACCTATCTGTGTCGGTGCGACGTAAAACAACTAGCAAAAATAACTTACGTAACTTTTGGAAGCGCAGTGCTGATCTACTCTTCAAGTACTTTCTCCGTTTTACTTCAAGTACATATTTGATCTAAGACTTTTACATAATTTTTGGATCTATCAACACGCAGTGCTAATTTCTGAAATTATACAGTGCCTCATAAACTGCAACTGAACTCTTCAAGTACTTACTCCGTACTACATTTAAGTGTGTATTTGATTCTTCTTCACACACAGTGCTCTCTAACATATGTCTTAATAACGTATTTGATCTACGACTTCTTCATAGACACGCAATACTGATACTTAGTGCGGCTCATGGCTAAACGGTTAGCGTGCTGGCCTTTGATCACAAGAGTCCCGGGTTCGATTCCCGGCAGGGTTGGGAATTTTAACCATCATTGGTTAATTTCTTTGGCACGGGGGCTGGGTGTATGTGTTGTCTTCATCATCATTTCATCCTCATCATGACGCGCAGGTCGCCTACGAGCACGGGGGCTGGGTGTATGTGTTGTCTTCATCATCATTTCATCCTCATCATGACGCGCAGGTCGCCTACGGGAGTCAAGTCAAAAGACCTGCACCTGGCGAGCCGAACATGTCCTCGGACACTTTCGGCACTAAAAGCCATACGCCATTTCATTTCATACTGATACTTAAAATTATACAGTGCCTCATAAACTACAACTAAAAATACGTATTTGACTTTAGACTTCTACATAACTTTGAAATCTCAACGCACAGTGTTCCCTTATGTGTTACAGATCTCCATAAACTGCATCTGACAGAATCATCTAAACTTCATTCTTACCTGTTCATCTTATTTGTGTTTTTTGGTTATATTTCAATGCACAGTGCTCCTTAGAGATTTTAGTGCTTCACCAGCAGAAATCAAACAGAATTATTTAAACTTCGCAATTTATTCTCTATGCATTATTTTAAACTTATTTGTAATCGCTGATGATGACCATGACTACTGGTCGAAACCGGTACCAATTTTTATTAAATAGGAATGTAAACTTACATTTCTTATTTTAATAGTATTGAAAGGTGGAACCATTATATACCTTCTTTTAATATTGAACTCACTTCAATACGGAACAATATGAAATACTTATCTGTTAATTAAGAGAAGTTGTTGTTAGAGAATATTTCTGAAAATTCAATGAAATGGGAAGGTAGACTTTATATGTTTATGTGACCACCGGCAGGGATCCTGGAGGTATGGGAGGAATGTCATTGGGACAGTTAGCTTTGGTTTAGGAAGAAGAGGTTTAAAGTTGACCGGGCTGTTTTTGAGGAGGGGGATTTGCAGGCTGTAATTGGAGACATTTGTTTCCTGTAACCTAAGAAATGCCAACTTGGCAGTTTCTAAATACTAACTGAACTAGTTCCGTGGAATATTGTTGAACTTAATCTAAGTTATCAATAACATTTAACAAATAGTTACAAATACTAGCATCGTTATTCCTAATCAATTATAGTTTTCGCCTAATTTTAGTCCGGGCTCATGATTAACTTGTGCTGTTTAGTACTTGGCAGTTTGTGATCCGAATTTTCCTGTCACCCCGTTTCACCATCCTTCGGCCACATATTCTTCATTCCGTACTTCGAAATTGCTTCCTGGATGAGCTGTAGTATCAAGGGAGTGAGATCCTCTCGGATAGTTTTGTGCCCTTCAGGCTTTTCTTGTTTGTGAATTTTACGTTCCTTTTCCGACAGGAGATAAACTTCACTATTATCGGTATCGGAGATCGCCTTCCCTTTTCCCTATTCTGTGATATCTATCAATGTCATCAGTGTTTTCTTGACAGAGATCGACCCTAATTTCCTGAGCAATAATTAAAATTGTGTCATCCGTAGTATTACCAAACACTCGCAAGCACTGGCGTCTCGCGTACTGTTCCAGATCGTCCTTCTCTTCCTGTAACTGAGACTGTAGTCTTTTTATAACGTTGTCCGTATCTTCGGGAGCAATCAGACGGTCTTCAGCTGCCTTTGTATTGAATTCTATAGACTCCTGAAATTGTTCCACAACTACCTTTGTCACTTGTTCCTGTATTAGGTAGGTTGGCAGGCGTGCTCAGGATCTCCTTGCTACACTCCGCGTCCTGGCAAGGCCGCACTAGATAGACAGGCCACAAGGCTCGGACCGTGACGTCACGCTAGTGGCTGGCGTTCAGCATGGCAGTGTAGGGCCCGCTCTCACTTTCACCATGATATTGTTCATTTATTCAACCTTAACGATAAAATTGAACACTCGTTCAATTGTGGCTTTACTTAGGCTTGTATACTACACGAGTTTTATGCGGGGAGAAAACTGGCAGGGCAGTACATGTACATTTCTTTACGTAAAATTATGATGACATCTGTCAATTGTAACTCAACACGGTATCTTTAAAAGATTAGAACGCATAATACGTATACAAAAAGTTTTAATGTTACTAAGTAAATGCATGATGGCAATTCACAACAATAGTCTGAAACCTTTCTTAGAAATTAAGCTGCAACTTAAAACTTACCTAAGAATTCCTAAGGTTTCAGTTTGTACATTTTTATTTTCCTGAGGATTTCTTCTTCTCAGCGATGAGTTTATCTACGGTAACTCTTCTATTGTTATTCAATAATATATTACAAAAGATGTATATACATCTGTCAACGAAATGTTTAAAACTATTTATTTAATCACTGCATGTTTAAACATTTTCGTTTTCCAGAACATTGTTGACAAGCGAAGTCAGAATTATTCTCTGAGAATCCTCATGTAAAAACATTAGTATACAGGTTTACATTTTTTAGCTCTAAAAGAGTCTGGTACAACACCTTTTGGTACAGGGCAGGAGCAAGCCAAGGCCGCACTAGACAGACTCAGACATTTTTTTGTCTGACTCAGAGTAGTCAAAGTGAGGATAAGTTGTCAGCTTGATTAAGCCAGTTATCTATTAAGATTTTAAATAAATGACCAGTATCAAACATTTTTTGTGTGTGTGTGTTTCGTCAAATGGATTTTGAAAAGTGGTTTGTAAATTGCTTTTGCACAGCTTTTCAAACATTTTCCTGTTATTATTAGAAATTATGCATGCTACCTTATAAGCTATAGGACTATCTGTTAATACTTTAAAGACTTGCAATGTTAGTTCTTCTAAGAAATGTCACGTTAGGTTCTTACATGGAAACAAATCAACAACGTCTTTATTTTTTTAAAGACTGGATGACAACATCAAAGTTTGTGCAGTTGTAGCTAATGTAGTGTTATTTTCTCCGCATTTACTACTAAAAGCAACTCCCTCTACCTTTCCTCCTAGCGGGCGATCTGGCCGTGCGGTTAGGGGTGTGCGGCTGTGAACGTGCATCGGGAGATAGTGGGTTCGAATCCCACTGTCGGCAGCCCTGAAGAAGGTTTTCCGTAGTTTCCCATTTTCACACCAGGCAAATGCTGGGGCCGTACCTTAATTAAGGCCACGGCCGCTTCCTTCCAGCTGTTATGCCTCTCCTATCCCATCGTCGCCATAAGACCTATCTGTGTCGGTGCGACGTAAAGCCACTAGCAAAAACAAAAATAAAACCTTTCGTCCTTTATAGTTCAGCTCACGTTTTATGTAGACTCCATTCAACAAGTTACAAAATATTTCATGCTCCTTTAACAATTTTAGTTTATTTTTTTCAAGTAATTCCAATGTGAATCATCAATACCCGAATTTCCCGTGCCTAGTTTTGCAGTAAAAGACTGAATAACCAAGTGGGGCATTGTATGAAACATTGACTGTCTTATCTTCTTTTACGCCCCAGGAAATGCGAAAAATATTGAAGTGAACCATGTTATTAGAATACAGGAGTAAGATACTTTCTTTGCAAAGGCTATATTTAACTGTTCCTTTAAAAAAAATATAATTTATCAGTAATGATTACACTCATTAACTTCACTTTCAATTTCATCGATTATTTTGTGTACAGATTCTATTTTGTCGTGGACCGTCACTTTTGAGTTACGAGCAGGTCTAAACAGGAAAGTTATAAATACTTTTCTAATTTGACCATTTTAATATCTTGCCCCCATCACCTAATGCACGTATATCAGGGTTATAACTCATGAAAATATCATGTTTAATGGATTTAAAATCAAGAGCCACGTTTAATGTTAAGGAAGTACCAATTTTCGGAATATTTTCCTCAGTCACATACATTTTGAAAATACAGACTTTGGCTGTTAAAGTTCACGGAAACTTTGTCCAAATCTAATTTGCGTTTAATACTGAAATTACCCTGAACGTCATCGAAGTCCTTGATCCTGTCATATTCTTCCTCAGCTTTCTTTCTTTCTTTCCTTCCTCTTCCCGTTTTTCAATTTCTTCTTGTCTTTGAATAGGATTTTTGCTCGTTGTTGGAAGATTTTTTATACAGATAGGCAGGCACATTTTAAAACTTAGGAATAGCATCGTCTGAGAGTTTTAAATGGTTAGGTTTTACAGTTAAAAGAGACTCATCAGGTCTTTTAACGGAATCGTCCCTAATTACGAAACTTCGTCGAAGTGTTTTATGCACACAACTGAGCTTGCTGAAGGGATGAATTCGGTTCGATGGATGGCTATGATCCACTTTTGTTTCCGAAACACGCCAGTAGGAAATTTAAACACTGAAATATTAGGCTGTTTTGAACTGTAGTTGATTCTACAACCAGGTATACAACACGAAGTGGCCAAAATTCACAATGTTCACACACGTTTAAATCATTCAACACCATCGATAGCCTCACTGCTGCGAGGTTCAGATCAGCCTACAAGTCACTGGCGAGAAGTGAAGCGGCTGGCGACTAGTGTGACGTAGCGCCCGAAGTGGAGGGGGAGCCTTATGGCCTGTATATCTAGTTGGCCTTGGTCCTGGACGGCTTGCTTGACCAGGCTCTCTGTCGGCACTTGCTTCACTTTACGTGGCATGATATTTTTGTCTGCTGCTAGGTGATAATCACAAGTATCACTTCATTAACACTTCTGTATACGCAAAGCAATGTGAGGAAAAAATATCCGCATCATCAATTTCTTACACTTCAAAGGAACGCCTTCAAACTTATGTTAATCAGGAGCTTTACTTTGCACGACTATGCATTTTCCACAATAACACTCCTTGGATAAGGCAAATGAATCATTACTGGCCACATCCCCTACCAAAAAAGGACAGTCAGCGTGAAGAAGACGCCACCGACGCACTAAGAAGAAGAAGAAGAAGAAGAAGAAGAAGAAGATGCTGGCCAACCCAGAGAGGCCACCCAGTCGCAACGCACGACTGCACCCAAGGAGGCAGTAGACGGGGAACCAACCAGGAGAGGAGTTCAATAGTAAGCAGCAATCAGGTAAGATTTACAAGTCCCAATCAACAGCTCATGCAGTGTTTCCGCTGTATAATGTGGGGTCACCGTCGTTTTAGCCATGGGCTCCTTGTACGCTGCAATCGCTGTTCTGCACAACTTGCACGGCACCTAGGGAGTCGCCGATTTGCGCCAATGGCGTGGGAGGCCACACAGCCTCTCATCGCAGTTGGCAAGTATACAGGCTCATGGCTCTGGCAGAAAGGAAGAAGGTCCGTCGCCATGCGCCTGCCCCTTCCAATATTTCCCTGCCTAGGCGGATGTGGCCATATTCTCCGGGCTTGGATACGAGACACCAGGGACCCCAAGGAGACCATGTTGTGTCGCAGGTTGTAACATCTTTCGTAGCATGGCTTGGTAGCCGGCAAGTACCGCATTAGCCACAGCACTCAGATGGTTGAACAATTGCACTTGATGAGCTGGAAATAGAATAAGTATTGATCAATTGTGAGAGAACTAAGAGAGATGTGCTCAGAACTCACATAAATAAGTACAATCTCGAGGAGATCAGAGACGCCATCTTGAAAGAAAAATCCCTGTCCAGTGTGTACAGCGGATGCGAACCAGATAGGGGAGGAAACTCTCGGACGAATCAGGAGTGGAGAAGATGGAGACCCAGCAGTACCCTCTTAAACATTGCTGTTGAAGTTGAGCCTTGCCGACCCAAGGGCACCTGTGCCCAGCGCAGAGTGTGCCAAAAGTTCGGAAATTCCGCTACGGGATGTAAACTTATCCGCCAGTGCAGATGGTTCACTGAGCCCCAATCATTCTGCGAGTGTCCGAATGGTGAAGACCGTTCCTAGGGAAACGCGCGACCATTTACAAGCAATGCCCTAGCCGGGGGGCCTACGAAAGATCCCTAAGATCCAAGAGGCAAAGAGGTGAGAGCAAAAAGGACAAGAGCGTCTTCGCCCCAAGGCTCTAAAGCGCCCTTCAAGAGAACCCGGACCTTCAAGCAAGCCAGACCCTTCAGGCCACCAAAGCCCTCCAGGCCAGCCAGGCCCCTCAATCAGACAAGATCCTTCAGTTAAATCTGGCCCCTGAGGTGAACAAGGCCCTTCAGAAAAAATAGGTCCATCAGACAAATAGGACACTATTAAGAATGCAGGCCATTCAAACAGGCAAATCACACCAGGGTAAAGCACAGACAGACACTCAAGCTGAGGAGAAGAACCCATGCTGACGCTTACCCTCACGCTTCGGGTAATACCAAACAACCTGTGAATAAAGCTCAAATAAGAAACGAAGGGACAAACACCAGCCACAATCTTAAGGTAGGAACAGGGAATTGAAGGCCTAGGGAAAGCGAGCCGGTAGCAATGGAAGCCCCAACGCCTGTTCTACCCTCGCAAAAAGCATTCTCCAGATAAGAGTATGATTTCAGACACCCCCTACCTAGAGAGAGTCTGCTACCGTGTCGAAGACTCCAACTCACACCCCCTCCGCAGCCCAAACCCACATGTGACCCTCAAGTGACAAGGATTCACAAACATGCAACTCAGCCAACTAATCTCTGCAATTCCAAATTTTCTGGAAAAGGTGAATGAGGATGAGTGCCTCGAGTGGATTAAGATAACAATCGATGTTATCAAATCATTTATAATCACGTCCTAAAATGGCGGCACACAATCCAAGTATATACATTCAATAGACGGGCTTCGAGTTCAAATATGGAACTGCATAGGCATAAGAGGCCACAAAATACAATTCGATTCCTTTCTTGTTAAACATGCGATACATATTCCGCTAATCACGAGTCTTTTCTCCCCAATGGCACCAAATTTATAATTAAAAAGTGCAAGGTACACAGGTGCGACAGGGAAATACTGAGCCTGAGTTACATGGAATTTACAATGCAAGAACTCGTCAAGGTAGAAGCATGCGGAATCTGCTTGCTCGTGCGCCGGACGCTAATCAACGTTATCGAAACATCCCGCTTCCCCTGAAGACCGTTAACACAGACGTCATAGTTATACTCTAAGGAATAGCCAGGAATAGAATTTTGGGAGGAGACCTCAACTCTAAACATGAAAGGTGGAACTGTCTACGGACTGATAGGGAAAGCACCATATTATATGAGCACATGATTGCACATTAATATGTGATAGCAGCACACAAAGAGCCCACATTCTTGGCAGCGCAAGGGCAAGTATCCGATATATTTGACATTACCCTACTCAACAATATCTCTCCAGAATAAAACATAAAGGCGATCAACGTCCTAGTATCAATACACCAGCCAATGCCATTAGCGCTGGATGCGAACCCAGAGTGATATGAACTAAAGGCAAAATTAAAATGCAGCCAAATAGGTTAGATTCGAAAATAAGCTAGATATGTTGCTACATGGAATGGAAAACGGCACTCTCGTCAAAGCGATACAAGATCAACAAACGCGAGCGTACCGGCCTATTCTAGAGAAGAGCAAACAGTCGAAACTCCGGATTCCATAAAGGAACTTATTTAAAGGCAAAATACAGTAGACGTAGGTGCAGCTGGGAATTTCACCACTACGATTTCCATAGGGAAATTAAGAATCACCTGAAAACCGTAATGAAGATAGAAGTGCAAGAACACAGGTCAAGTGAATGGAGCCAACAGCTAAGAACTTTTGGCACGTACACTACTGTCGGCACAGAAAATATGTCCGGTCGAGTTTAAACGCGAATAAAATTTAAACCAGTCCACCAATCTATAATATAATCACACCATCGTAAAGCTTGTTTTATTCTACGTTCCTTGGTGGTATTGCCATATTTTTATTATGTTTCTTGTGGAGGTTATATTAGGCGGAATGCAAAAAGCACCTATTTTCTTGCCCATTTTGTAAACAATTTTGTAGTACCATTACATGAAAATGCATTGCCCTATTTTCATAAAATTAAGGCGGATTATGGAATGCACTATTATAAATATATTTCTGAAGTTTAATTACTTTACACACTTTAGCAAAATACTTATTGTTTTTGTAAAATGCTGTCCGTTTCATACTGGGTGGTCTTCCGAAATCGAGATTGAGTTCATCAGAAAGGTCTGAAGTTTTATGTTTCAAATCGTTATATACCGAAAACTTACAATGATTTCTGTATTTTATACCGATTTTTATTTGAAATCGAGTGTTAGGGGCTCCGGCGTGAAATCAGCTTGCTTTCGGCTGGGGTAGTACAACTAACAGATCAGGCAGTTAGCGCAAGCCTGAACGTTTTCACTTATATTCTGGCGCTAATGTGTTACATTAGCGGAAGTTTCTAATTGACTTGTCGCATATTTACATGTTTATATTTTCCATCAGCTTTTCACATGAGGGTATTGGACCTCCAACGGCACCTTTAAAAATAAACATCTTTTATATATTTTTGTTTTTTCATATTTTGTAGATATAGAATATTATGTGCAATGTATGTGCAGTACCGTATAATGGTTACTATTTAAAATGTAAGCATCTGTTTGCATAAGTCATTTATTCATCTACATCTGATGTATCATTACTGAAGTGGAAATGATCATCGTTAATTTCGGAATCCGAGTCCTCAAGATTAATAAGTAGAGCCTGTGTCATTAACGTATTTTCTGAGAGATGATCTTTCCCCCAATAATAATTCTCAATTTTCTGTACGTGCATTGCACACTTTTTAAAAGTTCAGGTGTCACGGAATGTAAAGTTTCTTCACACAGATCTCTGATTACATTTTCACGGTTCCCTTTTCCTTGTGAATTTGCTATATTAACACTTGCTATTTTATTTTTCACGTAAGCCCAAATGAGTTCTATGGCATTTAATTCACAATGCGCGACAGGCAAGCACACCTCTTTCGTAATTTGGTCAGCTCTCTTTTGCGGAATCCCAAAATAAGACTTACCGTGATAATTCAGGGAGGCTTTTGTTAATATATTGAAGTTAGAGGCACCGGGAGGCAGAGAAATGTTCCTTTTCTCTATTCAGGAAATAATATTAGTCTTCAGCGAAGCCATCGATTGTTTTTTTGTTTCCAGCTCAAGCATCGTATGGTAAGATGTTTGATCAATCACAATATTCGACTTCGGTGGGATTTTCGTTGAAATCTTGGGAAACCATTCCTCAAAATGCCGAGAATTCATCTCCTTGTGATAGTCTCCAGTTCCTTTCTTTCCTACAAAGCAAAGTTCGGCCCCTTCCAGAAAGCCGCCTTCACTGCCTATATGTAGTGTAATTGCACGTTTTTCGGCGCCAGGTGGGGTTCTAAAGCCCCTCTCCAACTAAAATACTCCTGTAAATGACCAGGATAGTAGTCGTAGTGTTCAGAATTACAATTCAACGCTTCTATTACGTTGCAAGGCATATTAAACCATGTGATTTTGACCGAACCAAGTCTAAATCGGTGAAATACAGTGTATACCCACTTTCTTTGAGTTGTCGTATTTTTCATAAAAATGTACGCCGTGAAGCAGCAGACACCGATTCCATAACGACAGGCGTTTTGTTTATTTTTTAAACCTAAAACCCATGCCTTTAATCAGTTGACGGAGCATTGTACATGACATAATTGTGAAGTCTAGCATATTTTTTAATTTTATCCTTCAATTTTTTAATAGATGGAAACAGTTTTACCAGAAAGAACTCGTGAACATACCTGCGAATTACTCCAATAGTGAACTGATCCACATGAGTACTCGGCCGTCCGCTCGATATCCTCTTACTCTTAGACGGGGTCGATAAATCAGCACACGAATTTTTCACATTTTCCGCTTTAACTTTCTACACTGATCGGAGCGAAATACTAGACAATCTGCCAGTCGCTGGCATACAGGATATCGGTTTTCACGTAACCTTCCTCCCTCTAGCGTGAAAAAGCAAATTGCACTTACAATCATACGTATTTCATCTTCCGTAAAACTTGACCTCGGAGGCATTTTAACTCTGTCTGAAATGAGCAATACAGCTAGTGATACTGAAAGCCCAGATGAATGCAAATAATTACACCAAAAATAAGTCGGGAAATACCATGATTCACCTGCTTGTCACCTTATCGTGAAAGGAAGCTCACGCAACGGGCTTTGCCCGCTTACTGGACAACCCTTTGCTCAAGCTGCTCGACACTCCTGAGTGCATGTCGCTCGCTCGCTTTCAAATAATATTCGGTACAAAATACATAAATCATTGTATGTTTCCGGTATACAAAGATTTTAAACAAAAAACTTCAGACCTTTCCGATGAACTCAATCTCGATTTCGGAAGACCACCCAGTGTCTAACGGACAGCCTTTTAAAAAACAATAACAACTTCTTTTGCCAAAGTGTGTAAAGTAACTAAACTTCAGAAATATGTTTACAATAGTGCATTCCATCATCCACCTAAATTTCATGAAAATCAGACAGTGCGTTTTCATGTAATGGTACAACAAATTTGTTGTTTACAAAAAACGGGCAAGAAAATAGGCACTTCTTGCATTCCGCCTAATATAACTTTCACAAGAAACATAATAAAATATGCAAATACCACAAAACGTAAAATAAAACAAGCTTTAAGATGATGTGATTATATTTTAGATTGGTGGACTGATTTAAATTTCATTCGCGTTTAAACTCGACCGCACATACTTTCTGCGCCGAGAGTAGGTCCGTGTGGGCACTAGCGAGATATTTCGCACTCGAACCACACGTAATCTCAACAATTAAGGAACCAAATTGTACAGTATTCGAGACCCGTGAGAAAGCTGAAGTCATAGGCGACACACTCGAGGTGGCCTTCACCCCAAATGAAGAACCGTCGGATCCAGAATTCACCAGGCGAATACAGGCAAAGAACGCGGAATTTCTTGCCAATACACCTAAGCCAGGGGTTAAGAAGACTAATATCCATGAAGTCAAATGGGTAATTGATCATCTTAGCCCCAAACATGCCCCCGGAACAGACGAACTCCAAAATGTCGTACTTTTCTCCCTGCTGTCCCTTGTGTGAAATAACAGGGTAGCAGAAGCAGTGTATCTTGGACCCCCACTACCTCTCCGAAAGGAAAAGGAAGAAGATCGTTACACTCAATCTCTCGTTGGCTTGACAGCAATTTTAGGAACCCGTGAACAATAGCTGACCGGGCGAGTTGGCCGTGCGCGTAGAGGCGCGCGGCTGTGAGCTTGCATCCGGGAGATAGTAGGTTCGAATCCCACTATCGGCAGCCCTGAAAATGGTTTCCCGTGGTTTCCCATTTTCGCACCAGGCAAATGCTGGGGCTGTACCTTAATTAAGGCCACGGCCGCTTCCTTCCAACTCCTAGGCCTTTCCTATCCCATCGTCGCCATAAAACCTATTTGTGTCGGTGCGACGTAAAGCCCCTAGCAAAAAAAAAACAATAGCTGCCTAGTGGGAGAGGTCATAACCATACTCATGAGGTATTTTTTCACCCCCCTAGAATCAGTGAATGTTTAGCAATCGTAAAAATAGACCAGACCGGCACAAGTGACGTCTGTCGTGAAGTCAGCCACAAATCAATGACCTTAACGGTACTTGTGCCATGATCGGCCTTGTTCTGCAAGGTCAGTGACCTTAACAACTCTTCCGGGTTCAATGACCTTTCAGGTAACAGACTTGAGCCAGTACCCGCCTACACCTACTACTTGTGTGTATTAAGACGAACACGAGCCGCCTCTGTGGTGTAGTGGTTAGCGTGATTAACTGCCACCCCCCGGAGGCCCGGGTTCGATTCCCGGCTCTGCCACGAAATTTGAAAAGTGGTACGAGGGCTGGAACGGGGTCCACTCAGCCTCGGGAGGTCAACTGAGTAGAGGTGGGTTCGATTCCCACCTGAGCCATCCTGGAAGTGGTTTTCCGTGGTTTCCCACTTCTCCTCCAGGCGAATGCCGGGATGGTACCTAACTTAAGGCCACGGTCGCTTCCTTCCCTCTTCCCTGCCTATCCCTTCCAATCTTCCCATCCCTCCACAAGGCCCCTGTTCAGCATAGCAGGTGAGGCCGCCTGGGCGAGGTACTGGTCATACTCCCCAGTTGTATCTCCCGACTAAGAGTCTGAAGCTCCAGGACACTGCCCTTGAGGCGGTAGAGGTGGGATCCCTCGCTAAGTCCGAGGGAAAAACCGAACCTGGAGGGTAAACAGATGATGATGATGATGATGATGATGAAGACGAACACGAAGTCCCCGTGCTAGAGGAATTATATAGGCGCTCCTAACATCCCTGACCCGGCAGGAAATCGAACCCGGTACTTTCTGGATCAAAGGCCACTACGCTGACCATCATGTAAAAAACGGGATATTAATAATATAATTTTTAATGACGTCTGGCATCCAGAGATTCCTTTTGCAGGTCTTTCGTGGCGGCGCCTTATAGGTGAACTGCGTGTCTGTGAGAAAGGGGCCCTCCCTATCATGAATCCTAAAGCTGAATACGGCACACACACCTAGTCACCGAACCGTCGAATTAACCATTGAAGGTTAAAATACCTGACCCAGCCCACCTTGGACCAAAGGCAAGCACGCCAACCAGTTAGTCATGGAGCCGGAAGTATTTATTTATTTATTTATTTATTTATTTATTTATTTATTTATTTATTTATGTATTTATTTATTTATTTATTTATTTATTTATTTATTTATTTATTTATTTATTTATTTATTACATCCCACCAACAGAGATGTTTCTCCAATTACAGGTGGCTTAGTCACTATACATTAATTATTAAAAATAACAAATGTCAGAAATAACTTAATATCTAAAAATAAAAATATACAACATTATTAAGTAAGGCAGCGAACGGAATTTGCAGCACATTAATATTTTTTTATGTTCGAAGTGGACTTATGACCTAAAATACCTAATATCTAAAAGTAGAAATACAGAAATATAAAGTAAATTAAGAATTAGTATCTACAAAAGAAATAACTCTAGTCTTAAACTGACACCGATTGAAGCAACTGACATACAGAATGAAAAATATGCCGGGCTGAGTGGCTCAGACGGTTAAGGCGCTGGCCTTCTGACCCCAACTTGGCAGGTTCGATCCTGGCTCAGTCCGGTGGTATTTGAAGGTGCTCAAATACGTCAGCCTCGTGTCGGCAGATTTACTGGCACGTAAAAGAACTCCTGCGGGACTAAATTCCGGCACCTCGGCGTCTCCGAAAACCGTAAAAGAGTAGTTAGTGGGACGTAAAGCAAATAACATTAAATTATTATTAAAGAAAATTATGGAAAGTAAGGCATGGAGTATATATGTTTGTTAATGATGAGTTGTTGCAATCAGTATGAACAGCACATTAAATCATAAATACAAATAGACGCTAGTAATGACAATTTTTTTTCAGCTTTCCCTACATTTTGCTTATCTACATTTAAATTAAATGAATTTAAATAAAATAAAATGCTAAAATTAAACGCAAACCAACCAAGAAATAAGTAGGCTATTAATATAGTGCATATATACACCTATAGGGTATACCTTCAGAAATAGTGCTTTAACTGAACTCAAAATGCTCAGCATAGTGTGCCTTCTTCAATAATTTTACATAATAATTGTATCTAACACCAAAGTCTAAATCAAGATCAGGAAATTTATGAACTGTGACGTTATGTGTAGTACACATTCTAAACAGTGGTGAGCTTCTATAAAATACTGTTTTAGAAATCAGAAGAAACAAGAAATGTCTGTGTCTTAAACTTCCTTTCCGGGTATTGAACGAGAATTGCTGTACAAAGTAACTGTTATCTACCACATTATTGATAACTATATGGAGGCACCTTTGATCATTTATTATACGTCTATTTAATAATGAAGTGATGTTAAATTCTTTCAGGAGATCTTTGTAGTGAATTATGCCACTAGGGGAAAACCTGTTATATTTTTTAAAGTAAAGATCAAGTAAGAAACGTTTTTAAACTTTCTGTACATTGTTTTGATAAAATTTATAAAGGGGAGACCTAATTACCGACGCGTACTCAAATTTGAACGTCAAAGTGTATTGAACAAAAGTTTGAGGGCTTGGATATTATTCAGGTCCCTGGTGTGTCGGAGTAGTAGTTGTAGTAGTAAATACAGCCTTACCAGACGTCGGGGTGTCGGAATTTTCCCCAAGAGGAAATTCTTAAGAAGCCTCCATAGCTCAGGCGGCAGCGCACCGGCCTCTGACCACTGGGTTCCGTGGTCCAAATCCCGGTCACTCCTTGTGAGATTTGTGCTGGAAAAAAGCGGAGGCGGAACAGGCTTTTCTCCGGGTACTCCGGTTTTCCCTGTCATCTTTCATTTCAGCAACACTCTCCAACATCATTTAATTTCATCCGTCCGTCATTCATTGCTCCAGAGGAGTGCGACAGGTTTCGGTAGCTGGCACAATTCCTATCTTCATCTCTAGATGATAGCTTATATCATTCCATCCCTGACCCGGTCAAATAACTGGAAACAGGCTGTGGATTTTCATTATCAGCTGTCGCGTCCCTCGTACCTCAAACGCGATCGATCCTGCTATTCTTCGAACCTCAGCGTCTACCTGACTGTGTCACAATTTCTTTCAAGCCAGTCGTAATCTAAGACATAGGAGTGGGACTTGAACTTGAATCTCCTGCTCCTTGAAGGGTGCGTTAACCTAGAATATTCTGCTGGGACGATTGACACACGGCTTGAAGTTCATCTTAAAGTTCAGGTTGTCAAGCGAGTTGGCTGTGAGGCACATGTCATATAGCTGCGAACTTATATTGGAGAGATGGTGAGATTGAAATCCGCGGTCGGTAACCTCGTGATGGCTCTCCATGGTTTCCCATTTTTACACCAGGGAAATGACAGGGCTGTACCTTAAACCTTCCTAGTCTTATCCAAGTTCTACCCCATCATCATCGAAGATGTGTGACAGTTAATGGGGCACATAAATAAAACAACAGTAGTTTTGGTTAAAAAGAATGCATGAGTGCGACGAAACCGTGCATTATATGCTGTACTACGTTGGCTGTCCATGAGCACGACGTAAAAACCAGGAATGTTTTCGGGGTTATGATTTTATTTGGTGAGGGGGAGCGCTTCCAAAACAAAAGCCATAGGAGCGAATAAAAAAGAACCTATTGATGGGGATGGTATAACACAGCCAGAGTATCCTGTGCCTGTCACACGAGGTGACTGAAAGTGGGACCAGAGGCTCTCAGTTTTGGAGCGTGGATTGACAACCATGGTTCCCCTAGCTGAGTCTGACATTGCTTCCACTTACTTGTGTCAGTCTCCTCACTTTTATCTTTCCTATCCGACCACCTTTGGTCAACTCTTGTTCTCTTCTCACCCCGACTTTAATAGGTTTCCAAGGCTCCTTCCACTTCTTTCGCCGATGCCTTCGTTCTTCGTAGGTCGAGCATCTTCCACATTATATCTGATTAGTATTAGTATAGGCTAGTTCCCCAATAATAATAATAATAATAATAATAATAATAATAATAATAATAATAATAATAATAATAATAATAATGACATGTGGCCTTCGGAGAGGCCTGGTACAGGTATTTCGAGATCACGTCCTATAGAACATATCCGCATCTCTGAGGATGGCACCCTACCTAAGATGAATTCTAATGCTGAAGACGGTACAAGCACACAGCCCCCGAACCAGAAGAACTAACCAAGTAAGGTTAAAATCCCCAACCCGGTTGGGAATAGAACCCGCAAATCCTTCGATCAAAGGCTAGCATGGCATTTAGCCATGGAGCCGGACGAAATTCGTGTCCTTGTCCCGATGTGGAGCACTTCTATCCAGACACACCCCCAATGGAGGTGAGCTGCATGTGCCATTTAAACCTCGATCCACCCCTCCTCTCCTTCTTAAATATCTGGCAGTACCGGGGATCAAACCCTGGGCTCCCGATGACGGCAGCTAATAGCACTGACAGTTACGCTACGAAGGCGGACGTTGCATAGTTGAACTTACTGTTATTAGTTACATAAGGCAATACGGACCATTGGTGGCCATTATGTTCAAAATTATAAATTGTTGAATTTACTCGTAAAGCAATAATCACCACCATCAGCAAATAAAAACGATATCTTTTCAGTTACGAAATACACTTAATCGGATAAAAATAGTTTTGGAGCAGTACTGTTTACAAATTAACGGATTCAGTGGAAAGGTAAAGTGACCGCGGCATAGTGGAAAGTGCACGCTATACCGCGATCGCGCATCGCGAGACAAAGAGTTCTGTCATATGATTAAAAATGAAGGAAACCAATTTTTGTCACTATAGCTATTATAAAGCATATTTACAAATCTGACACGTTTCTGAAAAACCTTACTGTGGCTCGATAACATAATATTTCTGTATATTTATTAAAGTGACTATCTAAATTTAAAATAATGCTATCTGTGTGTCATATTTGATAGTTTGCTCTTGTTTATATATATTGTAACAGTAATTATTTTTCTGGTTGGCTAGCTGAGCATAAGATTGACACACGGTGTGTCCGGTTCTTAACTGAAGCGTTACAGAGGAGAGGATTGCATGAAATAAGTATAATGGATTATATAAATTGCTAATGAGTTTATTAACAAAATAAATGTCAGATTTCATATCACCTCTGTACAGAAGAAAGCCCACTCCTGGGTCTGGTCTGGTAATATACACTGCGGTCCTGATGTTATACTCGTTCACCCCTGGATCGTCTTCAGATGGAGGTCTAGATGGTTTGGGAGGTCTGGAAGTTCTCGAAGTTCTCGAAATTCTAGGAGGTCTAGAAGTTCTTGTAGACGGTGAGATAGAACACGGCAATGTACTTGTACCCGAGATGTATTTGGCTTCTGCATAGACAAAATCATAATAGCAACGGCTTCAAAATTAATCACTATATTGTTAGATTGCACACTCAAATAATTAGTTAATGAATACCACACGACGGAATGTGAATGAAATCTGATCGCGTTTGCAAATCAATCACTTGAGAGAAATTAAATAAGGTTGAATGTTACCAGAGTTGAACACGCAACTGAGTTATACAGTTGAAAATGTTATTAGACCGAGTCGAATGCAAAATGGAACCGAACTCGTAATACAAAAGAGCCACTTAAGAAATTGCAAAATTATGCCACTTATCACTGTCGAATGTTAATAAAATCGACCTAAGAATAACGTGATAGTTGGAAAAAATAAAGTAATTCACTCGGTGATTGTTTATAAGTTCACACAGTTTTCAACTAACTTGAAATTAATCACTTCAATAAATTATCAATGAAGATTTCTATCTCGTGAATTTAGTTCCGTTCACTTCACTTAACTACAAGCAATAACGTCGTAACACAATTATAATATGTTTGAAGACAGCCCTTGGTTCGACTTATACGAAATGTAACTATTATTTACAGACACAAGTTCTATCAATTATCTTAAGAATGTTTATGAAATACGCGAGAAATGTCCTCCGCTCGCAAAACACAAGTTTAATGAAGTAATCACAAAGTCATGACAATTCATAAGGTGCTACTTGGAATGTAATTCACTCGAAAACTCCTAAGTTCAATTGTAATGTTATGCTTAGTCAAATATTTTAATCACTTGATGAAACTAAACGCACAGTTCGAAGTTTATTATCGGAGAAATATACCTATCAGCGTAGAATGTAAATACTGAGTTATTCAAAGTATTTCTATCATTTGAAGAAATGTTACACTCGTGAGAAAATAAGACAAATTCTAATAACACCTGAATTGGTCTCAGAAATAGTCACTCGAAATACAAGTTAAATTGGACTGTTTAAATTCGCGTTGGAAATTTTTCTATCACTCGCGAATGGTGTTGAGAATTTCTAAGTCCGACACAGATTATCGCAGAGTTTAATGTTCCTAGCACGCAGAATTTGTCAAACACTTGACGTGAACCGAACCCGTACTTCACATTACGACGATATACGACTACCAGTCGACCGTCCGGCCTCGACTGTGGTATTTAGTTGACTGACATGGGCATGCAAATTTTCCTTCCTTCTATATCAGATTCTTGAAATTAAGTCTATTGCAATTTATTGAATATCTCCCTTAACCTTGGTTGAATTTTCTTCAAGCTTGGGAACTGTGGTGATAAAAAATCGATTAACATGATGACGTTGTGCTTTAAATTGTACTCCGATCCAAAAACGTTATTAGTAATAGCTAGGGCTCGGATTCGAGCATATTAGCATATTTTTTCCTGAATAGTACACATTGAAAGAATCCTTTCGGTAGTATTTTCATCTCTCTGGGACCAACAGAATTTAAATTTATCGAGCATATATATGCATAAAACAGCGGTTTTCAGAATAGAAGCATATAAATGCATATTCTTGTGGTTTTTCTCTAAATAGCTTGTTTTTCTTCGAATTCCCCCCCCCCGAATTCGGGCCCTGACCATCCTTAAGGTTTTAAAAGAGAAATAATTATTGAAAAGCCTATCTGGTGCGAATAATAGAACCGCAGGTTTTTAACCTTTAGTGAGGTCATTCACACACCCTAATTGGCCTCTGCCGGATTAGAGTGCGACTCGTCAGATAAGCTCTGGAAGCCCCAAGCATCCTTTCACTTTGAAATGTGAGGTATTTTAGTGGTGTGCCTATTTTGGGAACCAGTATTGTTTAGGTGGTTTTTCCCATGAAGTGGTGGAAGATCCGACCCGGTCAAGTGAAGTTTCTGCATTCTACTCTCAGTTCTCAGTTCGTAATCGTATCCGTACGTACCTATCGAGTTCTTGTGATTTCCAAGTACGCGATGCCTAAAGTTAAGGAATCTCTGAGTCTTTTACTCCGACGATGTGCAAAGGAAGACCCTGACTCGTTTTCTACTGACGGAAAAATTCTTTTCTGCAAAATGTGCGAAAAAGAGGTAAGTTCTTATTGACATTTTCACATCTACGTTCTTAAAGATATTACTGGTCAAACGGTTGAAATTTCAAGTAAGCCGTGTGTGCAGCATACGGTGCCTACCTACTAGGTAAGTAGAGAGCATTCTAAGAATTCGGAGTGTAGACCCGTTAGATCCTCAGATTTTACATTTCCGAGACGGAATTGGCGTTTGGATTTGCTGGTTTTTCGTGGGATCGTTGAGAGGGTGCTCGTATTTCTACCGCAATATTTAAAAATAATTTCATAGTCCACAATGCTTTATTTTTGTTCATTCAATGTATGTTTTCTCACTTATGCGTACCTACCTATTTATTTTCAGATCAAGATTTCGAAGGGTTTTAAATTTTCTCAACATAAAACCACAAGTGGGCACTCAGCAAAAGTTGAAGAATTTAAAAAAAGGAAATCGAAGAAACAAGTGCTGATATAACCTTTGTTCAATCAGCAGCAGCACTCGGACGAGTAAGACTAGTTGAAATGTTTAAAATCTTCTCATTTTCGAGGTTTTCTCTATCATTCTTTTCATATGTTTTATCTTTACTCCATCATACGGCGCATAATTTTGTAATTTACTCAGTTATTCTCCTCGGCTAATGTTTTTCATTTATATTTTTTCCAGGTGATCAATACGTTTGATGAGGCGGACAGCAAGTACATCGCGAAAGCTAAGGCTGCTTTTAAAATGAAGGGCTTCATGCCATCCTTGACTTTCATAAAAGCCTACATGAGCGTCATTCCTGAGGCCGTCCTAAATTTGGAATCGCGAGGGATGGAGTTGGTTGAAGTGGTCGCTACAATACAAGGAGTCATCCAAGAAGCCGACTCGTGACGTGGAGCGACTTGGAAAACTGTGAAACAAAAATTGGAGTTCGTGCTGGCTCGAAATCCCGGTTGGAGTGCAGAGTTGGAATTGGAGAGGATGCTGAGTGGCAAGTCTGCACCGTCAGAGGATTTTCCGAACTACTCGGCACAAGAAGCAGCATCATTCAAGTATTTACCTCTCGTGTCAGTTGACGTTGAAAGATCGTTCTCATCACTGAAACTTTTATTGACTGATTTAAGAAAATCATTCAAAACTGAAAACATAGAAAAATTTCTTGTTGTACAGAGCAGTGCATATCTACTTCAATGACTCTCCTAATTCTGAACATCTTGTAAATGAACTTTTAAACTGTAACTTTTATAAGAAAACTTCTCATATATATACGTGAAACTTGAATGCGAGTATGTCGCAGTGTATCATACATACAATTAGAAAATAAAGCTCGTATATAAAGATATGTTATTGGTTTTTTAGTTTCACTTTCCTTTTTATAGTTTTTAACGGTGTTTTTCGAGCATATTCTGCATATTTAACAGCATATAATGTTTTTTTCGAGCATATCTATGGAGCATATAATGGGTTTTACGAGCATATCTGTCGAGCATATAACACATGGTTTTCGAGCATATCTGGAGATTTTATCGAACATATCGATCCGAGCCCCAGTAGTAGCACATTTACAGTTACTCCCATAAATATTCGGTCAGTCTGATTTTTCACACACTTTTATTGGGTAGTTATTCTTACACTATAATGATAACGTTAAATACAACGAAACATGTAGGAAAACATAGTAACACGTTCTACAAACATTGTGATGTAATTCAAAATCTTCTGACAGTCATTAGTACGCCCTCTGTCGTACATTAAATAAAAGCAATAATTCCAGTGGCACCTCAAAAATATTCGGCCACTATACAAAAAGCAACATAAACTCGCATAATTCACAACAATGTTACACATTCAGTACTTTGTACGTCTACCTTGATGTTTTAGGACCTATTTTAGTCGATTCGGCATACTGGCGATAACTTTCTTGATATAATCAGGGCTTAATGCCGCCCATTCTTGTATCAGTCTCCTCTTCAAGTCGCTGAAGGAACTTGGCCGCCGCAATTGCAGAGCTGCCTTCATTCGACTCCATACCTTCTCGATGGGGTTCAGGTTGGGTGATTGTGGTGTAGTTTCAAGACCTTCGGGCAGTTTTACAACAGCCACTCCCTGACAAGTTACGACTTGTGCTTGAGGTCGATATCTTGGTAGAAGTTGAAAGTACACTGTATACCAAGTTGTTCCGCAAATTGTCGCAAATTGTTTTTGAGGATAGCCAAATACCCCTTGTTTTGTCAAAGTACCTTCAATGAAACTCAGTGCACCAACCCCGTTCGATGCTACACATCCCTACACGATTCCTCTTCCTCCACAATGTTTTTACCGTTGCTTCTAAATTGCTTGTTCTCAGTTCCTCGTGACGTTTCCGCCACACAAATTGCTTGCCATCGGACCTGAAGACGTTGAACTTTGACTCATCAACAAATAACACATCCTCCCACCAAGCACTGGGTTTGCGTACGAAGGTTTCTGCGAACTCCAGCCGCTTGTTTTATTTACTGCACTAATGTATGGTTTCCTCCTAGCTCTTCTGCGAAAGAACTCATTCCTTCGCAGTGCTCTTCGCACGGTATCAGTACCCACCTTCTTTCCACACTCCTCTAAAACAGCTGCTGCCAGTTTCGGAGCACTAATTTTCGGATTTCGTTTTCCATTCTGAAGCACAACCGCTCCTCTCGTTGTGTCAGCCTTCTTGGTCTGGCTATCTGGGGAATTGAATCAATTCTGTCTTCATTTTTGCATCGTCTTATTATATCTCCAATTGTTGTTCTGGTTATGTTAAGCATCTGCGATATCTTTCTTTGCGATTTACCTCGAGCACGATGGAATATCACGAGCTGGCGTTCTTCAAAAGTGGTATTGTGTTGTTTTTCGCACCCCATTTGATACCATTCTGCAACACTGCAGCAAATGATTTCTGCACGACGTGTCTCGCGACACCGCACTCCTGAACTGAACGTTTTGCAACGCTATCTGCCCTGTCTCCGTCAATGAACACAACGGCAATCCCGGCCTTTTCAGGTGACCGAATATATTTGAGGCATGTCATTTCACCCATGTCCACTATGGCCTTTCTTTTACAGAATACTGTATATCAATGTTGCGTGATTCCTCTTCGGCCTAAGCAACCAAATGTAGTTTCATAACTTGGACACATTTGGTTTCACATTCGGCTCATGGGTGCGTTATTGTCATCACTTTTTTGTGGACTTCATCAGTGGCCGAATATTTATGGGAGTGACTGTAGAATGTTCTCTCGGCTGATGTAATCTAGCCTTGGCGAGGATATGCAGGACGTGACGTTACACGTTCCACGTTGCTCTCAGCTAACCTGCTATAGGCGGCTGGGTGCTAGCGCACGACGCGTAGTTCAGCTTAAAACATCGGGAACTCTGTCTTGGACTCCTGGACAAGCGTTTCTGGTACAATATTATAGGCGAATTTCATTAATTTAAAACTTGCATTTCTAGAATTGTGATTTTTAAACATCGCATAAGGTAATTTGTTTACAATTTTTTTTTTTTTTTTTTTTTGCTAGGGGCTTTACGTCGCGCCGACACAGATAGGTCTTATGGCGACGATGGGATAGGAAAGGCCTGGGAGTTGGAAGGAAGCGGCCGTGGCCTTAATTAAGGTACAGCCCCAGCATTTGCCTGGTGTGAAAATGGGAAACCACGGAAAACCATTTTCAGGGCTGCCGATAGTGGGATTCGAACCTACTATCTCCCGGATGCAAGCTCACAGCCGCGCGCCTCTACGCGTACGGCCAACTCGCCCGGTTTTACAACTTTTAATATTTTGAATTTTCAAAGTTACCTATAGAGAAATGACCCTTTTTTTTTTTGGATTTGTGTCATCTTGGTGACATTTGGGTTACTTCACTATTTTGATCCAATAAAGTTATCATTTTCATTTCATTCTTCAAATCCGTATATCACGAATTAATTTTTCAAATAACGTGTTGAGGACAATTACTTTTCTTTCTTTTCGTAAGTACAGTCTTCTGCCGTAATGTTGTAATCAGTAAGTCCGAATGCGATTTCAGACTGAGTGAAGTCTCTCTACTCTTCCATTTATTTACTGAAAGGATGACCTTTAAGGCGGGAGATAAAAAAATAACTAACGTGTGTATGCTAGGAAAGATATGCCCCAAATCTGTTGAGTTCATTTGCTCTTTTCTCTCCAATTACTGTGCCTCTGAATAAGTACTACACCTGGTGGGTTTTCCTCACGCTTGAGGTTCCTTTTGCGATCATATATTTTCGTGCTTGAGTCAGGGATTGGCCTTTATTTTAATCGACTGACTCGGGTAACAGTATTGTAAGAAAAATTCAAAATAATGAACGCACTGTTAAAAAGTAATTCATTTTTATTTATAAACATGAATGGGCCTCAATTACTGGAGACGAGATCTTGTAGAGCTCTAAAAAAGTTTAGAATAAAAAGTAAATGTTGTATTAAAAACAAATTTGTTATTTGAATTCTTTGCTATAAAGAATAGAACATTCTCATAAGAACGTTAATTTTAGGCTTTCATACATATCTGAAATTCCAGCTCCCAGGATGAATGGTCACCGTATTATCGTAGGGACAGGGTTCGTTTGAAGGACGGGCCGGGTATATTAACCACGTTTGGTTAATTCTTCTATCTCTGAGACTGGGTGTTTGTGGTCGTCCTAATACGCGTCTTCATCTACACACAAGACATCACACTACTAACCACAATAGAAACAGAGTTGGCGTCAGGAAGTGCATCCGGCATCTATTAAACCGGAATTGATCTACATTAGGGCTGACCCCAGATAACAGGAGAGTAGAAACATCTCTTAAGTATATCTGAAACATGATCCACATGGACTGATAACAAATGTGTCAAAAATGAAGACAAAATTTATCATAAGTTTCCAGGCTTATAACCATTCAAATATATACGTACGTCAACAGTTATAATAATAGCCTATACTTTATATTTTCCGTTTTCAGTATGTATGCGACGCTAATAAAAGGCCCAAGTAAAACTTTTTACACAAAAGAAACTTGGTCTGGATTGTAAAAAATTGAATGTTTGTGCAACATCTATTTTTAAAATTAAACACAGACAAAAGTTCACCAAAATGAACATTTCCAATTTTTTAAAGTAAATTTGTCAACAACATTCATAGAGAAACATATTTTTTTTACAATTGGTTTTACGTCGCACCGACACAGCTAGGTCTTTCAGTGACGATGGGAGAAAAAGCGTCTAGGAGTGGGAAGGAATAGGCCGTGGCCTTAACTGAGGTACATCCACACCATTTGCTTGGTGTGAAAATGGGAAACCGTGGAAAACCATTTTCAGGGCAGCCGACAGTGGGGTTGAAACTCACCATCTCTCGAATGCAAGCTCACAGCTGCGCGAGCCTATCCGTACGGCCAACTCGCTCGGTAGAGAAACATTTAAAGACTGCACAGAGTTTTATAGGTTAAATACAACTGCTTTATTTTTCAAATTCTTTATTTTATAATAATTTTAATTTAATGGGTTGAATTTTCGAAAATTCACTTCGGTGGGGGGTAATCATCCCTCTCCCTTCTGGCTCGGCCTTGGTGAAAACTAACCTCTAGGAGCAGCCGACAACAGTTAGATATCTGCCTAATGATCCGTGTAAAGACTAAATTGCCAATTCATGAAAATTTCTGCAAGTATAAGAAAAACATTCAATTCCATCACTCTTCATTTTACGAGTCATTTTGTAACGGCGGGATGGCTAGCTGGGAGGAGGGTGGAGAATTTCACTCTGGTTGCAAAATTCCAGTTCCGTTTTCAACGCAACTGATCTGGGAGTTTTTCTTCGAGGATAGAAATTTATATGCTCGAAGGAGTTTATGGAAAACAATGAAGCCATTACTTTGTGTGTAGATTTCTGTGCTCATTTTGTAATTACCTTTCTTTTATATTTACAGGTCATCACTATAGGACTGGAATTCTACATACTCGCGTCATCAATGAGCATGGTGCAATCAGTCAAACAAAGTACACCAATCACTTCTGAAAGCAATTACGAATCTGCCTAGTGGTCCAGTGTCTTGAATGTGGTAAATGCCATTTCATGGAAAGTTCTGCAAATACAAGGAAACGAAATCCACCAGAGCAGTGGCATGGTCAACGCTATGAACATACATACATACATACACATTGTCGGGCTGAGTGGCTCAGAGGAAAAAATGCTGGCTCTCATCCTAGCTCAGTCCGGTGCTATCAGGTGCTCAGATACAAAGACTCGTGTCGGTCGACCTGTAAAATAATTCTTGCGGGACAACAATTTTCTGCACCTTGATAGCTCCAAATCCGTAAGAGTAGTTAGTGGAACGTTAAAATATTATTATTAGGCCTGTTATTATTATTATTATTATTATTATTATTATTATTATTATTATTATTATATACAAAGAGACATATACATACAGTGCTACTTCATTACTGATTGTTATGTCAATAATTCTCAATCATTCACTACCGATCTGCCTTTAGGGCAGTCGCCCAGGTGACAGATACGCTAGTGGTTGTTTTTCTAGCCTTTTCTTAAATGATTGCAAAGCAATTAAAAATTTATTGAACATCCTTCTTGGTGACTTATTCCATTTCCTAACTCCCCTTCCTATAAACGAATATTTGCCCCGATTTGTACTCTTGAATTCCAAATTTATCTTCATATTGTGACCTCTCCTATTTTAAAGACACCACTCAAATATATTCGTCTACTAATGTCATTCCACGCCATCTATCCACTGACAGCTCGGAACATACCACTTAGTCGAGCAGCTCGTCTGCTTTCTCCCAAGTCTTCCCAGCCCAAACCTTGCAATGCTACTCTTTTGTCGGAAATCACCCAGAACAAATCGAGCTGCTTTTCTTTGGATTTTTTCCATTTCTTGAATCAAGTAATCCTGGTGAGGGCCCCATACACTGGAACCATACTCTAGTTGGGGTTTCACCAGAGACTTATAAGCCTCCTCCTTTACATCTTCACTACAACTCCTAAATATCTTCATAACCACGTGCAGAGATCTGTACCCTTTATTTACAATTCCATTTATGTGATTACCCCAATGAAGATATTTCCTTATATTAACAACTACGTACTTAAAATTATCCCCAAAAGGAACTTTCACCATATCAATGCAGGAATAAAAACTGAGAGGACTTCTCCTATTAGTAAAACATATTAATTTTAATAGAGGCAAATCAACTGTCACAACATTTACGAACAGGAGCTTAAGAACTGAATTTAAATATACTTTGGATGAGGTAATTGTCCCAAAATATGGCAAGTGAAAATATTTAGGTGTGAGATTTGAAAGTAATTTGCACTGGAAGGTTCATGTTGATGACATTGTTGGGGAAGCATACTGATCGTTACATGTCATAATGAGGCTACTTAAAGGATGCAACAAAAAAATTAAAAGAGAAACGTTACTTTAGTTCGTCCATTATTGGAATTTGCAAACAGTGTTTGGGTTCCTAACCGGGAATACCTAATAAAAGAAATAGATGGTGTGCAGGGGAAAGCAGCAAGATTTGTAATAGGGGATTTCAGGAGAAAAAGTAGTGTGTCAGAAATGTTAAAGAATCTTTTACAAAATCTGTACAGATATTCACGAAAAGAATAAACAGCAACAGAGAAAATACATTTTAGAGGGCATCCGACCTGTGTAGGTTATTGTAAATAAAGAATTTTTGTGAATAAATTAATTCCATCCCCTTGTCTATGGAGATGGGACAAATGAAGTAAGGGACTGCCTGTAGGGGAAAAGTACAGTGCGGACTTCGAGGGCCCCGGGACCGCTACGGTAGGCTGTGAAGGCCCTTCATTAACTCTGAAAAGCAGTGGCAAAAGGGGATCTGGTTAAGATGCAGCAGGTCGTTATGCACGTTAGCTAACAAAAAGGGTTAAGAATGCAATGTAAATTTAAATCTTATAATAGTTGTATAGTACTTTTGAAGTGATTCCACATACTGTATATGAGTCGATTGTGTGTGTAAGTTCGGAAGATATTATGAGTAGAATTTTGTAAATAATATAAATTTATTTAGGGCGAGCTGTGTGTTTAATAGAAAAATTATTAATGTAAATTGACTAATACTGTATTTTAGGAAAATATATTTCTTTTAATTTAAAATTTAGTTGTTGAAGACAATGCACTTTTGTGTATCATTTGCCACCGAGGTAGACACCTCATTTGCAAATGAAGTATTTGGATTTGATTTGAACCCACTATTTTTTGCTATTTGCTTTACGTCGCACCGACACAGATAGGTCTTACGGCGACGATGGGATAGGAAAGGCCCAGGAATGGGAAGGAAGCGACCGTGGCCTTAATTAAGGTACAGCCCCAGCATTTCCCTGGTGTGAAAATGGGAAACCACGGAAAACCATCATCAGGGCTTCCGACAGTGGGGCTCGAACCCACTATCTCCCGATTACTGGATACTGGCCGCACATAAGCGACTGCAGCTATCGAGATTTGAACCCACAACCTGACTTTTAACCCCGTTTATCATCATACCATTGCTTACTGCCCAACTCGCAAACTTATCGAGGTCTTTTTTCAGTTGCTCACAATCTAGTAACTTACTTATGTACTGAATAACATCATCCTCAAAAAGCCTTATCTCTGATTCGACGTCTTTACTCATATCATATATACAGAGTGCTAGGGGCATACATGCAGATATCTTGCTAGCCGGTAATGAAAAATACGTCTCAGAATATATGCTATGTACTTTTAACCTTGTCCTGTTAATTTTCCCATAACTGAGCCAAATATTTCAGGACTTAATGTGTTTTGAACGGTCGTAGTAGGATAGGACGATTATGTCGTCCTGCCCTCGTGTAGTGGAGGTACAGTAGCAGATTATAGGGGTTCCTGAACCTGTTTCTTATCGCAGGCCAACTCATGTTGTTCTGGTCTTCCCCCAACCGCTTGGCAAGTAGGGGAAGGTGACTTACGTGCCAGACCATTTGCTTTACTTGAGAACCGGTCTAGGCTCTGTGTAAAACGTACACATAATCCTTACCGAAGTACCCACACTTGTACTGTCTCATGTTGCTGCCGAGTGTTATTTTGTACTCGCTACGTACATTATGTAACGTCGAATATTAAATACTGTACTCACTACGTACAGTATGTAACGTCGAATATCCGTACCAGCACGTACATGCGAATTAAGTGTTGTGCAGTAGTGTGTGATTTATAAGACATCATTGACATTACTCAGTGATCCAAGCTGACAAAAACGAAGGGAATAGTTAATGAGTTAATGAAAATTGGACCAGCCGAGTTAGCCGTGCGGTTAGGGCGCGAAGCTATGAGCTTGCATCCGGGAGGTACTAGGTTCAAACCCCAGTGTCGGCATCCGTGAGGATGGTTTCCCGTGGTTTCCCATTTTCACACAATGCAAATGCTGGGGCTGCACCTTAATAAGGGCACGGCCACTTCCCTACATTTCCAAGGCCTTTCCTATCCCATCGTTGCCAAAAGTCCTATATATGTCGATGCGACGTAAAACAAATAGTAAAAAATACTGAAAAATGGGTGCAACATTTCTGTGCAGTTACTGTGACAGTCTGCGTTGAATTTCTGACAACAGACAATGTGAGTTGTCTATGCTATATTCATAATATTTTCAGGTCAATGAAAGGACGGTGGACGAGAAAAGGCTATTCAGTAAAATTGTTACCGGTGTTAATGAGACAAATTTCAAAAATCGTAGTTGCATCTATGCTCGAAGGATAAAGAGCTACTATGGAAGTGACGGCGGGTATTTGTAATAGAAGGCTTATTATTGGACAGTTGGTGCCGATAGGTAAAGTGATTACTGTAATTGACCCGTTTAATTAGAACTTCCTTAATAGTAGTGTTACTACTATTACTGCTACAACAACAACAACAACAACTACTAATAATAATAATAATTTACGTTCCACTAAATAATTTTTAGGATTTTCGGGGACGTCGAGGTGCCAGAAATTTTTTCCGCACGAGGTTTTTTTACATGCAAGTAAATCTGCAGACACGAGACTGAGGTATTTCAGCACCTTCAAATTCCACCGAACTGAACCGCCATCGAACGTGCCAAGTTGGGATCAGAAGGCCAGTGCTCTACCGTCCGAGCTACTCAGCCCGGCATTAGAGCTTAGAGTAAGTTGGTCGTGCGGTTAGGGGCACTCAGCTGTGAGCTTGCATTCTGGAGATAGGGGGTTCGAACTCTACTGTCGGCAGCCCTGAAGATGGTTTTCCGTGGTTTCCTATTTTCACACTAAGAAAATCCTGGGGCTGTACCTTTATCAAGACCGCTTCCTTCCCACTCCTATCCCTTTTCTCTCCTATCGCCGCCATTAGACCTCTCTGTGTCGATGCGACCTAAAGCCAATTTTTTAAATGTCATCATATTTAGGACATTATACACCTGCTGAGATCCATAGTTATAAACGATGAGAAGTTTTTTTCTGGGCAGACATTATTCGCGAGTAGTCAATATTAATAACAGTAATAAAAAGCTAAATAATCTTCGTACAGGCCATGAAGGCCCTCAGAGGGATGGAAGGTAAAGGCTTCCACTATCCGTAACCTCGGCGCTTGATGGGATAGAGAGGTTAGCTCTACGCCCGGCCGCCTTTGCCCCCAGGAATTTTTAATGTAGGCTGAATGAACCTCCGGGTCATGTGCACCTGCGGAAGTGGAAATCTACTTTCTTAAATTTTACAACTTCCTGACTGGGATTCGAACCCACGTCTTTCCGGGCGAACCGAGCACGCCTTTACCGGCTCGGCCAGGCAGGCCCTAATAATAATAATAATAATAATAATAATAATAATAATAATAATAATAATAATAATAATAATAATAATAATATGAGCCTTCGTGGCTGAGGCGGCAGCGAGTCGGCCTCTCACAGTTGGGTAACGTGGTTCAAATCATGGTCACTCCATGTGAGATTTGCGCTGGACAAAGCGGAGGCGGGACAGGTTTTCTCCGTGTACTCCGGTTTTCCCTGTCATTTTTCATTCCCGCAACACTCTCCAATATCATTTCATTTCTTCTTCTTCTTCTTCCTCTTTATCTGTTTACACTCCAGGATCGGTTTTTTCCTAGAACTCAGCGAGGGATTCCACCTCTACCTTCTCAAGGTAAGTGTTCTGGAGCCTCAGACTCTGGGTCGGGGAATACAACTAAGGAGGATGACCAGTACCTCGCCCAGGCGGCCTCACCTGCTAGGCTGAACAGGGGTCTTGTGGGTGGATGGGAAGATTGGAAGGGATAGACAAGGAAGAGGGAAGGAAGTGGCCGTGGCCTTAAGTTAGGTACCATCGCGCCATTTGCCTGGAGGAGAAGTGGGAAACCACGGAAAGCCACTTCCAGGATGGCTCAGGTGGGAATCGAACCCACCTCTACTCAGTTGACTTCCCGAGGCTGAGTGGTCCCGGTTCCAGCCCTCGTACCACCTTTCAAATTTCATGGCAGGGCCGGAAATCGAACCCGGGCCTCCAAGGGGTGGCAGCTAATCACACTAACCACTACACCAGAGAGGTGGCATTTCATTTCATCTGTTAGTCATTAATCATCGCCGTAGAAGTGTGGGACAGGCTTCGACAGCTGACTCAATGCCTATCCTCGCCTCCTTTTCTGACCCGGTCGAATAACTGGAAACAGGCTGTATATTTTTTTTTTTTTTTTTGCTAGTGGCTCTACGTCGCACTGACACGGATAGGTCTTATGGCGACGATGAGACAGAAAAGGGCTAGGATTGGGGAGGAAGCGGCTGTGGCCATCATTTAGGTACAGCCCTAGCATTTACCTGGTGCGAAAATGGGAAACCACGGAAGTATATATTCAGGGCTGACAACAGTGGGGTTCAAACCCACTATCTCTCAAATACTGGATACCGGTCGCACTTAAGCGACTGCAGCTATCGAGCTCGGTGCGGATTACGAATCCAGAGTGGATTTCTGCCACTGGTTAATTTATCTAGCACGCAATCCAGACATTTTTCGGGTCTATTCGTGACAGATGTGGCAATTTTCACACGACAAAGAATGTTTAATATGCACAACCCACAATCATGGACTGTGGAACATCCCCGCACAGAACGTCAAGGCAACTTGCAGAACCGGTTCTCAATTAATATCTGGATGGCTGTGGTAAGAGGTCGGTTACTTGGACAAATCATCTTTTTAAATGTTAATTTTCTTTACGTACCACTAACAATGTTACGGTTTCCGGAGAGCCTGAGGTGCCAGGATATAGTCCCGCAGGAGGGTTTTTACGTGCCAATGAATCTACCGACATGAGGTTGACGTACCTGAGCACCTTCACATACCACTGGACTGAGCTAGGATTGAACCTGCGATGTTGGGTTCAGGAAACACCTGAAGCGTCTGAGCCACTCTGCCCGGAAGGAAGCACGAAATGTAGGTACGTTTAATGTATTTACTTTTATAACATGTCCATTATTCGCTTGAAACAAAATGTTCGACGTGTTTCGATAATTCGATTCCGACACTACTCATTTGGCCATCCTATCCCATGCATTATTTCGTTGACGTAAAGAACTTTGTTTACGTACATGTCAACACGATTTTTCCTTATTCCTCCTACCTTTATGCAATGCACAACGGGGATCGTACCGTATTTCACGTCTGGGAGCGCCTATCCAACCCTTACGCTCGAAGAATCATATCACACGCTCGTATAGATCCCGCACTGTCACAGGTTTTCAGGTCATTTCCAACTCAGTAGGGCATGGGGCAGATGACCACAGATATCCTCATCCCCCAAAAGGACCTAACAGTAACAGAACCCACATTAAAACTGGCTATTGGGAACATCTCCATTTACCGAGATCGATGACCAAGGGCGTCTGAAGATTTTGAAACGGAAACAAAATGCTAACAATATGTCGTGGACAGGTTGCCCGTAAATAAACAACACTGATTAGGGAAGAATGTTACGGAAAATAACATGAACCAGTAGCACCAGCCTTCAGATGTTATCTTGGACAGGACGCACATACACGTAAACAAAACCGGTTAGGCTAGAATGGTGCCAAAGTTGTCATGTACCAGTAGCACCAGCCTTCAGCTGTTATCTTGGACAATTTGCCCAAACACGTGAACAAACCGAGTTTGGCGAGATTCGAGCATACCTTGTCATAACGCAGTAGCACCAGCCTTCAAATTTTATCATGGACAGGCTGTCCATACACATAAACAATCAAAACTATCCATTCACATCAATAGGCGTTTAACTACCATAAAACATCATATCCATTTGCTCACAAAAGTAACTTCCGACGATTACAAATATATATATATATATAGTGGTTCGTCACACCATTATCTGTAGCTACAAGAAATATCTGCACGTATACCCCTAGCACTCTGTATAAATACATATATATTAGAAAGTATAAGAGGCAATCATACAGCCTTGAGGGATTACCCTCTTAATTATTACAGGGTCATAGGGGCCGATTACCTCGATGTTATGCTCCTTTAGACAGCAAGCTCCATCATCATCACCATCATCATCATCATCATCATTACAGGGTCATATAAAGCTTCGACTACTCTAATTCTCTGATTCTGTTTTCTAGACAAATAGCCACCGATTTAGTCACTCTTTTGTCTAGTCCAATTGCTCTAATTTTTGCCAGTAGGCTTCCATGATCTAACCAATTAAATGCCTTAGATAGGTCAAAAGCGGTAGAGTCCATTTGACCACCTGAATCCATGATATCTGCTATATCTTGTTGGAATCCCATAAGTTGAGCTTCGGTGGCATAACATTTCCCAAACACGAACTGCTTTCTATTGAACAATTGATTAATTTTGCAAACATATCTAATATATTCAGAAAGAAAGTTTTCCCAAAGATTACATTCAATGCATGTAAAACTGACTGGCCTGTAATTTTCATATTTGTGTTGATCACCCTTTCTTCATACATATAGCAACTCTTCATTCATTTGGTATAGCTCCGTCATGGAAACAACAATCAAATAAGTATTTACGGTATGGTACTGTATCTCAACCTACTGCCTTAAGTATATCCCCAGAAATCTTATCTATTCCAACTGCTTTTCTAGTTTTCAACTTTTTTATCTTATTGTGAATGTTGTTGTTAACAGAGGTAAATTTTAATACTTCTTTAGTTTTAGTCACCTCCTCTATCTGAACATTAATATTGTAACCAACAACCTTTACATACTGCTGAGTGAATACTTTTGTCTGTTAAAGATCCTCGCATACACACTCACATTGTTCATTAATGATTCCTGGAATGTCTTTCATGGAACCTGTTTCTACCATGAAGTGCCTATACATGCCCTTCAATTTTTCACTAAAATTTGTACGACTGCGAATTATGCTTGCCACCATCTTATCCTTAGCTGACTTCTTTGCTAGATTCAATTTACTAGTAAATTCCTTCAATTTCTCCTTATTTCCACAGCCATTCCTAACTCTATTTCTTTCCAACTTGCACCTCCTTCTTAGTCTCTTCACTTCTCCGTTATAATACAGTGGGTCTTTATCATTCCTTACCACATTTAAAGGTATAAACCTGTTTTCACATTCCTCAGCAATTGCTTTAAACCCATCCCAGGGTATGTTTATATTTTTATTTGCCCCTTTTCATCGAATGGAGTTACTTTTTAAAACGCCCTCGTGCCTGTTTTCTCAGCCAAATGGTACTGCCGAATAGTCATAAATTTAAGAGCTTCCTTTCTTTCACATTTATTTTTAACGACCACAAAAACAGCTTAGTGATCACTAATACCATCTATTACTTTGATTTTCCTATAGAGCTCATCTGGTTTTACCTGACGCCCAGAATATTCTTCCCTCTAGTCGGTTCCATCACTTTCTGAATCAGCTGTCCTTCCCACATTTACTTATTTGCCATTTGTTGGTTATGCTTCCTGTCGTTCGCATTACCTTCCCAATTGATATTTGGTACATTGAGATCACCCAATACAATCAACTTCCTTTCCATATCGTTTCCCACGTAGCTGATTATCTTATAAAATAATTCTGAATCAGTGTCAGTGCTACACGTTCCCGGTCTGTACACTCCAAAAACATCAAGTTGCCTATTATATTTTGAAATGAGTCTTTCACCTAGAATTTCATGTTTGTTATCTTTAACGGCTTCGTAGCTTACAAATTCTTCCTTCACCAGAATGAATACTCCCCACCCTGTCATTCCTATCCTATCTCTACGATACACACTCAAGTTCCGTGATATAATTTCTGTATCCATTATATTATTTCTCAGCCATTATTCAACTCGTATTACAATATCTGGTAAGAATATGTCTATAACTTTCTTTATAGCATTTCTACAGTTCTATACTAACATTTTTATGTCATCCCTACTTGACTTTCAGATTCCTGTACCGTTATCGCCGCTCCCTAGACCACCTCGTTTCTACGAATGTACCTCCCTACAACCCTTCTAAACACATTTTCTGACTTATCCGTACCACTGCGGTTTAGACCATCTGAGCGCAGATTCCTACCTCCTACCCACCCAGTACCACCTAGAAATCTCAATCCCAGTTTCCCACATACCCACTCCATAGTCTCATTTAAATCCCCAATCATCCTTCAGTTAGTATCCCTACTACACTGTACGCCACTGATAACAATCTCCGCTTCCTCAAATTTCACCATGCTGCATTTAGCAGATCTCACTCACCCCCAACTATACTGGTACTTATACTTGCTTGCCTTACGTTGTTGGTACCAACGTGAAACACTATCACCTTCTCCTTTCCCTCCTCCTTCTCTTCTACTTTCCTCAATATGTGCCTTAAACTAATTCCTGGATAACACTCTTACCCGGTTCCCTTTCATCCACACACCTTCTCCATATTTCTAACAATGGAATCTCCCCTGACCAGAGCCTCAACTGTACCACCTCATTTGATCCCCTCCCCTCCTTGTCAGCCCTATCTTTCCTGACAGCTGCAGAAGCTACTTCCCCCTCCATTTCTCCCTCCCATCACCCTGATCCATCTGTCTTTTCTTATCCTCTAGCCTACCTTTCCCTTTCCTACCTTTTAATTTGCTCCTACTCCCACACTTCTCAGCAACAGTTCCTTCTTTCTCATTTTCCCTCTCTTGTTCTACCTGCAGTGACTAGTACCGATTTCTCACAGACACCTGTGCTGAATTCTGATCCCGAATTGAGCCCTCAGCCCTGCAATCGCCTTTCCCTTAAAACATTAGGTCACCTGTCTTCTACCATTCCCCCTATACTTCCCATACCACTTTTACACTTACTGTATACCGTACATGATTTGAGGGAGGCCTACATTCCTTCATGTCCTCTGAAAGTATACTAATCATATCCATCAAACTCTCCAACTCTTCCCTCATACTTCTTAACGCCTGCCACACCTACAGTTCCTGCACTTGCACTCCTTAGTCAATTTTTACAGAATAAGGAAAATAAAATACAAAATAAAATGAATTATTCTGCGCACAAGTATAATGAAAGGAAAGAAATATTGTCCAGGATAACACACAAAGATCACACGACAGTAAGGTAATTAATATACTACTACACTGCAATACTACTTAGTCGTACTATATTTTTATCCTACAACGGAGTCCTGCAGAGAGGCCCAGCCCATGAGCTGCTTCGGCAGTAGGCTGCAGTGGGCTTTGAAAGGCTCGAACATAAGAAGCCCGTGACGTCATCGCACGGGCCGGTCTGGGCAGCGCTTTGTCATTCGTACGCGGTGAGCCAAGGACAGCGCTGTGGTAGTTCTATGGGCTGACTGCTTCAATGTGTACTGTGTACTGCGTGTCAGCGGAGTGCGTTGCATTACGGTTGAGTGGAGCCGATCAAATTTGCTGTGGTTTTCAGTTTGACTTCTCCGTCTATCCTGTTATCGGAAATGAATGTGGACTGTAGTTCCAAAAGAAAATAAACCGTGGGAAAAAATCGTGAAGTAAAAAAAGAAGAAGGAACAAACGAACTAAAAACCGCATAATGCAAGACTTCTGAACCGGATCCTAAATTTAAAAGTCGTATTTAGTTGGTATTCAAGCCTTCTCGCGTGGATTTCGTAATTTGATAAAAGTAATTGTTCCTCGGTTCTGTACTAAGACATTACCTGGAAATCCCTGAAGTATAAAACCTCACTGAAAAACTGAGTTTCATTTACCCCAGAAACTCTTTTTAAACCAAGTGTGTGGTATTGCCTTTTCGGGCTGAGATGACCATGCGACATAGAACTGTACACGCGAGAACGTCTTCTCTCATGTAAAAATGGTTTCTTTATTTTTAAAGGAGATCACAAATACATATTTCCACATCTGTAACATCTTCAGATTTTGAGATACAAGCATCTGCTTAAAAAGAATTCAACCCCTTTATCAGCCCTTCCTCTATCCCCACCTACGTGGATTTTCCGAAAAGAAAAAAGAGTGAAATGAAAACCTACAGCCTGTTTTCCAGTCAATGACCAGGTCAGGGATGTAATGAATGACGCAGATATAGGCTATTAGTACGATAGGGTCGCCACTTCCAAAGTGATTTATTAATGACTGATAGATGCTATGAAATGAGAATGGAGAGTGTTGCTGGAATGAAAGGTGACAGAAAAAACCGGAGTACCCGGAGAAAAACCTGTCCCTTCTCCGCTTTCTCCAGCACAAATCTCACATAGTGTGACCGGGGAAAAAGGGTGACATGTTTCTTTATTTTTAAAGGACATTCCTAGTACCAAGTTAGATGTCTGTAATATGTAAAGTTTTTGACATTCACTGTAGATATACCGATACTCATTTTAAAAATTCATCTGCTTTTTCAATTCTTTTCAGTCCCTTAAGTGGTTTTCCGAAAACAAAAAAATACGTGTTTATTGATAAAAGAGCTGCCAAATACCAATTATCACGACTTAACATCTTCAGTTCTTGAGATATTTGTATCACAATAAAAATAATTTAACACCTATTTCAACGCCCCCACTCCGAAGTTAATTTTACCCCCAAAATGAGTGCTTATTTATTTTTAAGGTGATTTCAAATACCCATTTTCACGTCTGAAACATCTTTAGGTTTTCTAGTTATAAGTATCCTCATACAAATAATTCAACTAATATTTCAGTCCTTTCATCCCCCTTAAGTGGATTTTCCAAAACTAAAAGAATACATATTTCTTTCTTCTTAAAGGAGACTCTAAATGCCAATTTTTACGTCTGTAACAACTTCAGTTTTTGAGATGTCAGTACCCTAATCAAATTAATTCAACCTTTTCAGTCCATTTTACACCCCCACGTTAGGTGGTTTTTCAAAAAACAAAATTATACCTGTTTTTTATTTTTAAAATATTAAAAATATCAATTTTCACTTCTGTAACGTGTTAAGTGTTTGAGATATACTGTAGATATGCTCATCTTAAGAATTCACGCCAGCCCACATTTCAGTCCTTCCCCCCACCCGCCCTTAAGTGTCTTTTCCGAAAACAAAATAATACATATCTCTCTATTTTTAAAAGAGGTTATAAATACCACTTCACGTCTGTAACATGTTAAGTTTTCGAGATATATTGTATATATGCTGAGGGATTATGTGTACCAATTTTGACTGGCAGCTATGCCCAAACGTACAAGCATAATCTCGCTGCTGTAGAATCCTGGAGCTGGCGTTGCCATGGTTACGGCAGTTAATTTCCTTATCCGATTCCGAGAGCAGGGGTAGTGTGGCGCCAATACCTCCATAACGGTCGGTTTTAGGACCCGTAGGGCTTACCGAGTTATGTTCTTTGGGTCAAGAGGCTTTATATGAGCTTAGTCTCGTCCTTGCACGACAAATTCGATATTTCGCCTATATTAGCCTATTATTTTTATATCTCCCCCGTCTCCCCCACCTCGAATTGCTTTGAAAATAAATTAATGCCCATGTCCCTCAGGGATAATGTATATTTACATTAGTAAAAGGATTTTTAGAATCGGTCCAGTAGTTTCTGAGATTACCCTCCAGATATACACAAACTAAGACAATTCGCGCTCTCTCTTTTATTATATTAGTATAGATTAAATGAGTCGGACTGATTTTGTCTTTTTATGATTAGATAAAAACTTACGATGAACGAGGTGTGCTTGAATGACGAGCATTCTTACGTTTCTGTGTCATCAGACTCCACGACTATGCCACAACCTGCCAAAGTAATGAAGTTTTATTCGTGGACTGACGTTCATGATGCTCCTATTCCAACAGATGAGCTGGAAGGATATCTAAAGCGAAATTGTGGAATGGAAGAAGACGGATATAGCGTCCTATTGGAGAACAAATGGACATAACTATTCAAAATTTCACCAGATCGCTAAGAAAGTAATATGTTTGCAAGCATCAAGTTCAGCTTCAGAGATAAATTTCAGTTCAGCGGGCTTCATTCTCTTCTACAACCAGACAATTGCTGATCCTCTTCTTTTCATTCACAGTAATTCCATTCCACCACCATTAACAATGACCAATAAACTACGCACACTAAGGAAAAGCCATGTTCAGGTTTGTTTTTGTTTTTGGCATATTGGACGTCATTTCTCTTTGTATTTTATTTTGAGGTAAACGCGAATGAAGTCCTATGAATATGCTTCGTGTTATTTAGATTCATTTTCAGTTAACTTGATGTCATTTGCAAACGAATATTAGTTTATAATAAAGTTTCTGTTTGTTTTCAATTATTATTATTATTATTATTATTATTATTATTATTATTATTATTATTATTATTATTATTATTATTATTATTATTATTATTATTACAGTGCAGGAGAAATCTCTACAGTTTAATTTCCAAATGCACTTAGCCTACTTTAAAATATGTTATTAGCGTACGGGAATTCGTAGAGTGAATGATCCGAATAGTAGTGTGACGTGAACATTTCGTTGTGCACGGCGCACATGTTATTATGAAGTACTCAAGGTTATTCTAATGAGCCCGCCCAGTGCGGTGGACTGCGGTGGGCTGTATGAGCCCAGTGCTTCGGGCCAGTACGCTGCCGCGTCAGAAATGAACGGCACTGCACGGGCTGGGCTGCCGGAGGCCGTGGGTTTGAAGTGCTGCGCGGTGGGTCTGGCTGCAGGACTCTGTCCTACAATACCCTAACAGGATGAAAACACGATTCTAAACTGCATTTAAGCCTATCCTAACTACAACAAGAAAATTCTAGTACGTGAGTTTCTAGAGATACTTCTGCTACACAAATATTTCACAATAAGATAATAAGCACGCTAATTTTAATAAGATACTACAATAATGTTTAAATTACGTTCAGACGTATTCTAATTACAATAGATTATTACTATGCACAAACAGAAACGAAAAATGCAATTAAAATTTGAAATTCGCAAGAACTACTCAAGGATTATCAACAAAGTTAATGCATAGACAGATTATTATTAGTACTATTTTATCCTTCTATACTCTAACAGAAATGAAAACTGCCGTTTGATTAAATGCTGAAATATCTAAAGGGTTTCCATAAACAAAGATACACACGAATATAGCAGGCAAGATACTATCTGCTATACCGTATCTACAATACAATTCTCAACTGAAGTGTGGTTATCTGAGTATTACAGCTGGTGGATTACTATTACTTTTCCTACTCCGCGGGACGGAAAATAAAAGTGTCCTTAAATGCTGAAAAATAAGAGGTTGTCTACAATCATTTCTCAAAAAACTTCTGTCAAAACTACGCCTGGGACTTGTAATTATTGGGATATAGGATTTTTATTAATAAGAGCCAAATACTCTTCAATAATGAAACATCGAGGGTGCGAAGTATAAATTATGGACACTTGAACTACCTACTCAGAACTTCAAATGATCGGAATACATTAATCTGCTGAATTTTATTTATATTTTCTTGACCACACTATACCCTTTGTTCACAACTGTAGTCAACAATGCAGTATTTAAATACGGAGAGCGCCAATAATCGATAATAATACAACGACTGGTAACATTTTTGCCAGTGAAATGCTGTGTATTCTGTTCAAATCGTAATTTTAAAGAAAATATTCCCTTCATGATGGGTAGAACAGTTGAAATACCCTGTCTGTTGTCTGCACTAATATAACTACTGCGGAAGTTACAACTCTTTTTAATATCGCGCCTTTGTAAGTATTCTATCAACAAACCTACTGATATATAAATAATAATATTAAAATAATATATTTCTTCTTTCACGCAATCCTAAACTTCAACTTGTAATCTAGCGAATGCCTGCGGGAGTACTCAGTGTAAAAATGTAAATAAATACCTCTGATCTCAATTTCTATAAACAAACACTAAATACCATTATTTGTGAAACAACATATAGCACACACACACACACACACACACACACACACACACACACACACACACACACACACACACACACACACACACACACGCAATTGGCTCAATTTCTATATTCTAAAATTCAATACGTAAATAGGAAATATTTTCAATGACTGATATTGAACATCAATTGAAATATTGAAATAATTATTTGAATTGTTTAAATGATTCAAATATTATAATAATAGGGAGATTATTCGCACTGTACGCAGCAGCGCGCAAGGATTTCCTGATATTAATTCAATCACGAGTCTTCGTTTTCCTTGCGGCAAACTCATAATGTATGTTATTAAGCAAAGTGTTAGAAATAGGTGGTATGCATTTCCTGTTATTTATTTCAGATGGTTTTATATCTGTTTAACATTCGTGATCTTAATTATATTTAAATATATTATACGTTTGTTATATTATTGCATTTTGTTCCCTTTCAGACTTTTTAATAAAAATAATGCCAAATTTATAAAATAGATCACAGTCATCATCGCAGCGACACAGATAGGTCTTATGGCGACGATGGGATAGGCTGTGAGCTTGCATCAGGGAGATAGTGAGTTCGAATCCCACTGTCGGCAGCCCTGAAGATGGTTTTCCGTGGTTTCCAATTTCACGCATTAATTAAGGCCACGGCCGCTTCCTTCCCACTCCTAGGTCTTTCCTATCCCATCGTCGCCATAAGACCTATCTGTGTCGCTGCGACGTAAAGCCCCTAACAAAAAATGCGTCGCTCTGCCTTCAATAAAGAAGCGATATGATAGCGGCTTTGAACCGTACCTAAACCTCCCAACATATTATCAATATTTTCTGTATGTCAGAGTTTATTCGCAGCCGTTTTAATTAGTCACACAAAACTTCCCAAGTCTAAACAGATAATGGTTTCTCATGCCATGCACCATTACCTTTTCCTGCATTTTTGGACAACGTTAAAGATACTTTTCTAAGGAGCGCCTGGCTTCTTGGACATAACTTGTACCAGAGTTGAGGTATACAGTAAGAAGGCGAACATTTAAAACCAAGACACAAGTAGTTTCTGATATTAACTCAACCAAAAGTTGTCGTTTTCCTTGCAATGTATTTAAAGTAATTAGGTAATTCAGGAGCTGAAAGGGGTTGTTACGAAACGTAGTCATTTTGCATCCGTGAGTTCCAAGTGACTCCATGCCGATGAATGTTCGTATTATTATGGGAACGTTGATATTTCTTGGCGAAATCAGGTGAAACCTCTCCAGTGTAGCATCCTTACATAATCACTGTGAATATTGTTGTACGATAATAAAGTCATTTTCAGCATGAATTCCAACAAGGAATTACTTGCAACTATACAAGTAAAATTTAGAAATATTTGTAACACGTTTCATCACAAGGTGAAATTTGGTGTGTTATTTAAAACAAAAAGAACCGTCGGTAGCTAATACAGCCAGTAACAAGATGTCTTGTAATAAATGGCCTTTGGATAGATAATACGACCGGGAACAAGATATTGAACCCTTGAACTTACCATTCCATCGTTGGTCGGCCACAGCTGCTACAGCAGAGCAATATTGAACTCTTAAATCATGGGTCGTTGCGGAAAGAAATTCGGTCACGATCTTAAGCAAATGATTGGGTTCAGAAGAGAGCCTAACTACTTGAAATGAGAAGCAAATATGTGCTTACTAACTTTTATTAAATTCGTAACGGCACGACAACATTATTATTTTAATATAAATCCTTGAAATAAAAAAGTTATAAATTATTTATTATTGAATGTTTCAAACGCAGTCGCATTGCATAGCGTTGCTTTTTTTCATAATATCGAAGATTTGCTTCGGAGAAAGTAATAAATTAGTGGACAGCGAAAATGAAAAACTGAAAAAGGAAAGACCTGAAAACGAGAACTGAGAATTAATCCACACGATCCGTGGAAAATCTGACTTTCAACAAGTAGAACGCCTGATTTCCTCTCAATTAAGGTTATCCACCAGTCGAATACCCTTGCTGATACGGAACACCCGCCGAATGGACCCATAATTGACTATCAGTTGCTTTGGATAGGTTGCAAAATATTATGGGAAAGCATGGTGTTCACTAGGAGTTAACAGCATCATTCACTATTGAAATAAAATTCCACCATGTATTTGTCATATCATGACACCCTTAAGTGATAAAATAATCCCGATGCTAAACGTGCATCACCCAAACAACTGTTCGGAAGGAACCAACAACAACATGATCCGCGAGGATCATACGTTACATCGTTCTGAAGGAACAAAACTGCGAAATGCAGGAAACACTTATCCATCACGCATTCAGAAGAAATGCCAAACACTGAAGTTAATTAAAAAAGTGGTAAATCACTTGAAAAGTATTATTATCAAACCGATTTTCAGGTTAGAAATGGTTATCTTACGCTTAATATAATTACCAGTCCACATTGAAAAATACAACAAACTTAAGGAATTCTTTCCTTTCTAAAACCATGACTACCATTATAGATCCATCTACTTATTGTTTGTCACAACACCCTACCTACAAAGTTAGCACTTAATCGAACTCAACTACGTATATAAATGAAAGAACGACAAAGATTGAAAATAAAAATAATATTACCGGCTGACGAATCGAAACCACATTCGCAACTCAAGTCTCACACTAATACATTGAGCGTCAATATGCACACTATCAAAACGAAACGGACGTCAGAACGACAAAACAATTAAGTCCGTAAAATAAAATAACAAAGTCATTTAAACTCAACACGCATGGAGAATTACAGTAAAATATTTAATCACACTTATGTCGACATCCAAATGTTGGGCAACCCTCATTCGCCGATAACGGTCCCATATCTTAGGGAGCACCTTCCAGCTGTTGGAGCTGCGCACAAGTTGGCCTCTTTGGTACCGATCTAACCCTCTTCAGATTTCGTATTTTACTGCAGATGCTACTTTCGCCAAGGTCACTTCGCAAAAACAAAAAAACATCTAATCTGAGACTTGAGTATGTACAGCTGACATTCCAGACCTATCGTCGGGCTCACTTAAAATCTGTACATCCTAACACTAACCTCTATGTACACGATACCTTCCTAATTCTATCGTCGAGCGTGAACTAGGACGTCTCATCATCAGTATACTCCTAGGATAACATGTGACGTCCTAAATCTATTGTCGGGCGGAAAATGGGTCGTATTACGCATCCCCTGGCATATCAGGCGAACTAACAATTTCAAACAAACTCTGACATTTCAGTAATAACCTGTTCAGACTAATAACACACACGGAACAACGTCTCTTACTATTAAACGAATGCAAGTCGGAAAATGCAGTAAGTCTCTATCTCGTTACAAAACGTGAACTCGAAAAATAAATATACGTGACGAACAATCCCCCAACTCAAACACGATCTCAGCATGCGCAATGAAGCTTTAGGGAAGAATATAATAATTCCCAACACCCGTCTACCATTTAGTGGATGTTGTCAGAAAATAATAATCATCACTACCGCATTGGAAACCCTAAATCGCCTATCGTTAATTTCAAATATTTATATCTATGACTATCCAGTGAAACGAAATTCAATAAATTTACACGGTCAAAACAACACCAACCGTGTATTCTAAATGCTCTTTTATTCTTGAGGTCACATTTTCTTAATATTCATACGGACTTTACGTAACTAGTCACTTGACTTTTACTACCAAGATTTTTAATCTTTGCTAGAATCGTTTTCACTTGGGATCTTACTAGAAATCTACAGTGCCTCACACAGTAGTCGTTTCAATTTTCGGATTGTTAGCGGAAAACACTACAGCCTGCCACAATACAGCCTGTCTCACAAATCCTTCCTCGGCAAACATAGCCTGTCTCAAAACTCATTCTCCTCGCCTTATCCCAGCGGTATTTCTTCACTCTCATTTCCACATACACTGACTGACAGAGTAAATGCAACACCAAGAAAGAGTGGTCAGAACTTTATGCCAATTGCAGGGTAGACTGACGTCACTGAGGTATGCTCATGATGTGAAATGCGCCGCTGTGCTGCGCACGTAGCGAACGATAAATGGGACACGGCGTTGGCGAATGGCCCACTTCGTACCGTGATTTCTCAGCCGACAGTCATTGTAGAACGTGTTGTCGTGTGCCACAGGACACGTGTATAGCTAAGAATGCCAGGCCGCCGTCAACGGAGGCATTTCCAGCAGACAGACGACTTTACGAGGGGTATGGTGATCGGGCTGAGAAGGGCAGGTTGGTCGCTTCGTCAAATCGCAGCCGATACCCATAGGGATGTGTCCACGGTGCAGCGCCTGTGGCGAAGATGGTTGGCGCAGGGACATGTGGCACGTGCGAGGGGTCCAGGCGCAGCCCGAGTGACGTCAGCACGCGAGGATCGGCGCATCCGCCGCCAAGCGGTGGCAGCCCCGCACGCCACGTCAACCGCCATTCTTCAGCATGTGCAAGACACCCTGGCTGTTCCAATATCGACCAGAACAATTTCCCGTCGATTGGTTGAAGGAGGCCTGCACTCCCGGCGTCCGCTCAGAAGACTACCATTGACTCCACAGCATAGACGTGCACGCCTGGCATGGTGCCGGGCTAGAGCGACTTGGATGAGGGAATGGCGGAACGTCGTGTTCTCCGATGAGTCACGCTTCTGTTCTGTCAGTGATAGTCACCGCAGACGAGTGTGGCGTCGGCGTGGAGAAAGGTCAAATCCGGCAGTAACTGTGGAGCGCCCTACCGCTAGACAACGCGGCATCATGGTTTGGGGCGCTATTGCGTATGATTCCACGTCACCTCTAGTGCGTATTCAAGGCACGTTAAATGCCCACCGCTACGTGCAGCATGTGCTGCGGCCGGTGGCACTCCCGTACCTTCAGGGGCTGCCCAATGCTCTGTTTCAGCAGGATAATACCCGCCCACACACTGCTCGCATCTCCCAACAGGCTCTACGAGGTGTACAGATGCTTCCGTGGCCAGCGTACTCTCCGGATCTCTCACCAATCGAACGCGTGTGGGATCTCATTGGACGCCGTTTGCAAACTCTGCCCCAGCCTCGTACGGACGACCAACTGTGGCAAATGGTTGACAGAGAATGGAGAACTATCCCTCAGGACACCATCCGCACTCTTATTGACTCTGTACCTCGACGTGTTTCTGCGTGCATCGCCGCCCGCGGTGGTCCTACATCCTACTGAGTCGATGGCGTGCGCATTTTGTAACCTGCATATCGGTTTGAAATAAACATCAATTATTCTTCCGTGCCGACTCTGTTCTTTCCCCAACTTTCATCCCTTTCGAACCACTCCTCCTTGGTGTTGCTTTTGCTCTGTCAGTCAGTGTATATAAATTCTTCGCACTCAATCCATTTTTCTTATATTTCCAAGAACCTTTTCACATTTCAATCCTCTGGTGAAAACAATACCCGTGTTAAAATACACCTCTTTATATTTACTGTTACTACAACTTTCGGACCTCGAGAATACAAGAACACACCGCCATTTTCCGTGTCATCGACATACACGATGTCACAAAATTTTACTTCCCATGAATAAAACATAACTCTGTCGAATTTCACTGGAATTTTCTAAATGCCTGCGATCCTTGTAAAACATACTTGTTAAATGCACTTTTAACATAGGAAAATTTTTATCCCGCGGTAGACATTATTATTATTATTATTATTATTATTATTATTATTATTATTATTATTATTATTATTATTATTTTCGACAAAAACTTCTGAATTCAAATGATACTTGAAATTTAAGACATTCGCCACGACTACTTTACCATTATCGCTTTCCTACTTTTCCTCACTTTGGACAATATCTCATAGAACATCAACACCAGATTTAAACGTCGCATTTTACAGTTTCTTGACGTGAAATTTTACAAAACTAAAATTTTCACACGCTGACCAAAATTATAACACTTCTCGCCTGATAATTACAAATATCAACCCGACGCACGTCTTGAAATTTTTTTTTTGTTGGGACAAACAATAAAGTCTAGCTACAACATAATACAAAATATAGACAGACCTGCATTGACGTCATCTCCAGTATTCTGGCTACATCATTGCCAGCTGGCCTCGTACTTAGCCGCACACTGGTACAGGGAACATCATCTTCTCAAACATATCTATCTTACACATACTGCCTTTTCACACGTTATTAAATGACAACACAAATCACGCACTTTCTTCGTCATAATTTGTACAGCAAACCTCCTTCGTTCTGCAGTCAACTACGACTGTCTCCCTTCTTCCCAGAGTCGGCTTTCTGTCACCCTAATACAACAGGTGTTCAACAGATAACGAAATCAGAACTACTCTGACTAGCTTCCCAACTCCCGTAACACTTTCCAACGCACACGAGGTGATACAATAAAAATCTGCTTTTTTATGTACTTTAGCAGATGCCTCTGCTTTCATAGTTTGTCGGCAAAATTTCAGAAAAATTTCTAACACCTTCCCTTTCTAAGAGTAGATGTGGACCACAGCCATGAATATGTACTAAGTTATTTGTAGATCAATCTTATACAATTTCTGCTGACGACGGGCGTAAGCTCCCGCTGCTTCAGAACACAGATCGACACTGAGAAATATGCAGAGGGGGGTTTCTTTTATAGTCTTAGGAGTGACGCTACTCACACCACTAAGCTTGATTACGTAATCTGCTAATTTCGCGTCCAATAGACCGATTTTCATGAAACTTGTTCCAGAATTCCGGACAGACTTGTGATTTATTTAGATGTTAATCTCATGATTTTACCACACTCGCAACAGGTGAAATAAATTATTTCTGCCCGGGCGTTTCGCGGGTTTTCTTCATCAATTGACCTTGGCACGTGGAGCTAGTCCACTGATCTGACGCTTATTTGTACTTAGGCTTAACTGCATTTATATTTTACCCTGGGGGTTCTATCTTCACGTAGGGTTTAAGAATAATTTAGATTATTTATTCCTGTACGCCAAAATCTCTCGTTAGGCAGAATTCCGTGAATTTGAAGAATTGTTGGGCACTCGAAGTCCACCGAAGTGTCACGGTATTTCACGAGCTTGCCGTGGATGAGTTCGTTCCCACGCGACAGCGAGACTCAGGAAGTGCAACATGGCTGCTCTCAAATATAAAAGTAGCTTGTTATTTGAAACAAAATATTGAGAAAAATAAAAATATTTTTCTCACCGTAGAATTATGGGTTCAATGTCTTTAGGAAAATCTTTTTTACTGACACTACTAATGAATGATGCGTTTTACGAAATAAGGAATTTGAATAAAACATTAGATGGGAATAAATCTGTTTGAATTTTCGGAAGACATAAAACGTTTCTTCAGAAATCCTTACAATAACGCCGGTACCAAAATATTTCTTCCTTGTAACTTACTGGAGCAATGAAGCACATACAGCAATACAGAAGGGGATACTTGAATTTCAAGACATTCTATATAGGCTTTTATTAGACAATGAAGAAATGTATATTTCATCAATGTCAATTATCACTTTTGGTGAAAACGCGTACGCACATTAACCGCTAGGGTTTCAAAAGATTATCTGCATGAATTTTAATGTATAACTCTTTGTGGAATCTTTAAGCCAAGCCCTTCACGATTAACTGTAATTAGTCTTATATCTTATGTCATATGCAACTGACGGTGCACATTAAGTGACTGGTCCCATGTATGATCTCGCTGGACTTCTAATGAAAATTACCCTTAATGAATGTACCGATTGATCTTCACATTACAACATAAATATATTTCAGCAACCGTCTGGCCATCTGTGAGATAAATAGAAAAGACAGTTTCTGGAGATAGAATTCTGCAGAGATACGTTGATACACTTAGTTTATTGAGCAGCCAACCTCTTGGTGTGTATTTAATGTGCCTGGATTTTAATTCTGGACAAGCAGGCAGAAATTTCCTAACAGGGATTTATGGTCATCTCCTCTTGCCCCAAACTGGTATGGTACTAGTTGGAAAAGTGTAGATTATGGTAGTATCATGCTTTGCAGACGCTGTGGCCTCCCGGATACAAAGGAAAATCACCGAAAATAATTTCAGTATCTTTCTTTTAACATATTACTTACGAAGAAAATGCTTGTTAGGCATCGAACAAGTTTATCTAATAATGGACACCCTTATACTCGAACGCTCTGAACCTCACGAAAACATGCTTGAAATATAGACCGTTCAAGACAATAGCAGCGGTGTGAGTTATTCCTATGCAAAAGTATGCATTCTATTTCAAGAGACATCTGAATAATCATCAGTTCAAGTCGCAAGAGAGGAACATGGGTAACTCTCGGGAATATACTGTCAATATCATATGAAGAAAAACCACACATATCAATACCGTCAGTATATTGTATCATTTAAGATTAATAGATTCACAAATCCTATCAATCAATCAATCAATCAATCAATCAATCAATCAATCAATCAATCAATCAATCAATCAATCAATCAATCAATCAATCAATCAATCAATCAATCAATCAATCAATCAATCAATCAATCAATCAATCGAAAATCCGTATTAGCGACGGGTGAAAAGTTCAGGAGATATCTATGGCGGGCTACCGGTTTTATGTGTTCGATGACTTTATGCTTTCTGTCTTTGTGTACTAAGGGGTAGTTGTCCGATAAAGGAATTGTTCATTATGTCAATCCTACTACTAGTGTAGTTTACGATTTTTGTGCTATGCTCTGTTATACAGAGTGTTAGGTGTATACCTGCAGATATTTCTTCTAGCAATAGAGAACGATGTGACGAACCACTATATATCAAACTTTCAGTAATCTTCGGAAGTTATTTTCGAGAGCAAAGAGATACGATGTTTTTAGAATAGGTAGTACGCCTTGTTCTTGTGAATGAATAGCTTCCCTTTGAGAACAGGCGAGTCACGCGCCATTCGTGCCAAGCTGGTTTCCGTTTATGTTTCCGTGCACATGTACTACTATAACAGCAGAACGCTATCTATGCAATGCACGAGATGTTACGTAACATACTTGTCAAACTGGTTTTATGTTTAAGAGCAACTGAGCTACGATAACAGCTGAAGGTGGCTACTACAGTAGTGTATGCCATATTACAATACATTCTCGCCAGACTGGTTTCGTTGTTGTCAGTATTTAGTTTCCGTCTTAAGGGCTTCAGACAACCCTGGTCATCGGTTTCGGACCCTGAAGGTGTAAAGAATTCTCAGCGTTAATACTGGTTCATTTGCTGTTATGTCTTTTAGGGGATTGGGACATCTGTGGTCATCAGCCCCGTGGTCTAGTGAGTATGGAAGTGACCTGAAAACCTGTATCGGTGCGGGACCTGTACGAGTGTGTGATATAATTATTGGTTGGGATAGGCGCGCCGGGACGTGAAATACGGTACGATCCCCGTTGTGCATTGCGTAAAGGTAGAAGAAAGATGGCAGTTCCTTACGCCAACGAAAACAGTCATGGGATGCCCAAATGAGTAGCATCGGAATTGAATTATCGAAACACATCGAACGTTTATTTTCGAAGGAATAATGGACATGTTATACGACTAAATAAATTAAACGTACCTACATTTCGTGCCTCCTTCCGGGCTGAGTGGCTCAGACGGTTGAGCTGCAGGCCTTTTGGCTCCAACTTCACAAGTTCGAACCTGCCCCAGTCCGGTGGTATTTGAAGGTGCTCAAATACTGTACGCCAGCCTCGTGTCGGCAGATTTGCTGGTACATAAAAAGAACTCGTGCAGGACTAAATTCGGGCACCTCAGCGCCTCAGAAAACCGTAGAAGTAGTTTGTTTTTGCTATTTCGCTTTACGTCGCACCGACACAGATAGGTCTTATGGCGACGATGGAAGAGGAAAGGCCTAGGAAGTGGAAGGAAGCGGCCGTGGCCTTAATTAAGGTACAACTCCGGCATTTGCCTGGTGTGAAAATGGAAAACCACGAAAACCATCTTCAGGGCTGCCGACAGTGGTGCTCGAACCCACTATCTCCCGATTACTGGATACTGGCCGAACTTAAGCGACTGCAGCTATCGAGCTCGGCGTAGAAGTAGTTAGTGGGATGTAAAGCACTTAACATTATTATTATTATTATTATTATTATTATTATTATTATTACCGTGTTTTTGCGGTAGGTAGAGGTGAAAGAAGGTGCGGGCTTGAACGGGTCTGAAACTACGAAATTAAGGTTAATGTAAAATTAAACAAGGTTATATTTTCTTTTCAAAATAAAGAAATAACAAGCATGGCAGGTACAGAGTAGCAAGGCAACAAAATGTAGTTACAATATTTACCGGATTTGGGCTTCGCGCCCCGACTTCACAATTCTTGGGCAATCAGCCCAACCTTACTCCAAAATAAGTTTTAACAGGGGGGCAGAAAACCCCATTCATGCTCAGGAGCACTTGCTCCAAATTACACAGAAAAGCCTCCCCGAGGCATACAACACTCAATTTTCGAGAAAGAGCCACTCGCTCGCAACATTAAGCCTATTAAAGGCCATACCAAACTCCACCTTCAAGTTGTCCTCTAAGGACATAGATACAGGGGTAAAATACCCAACCTACTGAGGTCTATTAAGTAAGAAAAAAGGTTAATTACATGACCTCTAAAATAACCACTTGAGAGGAGGCGACCTGCACTCCTAATACATTTGTTTAAAACCTACTTGGCACTAGGCCATTAATGCAGGGGCTAATCCCATACTAAAGAGGTGACTTTAGGAAGGAACAATTTACATTACGTTAAAGAAAAATAGGTTGAGAAATAAATAAGTTCACCTCAAAACAATATGAGTGGGAGCTCGAGAGGGTTAAGCACTCTCTATCCCGATATGCAGTTTAAAGATAGAATAGATACCAAGGGTCTTTACATTTTAAGGAAGGTTACATTATGGGAAAACTTCGGACCCGCCCCGAGAGTTAAACTGCTGAGCTAGCAAAAAATAGAAGTTATTAATCGGCCGTTACCTTGTTGTTGACCGCTGCCGAAGAAAGAGGCGCTTCCCGCCCCCTGCTATGTACTTTACACACTAAAAGATGGAACAGAAGTGGCGCAGAGACCCAAAAATCAGCAGTTTATATACTCTCGCGGAAAGTTCGAGGCGTTTTTGGAATGAGAACACCCTCCCACCAAAACTTTATTGGTTAGGGATAAGCAGCATATTCAAGTTGGAGAAGATACATCAGATTGGTCAGAAATTAATTAAAGAAATTCGGGATTGGCTAAATACAAAACAAGGGGAAAGAGAGGGGTATACAGCCAACTTAAACAATAACAGAAAAAAATTTAACAAGAAACAAACTTTTGAAATAAAAATTTCTCCAAAAACAGTTCTTTCACATCGCACTAGGGTGCACCATTGTAGTTTTTCAGTAGTGTCCTCTAGAAGAGAAAGTTCACACTTCTTACTACCGGTAAAACAAAAATACATCAAAAGTGGCACAGTTCAAAAACTCCAAACTTTCCAAGTAGTGACATCTTCTGAGAAACTTGAAAATTAATACCGTCGATAAAGTTCAGACTTCCTCCAGCAGAGGAGTTTCAACTGGCGCACATTTCAAATTAGCGGCGTGGAGGTGTACCGCCCGGTACAATTATTATTATTATTATTATTATTAGGTCATTAAAAGCTCAAATACGTGGAAGAAATGGTTTAAGAGGAAACAAGATGAAATGTATGTCACGTGAGTTAGCATTGGTCGCAGTAGTTACCTACAGATTACTATGCGTAAGACGAGAACCAGGGCAAGCTTGTGGGGATGAGTCAGCTGTAATCTCGTATTGTGTATAAACATCAAACATACACTTCAACAAATCTAGGAAACATAAACAAGGTTACACGTTAGAGACATGTAGCTATTAATCTTAACGCCAGGCCGACGGTCGCTTTCATGAGTACAGATGAGTTATCAAATTATACACAATCCACACATGTCGAACGTATCTAGGAAGATTCCGCCACAACTATATTACATTTTACTATGATGGTGCTAATAACAAATCGCAGCAGCTATTGGCTTTACGTCGCACCTACACAGATAGGCCTTATGGCGACGATGGGACTGGAAAGGGATAGGACAGTGAAGGAAGCGGCCTTGGCATTAATTAAGGTACAGCCCCAGCATTTTCCTGGTGTGAAAATGGGAAACCTCGGAAAACCATCTTCCTGGCTGCCGAGGGTGGGGTTCGAACACGCTGTCTCACGAATAATGGATACTGGCCACACTGAAATGAAATGTCGTATGGCTTTTAGTGCCGGGAGTGTCCGAGGACAAGTTCGGCTCGCCAGAAGCAGGTCTTTCGATTTGACACCCGTAGGCGACCTGCGTGTCGTAATGAGGATGAAATGATGATGAAGACATCACACACACCCAGCCCCCGTGCCGGCAAAATTAATCTATGATGGTTAAAATTCGCGACCCTGCTGCGTATCGAACCCGGGACCCCTGTGATCAAGGACCAGCACGTTAACCATTTAGTCATGGAGCCGGCCTGAAAGCCGGTGATGTTGTGGTACATAAGCACCTGTATCCACGACCTGCGCGTCTTGATGAGGATGAAATAATGATGAAGATGGCACATACACCCAGTTCCCGTGCCAGCAAAATTAACCAATTATGGTTAAATTCCCGACGCTGCCGGGAATCGAACCCACGACCCCTGTGACCAAAGACCAGCACGCTAACCATTTAGCCATAGAGCCAGACTTTAGTGACTGCAGCTATCGATCTTGGTAAATCGCAGCAGATTACGCTACTGCGTGTTTAGATGATGTCGGTAGAATACAGTATACCTGTTAAGACATAAGGCTGCAGTAGAAGAAGAGGAAGAAGAAGGTAACGAGAGCCACATAGTCAAGCAGTACAGACCCGAACAAAGCGCACATTAGTGACACAGACATAAGAGTGGCGTGGTCGTAGGAACTACAGTCGCATTAGTAATACTCTGTTGTAGAAAAATAATGAACTAACATACAGTACGGGCTCCGTAATTCCATGTGGACAGTAACAAGACTATCTCGAATAGAAAAGTACGGATTTACGAACGTACACGAAAACGCCTGTGAACAAAAAATGTACCTATGTTAAACATTACAGTACAACAGTTTAGAAAACAAAAACATACAGATTGCCTTACACTAAAAGAAATTTTAAACTTTCTTTTGTAAATTAACAAAACACTCTGGGCAACCTTCTTAAGTTAAATGTTAACTTATAGTTCCTATTTCAGTAATGATGAATATAAAGCAATTATTTTATTGAATATTTATACGTGATGATGATGATGATGATGATTATTGCTGTCTTAATGTCATCGGCCCTTAAAAACGCAAAGTGTCTTCTGTTTTAACTCGTAGTGAATAAGAAACAAAATATAAATTGCTCGAAGCCTTTCCCGATAGATTCATGAAGGGCGACCCGTGTTCTGTTCTGCCACACAATACACTAGCAGCATATCATGGTATTCGTGGTATTCATACACTGGCATTATTCAAATACTACTGATGCTACTACTACGAAGTAACTCGCGTACTAGTACGGACGTTAATTCGCACCTCTGACAGCTGTTATTCAGGTCAAGGTCAGACAGACCGGTTTCATGTAGGGGCGGGGAACCCGTCCAGCCACATCCCCTGACAAGTCTAGTGCTTTTGTCGAACTGCTTACGTGGAATATTCTCCCACAGTGCGATTTAAATATCATGGTCTTTTGGGAGTCCAACTCGCCGTATGCAGAAACATCCCGTGTTGACGTGTACGTAAATAAAGTTTATTACGTCAGCGAAAGAATGCATGGGATAGGTTTTCCAAGTGAGTAGTATCGGAATTGAAATATCAAAACACATCGAACGTTTTACTTCATACTAGTAAGGGACATGTTATGAAAATGAATTAATTAAACGTACCTTCCTTTCGTGCTTCCAACCGAAGAGAACATGTTTAAATGTAAATGAAAGCCTTCTAGCTTACTGCTGATTTTGCAGTGCCTATTAAACGTATCAGGCTGAGTGGCTCAGACGGTTCAAGCACTGGTTTCATGAACTTGGCAGCCTCGATCATGGCTCAGTCCGCTGGTATGTGAAGGTGCTCAAATACGTCCGCTTCTGATCTGTAGATTTAGAGGCACGTTAAAGAATACTGTGGGAAAAATTCCGACACCGCGCGTCTCCATTGGCACCTAAGATTTCTTCTTCTTCTTCTTCTTCTTCTTCTTACTATTATTATTATTATTATTATTATTATTATTATTATTATTATTATTATTATTATTATTATTATTATTATTATTATTAGTGGGTGAGTTACCCATGCGATTAAGAGCGCGCAGCTGTCAGCTTGCATCCGTCGAAAAGCCACTAACAATATTATAAAAACTGTGTTTGTCTATTATTACTAACTATTATGAAAATAAAAGTTAATCGCCCCACTCAAACTTCGGAGCTCGTAATCCGTCAGAAAACACTAGAGAAAATAGTGAACTTTTAACAGGTCCGAATTATTATTAATATTATAATTGCAGACATGTCTCCGAAATTACCGAAGCATGTACTTACAAATTGTTTTACGTCGCACCGTCACAAATAGGTCTTACGGCGACGATGGGAGAGAAAAGGGATACAAGTGGGAAGGATGCGTTCGAAGTCTGATAAAGGTGCAGCCCCAGCATTTTCCTGATGTGAAAATGGGAAACTACGGAAAACCATCTTCCCGCCTGCCGACAGTGGAGTTCTAACCCACTATCACCAGAATACAAGCTCACAGCTGCGCGCTCCTAACCGCACGATCAACTTACTCTAAGCTCCAATGCCGGTCTAAGTAGCTCGGACGATAGGGCGCTGGTCTTCTGATCCCACCTTGTCAGGTTCGATGGCGGCTCAGTTCGGTGGTATTTGAAGGTGCTGAAATACGCCAGTCTCGTGTCTGTAGATTTACTAGCATTTAAAAAAGTACTGCGGTGCAAAATTCTGTCACTTCAGCGTCTCCGAAAACCGTGAAAATTAGTTAGTGGAACGTAAAGATATTAGTAGTAGTAACATTATTATTACGGAAGTTTTAATTAAACGGGTCCGTTACATTACCTATCGGCACTTACTGTCCAGTAATTAGCCTTCTGTCCACCTCTGTGGTATAGTGGTTAGTGTAATTAGCTGCCACCCCCCGAAGGCCCGTATTCCATTCTCAGCTCCGCCACGAAATTTGAAGAGTGGTACGAGGGCTGGAACGGGGTCCACTAATCCTCAGGAGGTCAAATGAGTAGAGGTGGTTCGATTCCAACCTCAGCCATCCTGAATGTGGTTTCTCGTAGTTTCCCACTTCTCCAGGCAAATGCCGAGATGGTACGTAACTTAAGGCCACGACCGCTTCCTTCCCTCTTCCTTGTCTATCCCTTCCAATCTCCCCATTCCCCCGCAAGGCCCCTGTTCAGCATAGAAGGTGAGGCCGCCTGGGCGAGGTACTGTTCATTCTCCCCAGTTGTATCCCCGACCCAATGTCTCACGCTCCAGGACACTGCCCTTGAGGCGGTAGAGGTGGGATCCATCGGTGAGTCCGAGGGAAAACTAACCCTGGGGCTTAAACAGATTAGGAAAAAGAAGAATAAGCCTTCTATTAGAAATGCCCGGCGGCAATTCCACAGTAGACAGAGCTCGATAGCTGCAGTCGCTTAAGTGCGGCCAGTATCTAGTATTCGGGAGATAGCAGGTTTGAACCTCACTGTCGGCGGCTCTGAAGATGGTTTTCCGTGGTTTCCCATTTTCACACCAGGCAAATGCTCGGGCTGTACCTTAATTAAGGCCACGGCCGCTTCCTTCCCACTCCTAGACCTTTCCTGTCCCATCGTTGCCATAAGACCTACCTCTGTCGGTGCGACGTAAAGCAACTAGCAAAAAAAGTCCACAGTAGCTGTTTTTCCTTCCAGCAATGTTCACGCATGGTTGCAACTACGGTTTTTGAAATCTGTCTCATTAATAACAATTTCACTGAATACTTACAGCCCTTTCTTTCAGTGTCCACCGTCCTTTCATTAACCTGAAAAGTTTATGAATAAGCATAGACAACTCGCATTGTCTATTGTCAGAAATTCATCGTAGACTGTCGCAATAACAGCACATAAACGTTGCGCCCATTTTTCATTTACTTATTAACTATTTCCTTTCATTTTGTCAGCTTGGATCACTGAGTAATGCCATTGACGTCTTATAAATCACACACAACTACACAATACTTGATTCGCACGTATGTGCTGGTACGGATTTTCGAGGTCACTGTAAGGATTATGTGTACATTTCACACAGAGTACCCTAGACCGGTTATCGAGTACAGCAAGTGGCCTGGCACGTGAGTCATCCTCTTCTACTTGCCAAACCTTTAGGGGAAGTGCACAACAACATGTGTTGGCCTGCGATAAGAAACCAGTTCAACAAGCCCTATACTCTGCTACTGTACTTCCACTACGCGTGGACAGAATGACGTAACCGGCATATCCTGCTACGGCCGTTCAAAACACATTCGGTCCTGAAATATTTGGCTCAGTTATGGGCAAACTAATAGGATAAGGTAAAAGTACATAGCTTATATTATGAGATGTATTTTTCTTTGCCGACTAGCTTAATATCTGCACGTATACCCCTAACACCCTGAATTACTACTTTCAGGTCTATCATCTTTTTGAGCTATACCCTAGTTGCTTTCAGCCTTTTCAGTTCAAACCATTGTGATGGAGAATTAACTTTTGGCAAAATAATATCACATATGAATATATTATGGTCACGGATATAGCTACGGACATGTAAAATAATAATATATTCCAGAATTATTTATGGACACGTGATCTATTAGAGTGCTTGTACGTAGTATCACATACTCGTGTTGGATACACAATATTGCATTGCTTGAAATCATAGCAAGAGAGAAGGTTCATGTATTTTCATTTTAGTTGGTCACTAGTTAAGTTATCAATATTCGTGTCACCCATAAATAGGCGTAAATTTTTGAGGGATGTTAGAAAAGGTGTGGCATTATTTCTATTTTGATTATATCCTGCAATTAATTCAATACTTCTGTATTTATTATTACTGAATTTATACCTATAAATTTCAACCCGTATCAAGCTATGATCAAGTTCACAATTCATTTTCACATTTACTTTCCAGCTGTGCGAAATATAAATACCGTAGCCACCTCCAACATTGCCGTTACTGTGTGAAAATACGCTTCTATAATATGGAATATTATAGTATTTCGCCTCCTCACTTTTTATCCAGGTTCTAGCCACAACCAAGATATCTACCTGACTTATAATGTGCAACATAATTTCTATTTTCTCAAGTTTGTTTCTGATACTCCTGCTGTTTAAGTACAAGCACCTAACTGCATTGTAATATCTTGACTGATCACCAGAGCTGTTTCCGTCCGGGTGTGAAGCAACTGTATATGAAACTGGGGTTCTTTAAAACAAAATTATTTATGGAATAGTATTGAATTTCATAACAGCCTAATGGTGGATTGCAAATCAGCCGTTGAAGTTTCTATTCACAAAGGGGGGTGACAAGAACATCTTGAATAACCACAGACCGGTAAGTTTGACGTCAATCGTATGCAAGCAATTGGAGCAATTAATAGTAGAATATTTGAGGTTAAAGTGGGACTCTTCTGGAATTATATTTAAGGGGTAGCATGGTTTTAGGGAAGGCTTCTCCTGGGAAAGTCAGCTCTGTTCCGTATGTCAAGATATATCGGATAAGCTCGACAACAGCTCAAGGATTGATGCGATTGTAATTGATTTTGCTAAGGCATTCGATCTTGTGCCACATGGTATCCTCCTTAACAAGTTGTACCTTTAAAGGTGGTAAGGAATGGTAAAGACCCACCTTATAATAACAGAAAAATAAATAGAGCAAGAAGGAGGTGCAGATTGGAAAGAAATAGATTTAGAAATGGCTGTGGAAGTAAGGAGAAATTGAAGGAACATCCAAGGAAATTGAATGTAGCAAGGACGGCAGCTAAGGATAACAAGATGGCAAGCATAATTGGCAGTCATACAAATTTTATTGAAAAATGGAAGTGTATGTATAGGCTTTAAGGCAGATACATGTTCCAAGAAGGACATTCCAGGAATAATTAATGAACAAGGAGAGTGTGTATGCGAGGATCTTCAAAAGGCAGTGTTCACTCAGCAGTATGTAAAGATTGTTGGTTACAAAGATAATGTCCAGACAGAGGAGATGACTAATGCTAAAGAAGTATTAAAATTTACATACGATAACAATGACATTTACAATAAGATACAAAAGTTGAAAATTATAAAGTCGGCTGGAATAGATAAGATTTCTGGGAATACAATAAAACAAAGGCTTGGGATATAGTAACATATCTGAAGTACTTATTTGATTATTGTTTGGTTGAAGGAGCTATACCAGATGAATGGAGCGTTTCTATAGTAGCCCCTGTGTACAAAGGAAAGAGTGATAGACTTAGAGCTGAAAATTACATGCCAGTAAGTTTGACATGCGTTGCATGTAAGTTTTGGGAAGGTATTCTTTCTGATTATATTAGACATGTTTGCGAAATTAATAACTGGTTCGATAGAAGGCAGTTCGAATTTAGGAAAGGTTATTCCGCTGAAGCTCAACTTGTAGGGTTCCAGCAAGATATAGCAGATATTTTGGATTCTGGAGGTCAAATGGACTGTATCGCGATTGACCTGTCTAAAGCATTTGATAGTGTGGATCATGGGAAACTACTGGCAAAATGAGTGCAATTAGAGTAGTATATATGCATATTATATGAATAATACATATCTCAGAGTGACATACAACAGGCAAACCGGCTCAAGGTTTAGTAAATCACATCAATGATATCGAGAAACAGGTTCAGCAGGAAATACACATTACGAACTGTGGTCATGACAGGCAATCCAACACTTCCAACTCCGATGCTGTGTTGGCGGGTGTCTGCTCGTTTGAATACAGCTTAAAAGGTCCTCTCAAGACCGTCTGATGATTAAGTCTATTGTCTATTGAAGACAAGCTAAATTAACAGCAAAATGAGAAATACGATGAAGCAGTTCAATTATATGCCTATCTCAACTATTATATAGATATTGATTCCTATAGGGAACCTGAAATATTTTTCCTGAATGAGTAAATTAATAATTCCACTGTATGCGGTCCGTTATCGGAAATTATAAATTTTCCAGCAAACCCATTCTTGGTTGCTAGCATTTTGCCCGAGTGCACAGTGTGACAAGAATCATATTTTCTTTGCTAGTGGCTTTACGTCGCACCGACACAGATAGTTCTTATGACGATGATGGGATAGGAAAAACCTAGGAGTTAGAAGGAAGCAGCCGCAGCCTTATTTAAGGTACAGCCCCAGCATTTGCCTGGTGTGAAAATGGGAATCAACGGAAAAACATCTTCAGAGCTGCCAACAGTGGGATTCGAACTCACTATCTCCCGGAGACAAGCTCACAGCCACGCGCTTCTAACCGCACCACCAAACGACCAACTAGCCCGGTGTAATCATATCTAGCTAGACAAAAGTCGTTTTGGGAAGTTAATTGAAACAATATTTTACCCTATGCATTTCGTGTACCATTGCCTGAAATACACTAGCCTGAGTTTGTTTTGATTGTCACTCTCATAAATCAAGATAAAAGAAACACTGCAATTGCGATGCGTCAGCCTCTTCTGATAGCCCGCCTCTTGATGCGTTAGTTGACAAGGGACTTTCTTTGTGATAACACGGTGAAGAAGAAAGGCATTAATTTAATCTTTGTATTAGGTTGTCACAATTGGTAAGCATTTATATTTTTAATGTCTATAATGACTATCGGAATTGTAATCGTTGCATTATACAGAGTCAATTTTGACCAATGAAAAAAGTAATGATCACTTTCAAATTCATTAAATTTGCCATAGACTTATAAAAAAAATCTTGTAAGAATTCAGCCCTATTCAAGACCACAACATATAGCCTATAGTGTGTTCTTCAATTTCCATCCTTAAAATGTTGTACAGATTTGCACCATTTTGATAAATATAATATTGTTTAAAGAACCAATTCTTCAGGCATGACGGTGTGTTGTGAAAAGACTGTAACTCTTCGAGGAGGTATTGTGTATTAAGGTTTATACTGAAGCAATATATGATTTTGTAGTGCACAAGTGAAGAGTCCAGGTGAATAAAAATGAGGGTCCACTTTTTATGAAAAATGAGCTTGCAGTGAATTTGTATACCCCAACAGAATATGTTACACTACTCCTAGAAGGCCAAAAAATGAATGTCTGCGGATACACAGCCAACAAAAATATGTGATGTAGGCAATAAAGAGCAGGGTGCCATTGTATATGAGCTACAAGGATGAGAATCCACTTAGTTGGCAGTGCTGAGTGCAGAGTGCTCTGCTTTCAGTTCACCCAGCTGTTGATGGTTTAATGTTGTGTTAACTGTGTTACCCCCGTGTTGATTTATTGGTTGTTGTGCCTTGATTGGTCTATAACGTATTAATGATATCTCGGATAATGGAGAGTATAAAACCTTTGAAAATAGTTCAAAGAAAAGAAAATCATTAATGCGTGTGCTATCAATCAAACTAATAAGTTTTCTCAATCAGTCATCCACAAACTGCAATGCAATAGCTGTGAAAGTAAACATTGAACCCAAATGTTTCGTATCATTGGCCTATAATGTTAAAAATGGTATAAAGTTACGGGAATAATGGAGTTACGCGAGAAGCTGGATATATGTTGTAATCTCGCTTGCTCAAGTCAGTAGTCAGATAGTACACGTGTCATGGTCATTTGATTGCACAAGAGCGAAGCAATGGAATCTTCCACTCTAGAGAGAGAAAGTCTGCGACAGAGCTACTCAAAATTTAAGTTGGTAGGACTTCTGAACAGCGAATCAAAGCACAGCGCGCTCGAGGCTGAGTCAGAAAAAATATGGACGCCAACATGAAAGCCCTCTAATATTGACAAATATCCGTGGGAAGATAGCATAAAAGAAGAATCAGACTTCTACATAGTCGGAAAATTAAGACGATACATCCTAGTAAATTATTGTCATTCATGAATGTGGCTATTAAAGGCAGGATTTTATGCAGCTGATCAGGTGATTCCCTAAGCTCAACGGCACGAGGCAAGCGCACGACAGGAGCCCACGCGCTGTCCAGGAGGCTCACTCTGCTTTTTGGTTCGGAACGACTCGGACGGAGATGTGTGGTGTTCGCCGTGGAACGGAATTTTGAGCATTTCTCAGCCAAATACATACTATATTGCTGGATTTATTTTTATTAGAGAATTGGGAGTATAAATGACCAAGAATTTTGAGATATAAATTCTCACGTTTATAAACATCTTCGTTGGGCAGTAAGGACCGAAATGGTATGAAGTAGCGGGAAGATTTGCAGTGCCACGTGTCGGAAAACGCGAAGTATGCAGAGACGGAGTATTTACTAAATTGTGACAAGAGTGTAATGTGTACTTGTGTATAAACATGTCTATTTTTCTGTGTGTATTTTAGTGTAAAAATGCTGGTGATGTCGTATGCAATGTTGTACCAAACAAGAGTGAAGAAAATGGATGTCGAGGAAGGCATTTATGCACACGGTAACGCTGCCGTTATGATGGTGTGAATCAAATAATGAGGCCTACCTGAGGGCCAAAAATGATGTATGGCCGACCATAGTACAACGCCGGATTCGATAAGTACCTCCTGATTCATTTTATTTTCACATATGCATGATAAGCTGTAATTAAAATTGTAAATCATTTTTCTTGCATGAAATGATTAAGCTCAATTTTTATTTTTCAATGTAGCAAGGGTTAGCTAGATATTGGGAGGAAATTTCAATACGGATGCCTTGGGGAGTGAATAAGTGTAGGATAAGAAACATGTGTTGAAATACCATCTTCTATAACGTGTGATCTTCTAACATGATACTCGTGTGTGTAAATATATTAATTAGAATAGATAGCAATCAGTATGTGTTTATAGTCATTGGGATAGGCTAGTGATAGTGTGTGGCATGCTGCATGGATAATTGTAATCGTCGAGAATGAGTTCTTTGACATCATGAAGATATGAACCAGTTACCAGTCATGCACATTACAGTTGTATTTAGAGTCCGTTTCATCAATAAGTAACATGCATTTGACCAGTAAGTGAAAATGTGCTGTGGGGGAATAGATATTCTGTTATATAATTCATTTTTGTGATTTAGTTGCGATTAGCTTGGAAGTAAGACTTTTAACATACGAACGCTAGTAGCAGGTAACGAACCGGTGATATTGTGGAACGTGATATTTGAATATAGTGCCGGCAAATGAAGAAAATGTTTCTCGATATGTTATGACGAATCCTGGTAAGAACTGCACCAGTAGACATGTGAAGTGTGAGATAAATATTGTGCATTGAAAGCGTTGTGTGCTCATGAATGATTGATAGTATAGCCTCAGGAGATATCAGTTATATGGAAGTTGATTTTTGAGAGGAAATATGGAGTTAATTATAACGGAGAGATATTAGCCTGTGTTGACAGAAAGATTGCCGTGCGTATGAAATAAATAAATGAGTTACGTTTCCAGATAAGGCGTTCGTACTGCTCTGCGTGTATATTAAAGGGAGATTTAAACTATGTCGATTAGGGTCATAAAATGAAAGAATAAATGTCATTTATTATATAATTCCGATTGAATGATTTGGGAACAGCACATTGAGGTTTACAGATTTAATAATATTATTCGCGGTATTCCATTGTAAGATAGGAAATTATAGGTCACTGTAATGTTGCGATCCAGGTGGTCGGAACTTCGATTCCCGACCAGATCAATGAACATGATATTCCTGGCAATTATGAATATGACTGATTTTGTTTTCCTTGCATATGTGACATTTATTTACTGTGTATTTAACAACGCAAATTTTGATTTGTGGTTGTAACCTTTGTGTTTGATGTTGTGAATTCATTTCATGTGGTTGTCGTGTTTGAGACAATAAGGTTCTGTCCTATTGTCAGAGATTCAGTGTAGATTAAGTTTATGGTGGAATTCAAATTAATGTAGGTCCCTTCGCTACAAGGTTATGTGTATGTGAAGTAATATCGTAGTGGTAAATTAAAATGTTAACTTAATTTTATTTTGCATCAGGAGTAGTTATCAACCCGGTCGCATTCCGTGTTAAGTGTATATAGATGAGAGAAGGAAGCCGATATAAAAGAATGATTTAATAAATGTAATGAGTTAATAATTTTAACACTTAATATTTTTAACAGATGTATGATTTTGAATGATTTAATGATTTCAAACAGCTTCATGATTTAATTACTGAACTTTTTGTAATTATTTAATAATTTTTAATAATAATAATTTTTCTAATAATTTAATAATTTTGAAAGTATAATTATTTAGTGATTCAGTATCTGGTTCAATAATTTATATTCAGAAAGAACTTTATATTTTTCAATGATTCATGGATAGAAGGGAGAGTGGATACGAAGTAAAGAGTTCATGTATAGAGGAATGTATTTCGAATTTATTTTTGATTTCAAAGGTCACTCTAATGAATGTGATTAATGTAATAATGGTCAACTGTATTATTTTTTGAAATATGGTGATAATCAAATATAATAAAACCGAGACGTATAAAAAGAACAAGTTGATTAAATTAATGTCGGCATATGATAATGAGATGTGAGAAGAGTTCAATTAAGTGAGATGTAGTTGGATGAATTTGGAGTTCAGTAACAAGATTGTTTTTTCATGGTAATAATTGATGATGGAGGTAAATTGATTGGATACTTAGGCCGACGAATTTCAATAGATAAAGGCACTAGTTAGTGGCTTCGAGTCATTAAATGAGTGAATAAAAAACACATTTTACAGATGAATTCGACAATAATATGGTTATAGTTGACCGGAGGTTATGAGTGACGTATCCATGTACAGTGAAATGTTAGCCGAAATCCTTTATTTGTGTAGGGATTTTTTTTTACTTTGCCAACATTTATCTTTTATTTAATAAATTTGTGTTTTTACCAAAGTTTCTCTTTCAGATCTTTTTATTTAATTAATCTTCTCTCTTATCCTTCCTGCTCAATAATTCAAGGTTAGCTCTATGATTCGAAGATATCTCTGTGGGTATGACCCGTTTAGCGACCCTGGGAATAATTTTGCCGGTGCCAAATTTCAAAGGCTGGAAAGGTAGAGGGTTGAATATATAGGACAAACATGACGTAATTATTCAATAGGATGCATGGAACATATCAATGCCTAGGTATACAATCGTTTCTCTGCCATGTCACAATACATGACATACTTAAAACATAATTTTACATCGATTGACCAAGATCTAGGCATATTAAAAGTGGATAAGAAGGGCACTCTGCTCAACATATTGTAGAACTGTTACATTCATTTGTAAAAGTACTTTAACCCTAACCATAATGTTAATGAAATTAATGAAAATCTAATATTCTGTTCGATATAATCATTCATATATTCACAAAATATAAACGGAAAAAGGACACGTTAAGTCCACCAATCATTTCAAAACTACCTACCGGCCCCTTCTCATACATCCTTCCTCCAATCCCTACCATCATAAGCTATACTCCTGCTCATTCTGAACAATCAGTCTGGTGTTAGTATCCGTATCTCGATCTTCTAGGTTCCCTTTTTTTCACAATTATTTACTTCAAATTATTTTCTTTTCAGACAATCACTTCAAAACAAATTAAACAGTAGATCACTACATCTGATGAAAAGGAATACCTATTCATATTATGAATCTTCCCCTTAAAGCTACATAATTCATTACCCATATTACTAATGAACAAACATAAATTATCAATCATGTTGCTTGTCTACACAGATAAGGATACCAACTGCCAGATCAACTCAAGAACATTGGTTGCTGTAGAAACGACGAAATAGTTTGGTATCAACCACAGCAGTTTTGATGTGTCATTTTGTTTCAAGTTTGGATATGTTTTTCGGACCTCCTCTATGTTTTAAATTACAGTATATTATTATTATTATTATTATTATTATTATTATTATTATTATTTATATTGTTATTGGTTGTATATGTAGCCCCATGGTGTAGGGGTAGCGTCACTGCTTCTTTCCCGTAGGCCCCGGGTTCGATTCCAGGCCAGGTCAGGAATGTTTACCTGGACCTGAGGGCTGGTTTGAGGTTCACTCAGCCTACGTGATTAGAATTGAGGAGCTATCTGACGGTGAGATAGCGGCCCCGGTCTAGAAAGCCAAGAATAACGGCCGAGAGGATTCGTCGTGCTGACCACACGACACCTCACAATCTGCAGGCCTTCGGGCTGAGCAGCGGTCACTTGGTAGGCCAAGGCCTTTCAAGGCTGGAGTGCCATGGGGTTTGGTTTGGTTTTTTGGTTATATATGTGCATATGCCTTCCAATTGGACCGTGGCTGAAGATGACGCAATATATACGGGGTCGAAACTAGTACCAGTTTTATAAGACAAAATACATTCTAGTGGTATTGAACAGGTGGACCCTTCCTATTCTTTGATAGTGATCAATTGTCAATACGGACCATAATGGAATTCAAAACTTTTGATTTGAAAGCACACCATGCAAGAAAAAAAGCTTATTTATATTTAGTCCTACAAACTAAGATTGCAAGAATTTGAAAAGACATTAACTTTCTCAAACAAAATGCATAACCAATAATCTAACTCCCAAGGTTCTGAAATTTACACTAAAACATAGATCTACGGACCAGATAAATAACATTTAATTTAAAACCAATACAATATTGATCAACAACGAAATAAAATTTTTATACAAAAAGGAAATACACCTTAACGAAAAGCTATATAAGACTCACTTATAAGTAGCTAAAAACTTTTCCAAACCAATGGCATTTCTTTCAAACAATGGTCAACCAAAAACTAGAAACTATTCTGAAACATAAACAACAAGTTTTAGATAATAAATTGCAAAGCCTAACAAATACAGCCCACAATCAAAAACGTAGTGTCAAACTGCAACATTCGGACTCCGACACCATACATAATTTCCACCCATCTATTATTAACTTAATCGACATAACACAGAATAAAGAAGAATACAAAATGTTAAGTAGGAACCCAAAACACAAGTGGCCAAATGCGTCCCATCTTATCGACGTCATTACAACAGTAACAGAATCAGAATTAGTAATTACCAAACTTCCTAGCGATCAACAAGATGAAGTTAGGTTCGGAGTGAGGAAGAAATTAAATAATATTAGTAAATTAAATAATTCTTCACACCGTGGAAGCTTCACTTCTAAGATAATATTAGTAAACTACACAATATCAATCCTCAAACAAATCAGGCCAACACCATTACAGAAATTCAGTTTCAAAATTTAAAAAGAAAATTAAAGAAAACAAGTTAATTGTAACGAAAGCCAACAAAGGTAATGTAACCATAATTATGAATAGAGAGAAATACATTAAGAAAACAAACATATTTTTTCCAACAAAACTTTCACCATTATCAAAAAAGATCCTACAACTAGAATTCAAAAAACTTAAAACGATTGCTTAAAGGTCTAACTTTCCTCTTAAATGACAAAGAAACCACTGAACTAATCAATATGAACCCAGGACTCCCCAAAGCTAGAGCACAATGTAAGATCCACAAAACTGACGCTCCCATGAGACCTATCATTAATTATAGACCGATCCCTTTATATGAAACCTCACAGTGTATACAACAGTTGTTAAAAATACAGGTGTCTAGCCAACAAATCCATTAAGAACACAATAGAATTAGTCGAAAATCTTTAAAATTTTGAATTTCAACCCAACCATACAATCCACTCTCTTGATATTAAAAGCATGTACACAAGTATCCCTGTAAAGGAAACCATGGATATAATATAGAATAATTTAAGGAAGTATAGCAAATTATCCATACAAGAAATTCATTCATTCATGTCCATTCTGAAAATGATTCTAAATAACAACTACCGGTACTTCAGTTTTAATAACATACATCGGGTTCATATCGGGGTATTTGACGGCCATGACATTAAAGAAAATTTATGATTCCTCAAAACAGTTCTTCATAATCATGTCAGTGTGGCTTGGTGTATTGTCCTATTGGAAGTGGCCGTTACCACCAGTGAACGCTGTTGATATGGATGGTTCTCAGTAACATCCATATACCATATTGTTGTTAGAGATCGGTGTACCAGAATAAATTGCCTCAGCATGTCCCCTGAAAACATAATTTCATCACACCTCCTCCATTAGCAGGTCTCTGATCAACCACGCAATCATGTGTCATAGCCTCCAATGGAAATCTGCGTACACTCAATCTACCTTTAACATTATGAACCAGAAATCTGGAATCATTCGACCGGGCGACCTTTTTCCAACAATATTGTCTACAGTTCTGTGGCATTGATTTTCTGCCAACCTCATGTGCTGCTTTCTGTGGAGTGCAGTCATCATTCGGGAATGACTGGATCATTGACACCGCAGTCCCATGCATAACAGTGTTCAATGAACCGTGTGCTGGGAAATGTTGGTCTGGTCATCACAGTTGTCGCTGTTGGCAATGGACGACAGCCTCTGCTGGTCTCTGTCATGACTGAGCTGCTGTAGACACCCAGCTAGACGACGCATTGTTTGTCCATTGATGCACCACATTTCAATATTTGCTCACAGAAGTGGCATGAGACCAGCCCATAAGCTGTGGTGTTTTAGAGATGTTGGTACCAAGGCACCGTGCAATCATAATTTGCCGTCTGTCAAGTACAGAGAGATTGGCAGCGTTTCCCATTCTGATGCCGAAGTCACTACTAGCAGCAAGCCTGTGGACCTGTTCTTTTAAGTCATTTTACCTGCATGTCATGTGATACTCTCCATGCTCCAGGTGCACTAAATATTCCTGGGTCAGGGTGGTCATAATCTAGGGTCTAATTGGTGTACATATCTTTTTATATCGATATTAGTACTGGGGGAAGGAAAGTTATGTAAACAGTGATGAGTTGCCAGGCTTTACGAAACATTTTTTCCCAAGGAAGCAATTATTATGATGAAGACAAAAACTGATTTATTCTCAGTTTAATGTGATATGAACGCTACAAAATCAATTAAAATTTATTTCAATGCTTTGTATGAATGCCCTTGACAATTAGATGAGTGTTTGCTCAATCTGGCATGTTTTCTAATCAGTGTTTTGCACTGTTCGTGGATGGTTTCATCCTGATACGACATTTTCGTGAGTGGTTGTTGGACACATTCATAGTGAAATTCCTGGTTTTTCTTCCTCCGGACATACGAGGGGGATTCTTCAGTGACTCAGAAGATACATTTATTACAAAAGCACACCTGAACCAAAAGTGAAGTATTGAGGCCATACAATTACACTGTTCTGTGTGATAATAAAGTGTCCTTTTGTACTGTTAAGGTGGATAATTTTTTCCACTTTATAATTCATAAGAAAAGGCACTTCTGCATTGGTCAATTTTAGAAACCTTATGTTCACACAAATTACTCAAGAATTGTTTGAAATTAAGGCCACGGCCGCTTCGTTCGCACTACTAGGCATTTCCTGTCCCATCGTTGCGATAAGACCTTTCTGTGTCAGTGCGACGTAAAACAAATTGTAGAATTGTTTGAAATAATACCGTGTCCTTAATATTCTAATATTTTAAGGAATTTGTCCATGGAAGCCTCTCAGCTGCTACTTTGGTTGTTATCTCAACTTTTCTTGTCTTCTTGCCTCTAAACCTGCAAGGCATTGTCGTTTTCTGGCTAATGCAAGATATATCTTTACCCCACACTCTTCTAACTTCATGGACAATTCTCTGCTGGTTGCTTGTCAGTTAGATATTGCAAGATTATTTTACTTTTAGTTCTTTCATTTAGTTTTGGCCACCTGCCACATTTTCCAATACAAATTTGTTGGTAAACTCAACCACCATCATAGCTTTCTTGATACTACTCGTGGCGTGTAGAAATATACCAAATTTTTCTTAGTGTGAGATCCGTCTTTTATCACCATAACCTAAACATTTTATTTGTTTCAAATAGACAAAGTTCAAAACACAAATGCTGCTAAAGAAATACTATAACAAACTATAACAAAACTGTGTATTATAACTATACAATAGCTACACCATGTAACACGTGGGCTCAACAGATGAAGGTATGCAATTGCAATACAGAAGCAGTGTTACCACTATTTATGCCCAGTATTTTCATAATAAGTAATACATTTAATGCATAGCACCCATCAAGCCATATCATGAGTCATGACTAATTTATCAACCAGCAGATAATGCTTAAAGCTTACTGTGAGAAGAAACAGGAAAATTCGGTGTTTTACCATAACAATTTGCACACCTATGTGAAGAGACTTATAAAATCACCAGCGTACATTTTTCTGCAATATTATATAACAAAAAAGTAGCTCACGTTTTACACTGCTAAGAGCATTCAGTTCTTTTCTCCGTATTGTAGCAAACAACACACTTTCTGGTGACATTTGTTTTCTTTTCTGTTGGATGAACATGTAAGTCTTTCAACTTTCTTCTGTCATAGGCGTTTTTTGTTTTTTGTTGTTTTCTTTTTCAGAAATTATGTCAAAGTTTCCATTTATTTCAGAAAAATCAGAAGTGCAGATGGAGGTTGCGTCTGTCCAAAATGTCTTTACTAACTTCACTATTCTCATTAATGTTTAAATAACAGGTTTTTTGTCCAATTCGTTTCACAGTTTCCTTTGCTTCATTGGGCAAACACTCTTTGTAAGGCCTGCCACGTCGCCATTGTTTAAGTCACTTTCCTCCCCACAGTACTATTATCGGTATCAACAGAATTTTCTTCACACATATTTTCTTCAACACTAAAATTGCTGCCTTCAGAACGGGTCTAAAGCAGTTCCTAGAAGGTTTCTTATCTTGTTTTTATTTATGCGACTACATCTTTTCAGCGCCATGATAGCAACTGAATCCACAAAGGACTATAAATAAAGACACTAGCAAGAAACTGTTTCTCTCAACTAAGATGTGTGGGGTGTGCATTTGGGGAATTTCCAATGTTGCAAGTCTACATGAATTTCAGAATGCATACAAGAGACGTGTATGGGTTTGGATTTGAACTGTGTTCATTTATACCAAGTAATGTAGTACTGCGCGGTATGCATCAAATGATTCTTGGCACGACCACAGCTCATCAAATACTTAACTGGGTTAAGAAAGCTAACAGGTGTGAAATATGTACCCGTTGTCATTCTTTTATGTGTACTCTATTCATCCCGCTGCTCCCCATCTATTTCCTATACCGAGCTGTTCAATTAATACACACCTTATAATCTGCTCTTCTGTGAAGTTACCATGAAAAGGCTGTAACTCCCATACTAAAAGCAAAGCTTGATTTTTGTTTGATGCTGAAGACTTTGGGTCTCAAGGTGATAAACTTGTGATGTCTTCACTCTGTAGTCGACTCGTTGGCTGAATGGTCAGCGTACTGGCCTTCAGTTCAGAGGGCCCCGGGTTAGATTCCCGGCCGGGTCGGGGATTTTAATCGCTTCTGACTAATTCTTCTGGCTCAGGGACTGGTGTTTGTGTGCGTCCCAGCACTCTCCCCTTCATATTTACATGACACTACACTACCAACCACCACAGAAACACGCAATAGTGATTACATCCCTCCATATAGGGTTGGTAGCAGGAAGGCCATCCGGCCGTAAGCCAGGGCCAAATCCACGTGTGCGACGCAGTTCGCAACCGTGACTCCACACGTGTTGGAGAGCGGTAGGAAAAGAGGAAGAAGAGGATTTCTTTACTCTGTACTGTTTTGATATCATGATAAAGAAACTTCCACCTAGATAGATTTATTCAAGCAGCCTAAAACATTACCATATAATTTTGTCACAATAAGGTTAACAAAATGTTTGAGTAAACATTGTTGCAGCAGTGCCCAGACACATGGGAGAACAGAGCGGTTTTTTAATAAAACTGGACTACAACAAAGAAGTGTGCAATCACCACTGTCATTCATAATGGCTCTGGACGAAATTATGAAGGAGTCAAAAGGATAAAATATGGGGACAGGGAGCTGAATGCAAATGTTGTTTGTAGGTGATATTGTGCCGTGGGGAACACGGAGAGGGTGTGTGTGTGTGTGTGTGTGTGTGTGTGTGTGCAACGTGGAACATAAGTTGAGACTGTCCAATATCTCAAAAACTAAGCATTGTGTAAAGAACTGTCTGGAATAAAAGTCATTTAATATTAAGGGGGGGGGGGGGAAGAACATGCTATTTGTCGTGTTTTATTTGGAGAACGTTTGGGTGCTCATTTGAGGGTCACGTGGCATATTTTATATGGGAACGAACATTTTTATATTGTATTCGCATTCCTTATTCAAAACTAAACAGCTTTTCATACACAATTTTTGTAAGTACATGGTTCTGTCTCTGATGAAGATAATACAACATTTGTGACATGTAGGTACACAGAGTAATACCAGTTAATGCATACGCATCGGACCTTAGTGTAATAAATGTGCAAAATGACGCCCTTCTACCTCATTGCATTTTCCAACTCTGTGAATGAACGATTGGCGTGTCCGAAAAATTCAGTTAATCAATACTCTATCAATACTGGCACAAGCATTTCGTATGTGCGCCTTCTTGTTTTCCAGGGTCGTTGGTCCTTCACAATGCATTCGATCTTTCAGGTAATAATTTCGTGTGGCTATTTCTAGCCGAGTGCAGCCCTTGTAAGGCAGACCCTCCGATGAGGGTGGGCGGCATCTGCCATGTGTAGGTAACTGCGTGTTATTGTAGTGGAGGATAGTATTATGTGTGGTGTGTGAGTTGCAGGGATGTTGGGGACAGCACAAACACCCAGCCCCCGAGCCACTGGAATTAACCAATTAAGGTTAAAATCCCCGACCCGGCCGGGAATCGAACCCTGGACCCTCTGAACCGAAGGCCAGTACGCTGACCATTCAGCCAATGAGTCGGGATCTTTCAGGTAACCCAGTAAGAAAAAGTCCGGATATGTAAAGTCAGGAGACCGCGGAGGCCAATTGGGGAACCAGCGCGTTCTATCCAACGATCGTGGTAATTGTTATTTAAATCATCCCGAGCAGTACGTGCATAGTGCGCAGAGCATCCCTCGTGCTGACACCACATTTGCTTTCTGGTTCCTTCCAACAATAACGGCAACACGTCAGTTAAAAGTGTCTGTACTTTGCACCTGTTGAGGTGCCATCGATGAAGTACGGTCCAGTTACCTTGGCACCGAAAATCCCACACCACACATTAACCGATCAGGGTCTCTGATGTTCCACTTCTCGTAGGCAATGTGGATTGTCCACAGCTCAATAGTGCATACTGTGTTGATTTACTTCACCACGATTTGTGAATGTACAGTCGTCACTAAACATTACTACCTGTAAAATGTTAATATTATTCCGCAGTATGTCTTGTGCCCACCTACAGTACGTTAGTCTATTCACAAAATCATCATCACGTAGTTCTTGAAGTAATGGCATATGCTAGGCATGGAATTTATGCTGTTTCAATATTCTGAGGACATTGCTTATGGACATTCCCGCATTAGTAGTTAATGCGCGAGAACTGACATGACGGTCGTAATTCACTGCAATTGACCTATCGTCGTCCGTGGCGGTTCGTCTGCGACTCCTTTTTTTTGCTGGATACTGCCTTCTTCGGTGAATTGTTCTATCACAAGATAAAAATCAAGCTCTTGATGGAGTTCTAACAAGGAACCTTCCCGCGTACACAAAAATAGCTTGTTCCACATATCTCCTAGGTTTCCCGTAAATGAGAACCATTTTCGCTTTGTCTCATAACGAAAGTCGGTCTATTTCAACCCACAGACAACTGCGTACGCTTGAAATGTTAAACAACTTGCATGGAACTGATGGTTGTTACTCGGTGATCACGTACTACCAGTGGATCCACGTGGACTCGCTGGCGGTATTCATATGCATGTAATTCGTTCATACATTTCGTTGTTATGTACTTTGGTGTTTGAACAATTGCAAAGTGCTTTACACTAAACATTTGTTTAGTTTTGTATGAAAAAATGAAAATGTCACCCATTTAAAAAACGTCACGTGGCCCTCAAATGACCATCCAAACGTTCTCCAAATAAAACACGACAAATAGCATGTTCTTTCCCCCTGTCTTTATTATCAAGCAACTTTTATTCCAGACAGTTCTTCATACAACGCTTAGGTTTTGAGATACTGTATAGTCTCATCTTACGTGATCCATCCTATATATGTGAATTTTAATATGTAATACTAATAGCTATAGACACTGCACGAATAGTCCAACCTCCCTGCAGTAATGTCACTGCCTGAACATGTTCGGCCTTATTCAGATACCTAACATCGACTGTTGAAACGTACACAAAGAGTATATAGTCATAGGCCTTCTCTTTACTTACACTCGCTAGATGACAGAGTGAGACATTTCTCGTCCATTTCACTCTGAGGCATAGCACGATACACTTTACTACTGCCACAGACCATGGCTTTCCAATGAAATGTGGAGGATTCCTCTCATTCTTAAAACATGTCAGAAGACTAAGAGCAACAGTATACAGGGTGTATTCGTGATGATGTTACAAACTTCCAGGATGATGGAGGGCGGCAAACTGATGAATTTGAGATAAGGAACCATATTCCGGAAACGATCCAGTCAAAAGTTAAGCAAAATTATACTCATTTAAATCCGTTTATCTGCACAAAGTTTCACAAGCTGCTCCATCTACGACAAATGTTCGAAATGGCGTCCACCTGCGTCAATGCAGGCATGACATCGTCGCTCAAAGATGTCTCGTACCGGTTCGAATATTCCCTGTGTCGTATAACAGCGTCGCAGGCAGCGAGAATTCTTGCCAAGAGATCCTCTTCAGTACCGACAGGTTTCTCATACAAAAGGCTTCTCACATGGCCCCACAAGACGAAATAAAGTGAGGTGAGATCAGGTGAACGAGTGGGCGACGAAACAGGACTTTCTCGTCCGACCCACTTTTACAGGGAATGTCTAATAGAGGTGTTCACGATCCCTCAGTCTAAGTGAGGTGGAGCTCCATCATGTTGGAACCACATCTGTTGACGAAGGGCAAGTGGGATGTGTTCCAGGAACGGGGGTAGTACATCTCTGAGCAACACTGTGTACACTGCTGTATTTAGGCGGGGAGGAAGAAGAAGCGGGCCTACTACGTAATCATTGACTAAGTGTGCTTAAAGGTGACAACCCAATATCATTCGCTTCTGGCATGTTAAAGAACTCTTGCGTGACGAAATTCCGACACCCCGGCGTCTGTTAAGAATGGACGGACGATAAACAACTAGGATTATTAATAACTTTTGACTTGAATGTTTCCGGACTACGGTTCCTTATCTCAAATTGATCCATTTGCCGTCCTCAATCATCCCTGTAAGTTTATAACATCACGGAGACCCTATATATCTTAATCACGGAATATATTACCATTCACTTTTTAAACGCACCTTACCACCTTTAAAGGTACATACCTATCTTCACATTCCTCAACAATTGCTTTAAACCCATCCCAGAGTCTGTTTACATTTTTATTTACCATTTTCCAGCGATCATAGTTACTTTTTGAAAACTCCCTCATGCCTGTTTTATCAGCCATATGGTACTGCCTAACAGTCCTAATTTTAATACCTTCCTTTCTTTCACATTTATTTTGAACTACGACAGAAACAGCTTCGTGATCACTAATACGATCTATTACTTCGGTTTCTCCATGGAGCTCATCTGGTTTTATCAGCTCCACATCCAAAGTATTCTTCCCTCTAGTTGGTTCCATCACTTCCTGAATCAGCTGCCCTTCTCATATTAACTAATTTGCCATTTGTAGTTCATGCTTCCTATCTTTCACATTACCTTCCCAATTGACATTTGATCAATTGAGATCACCTGCTACTATCACATTCCTTTCCATATCATTTCCAAATAGCTAATTATCTTATCAAATAATTCTGAATCAGCGTCAGCGCTACCCTTTCCCGGTCTGTACACTCCAAAGACATCAAGGTGCCTATTATCTTTGGAGAGGAGCGTTACACCCAGAATTTCATGTTTTTCATCCATAACTTTTTCGTAGCTTACGAATTCTTCCTTCACCAGAATGAATACTCCCCCTCCCACCATTCCTATCCTATCTCTACGATACACACTCCAGTTCCGTGAGAATATTTCTGCGTCCAATATATCATTTCTCAGCCATTATTCAACTCCTATTACAATATCAGTAAGTATATATCTATTAAATTACTGAATTCTATTCCTTTGTTTACAATGCTTTTACAGTTGAGCACTAAAATTTTTATGTCATCCCTACTTGATTTCAAGTTCCCTGTTCGCTTAACACCGCTCCCTAGGCCACCCCGTTTCCCTGAATGTACCTGCCTATAACCCTTCTAAACAAGTTTCCTAACTTACATGAACGCTGCGGTTTAAGTAAAGGCCATCTGAGCGCAGATCCCTGTCTCCTATCCACCCATTAGGATCTTGGAATTTCACTCCCAGTTTCTCACATACCCGCTCCATAGTCTCATTTAAATCCCCAATCACCCTCCAGTCAGTATCCTTCCTACACAGTATTTCACTGATAACAATCTCCGCTTCCTTAAACTTCATCAGTGGTGCATTTACCAGATTCTACACATTCCTAACTATGTTGGTACTTATACCTGCTTGCCTTACGGTGTTAGTACCAACTTGAAACAGTACCATTTCTCCTTTCCCTCTTCCTTTTCTTCTACTTTCCTTAACACCTAACTCAACCGAATTCCTGGATAACACTCTACCCTGGTTCCCTTTCCTCCACACAATGCAATGTTTCCTGAAAACAGAATGAAAATTGCTGTTAATTACTGAAGACCGAAAATAATACAAAGAATTAGGCCTACACAATTCTAAACTGCGGTTAAGTCTACCCTAACTACTGGAACAAAATACTAGGAAGAGAGTTAATACTGATACCACAGATACTATAGATACTACAGATACTTTACCACACAAATATTTCACAATAATAGAATAAACACACTAATTTATACTATGATACCTACTATAATACACTACAATGATTTTAAACTACGTTCAGACGTATCCTAATTACAATAGGTTATTATTAAGCACAAATATAAATGAAAATTGCAATTAGGCCTAAAGTTTGAAATTCGCAAGAAGTACCGTACCGGTACTCAAGGATTACCAACAAGTTAAACGCGTAGACGGAAGATTATTTATTTAGTATTACTTTATCCTACTATGCTCTAATAGAAATGAAACCTTGCGTTCGGTTAAATGCCAAGTATCAAAAGGATTGCCGTACATGAAGAAAAACACGAATATAACAGGCAAGATACGAACCAATATACCTTATCTTCACTACAATTCTCAACTGAAATGTGGTTATGTGATTATTACAGCTGGTGGATTACTATTATTTTCCCTACTCCACGGGAGGGAGAATAAAAGTGTCCTTAATTAGGCCTACTGAAAAATACGAGGTTGTCTACTTAACCTAGCCGCAACCCAGGACTGCTCCCAGGACAGCAGTCAACCGAGGAACCAATCAGGAGAAGACCTCAGCGGGAAGCGGCAGTCAGGTGAGAGTAAAACGTCCCCCTCAGCAGCTCTTGCAGTGTTTTTGCTGTCTGAGGTGGGGCCACCGTCAGGTCAGCTGTAGGCTCGAGGTGAGGTGCAACCGCTGTGGTGGTGATCACCACTACACGGCCTGCGCAGCACTTAGGGAGGCGCCGGTGTGCACCAACTGCTCGGGGGGCAACACGGCCTCCCATCGCAGTTGCCCTCTCTACCGGGCCATGGCGCGGGCAGAGAGGAAGGATGCCCGGCGCCATGACCCACCCCCTTCCAGGAGGCCCCCGCCTCGGCGGGCTTGGCCTCACTCTCCGGGATCGGACACTGGGTACGAGGTACCCCAAGGAGGTGGAGCCGTGCGGCAGGCTCTAGTGGTACTCGACGCATGGCTCCGTAGCAGGCAAGGACCGCGCCAGTCACAGCAGTGCCCAGACGGACTGATCCCTAGACGATGGAATGGTGAGGAATGGGTTTATGTTTTGTGCATGTTACCTGTTCCTAACTAACACAACCTCTGGTCTTTTTCCAGCCCACATCCTTGCATGTGCTATCAAAAGATGTCAGGTTTTACATGTAGGCTCTTTCTTCTTTCTGCCTATGTGGTTTTTCCCTGACCCTTCAATACCATACTTCAACACCATATACCTAACACAATCTCGCCTGGTAGCGTGTCTGACATGGAAACAGGCAGATACTCCTTGTATCACTTCCCACTCTACCCAGCTATCTCTTTTCTTCTTAGAAATTAATAGCATGTCGGAGGCCATGTAGATTGAATCGATGGTCACGGCGGGGGAGCGGGCTACAGAAGCCCCCTAAAAAAACCCATCCCCCACCAAGGCTCCTGTTCAGCATAGCAGGTGAGGCCGCCTGGGCGAGGTACTGGTCATACTCCCCAGTTGTATCCCCCAACCCAATGTCTCCCGCTCCAGGACACTGCCCTTGAGGCGGTAGAGGTGGGATCCCTCGCTGAATCCGAGGAAAAACCAACCCTGGAGGGTAAGCAGATTAAGAGAGAGAAGAGAGAAATGCTGGATATGACGACCGTTTTGGTTTATGCACATTGTCCTTAAAGACAGCAATCCAACTGTTTCATGTAAAAATAGCGCGATCGTATCTTACGGATTAGAAAGTAAATGGATACACCTCAAGAGAAAACAACTGGCAGATCTGGAAAAGATAAAAACTATCTATCTCAAGAGAGTCGTATGCCTATCCAAGAATACGCCATCCTATCTCTTGTCTCCTAGCTACAGAATCATATTTTGTTGAAAACCTGAGACTTACTGCTGACCGAAATGGAAAAGAGAAATGGTGATGTTTGCTTGTTGTTTTAAGGGGCCTATCATCGAAGGTCATCGGCCCAAAGAGAGAATTGGGACGACTTCTACGTCACTGATGCGATGTTTTTATCTGACTGGACCAAAGCACTGTACGATCTATGACATACAGTAACAAAAATTTCGGTGCATTTTTTTCACCATAAAGTGCGCAGCAGAAAGAATAACCATCAGGCAGACCTACAGGGCATCTGCTTGCTATGCGGAGAGTAGTGTGGTAGATATCACGTGATGTTGTGCGGATAAAGACATGGCACTCTCAGTGCTTTCCTTACAGAAACGAGATTCTTAAAACTAGAATTAACGTGAAATTTATATTATCTTGTAGGCAAGTTCATTTACGCCACAAATTATTAAATAGATTATCGTCGTCAATAAAATATTTTTGGTAAATAACATTAATCCAAATCAGTGTATACATTTCTTCACATATGGGTCAAAACCTCACAACCCGAACCGAGTAAGTGCAGTTTTCTACTGTCCACAAGTCCTGGTCAGTAATAAACATACTCTACACAGCATAGCGTCTATTTATACAGCGGATTTATTCGCAATCCGACAAACCCCATTATTTATAAAACAACACAAGATTAATAAAGCGCTAATGTGCACGAATCCATTTAGTGCACTAAATGCATTGTCAAACTGTGAAAATAGTAACTGGTACCTATGCAAAAAATATCAGAAATATTGTACCCGCTCAAAGCCTGAGTCCCAACCAGCATTTATCTCAGGGAGTGTTACGGTCCGAATCCATCGCAACTAATACTCAATAAAAAAAATATTTTGAGATATAAGATCTCAAACTAAATGTAAGGGCGCCATCCAATCAGTACTACAGGGTTGAACGGGACACTCTAATCTTTATCTTTAAGGCTCATCATAAAACACACAAATTATATATATTCAGATCAAAGGGAAATTATGAAGGCTCCGTCCTAGGAATGGGGACGGATATTTCAACGGTCACCAAGGGTTTACTATTCTACAAGAACAAGAATCTGGAACTGTTTCCTTGCAAATGCTAAAGAAGCATTTTATTTAAGTAAACAAATGAAATTTTACACACAATCAAAATCTGTTGACCCTTGATTTGCCGGTAATTTGGCAAATTATTCCTGAAAAATGATTACATGATATTTATCACTTTTGACCACCCTTCCATTTGGGTGGTGGAACCGTTGATATCTGAAGGTATCAGATTTACCTTCGTTAACACCATGACCATATTTGATCATTGACCAATTACCTGTTGGCTAAGTAGGCGCGATCACATGGACCATGTTATCGCCTTCACTTTGATTGAGATGAGACCAACCCGGGAAACTACAAACTCTCCCCGGGTTCCTAACCAAGATATGCTAATCGTTAGTTGAAGGAATACGACAAAGGGACTCTAACCTAATGGTCCAAATGTAGGGATTTGCCTTCATTTTACACATATTAACTTAACTTATTATTTACAACCAATTGACATTATTACGTTAATTCGCCAGCTGACTTCCCTAGTATCATCCATCATCAGCATCCGAAATAATAAGAACAATAAATAAAATAAAAAATATTTTATTAAATATTTATTATTATTATTATTATTATTATTATTATTATTATTATTATTATTATTATGTTTTGTGGAGATTATGATTATCGTAACCCGTAATCATCCTCGGACTAATATTTGAACTTTTCGCGATTTTATTTATTTTCATCTGAAATAAATAAAAGTAGCTTCTTTGATTATTCTTCTTCTCCTTCTTCAAATATTCTCATTATTATTATTATTATTATTATTAGTTAAAAATCTCAAATTTTTCATTTCAACTCCCAACATCATAATTATGTCCAACTTTTTTAAAAAAAGTGAATTCTTCTTAAAAAAGTAGTTTTTTTAAATATTTATTATTATTATTATTAATTTTAAAAAAATTTAAATTCGCCTGTTACACGGTAGTCCACTCTCAATATGTTTAACGCATAACCCCTTTTACAATTCCTATTTATTTTGGCACTAATCAATCCAGATATGATTTACTTGGAATATTATTATTATTATTATTATTACTTCTTTCGAGAATCTTTATTTTTATTCCCCATCTTTATAATTTGGTCACATACGTTCTCTCCCAAACAGAAATCACCAAGATCCGAATTCACATCGGTCGGGACATACTAGTGTTCGAATCCGCCACCTTATTTTCGTACTGCCGTTAATTCATGGAGACCATATGCTCCTAAGACAATTCTCAAATCCCATAACACCTCGCAGTTGAGCAAATACCTCCGATCTCTGCAAGTGTTAAATTATTCCTTCCTTTTCCATTTTGAAGTCCATTTATCCATTGGAACTCTTCAAAACATTTTCACAAATTAACCCTCGGTGTGTGGACTCTATTCTGCCACTCAATACACCGGTATATAAATACAACCTCTGTGTGGGCCTTAAGATCCATCTATTTCTTCATCAACATCAGTACAATTCACTTTCATTTCGGGCCGGATTTCTGTCCCACAAAACTCCAAATCTCAACTTTTGGCTCAAATCCCTCTGGACCTCAAACATAGCGTGACCATATTATAAAAGTGCCTATCTCGTTTCTACCAAATTTATTTATGATTATTATGGAGTCCAAAAACGTTAAATCAAAAGTTAGTGTTAAAACCGGATTCACTGCACAAATTATAATTATTCACGACACATGCGATCTCCACATTTAAATTACTTTAATTTGTAATCATTCTATCCAACTAGGCCCGTGCCTTTATTCTCAAAGATTATTATTAAACACGCCTTTACACATTACCAAATGTTAATGTATTACTTCGACACTTGTACATATTATTATTATTTTGTCCGCTGGCGAACTTCGCGATATTTACACACAAATCAATGGACTTCATTCCGTCCCACAACAATTTAAATCACTTGGCAATCCTACCTCTGGATTATCTTAACAACATGCCTTAATATCTATAAAAGTTCCGATAACGGAAAAACACTTTGGAAGCACTTCTAAATGAATATTAACATTATCTTTACGTGAAACGTGCTCCATATCATAGCAAACAACTCAAGCACTTGAATGAACAACTCAACCCTACTATACTCTATTTAATAATCAAAATTATGATGAGTGCTTGATCTAATCTACATATTGATTTGTCCCTTTGTCTATCTATCTTTGAACTTATACGAGCCGTAACGGCTCGTTTCACAATCAAGTTACCATGATAAAATAATATGATTTCCTCCCCCTAACGATAGCAATCTATAAATATATTAAAAGGTACTCAACTCTGCCATTGTAGTCTGCTAAAACCGGACGAGAAGCCATAGCCCCTCCGGTTTTTAGCAATGCATTCCACTAGTATTCATGCCAGCTTGAAGAATTAATCCTTGACCCTTTTCAACTTTACACATTTCGAATAAAAACAAATAAATTAACTGTTGCACTTAGGCATAATTTCCACCCTAAATTCTATTCACAAATTTTACACTCTCGGCCTTGTATCTAGCCCACTTAATGTAGATATACATTCTTCATTCCTTTCCCGGACACTAGGAACATGGGATACCTCGGGTTTCCCTTTACAACGGCCCGTGCGCGCACTTGAATTTCCCGTCTCACGTTCGTGTAGCTGACCAGGTATCAGTTTAGAATCGACTGTTTACTAGGTGACATAAACACTCGTGACCGTTCTCATGTCACGCACTTCCGAATCTGTTGGTAGAATCTCACACTCCGTAAGTTAGGCTTTACTGAGTCCTGTCTATTTAAAACACTTCATACTAGTAGACTGCTCAAGACTGTAATATCAGCTACATCACGTCATGAATCACTGTACTATGTAACTATATAATACTTCGAACTCTACTCCACGAGTAAGTACCCACTCGCACCCCTGGCGTAGTCACGGCTCGAACGCTTTGTCAAAAGTAGTTACGCACCACTGGCGTGGTGACCGCTCGAACACAATATCAGAAGTACTTTCGAGTCCTTGTCTACGACCTCATATTTATACTTTATCCCCTCTCTTCCGAGTTCAACGGAGGTCATCTTGTGACGCACAGTCCCGATATCTTCATACGACAGTTTGCGGTTTGGCCCGTGGCTTTAATATATGATCCAATGATGTAATTATGTTCTCAAATGCTCTATACCAATTCTCAACTATTATCGTTCACTGGTAATGGATATATTCGCGAATTTAGCTGCCGTATCCCGGCTCGGGGTTTCGCGCTCTTTTGTGGCTTCCTTTGCCTTCAGCCAATCAACGAATAGCGTCCATGAATTCTCAGAATTACACCATGCAATCTCCCGCAATTATTAACTTTTTATAAGTTTTATGGTATAGTAAGGCTCCTAAATTCCACTTTATTCTGAATCGATACTTCACTTTTTTCTATCAGTTTAATCCACGGAGTTAGCCTCGCTAGTGCTTCTTACAATACGAAGTTGTCGCCTTGCTTTGGTCAAGTGAATTTTTCCATTGGTCCACCTTAACCACGTGACCGGGAAGGCTCATATTTTTTTCTTCCAGTGCCAACCCCGTGTTCCACTCCCGCTAGTTACATGGAGATACCTCGCCATCATTTCTCAGAAATTTGCATCCGGCTCCCTGCGCTGTTGCTACTACCAAGACTGCCCGGGGCTAGGAAAACTTTGGCAACAAGTTATCCTCTCTCTTTCCACGTTGTCACAATTTTCTGAGAAACCTAATTCTGTCCCTCATTGTGTTTGTTAATCTCACTGAAGACAACATTCTGTGGTATGGTGAAACCTGCCATCTCGGCCTGGCCTGTTCTTACTGTATGTACAGTAAGATACTATTTATTCTGAACATGAAATATATATTCCTCAATAATTCATCATAATTACAATTGCATGACGCTGATCACACCCCCACCAGGGTGCAATATATGCCATGAATCCTGCACGAGAAAAATATAATCTTCGCTTGGATTTCTGAACACGCGGGATAAATGAAAATGTACAGGGTTATTCACCTAACATGTTACACGAAAATAACTTCTAAATCGCTAAAGATATCGGCATTCTGTTTTCAAATTCGTAAATGGTAATCAGGGCCTTGTAAAATAACGTGCTACTTAGTCTCACGGGGTGATTAATAACCGAGATATTGCTACTAACTCCATATTTTTAAATAGAACGTAACAAATTTATACAGCTGGCCTAAAAGTTCAACTGCATACAAGTTCAAATATGTAAGTATTTTCAAAATCGGACAAGTACTTTTTGAGACATAAATAAGAACAGCATGCGCGGTTTCACATGCGAGGACGAGTTCGACTGCGCTAGCGAGAGGACGTACGTGCCTATCGCTCCACTGTCCCTCTCCTCTCACCGAGACCTTACAGACTTCGAGAGGTTACACTACCTGCCCCAACCGGTTACCGCTTCTCGGTACCTAGGGTTAGATAGGGAATCTGTGGACCAGGGACCCGCTTAACAACGGATAATGCCGCGCCCACTAGCTCGTATTAGAATGTCCCCACACCAACACACACGGAACCAGGCTCGTAATTCCCAAAAGAGCAATAAATCGCATCGGAAAGAGCAATTTGTCGGCGAGCCGGGGACCATTACAGACACAATCGCCGAGCAACCAGAACGTCCAGAGGAGACCGAGAGTGTAGAGCCGCTGTTGTCACAGCGCTCTGACCAACCGGCTGTCTCCAATCTTACGGCGGAGAAAGAGACCCCCTCACGTCTCTACTCGACTGTGGCGACGCTGCACTCACAGCGCCTCAAGCTCAACACAACATATTCGTGGCTACAGTTTGAGGGCAGCCCCACAACAACGGCCGCTGGCAGGATTACTAAGCCAGCCTTTCTTAAGGCTGACACAAGCAGCCTTTTCACGCGATGCCCCAACCGGTCACAGACGACCCTCGCTCCGAACACTGACCCCGTAGAGCAGGAAATTAACGTGACAGATAGTGTTTCACTCACGAAACACTATATTCTACACATGGCAAGGATACATAGCACTGACACTAACACAAACACCCCCTCGACAGCTAACCGGAGCTTAAGCTCACATCTCCCAGTCCAACCAGTGCCGGGCCGCGCGGAACGCTGTATAGCAGAGCCAGCGGCCAGCCTGGCGAAACCTGGGGGCGGCGCACCGACCGGCCCGGTGGCCCAAGGGGCCAAACACAACACGGAGAGCACCTCTTCTCCCAATGCAATCCACCCCCTCCTACCTAACCTGGTGGTCGTACTGCCAGACGTCGGGGAAGAGGGACCCAGTCCTGCAGGCCCGAGCGAAGAAGCGGCCCCCCAGGGAAGGAACATGGGGAAAAGAAACGGACTCGCCGAAAGGCGCCAACAAATGTCCAACCCTCCCCCAAGCAAGCCAGCAACTCAGACTCCGACTCGGACGAGGCTAAACTGGTGATGGACCTATCAAGTTCATCCCAGGAGGCCGATTCCGAAAGCTCGGAGGGAGAGGAGCAGCGCGAACAAGGGATGACCGAACCCGAGGTCCCAGCCACCCAGCCTGGAAATCAGGGTGACGGTTTTAGGGAGGCCAAAGGGAGGAAGAGAGGGAAGGGGAAAGGGAAAGAACCCCAGCCCCTGAGCCGCAAGGCTCAGAAAGGCGGGGTCGAAACCCGAGAACCCAGGCCGATAGCTCCACGGACACTACAAACGACACGTCTATGCCACCACCAAACACACACACGAGGCAGATATATCAGGAATTACCTCAACCAGCCACCCGTAAGGGGTATAAACCCCCACCCCTTACGGTCTACACAAACAACATTAAGCAGATCGAAATGGAGCTTCTCAAACAGCTGACACATGAGCAGAGAAATTACTATTTCTCTAAGCCGAGAATTAATGCGCACGAAGCAGTCCGGCTACATATATCTAGCTTTGAAAGCTACGAAATCGCTATACAAGTGCTGTAAAGATATTGCCCAACGCTACGGTTAAACGATTCGTAGTGAGAACGCCCAACAGCACATATGAGCCGGGAGATATCGGGCTAGCCATGCAAGCCCAGGGTATCAACGCTCTTACAGTGCACCGGATGCGAACAGGAAACAGACCAGCCAAAGGCTGTCTCTTCCTAGTTGCCGTGGCGGACACCCCAGGAGCAGACAATCTGAGGAAAATGGGGATGCTGGCGTATATGCTGATGACAGTCGAGACGTACCCCCCCCAGCCACTGGCCCACAATGCGGAGTGTGTCAGAGGCATGGGCATTCAGGAGCGGCCTGCCAGCTGGATCCCAGATGCCGCAGATGCGCCGCCTCCCACCTGTCTCGCAACTGCCCCCACGGCAGCGACCCCGCGTACTCTAAGTGCGCAAACTGCGGGGGGAAACAGGCGGCTAATTTCAGAGAATGTCCCAGCCGCAGGGACTACGAAGCCGCTTATCAAGGCAAAGGGCCAAACGGTGACAAGCGTGGCGACCCTAAAGCCCAAGCAGCCCGTCAGGCACAGGCGCTTCACGCAAGCAGAAAACAGGCCCGCCCGTCAGGCAAAAAGGGCTCTTCAGGTCCTGCAGGCCCTTCAGGCACAAAAGGCCGTAAACAAGACCATTCAGGGAAATTAGACCCTTCAGGTGGAGGCAAAACTAACTTGCAACCCCCAAGGACGGAGGGTATACACAACCCTGGGCCCTCAGCCCAAGCACCCCCCACCTGCGTCCAAAGTAAGACCTCCAGGAACAACTCTAAGAAGAAGGCCCTACCCCCAAAAACTACAAGGCAGGTTATGCCCACGCACGCTGCCCCCGAGCTGCCCCAGGGTTCCTCCGGGCCAGCTCCACCCCCGCAGGCAACCTGCCGCCAACAAACCAGCATCCGAGGCACCACCCTCATTGCCCGCCCCCAACACCACAACAACCTGACCCATCTCACCACATACACACAAATCACCAAGCCAGATACAACAGCCCGAGGGGGACACGGCAGGGAGAACATTCAAGGAAAGGGTAGAGGAAATCCTGAAAACCATCTTCCCGAACTTGAACCTCACTGCAATCATAACCTCTGCAGTTATGGTAACCAACTTGCTGCCCTTCCCCTGGCTGAGGGACCTGGCGAATGCGATATACGAACTCCTAACCCAAGATGGCTGAACAACCCAACGAGAATAATAATAATAATAATAATAATAATAATAATAATAATAATAATAATAATAACGATGACAACAACACGCACGGGCTTCGAGTACTAATATGGAACTGCCAGGGTGTTAGGTCCAGAAAATACGAACTCGAACCATTCCTAGTCGCGAACACTATTCATGTAGCACTCCTAACTGAAACGTTCCTCCCGCCGGGAAAGAAGTTCAACATAAGAGGCTACAAAATACACAGAAGCGATAAGGCCAACGGAGTTGGAGGGGTGGCAGTTCTGGTAAGGAAAGACATCAAACACATGGAGGTGGACATACCAGAACTGGTCGAACTGGAGGCATGCGGAATTGCCATGCCAGTCCGAGGAACACTCATAAATGTCATAGCGGCATACTCCAGACCGAAAAGCCTAAACACACAAGACATAGAAGCAGTATTAAGGCTAAATCGAAACACGATCCTAGGTGGAGACCTAAATTCGAAACACGCCAGCTGGGGCTGCCTGGAAACTAACTCAGAAGGCACAAGCCTGTACAACCACATGCTATCCCAGGGCTATGTGGTAACAGCCCCCAGCGAACCCATGTTCCTAGCGCCAAACGATCAGGTCGACGATATACTAGACATAGCCCTACTGCGACATAATCCTCAAGGGCATAGCATAACGGTTGTGAACGACCTAGGGTCGAGGCATCAACCAGTGATATCTACACTAAATAAAACCCCAGAGGAATATGAAAACAACCCCAAGCGCAGGCTCAACTATAAAGCAGGCAAATGGGGCAAATTCTAACATAAACTAGACACACTTCTACAGGGAAGCGAAGGCATGCTATTAGACAGCACATCCCTAATTGACAAAGCGGTCAAAACCCTAGTAGAAGCAATACAGGCAGCCGCAGCAGGGAGTATGCCAGAAAGCAAACACAAAGAATACCCACAGTTCGAAATACCAGGCCACATTAAGGCATTAATACGCCAGCGCAACAGCCATAGATGAACTCAACACAGAAATACAAACAAAACTACAGGAATGCAGGTCGCGAGAATGGAACAATAAACTCCGTGTATTCGACACGAACACCAGGCCAGTGTGGAACTTAGCGAGACACTTCACTCGTGAAACACACAGCATCCCTACTATCAAGGGACCTGACGGCCCGGTATATGAGAACCGCGATAAAGCGGAAGTCATAGCGGACTCTATCGAGGCGGCATTCACCCCGAACGAAATACCATCTGACCCTGCCTTCATCAGGCAAACCGAGGCAAAGGTAGCTGACTTCCTCGAAAACGCACCTAAGCCCGAGGTTAAGAGGACAAATATACACGAAATTAAGTGGATTATAGGTCATCTTAACCCCAAGAAGGCGCCTGGCCCAGACGAGATACAGAATGTTATAATTAAGAAATTAACACACAAAGCCCTAACACTACTTACCAGCATCTCCAATGCAATGTTCAGACCCCAATACTACCCTGAACAATGGAAAAGGACTAGGATACTCGTATTTGGAAAACCAGGCAAAGACAAGTCAGATCCAAATAATTACAGGCCCATCAGCCTTCTGGACGCCCTCAGTAAAGTATTCGAGAAAATTCTACTGAAAAGTTTAATAGGGCATATCAAGGAAAGAGAAATAATTCACAACGAGCAATTTGGCTTCAGGAACGGGCATTCTGACCCACAACTGCTCACGCGATTCATAGAACAAGCGACCATAGGTTTCAATAAACGAAGGGTTCGGTTTTCCTTGATATACAGAAAGCTTTTGAGAAAGTCTGGTATGAAGGCCTACTAGTGAAACTAATAGACCTCGAATTTCACCCAGGCTATATAAGGCTAATCAAATCCTATCTGGAGGGCCGAGAGTTCCAAGTAGACGTACACAACACGCTGTCAAGCACGCGAAGGATTAGAGCGGGCGTAGCCCAAGGGTGCCTTATTGGCCCAATGCTCTTCGTTCTATATAAAAATGACATGCCCACTACGGAACTCACTACCACACACCTCTATGCCGATGACACTGCTATCACAGTCCAACACCCACAACTGGCGTGCGCTCGGAAGAGGCTCCCAGTAGCACTACGAACTCTCGAGCCATGGCTAACGAAATGGCGCATCAAGGTAAATGTTGACAAGTGCCAAGCCGTGCTGTTCACTAGGAAGAACAGACGCACACGCACACCAGTCAACATAAAACCGCTAAAACTTTACAATCAGGATATAACATGGCATGACAAAGCCAAATACCTAGGAGTAGTCCTAGACCGAAAGCTCACCATGCTACACCACATCAAAGATATCCAAAGGAAAGCCCACATTAGACCCAGCCAGCTATACCATATACTGAAGAAGAAGGCCAGTATAAACACAAACGTAGCCATAAATATGTATAAGGCCTTAATTAGGCCAATAATCATGTACGCAGCCCCAGCATGGGGGTTCACTGCAAAGACGAACCTGGACAAGCTAGAGCGAATACAAAATAAATGCATTCGAGCAGCGTCCAAACTCCCTTTCGACACACCAATACGCCAACTACGCGATATTGCTAAAGTCAGCTCGATTAAGCGCCACATACGTAAACAAACACTAAGAATGTACACAAAATCGTGGGGTAATAAGATCAACCCGCCAATAAGCGGGATCGGACGCTATGACGTCGATCTTTACAAAAAGTGCTCCACACCGAAACACATTCTGTTCAGCCACAGGGTTAGGGGGACGAAGGGCCGATAGTTGGCTCCTCCCCAAGCTGACACCTAGACAACACTTAAACCCACACACTGCAGACAACATGTACCTATGTAAATATGTAAAAATGCTCCTATGATTACAGCTCTCTTTATCCCAGGGACCAGGCGAGGAAAGATTGATAAGCAACACAACACGAGGAGAAGACGATGGCAACGCAGCCAGACGGCCAAGGACGAATCAACTACCTCCGCCCCCCGAAAGAGATATGGGAGTGGAACACCAGCCCGCGCCCTATAACGAAGACAGCAGTACTAATAAAGTTATTTATTTCGTGTCTTTTACTATTAATTAGGTAGAGAACTTGACGTGAGTGCAGGCAAGCAAGCCGGCACTCCAAAGAGCACCTGTATATATATTATTGTTCTAATAATCCTAGCATAGTTGCAGATCTGCAGTGACAAGTGTGTTCCAACAACACCGCACAGAGGGACATCGCCAGGCGGAAGAAGAAGACAGCCCCTTGCACCAAGTAAGGTTTGGCTCTTAATCCTCCTCTCCAAGCGGAGACTTGGCGCCAGGGACCACTGGCTGCTGAGCAAAGGGACGAACCTGTGGCCCAGAGCCCAGACGCTAGGTGGACCCGATCCGACCCGGCAGTGACAAGTTGGACTGATCCCCATAATAGCAAACAATATCAAGGAAATGGTTATGACTGCATGACACATTTTCCTAACTAACACAACCTCTGGACTTCTCCAGCCCACATCCTTGCACGTGCTATCAAAAGATGTCAGGTTTTACACGTAAGCTCTTTCTCTTTCTGCCTATGTGGTTTTTCCCTGACCCTTCAATACCATACTTCAACACCACCTAACCAAACACAAACTCTTGCCGTGGTAGCGAGTCCAACTCGGAAACCGGCAGATACTCCTTGTATCACTTCTCACTCTTCCCTGCTATCTCTTTCTTCTTAGAATTTAATAGCATTTCGGAGTAGATTGAGTCGATGGTCACGGCGGGGGAGCGGGCTACGGGGGCCCCCCCTAAAAAAAAGTTTTCACATGCCGCATTAGACGGCGTGCAGTCGGGCAAGGACATACTGACTTGCAAGCAGTTTCCTGGGAGTGAGTTCAGCCTCAGAACGGATACCAGGCATGTATTGTAAACATAATGTGATGTACCGAAGCTAGGAAAACAACAGATGGGAAATCTGCCACCTGGGCGACTGCCCTAAATGCATATAAGTATTGACTGATTGATTGATTGATTGATTGATTGATTGATTGATTGATTGATTGATTGATTGATTGATTGATTGATTGATTGATTGATACCGTAAGATACCATGGGTGTACAAAGTTATTGTATGACTGGCAAACACACAACGGGTAAGGGAGATTAATACTTTTTTTGTTTCGTTTTGTTTCGTTTCGTTTTGACATCCATGTGTAATAGGCTGCGCTTAGTTTAGCGTCTTTCCCTACGGATGGGAATGGGAAGGATTTGGAAAGGACGTCGGTCGTGGCCTACCCCAAAGGTACCTATCCGGTATTTGCCTGGTGTTGAACATGGGACTCCATGCAAATCACATTCATGTTGGGAGAGGCAAGACTCGAACCTGCGCTCTCCCGAATGCAGAACAGTCTGTCGAGCTTTTTAATCACGTGTAGCGGCTAGCATTCGTAGCTGTCGCCGCGGTGGTCCGGGTTAAATTCCCGGCTCTGATAAGCCATTTAATTCTGGTTGGAGGGCTGGAACGGGGTACACTCAGCTCCGTGAGGCAAAAACGGCGAAGAGGTGGATTCGGTACCCATCTCACCTATCCTGGAAGTGTTCCTGTGGTTTCCCTACGCTACTCCAAGCAAATGTCGGGATGGTTCCTTACTTACTACAACGGCCGTCTCCGTCCCAATTCTTCATCTGAATTACAAATACAGTATACTACTACAGGCACCACAATAACACAGGTTATCAGACACATTCTAACACACATACAGTACACACACCCTCAAGCACATGGGGCTACACGACCACGATGTCCAAGCCCCGGAAATGAAATGACAACAACTATTCTCTGTACCCCCGAACAATAAGATGCATTACTAAAAGTGCGACCGTATAAGCATTACTGTTCTGGAGTAAACTTAGTGTTTGAAAGTGTGGATTTTGTCATGCAATCGCAGTGTGAATGACACACGTCCTGCAAACAAATGGAAATAGTAAGATAAAGTAGTGTAGCTGCTATTAGAGGGCGTAGGAGGGGAAGGTCTTGTCCGCCCTGTTCTCCTGGAAAACGTACCCTTTAACATACGACAGGATATGTGGTTCCAGCACGACGGTTCTTGTGCCCACTATTCGCTTGTGGCCAGCAAGTCTTAAAAGAGATATTCCCCGGTCGATTGATCGGACGTGGAGGCCCCATCAGGTGGCCAGCACGGTCACTTGATTTGTCACCGCTGAACGTTTTCCTCAGGGGTACGTGCACGGACATAGTCTACGCGTAAGCTCCAGCAACACCACAGGATCTCAAGCGACATATCATCGCAACATGTGCTGAAATGTCGAGGGAAACTCTTTGGTCTGTGACATCATCCCTCGCGACACGACTGCAAATGTGCATTGCCGTTAATGGTCAATATTTCGACCACATAATTAAATAGACACAATGTGTATGCGGATTACTTAGACGCAGTCCGGCTCCATGACTAAATGGTTAGCGTGCTGGCTTTTGATCACAGGGGTCCCGGGTTCGATTCCTGGAAGGGTCGGGAATTTTAAGCATAATTGGTTAATTTCGCTGGCACGAGGCCTGGGTATATGTGTCGTCTTCATCATCATTTCATCCTCATCACCACGCGCAGGTCACCTAGAGCGTCAAATCAAATCAAAAGACCTGCACCTGGCAAGCCGAACTTGTCCTCGGACACTCCCGGCACCAAAAGCCGTACGCCATTTAATTTTTTACTGAGACGCAAGTATTCAAACATCACCCACCTCGTATCTTTATTGCTGTGATAATTCTGTCTCTAGCCAATCAACGATTGCCCACGAATGGCTTTGCGACATAAAGTACTGAACTCGTTGCCAACACGGTCTCTACATACAAAATGCCAAAATGCCCGCCTCAAAACAATTACACTGACGAGACGTTGTTATGTTCCCATTCCTACGCCCTTAGGATCATTTCCAATGAAGTCCACCTCGGACATTATTCATTTGCTTTTCTGGAAGGAGCTCTTCCGGTGTTTTGTGTTGTGATTATTTCTCAACTGATACAGTAGTATGTACTGTACACTAAAACCAGTGACAGTTATAGTTTTCGTTATGTTCCTTTCAAGGCAAAGTACTTACTTTATTCCTTTTAAACACATCAACCCTCCGTATCCTGTCATGACTTCGCTTGTCATACACGCTTTACAAACCCATCACATGTGTACGAGGTGCTTACATGCCTGGTATCCATTCTGTGGCTGAACGCACTCCCAGAAAACTGCTTGCTAGTCAATATGTGCTTGCCCGACTTCACGCCGTCTGATGCGGCATGCAAAACCGCACATGCTGTTCTTATTTATATCTCAAAAAGTACTTGTCCGATTTTTAAAATACTTATATATTTGAACTTGCACGCAGGTGAACTTTTAGCCCAACTGTATGAATTTGTGCCGTTCCATTTAAAAATATGGAATTAGTATCAATATCTCGGTTATTAATCACCCCATGACAATAAGTGACAAGTTGTTTTACAAGTCCATGGGTACCATTTACGAATATGAAAACAGAATGCCCATATCTTTAATCGTTTAGTTATTTGCGGGTAAATTAGCAAATGAAGCCGTAGATGGTTTTGGGGTAAAGTATTTTATCGCTGTTCCACGTACGGATGTATGGGAAGAACTCTAAATATAACAAAAGAGGAATATCGCACACAGAGTTCGATTCCGAAACGACCAGGGTTCGAGACAGGAAAATATACGACACGACATATCACAAATTAATACATTTACGTGTAAATCACACATGTAGACCAGTACATCGTTTTCGAATCATAATCCGGGATAACAATTTGTGTCACTGCAATGAAGGCATAGGAGACATAAACCACCTTATTTTTTAATGTCTCTTATATGAATTTGTAGGAACTAGTTTCATAAATTCATTAAGAGCAATAGGTATGAAATTACATTTAAATTCATCTTGATTAGTATGTAATCCTACGTGGCAGATTGCGACAGCTATTACACAATATTTAGATGAGGGTAAATTTTATATATGATTGTGCTAATATTTCCCTTATGTTTGACCAGGTCGGTTTGCTTGTAGAGTCTCCGTACCGGGCGAGTTGGCCGTGCGCGTAGAGGCGCGCGGCTGTGAGCTTGCATCCGGGAGATAGTAGGTTCGAATCCCACTATCGGGAGCCCTGAAGATGGTTTTCCGTGGTTTCCCATTTTCACACCAGGCAAATGCTGGGGCTGTACCTTAATTAAGGCCACGGTCGCTTCCTTCCAACTCCTATGCCTTTCCTATCCCATCGCCGCCATAAGACCTATCTGTGTCGGTGCGACGTAAAGCCCCTAGCAAAAAAAGTATCCGTACAGGTCAATGTAGTGAAGACTTGTACCGGTACCTTTGTATCCCTGTGCAATCCCTATGCCTTTTTTCTGTTGCCAACTTGTAAATATAAGTCCCAGTGTGTTGTACAGCTAGAGAGATAGAACCCGCAATGTTTCGTAACAGTGATTTAGAACATAACCTACAGTACATACAAGACCTAACTTCAAGAGAATATTTTAAAAACTACGGTTCGAGAAGTTACTGTGTTATCAAAAACTTTGGGGACTGGTCAGAGAGCTCCGGCTGAAACGAATTAAAAACGAAACAGAAGGAGAATCACTCGGTTTTGTAATGAAAAGTGAAGATATACTTACAAATAGGTGTTCAATGTGTTTTGAACATATGTACTAGTGTAGTACACGGTCTAATTTCTCACTATCCTCCAGTTATGCCATGGTGATGAGAAATTGTCACCAGGAAGATCTGATCGAAGCGAAGATGAATAATACTAATTATCTTAATGAAATGGTGCATGGCTTTCAGTGTCGGGAGTGCCCGAGGACACGTTCGGCTTGCCAGGTGCAGGTCGTTTTTTATTTCACGCCCGCAGGCAGCTTGCGCGTCGTGATGAGGATGAAATGTTGATGAAGACGGCACATACACCCAGCCCCCGTGCCAGCGACCCTGCCGGAAATCGACCCCGGGACCCCTGTGACCAAAGGCCAGCACGCTAACCATTTAGCCATGGAGCCGGACATTTATTTGAGTGCATGAAGATTTGAGGGTAGGAGTCAGGCGTTGCATGTAAGAAAATGAACGGAATTAGTGCCAGAAACTAGCAGGTTTCACAGGTTAGATAGTAGACGACTGGGTTCGAATTCTGTAGCATTGAATATATTACGAAATGTTATTTTGTTGATGGGATTGCCCGGAGCACTAGTTATGTACATTCGAGCCCGGTGTCCAATATATCGTCTTGCGCACTGAAGCATTCCAGGTGTAATTGGCCGGCCAGCTTCTGGTCGGGGTTTTCCGGCGTTTGAGTGTAAACGACGTTATTCAAAGGCCCCCAGAAGAGAAGTTTAACGACGTTAAATCGGGTGATATGCGGGCCAAGAAACAGGGACTGCTCGTCCTATCCATTTCCCTGCCAGTTCCTCGTTCAGATGGTTACGAACTGTTGCAACTACATCTTCAAACGATCGTGCAAGGGCACATCCTCCAGCAGCAGTGGGAGTTCCTGATGCAGAAGGTGCAGGTAGCGTGGCCCCGTCCAATGGCCCTCAATGAAATAAGGTCCAATCAGGCGATACCCCAAGATTCCACGCCACACATTCACTCCCCATCGTATTGAGGGGCCGCCTGTCGCAGCCAGTGAGGATTGTCCGGACTCCTATAGTGCACGTTGTGGCGATTGCCGTTCCCATTATCTTGGAAGCGCGATTCTTCCAAGGACAAGATGAGCGATACGAATACTGTACCATTGTTCGGCCTGTCTAATAGCCATCGACAGAACTCCGTTCGAGATTCGAAATCCCGCCCATGGAGCTCTTGGTGTAGCTCAAGGAGGCATGAGTGAAATTCATGCAGTATTCGCCAGACGGACGGCTGGCTGGTGTTCACCTGTTGTGCAGTCGTCCTTGTACTGATGTGGGGATTATTACGAGCTGCCTCTAGAACGGCCTCGTTTGATTCAGCCGATGTAACGGGCTTATGGCGGTCTGGAGAATAATTGGAAATCACGACTGTTTCCCTTATGCGTCTTTCTACACGGAGGAATGTCGTAGCAACCGCTTGTCGCTCAGTAGCAGCGATTGGGAAGTAGAAGTGGGTGGGGGTGGGGGGCACACAAGAAATTTACCCGAGATTGTGGGATTCAGCGGACGCCTGGGGGTTGGGGGGTGGGGTGTAATGCACATCAAGAAGACTAACGGCGTTAAATCGGGTGATTTTCAGGCCAAGAAGCAGGGCCTCCTCGTCCTATCCATTTCCCTGGCAGTTTCTCGTTCAGATGGTTACGAACAGCAAATGCCGGGATGGCACCAGTAGTGGAGCTGTGACAGTTCAAAATCGCTGCGCCAGCATTTTTTTCGTTGAGTCAGCACCCGAAGTCTAGTAGTGTAGCAATGCGAGATCTGACCCGAGGTTATTGAACCCTAGTATAGTAGGTGTGCAATGCCGATTGCGGATTTTGCATAAGAGAGCGAACCTAACCTCACAGTCGCTATCTTGAGGGGCCTAACCCCACTTTAACGGCTAGCTGCCCTTCCCGACGCCTAGGAGAGCGAGCCTAACCTCACATCCGCCATTTTGATGGGCTTAACCTTAGTCTTACGGCAAGATGTCCTTCCCGACTCCAATTGCGCATGATGGCGGCTATACACAGCTCCTTATGAGACGGCAACATTGCGGCTATACATAGGTTCTTATGGAGAAAGATGTCGCCATGGGCGATTGCACAATATGGCGGCTATACATTAGCTCTTATGGAGAAAAATGACGGCCATGGACTATTGCACAAGATGGCGGCTATACATGGGCTCTTATGGAGAAAGATAACGGCCATCGGCGATTGCACAAGATGGCGGCTATACATAGGTTCTTATCGAGAAAGATGACGGCCATGGGCGATTGCACAATATGGTGGCCCTGCATGAGCTCTTGTGGAGAAAGAAGACGGCCATGGGCAATTGCACAAGATGGCGGCTGTAAACAGGCTCTTTTGAGACTAACTCCTAGGACTAGGACCTGGGTCAGAAGTTACTGTGCAAGATGGCGGTTATACATAAGCTCTTAGGAGACGGCCCAGGGGCGCTTGTCCAAGCTGGCGGCTATACACAAGCTCTAATGAAGGAAGCTGGCCCAGGGGCTACTGCGCAAGATGGTGGCTATACATAGACTCTTTTGGAGAAAGCTGGTCTAGAGAAGACACAGGATTTAAGGAGATGGCCTAAGGGCGCTTGCGCAAGATAGCGGCTGTAAACATTCTCTTATGGAGAAATCTATCCTTGGGGCTACTGCGCAAGATGGCGGCTATACATAGGCCCTCATGGCCACCTCCTCCTCTGAAAGGACACAGCCGGCCTCGTCCTCCTCCTTATCCGTATAGCAAAAGTGCATGGGACACAGCCGCCCTCCTCCTCCTCATCCGTATACCAAAAGGCCTCCTCTACCTGGCAAAAGGGAAAATGTGCAAAAGGACACCTCTTCCTCATCTGTAGGGCAAAAGGGTAAAATATTTAGATTTAGATTTATTGAACCTCACAAGTTTCCACCCAATACATGGTTCAAATTTGGTATAGCCTAAACTACATACAATAAAAAACATCCAAATAAAATAAACTGACAATAAAGGGCAATCATTCCCCATATCCACTGCCATATGACCATGAACAACACTTATTAGTGATCCATAGACCTTGGCATGCAATTGGCATAAACGATAAAAACAGGGTAAATAAACAAAAGAAAATAATAATAACAACAACAACAATAATAATAATAATAATAATAATAATAATAATAATAATAATAATAATAATAATAATAATAATCAAGGAAAAGGAAACATGATTCTCCTTGGACATACCATGAAGTCCTTCGGATACTCCGGAAACGTGACCCTCAAGATGCAGGTCACCACAGTAGTCATCTTCCGCCCCTCATGGTATGTCCCATGCCAGCGATCTTCTTGTCCCTCCTGTCTCGTCACGCAAACCTTTGCACATTTCGTTCCTCACTTGACCCACTCTGTCTAGCTGATTCAAGACTTACATCACCAGCCGCTTATGTTATAATTTAATCCTTACACTACTACAAACTGTTACAGTTATCATATCTCACCATGCTTAATCTCATTTAAATACCCAGCCATTCTCCACATTATGTTTGCCATTACCAACTCCATAAAAAACCAACAATCACTTACCAAATACAGCTTACTCAAAATACCAACACCTATCTCCATATACCAACAGTCCCGCCTCATTCTCATCCTCTCTTTAATCATAAACACATTACACCAACAATTTCATCAGAATCACTCCTCCAAAACATATTCCCTCCATACTAATATCATCAACTCACCATTACTTCCACATCACAATTATCATCCACGTGCCACTCTAAACACGCCTCCAGAGCACATTTCACCAACAAATTATCATCACCTCATCCTACATTCACCATAAATCACCGATCACTTAATACCAAATACAGCTTATCCACTAAAGTCACACCATCCTATCCACTGTAATCTCTCCTCCTAACATATTAAATACAACTACTTTCTAACATTATTAGAGTTTTTGCTTCTTGTTACAATACCCTCATCATTTCTTTTTATTCCCCATTGGTCCCTTAAGCTGTTGTTCCTTCCTAAGCCCGACTTGCTTACTCTGCTCAAACACCGTTCAGTTCTCTGCCTGGGTACCTCTGCGTTGACCTTTTCACTCTGTACATCCCTTACTTCACTGCATTCACTTCTCTGATTATCCTCTTCACATGTTATGCCCGTAACTGTATCCCTAAACCTTCCTATTCTCACCCCATTGTCCACCGCACTTCCCTTTTCACTACTCACGATCACACTTTCACTAGGCTCCACTCTCTGTCTTTCTTCCTTTTCCTCCAGGTCCAGTAATTTGGTCACAGTCCAAATCCTTTTCCAGCAGCCATTTGTCACTACAAGTTCCTGTCCCCTGATAGAAGCTCCCAAACCTTGGAGTTTGGCCCGAATCATATGCGTCTTAAGAATTTTGGCATTCCTGATCCCTTCACTTCCCATGTCTCTCCTAATCCGTATTCTTTCCCTCTGTATATTACCCGCATTTCCCATCACTATATCGGCCATCAAAGTGGAAAACAGTTGCACTTTAATCGGTCTATTTCCTTTTACTTTCCCTATTCTCGCCGCATCGTCTATATCTACTCCACTGAAATTAATTTTCATTTTCCCCTGAATTAGGTCCCCCACTTTGTAAATTGTAAGCAGTTTGTCCTCCCTCTTCTCCTCAGGCACGCCATATATAAATAGGCATTTCATTCTCTGATTTCGTGTACTGATTTCTACTTCTGATATCAGCTTCAGCGTTTCCTCTTCTAGTCTTCTTATATTCTCCCTTGATAATGCCACTTCTTCGGTGTTGTTTCTCACTTTGGCTGTTGTGCCATCTGCCTTTTCTCGAAACCATTTCTTCATTTTCTAGAACTCCTTCGTTTGCTCTTGAATCAAATTTTTATGTTGCTCTTCAACCACCTCTTTTACAACTCCCTTGATTAGCTCCACGTCTTCCCAGCACATACTTCTGCTGGAGTTCGCCCCGGGGTTCAGTTCAACTCCTCCCATCCATAACATTACTGTAATTACTGCCGCTGTCAGCATCATCTCTTCCTTCATTCCCAATACCATTCTACTCCCTCCTAATTTCACTTCTTATATCTTCTTTCTCCCCAGCCATCTTCCTATTACTGCCCTATATTGTTCAATACCAATCATCTTCTTAATACTCCTCACTGCTTTCTTACACTCACCTCCGGCACTCCCCTCCACTACCGGGACCGTCTGCTTAATACGTCCTCGCTTGTCGAGCGCTTAGGCTATACTGCAAAAGGGTAAAAGAGCTCTTCTTCCTGGTAAAAGGGCAGCACCTATTTATTCTTAGGGCAAAAGGGTTTCTCTTCCTTGTCTGTTTGGCAAAAGGGAAAAAGGGCTTCCTGCTCCTAGCAAAAGGAAGAAAGGGTTCCTCTTTCTGGCAAGGGGCTCCTCCTCCAGAAAAAAAGTGCTCCCCTTCCTGGCAAAAGGGCTCTTTATCCTGGCAAAAAGGACAACATCTCCCCCTCACAGTTACTGAGGTTAGCTCAATTGCTTCTACTAAGGATAGATGCCTTCCTGAATTGATGACAAATTAGTGCAGATATGCTTACACTATATAGCATTGTTCTCGTCGCATAAGTTTCTCGATTGGTAAGGGAGCTGTAGGAGGACGATGTGGTAGGAAGAAGGTAATACTGTTTTCGATTACAATTAGCACGCAAAAATATAGTAGGATAAGCAAATGCTGCATCCGACAAGACAAAACAGGTTCAATCTAGTTACTGAATGCAATTGCAAAAGTATACAATTGATATGCTGTATTGATTATTAAACAGAAAAACTTTAATCGCTACTGTGCTGTATGTTTCTATTCGACAGGACAAAACAGGTTCAATACTGTTACAACTAGCATACACTAGAATTGCTTGTAGAATCAGCTAATGCTGTATGTCTTTATCCGACAAGACAAAACATGTTGACTATTAAGCAGAAAAACTTTTAAATCTACTGTGTTGTATGTCAGGGGCTGCCTGGCCGAGGCGGTAAAGGCGTGCTCGGTCCGCCCGGAAGGACGTGGGTTCGAACCCCCGTCAGGAAGTCGTAAAATTTAAGAAACGAGATTTCCATTTCCGGAGGTGCATATGGCCCTGAGGTTCACTCAGCCTACACCAAAAATGAGTACCAGGTTAATTCCTGGGGGCAAAGGCGGCCGGGCGTAGAGCTAACCACTCTACCCCCTCTCGTGCCGAGGTTAACAATGGTGTAAGCCTTTACCTACCACTCCTCCAAGGGCCTTCATGGCCTGCATGGAGGTGACTTTGCTTTGCTTTTGTGTTGTATGTTTCTATTCGACAAGACAATTTACAATTAGCACACACTAGAATTGATTGTAGAACAAGACAAAACATGTTGGCTATTGTTACGTGCTCCCGCTATATATGTGTTTTTTCTTACCTTGTGCATATTTCTTTGCTCCTATAGACATTGAACTGCTACGTTTTCCGTCCATCTGCTGCCTTGTCTGCCTTACGACTGTTGTGCTCGCTCCCGCTCTCCGCGCCACCCCCCCTGACGTCACCTATTTCCAGTACATTCCACCCCTGCCCTCTCCGGCCTATATTAACTCGCCGCTTCGCCTTGATCGGCGATCAGGTGTGTGTTTCATGTTGCTGTAAGCAGTGGGAGTTTATACCGTTTCGCGCTGCTGGTCCGTGCTGGTTTTAAAACCAGTGTGGACCTTTCTTCTTCTGGCTGGGTGAGCAGACTCATATTTTATCATGTTTTCATGTTAACATCTTTCTTGCTCCTGGTAGACTTTGTTACGATTATCAACTTCGAACCTTGGTCTCTTTTGGACTTAACTGCGATATGGAGCACTTCCCTCACTTCTGTGAAGGTTAACAACGGTGATGAGGGAGTTATGATTGGCAGACTAACAAGTGACTTGGAACTTTACTCATGTGTTGAAATGAACCTTATTTTGAACTGGGTATTCGCAGCCTGATCCCTGCCTGTTCTATCACACCTTTACCTGTGTTACTGTTTTTTCTTATCCTTTCCCTTGCTCTCTTTCTTCTCGGGTTTTGCCTTTATCACTTCCTATTCTCCTTTTTCTAATGAGAAATTGTAATGGTACTAAATGGTTAATCGTGGTCTGCGAATCTGATAGGTGTTCTTTCCATTCAATTGTTTAAAATGGTACCGATCTTGTTCTTTGAATTTAAATTAATTCAGTTCGGGGGATTAATATAATATATATAATAATAAATGTGTTGTTGTATCTTGGCATCCCAAAGCTTACGGAATGTATCATTCCTTTTGAATAACAATTAATAGGACCCCTTTTTCTAAAATATCTTCATGGCACGTTCTTGCTACGATGTTGGTATCATTGTGATATTTGGATCTAGTCATCTGTGTGCTACTATAAATGTACTTGTACATATAGCCATGTTTAACTTTATCTTATGTAATTACTACTACTCTTGTACCTGTGAAATACCAAAGATACCGTAATGAATTCAATTACCATGTACCATGTCTGTAAGTCCTTTCTCTTGATACCATTGTAATATATGTCTTGCTTTCTTAAAACTTGCTCCCTTGAGTTTTATTATTTATTTGATATCCCTTCCACATTAATTCTAATGCTCCTACCACGGAACACTTCTAGGAAAGGGCCTCGCTTTGTGTTCTGCGCACTGTATTTGTGATGCATTGTATATTGCCTCGTGCACGCTTCCTTCTGCTCTGCTTGGCCTGTCAGCTAAATATTGTTCTCTACCTTATGATTGAGGGAAATTCTCCCCTCCTTTTCGATTGAAATTGTGTTTAAACTGATCTATCTAAAAGATACGTAACAAATGGTAGCAGCTGTTTTCGGTTTTAGTGTCTTCATTTTCTATTTCCTTGGTTGTCTTTGTTTTCTTTATCATGGCCTGTTTCTCTGATAACTTCCCATTAGGAGAAGATTCCCTTTTATTATTTTCCCCGATACCACATAATTTATCGTTACCTAATCATCCTGTACAAGATTTAATTTCCTTTTCTTCTTCTTCTTCTCCTTCTATATACCCTTCTTCAACTAATTATACACCTGATCTCTTATCTGACGATATTAAACCTCCTTTGCAAGAACACCCTATGGCTCCCTCTCCCCCTGTCTATTCTCATCCTCCTGTACCTTCTACTATCTCGGTTGACAGATCCCTAAATGTTCAAATTATCAAACAGTCACTACTTCAAGTTCCACAACTACTAGCGACAGACCCTCGTAGCCTTACTATTTGGTTGTTTTCAGTTCGTAAATTTTTAAACATAAAGGTCGCTTCTTTTCCGCAATTAATCGGCCTTCTCTCTACTAAGACTACCGGTTTTTCTACCCTTTGGCAAGACAACATGCCCATTTTCTCTAACTGGTATGAATTAAGGCACGCTATACATAACTATTTTTTACCACTTGAAGTTCGGTATATGTTAAGTATTGAATTCATTCGACGTCACCACTTACCGAATGAACCTGCCCATGATTATTTAGATTCAATCATCACTTATAGTGACGTCTTGAATGTCTCCTATACTACTTCTGAATTGATCTCCATTATACAGTTCTATGCCGCTCCATCATTTCGCATGCTCTTCAATGCACTCGCTCACCCGGTTTCTCTTTTTCAACTCTATAATTTAGCACATCAACATACAATTAATTCTTTTGGTGACCTTTCATATTACGCGTCCGTTCCTCCACCAGCCATTTCCTCCACCCTGTCACATCCCTCTTTGCCTTCTGTTCCCCCCCCCCCCGTGTTCGCCCTTCTGTAACTTGCTTCCGTTGTAAATTACGTGGCCATATTGCTCGAGATTGTAGTACTCGGCTTTCGGGAAACGCCTTCCACCCGCGTCGTTAGGCAGTAGACGTTTATTGGGGAAAAATCTGCCGTTCGTCACTCAATCTACCTCTTTGACACCACCTTCCCAATTCACTACTGATTGTGCCTCATTTTTACCTCCTACCTGTCATGTTCGTGTAACTGCTAATAATCTTCCATCGGTTGCTTTACTTGACTCAGATGCGGTTATTTCTCTTATTCGTTTCCAGTTTTATGAATCTTTAACAGAAAAATCCTCACTTACATTATCTTCCATCTTCCACTCGATGTCTTTCTGTTTCTAATCAACCCTTGGATGTTATTGGTACTACCTCATTGCATATCAAAATGCAACATTTTTCTTGGCCGTTCACCCTTCAGGTCCTAAAAGACTTATCATTCCCTATCATTTTGGGTTATGATTTTTTTTCTCATACCGGTCTTCTTCTTGATTCGGCACATTCTCAAGTTTTTTCCTTCTTCTGACAAGTCTGTTCCTTTAATTCACATCCTTGATTATCCTTCTGTTTCACATTTCTTTTCTCCTAGTATTAATTCATCTCATTCCGATCAGGTTCAAGCCTTATTCACTGAGTTCTCTGACGTCATCACCCCCACCTTGGGTACTGTAAAAAAAATTTCTGCACATATTGATCTCACAGATTCTACTCCCGTTCGTTCTTCCCCTTATTTCCTCAGCCCTCCACAAATGAAGGTCTTGAATCAGTTAATTGAGAAAATGTTGCAAGATAATACCATTATTCCCTCATCTTCCAATTATGCGTCTCCTGCCTTTATTGTTGACAAGCCCGATGGCTCTGCGAGCTTTATTGTAGACTATAGCAAGCTCAATAATAAGATACCCTATGATGCTTATCCTATGCCTAAACTTAACTCAGCTTTTCAATATTTTTCGGGTTCTAAATTCTTTACGATTTTTGATCTTAATTGCGCCTATAATCAGCTTCCTTTGGACGATATTAGTTCTCGGTATACTGCATTTATTACTCCCAATGGTTTGTATCAATTCAAAAAAGTTCCCTTTGGTTTGAATTTAGGTTCTCAGATAATGGAACGCTTTGTGGATTCTTTATTTTCTGATATTAAGTATAAATATTGGTTTCCTTTCATTGATGACATTCTGATTTATTCACCCGATCTTCAATCTTATTTGTCCCACGTTCGTGAAGTCCTCACTTGTCTTCGCAACGTTGGCTTAACTGTAAATCCCTCTAAAATTTTGATTGCACAAACTTCTATTAAATTTCTCGGGCATATTTTAAGTTCGCAAGGTATTGCCGTTGATCCCGAGCGAGTCTCTGCTATTCATAAAATCCCACCTCCGGCTAACTTAAAACATCTACGTTCCTTTTTGGGGGTGGTTGGGTTTTATGCTAAGTACATCCCTAATTTTTCTTCTATTTCTGAACCATTAAATTTTCTTAAAAGGTGTTAAATTTCAGTGGTCCTCCCGTCAACAAAATGCATTCGATCTTTTGAAATTAAAATAATCTCATGCCCCTCTTCTACAAATTCCCGATTTTAATGTAGTTTTCGAACTATCTACTGATGCTTCTGACGTTGCTATCGGTGCTGTCCTACAACAAACCCTCAATGGTCAGACTCTTCCCATTGCATATTTCAGTCATATATTGTCTTCTGTAGAACGTAAATATTCCACGTATGAAAAAGAAGCCCTTGCACTTATCCTTTCCATTGAACATTTCGCTGATTACCTTGACCATCGCGAATTCATTGTGAGCACCGTTAATCAGGCTCTTTCTTTGCTTCTTCATAATGCACCAAGGATTGGTCGCACGGGTCGCTGGTTGCTTGGATTGTTTCGATTCAAGTTCTCTCTCAAATTCGTTTCTGGATATAAAAATTCTGTGGCTGATGCTCTTTCCCTTCTCTTTGAAGACCATCACCTTCAGGGTTCTGAAATAGATTCCATTCCTATTAAGTCCGTCATTTCTGTTTCATCTCTTACTAATTTTCCCCTTTCGTTTCAATCTTGTTTGCAACATCAGCAGCTTGAGCCGTACTGCCAACAACTTTCTCGCGACCTCTCGTCTCAAAATGATTCTGGTCCATTCCGTTTCCAAAAACAATTACTCATTTTTAAACCTACCCCCAAGGCTACTCCTCGGCTTGTTCTTCCTTCTATTCTACGCTCGATGGTTTTTCAATATTTTCATGATTCCCCTGTTGGAGGCCATTTCGGTAGAGCCAAGCCCTATGCCCGCCTTGCCTCTCAATTTTTTTGGCCCCTCGTGCGCAAAGATATTTTCTCATGGGTCCGTTCTTATTGCCTCCTGTCAGAAACACAAGCCTTTAAATCATTTTCCTTATGGAATCTATGCTGCCTCTCCTGCTACCTATCCTTCCGAAAAGTTCTATATTGATATTGTTGGCCCTATTGTTAAATCCTCTAAATCAAATTCTTATATTTCACGTTATTGGATGGCTTTTCTAAATTTCTTATTGTTCGTCCTTTGCGAAATATTTCTTCACAAATTATCATTAATCTTTTGTCCAATCACATTTTTCCTATTACTGGTCTCCCTAAGGTTCTCGTTTCTGATAACTCATCGATTTTTACTTCTAAACCTTTTTATAATTTTTGCTTCTCCTTGGGTATTAAAAAGATCTGCACCTATCCTTATCACCCTCAAGCTAATATGGTTGAACGTTATCATCAGAATCTCAAAGCATTTTTATTCATCTTTCATTCCCATGATCATAAATCATGGGATTCTGAACTTCCGTATATTGTTCTAGCCTTAAACTCTACCATAAACATTTCTACATCTCATACCCTAGCTAAACTTTTTTTAGGTAGGGAGCTTGATACCCCTCTTTCTCTTACTTGGGATTTACCTTCCCTTTTGGATACTCCCTCTGATCGCCTCAACCATTCTCAGTTACAACTCGCCTATCAAAAGCTTCTTCAGGCCAGGGAGGTACACAAAAAAGCTTGTAATTCTCGTGTTGCAATCCCCAAATTCAAGTTGTTTGATCTAGTTCTGCTCAAAAATCATCCGGTTAGTTCTGCATCCCAAAATCTGTCGGCTAAACTTACTCCTCTTTGGCTCGGTCCTTTTCGGATTCTTTCTTTTCCTTCTCCTAATACTGCCCAGCTTCAATCTCTTCAATCCCCCACCGACCTGAAAAAGGCTCAATTTTTCACTCTTAAAACCATTTCATACCTATTCTCTTTCTCTTTTCCCCTCCCTTTTTATTTCTCTCCTAGGGTGGGAGATGGGTATAGATCAGGTCTGCTTCCCCCCCTCCTTTTTGCCTTTCTCTTCCTCTCTTATTGGTTTGCTGTCTATCACTCTCTTCTGTTATATTTGGTTAAATGTTTATGTCTCTGCTCACCCGGTCCTACTCCCACTGCTTAATCCCTCATTCCTGATCCTTCCCCCTTTTTTAATATTTTTATTGGATATGTCATTTCTTGCTCATCCCCTTTGGGGTAATATTTCTTAATTAATATATTACTTTTATTAGAAATTCTTTATTTTTAGCAGACCACAAATATTATGTTTTATTGTAATCGATCCGGATCGTTTCCTTACTTTTCCCCCTTTCCCCGTTCCCCTTTTCTTTTCCTTTTCCTCTTCTCCTTATTCCCTTCCTACCTCACTTTCCACATTTTTTCTTCGTTCATGTTACTCATTTCTTTTCTGGTTTCCTTTCTTTCTTTGGCTGCAACCTCCAGCCTGCCTCCGAGATGGCGCCTCTTTGGAACAGCGTGAGATCAGCCTCATTTTCATCTTTTCGCCTCCTGCCTCATCTGCTCTACTTCGTGGGATCTGCGCCGTCTAACTACTTCATCTCCACTACATTGGATGCTTTTCCACCCTTGTCTCCATCTTCAACCACGTCGTGCTGTCTCGTCATCTCTTCAGCTCCAATCCTTCGGATATTTTCTGGGTGGTAGGAGTATGTTACGTGCTCCCGATATATATGTGTTTTTTCTTACCTTGTGCATATTTCTTCTCTCCTATAGACATTGAACTGCTACGTTTTCCGTCCATCTACTGTCTTGTCTGCCTTACGACTGTTGTGCTCGCTCCCCCTCTCCGCGCCACCCCCCTGACGTCTCCTATTTCCAGTACATTCCACCCCTGCCCTCTCCGGCCTATATTAACTCGCCGCTTCGCCTTGATCGGCGATCAGGTGTGTGTTTCATGTTGCTGTAAGCAGTGGGAGTTTATACCGTTTCGCGCTGCTGGTCCGTGCTGGTTTTAAAACCAGTGTGGACCTTTCTTCTTCTGGCTGGGTGAGCAGACTCATATTTTATCATGTTTTCATGTTAACATCTTTCTTGCTCCTGGTAGACTTTGTTACGATTATCAACTTCGAACCTTGGTCTCTTTTGGACTTAACTGCGATATGGAGCACTTCCCTCACTTCTGTGAAGGTTAACAACGGTGATGAGGGAGTTATGATTGGCAGACTAACAAGTGACTTGGTACTTTACTCATGTGTTGAAATGAACCTTATTTCGAACTGGGTATTCGCAGCCTGATCCCTGCCTGTTCTATCACACCTTTACCTGTGTTATTGTTTTTCCTTATCCTTTCCCTTGCTCTCTTTCTTCTTGGGTTTTGCCTTTATCACTTCCTATTCTCCTTTTTCTAATGAGAAATTGCAATGGTACTAAATGGTTAATCGTGGTCTGCGAATCTGATAGGTGTTCTTTCCATTCAATTGTTTAAAATGGTACCGATCTTGTTCTTTGAATTTAAATTAATTCAGTTCGGGGGATTAATATAATATATATAATAATAAATGCGTTGTTGTATCTTGGCATCCCAAAGCTTACGGAATGTATCATTCCTTTTGAATAACAATTAATAGGACCCCTTTTTCTGAAATATCTTCATGGCACGTTCTTGCTACGATGTTGGTATCATTGTGATATTTGGATCTAGTCATCTGTGTGCTACTATAAATGTACTTGTACATATAGCCATTTTTAACTTTATCTTATGTAATTTCTACTACTCTTGTACCTGTGAAATACCAAAGATACTGTAATGAATTCAATTACCATGTACCATGTCTGTAAGTCCTTTCTCTTGATACCATTGTAATATATGTCTTGCTTTCTTAAAACTTGCTCCCTTGAGTTTTATTATTTATTTGATGTCCCTCCCACATTAGTTCTAATGCCCCTACCACGGAACACCTCTAGGAAATGGCCTCGCTTTGTGTTCTGCGCACTGTATTTGTGATGAATTGCATATAGCCTCGTGCACGCTTCCTTCTGCTCTGCTTGGCCTGTCAGCTAAATATTGTTCTCTACCTTATGATTGAGGGAAATTCTCCCCTCCTTTTCGATTGAAATTGTGTTTAAACTGATCTATCTAAAAGACACGTAACACTATTAGTATTCAGAACAGAAAACTTATAACGCAAAGCATTATAAGATAAATCTCTCTGTTAGTACAAACGCACTTCTATGCAATTAGCGCGCATACATAAAATTGCAAAATGTTGTATATCTCTATCCGACGTATAGTTGTATTTCTTCTTAATTACTGCAGATAAAGTGATTACTACATAGCAGGCGATACCTTTGTTCTAAAGAGATCAATTTTGCGGGATTCGAACTCACGCAACAGAGAAAAATCTGTATAGTGATTTAGTTCCCGTAACAGAATAAAAACTCATACTACTGTGCAGATAAAATGATTATACTACTTAGCAGGGGATGCCTTCGTCCTACATCTTAATGTGTTAAGGAGAAAAATTATGGATTCAAACCCTGTTCTAACACTATAAAAATTTAATGATATTGAAAATTTGTGTACAAGGGAGAGGAATAGAAGTGTACTTTCTCTTAAATACATAATCACTACTCTTATGCAGTTAAAATGAGCTGTGAGAAGGATCGGAAATGTATATTGTTAACTTACCTTCATTTTAGGGACGGCTTAGTGTTCAGAACAGAAAACTTATAACGCAAAACATCATGAGATTCGAACTCTGCATTATGAGATTTACCTCTCTGTGTTACAAACGCACTTCTAAGCAATCAGCGCGCACACATAAAATTACAAATGTTGTATATCTCCATCCGACGTACTTCTCCTTTATTACTGCAGATAAAATTTTTTTACTACTTAACAAGGGATACTATGAAAAATCTTTGGCCTAAGGAGATGGATTTTTGCGTTATTCGAACACATGCAACAGAAAAAATCAGTGTATATTTCGAAGTCTGATTTAGTTAAAATAGAATATACATGGATACAAACCCTGTTCTCTTATCGCAAACACCATAAAGAAAAAATTATAGGATTCGAACTTAGATCCCAGGGGAGAGGAATTCATGTACTTCCTCATAAATCACTACTATACAGATAAATTAACGAAAGACAATACGATTTTCTGCAATTGTATCTTCTGTCGATATTCATATTAGAATTTTAAAACATCACAACGGCCTTTACTTACCATCTTCTTGTGATCCCGGAAATCGAACCCGTGATTACTGAATTGTGCAACTATAACGCTATAATCATTGCCAGAAGGGCATCTCCTAGTTAGCGGAACGACAGAAATTGAGGATAGATGTACTTCCTCTTAAAACAATAATCACTACTGCTACTATTGATGTGATTAGCGCGCACAAGCTATATGCTACTAAAAATCAAACCCCCAGCCACATAGTAGGATGGTATCGACACTTACAACAGACGTTTAGAACACACAATGTTTTAAATCGATCTACGAAATACAGAATTAAACGTTACATTTTCCTTAAAACAATATTATCAACACTACCACGAATAACATTACAGTTTGAACCGATCGTCTTATGATCCGGCGGCTAGCACGTCGCCAGCCCTACAGTCTAAAGTTGATTACAGCTAAGATACAACTTCTATTATTTGCCTGGTGCGAAAATGAGAAACTGCGGAGACGCATCTTCAGAGTGCGGTTCGAACCTGCCCGCTCCAAGCTGATAGCTACATGCAGTAGTATGTGAATAAACGTTAAAACAGCCATCACTGCCTACTATTACTGTACATCGTAAAACTACACACGCAGGCGTTGACGTGTAAATTATTAGCACTGCACAGTAGAAACTCACACATTTACCTGAGATTAACAATACTTACATATTGAAAGGGCAAAGAACAGATCTGCATTTAACACACAGTACATTCAAAGTACATATTTGCATGCAGTGAGCTGGCTGGCTCGCGGCCGGAAATAAGCGTTAAATTACTAATGACACAGCAGTGTGCGTCGACTCCATGTCGCGGCTCACAGAGCAATATTGTACCGAGTTAAGATTACGTGGATTTTAATTTGCCCGCCACCCCACGCATAAGGTGGCAACAGTGAGGTTTAGCCCCGTCCGGATGGCATCAGTGAGCTTAGCGATGTTCTGTTGTTTAAAATTCCGCGCCTACGTGGTTAAAGATGGCAGCTGTCATCTTAACAGGTGTCAAAATGCACGAGGATTTTAATTTCCACGCCACTACGTGCATAAGCTGGCAGCAACGAGGTTTGGCGCCGATAAGGTGTTCGCAGTGAGGTTAGCGATGCTCTATTGTTCTTAAAAGTGAGGTTAGTGTCCGTCAAATGAGCAAGTGGCCAAGCACGTGGCTTTGTTTACAAACAAGAGCACGTGGTCGTGACGTCACGGTCACGTGGTATGCGGCGTCAGCACGCGAAGTCAAAATCTACGCCCACGTGGTTAGAACTTGTCAAAAGCACGTGGATTTTAAATTCCGCGCTCTACGCCCCTAGGCCGTGAAATAAGAGCAGTCGCCATTTTGTGCAAGCGATCCTAGGACGTCTCATTAGAGCCTACGTATAGCCGCCATCTTGCGCAAGCGCTCCTACGCCGTCTCATAAGAGTCTATGTATAGCGCCGTCTTGCGCAAGCGCCCTTAGGCCGTCTTTGTATAGCCGCCATCTTGCGCAAGCGGCCTTCGGCCATCTCATAAGAGACTTTGTATAGCCGCCATAGTGCCCAAGTGCCCCTAGGCCGTCTCATAAGGAGCTGTGTATAGCAGCCATCTTGTGAAATTGGCGTCGGGAAGGGCATCTTGCTGTAAAACTAAGGTTAAGCCCTCAAGATGGCGGATGTGAGGTTAGGATCGCTCTCTTAGGCATCGGAAAGGGCAACTAGCATTTAAAATGAGGTTAGGCCCCCACAAGATAGCGACTGTGAGATTGGGCTCGCTCTCTTATGCAAAATCCGCAAATCGACTTTGTACACCTACTATACTAGGGTCAATGACCTCGGGTCAGAACCCGCATTGCTACACTACTAGATCTCGTGTGCTGACTCGGTAAAAGAAATGCTGACGCAGCGATTTTGAACTGTCACAGGTCCACTACTACCAGGGAGTTCTTGGTGTCGCTCAAGGAGGCATGAGTGAAATTCATGCTCATGCAGTATTCGCCAGACGGACGGATGGCTGGTGTTCACCTGTTGTGCAGTCGCCCTTGTACATATGTGGGGATTATTACGAGCTGCCTCTTGAACGGCCTCTTTTGATTCAGCCGATGTAACGGGCTTATCACAGTCTGGTGGCTGCTTGAAAATCACGGCTGTTTCCTTTAGGCGTCTTTCAACTCTGCGGAATGTCGTAGCAACCGCTTGTCGCCCAGTAGCGGCGATTGGGAATTAGAAGTGGGGGCGGGGACAACAAATTTTTCCGAGATTGTGGGATTTAGCGGACGCCTGGGGGTTTGGGGGTGGGGTGTAATACACACCAAGAAGTCGAACGGCTTTAAATCGGGTGATCTGCGGGGTAAGAAACAGGGCCTCCTCGTCCTGTCCATTTCCCTGGCAGTTCCTCGTTCAGATGGTTACGAACGGCAAATGTCGCGATGGTACCTAACTTAAGGCCACGGCCGCTTCCTTCCCTCATCCTTGCCTATCCCTTCCAATCTTCCTATCCCCCCACAAGGCCCCTGTTCAGCATAGCAGGTGAGGCCGCCTGGACGAGGCACTGGTCATCCTCTCCAGTTGTGTCCCCCGACCCAAAGTCTGAAGCTCCAGGGCCCTGTTTCATAAAACTAACTAATAATATTACCTAATAATATTAGAACTCATAAAAATAATTATTAGTTAACCAAATTCTGTTTCATAAAGATTTACACAGACTAATAAAATATCTTCACTAATAATATTAGTTCATTAGTCAGCTGATACAAATGGAGGTTAGAATCGGTCTGTTGCATATGTTCTTGGCTTGGGTTTGTTCCTAGCAGTAGGCTAATGCTTTACTACAACCAACTATTAATTCACATGTTTAAAAGGCTCATTTGATATTTTCGTTATTTTGACTTCGATACGTTTGAAAATGGATAAAAGGAGTGAAAATAATGTGAGAGAAGAAAATTTCTTTACGGAGAGTGATTGAGTTAAAGCGTCAACTATTCGCAGCGTTTTGCACAGTATAACTCTCCTTGTTCCTTTTACTTTTTTATTTCATATGCTCTTAAAAATCTCTGTTGAGGAGATGGACTAGCAAAATCTTTGTTTTCTGCCCCTGTTGGTGGGGGCGGTAAAATAACAGCCACGGAATCCCCTGCCTCTCGTAAAAGGCGACTAAATGGGATCCCAGTGCACTCAACTTAGGAGCGTGTGTTGGCGAATATGGGGCACTGAGATGAGTTCTGCCATTGCATCAACTTACTTTTGCCAGGCACATTTTCATCTACCCTTCCAACCTCCCTTGTTCAACTCGTGTTCTTTTCCGACCCTGACAGTATTATGTTGCGAGGCCGAGAGAGTCTTTTCATTGTCACGCCCTTCGTGGCCCTTCTCTTTCTTTGGCCAATACCTTCATTTTTCAAAATGTCGGATCCTTTCCATTTTTCCATCTGATTAATGTTATTATAGATGATGGTTGCCTACTTGCTGCCTACTTCCTCTTAAAACAATTATCACCACCAGCATCATCTTGCTTTATTGGTAATATAAGCCAAGATTTTAAAAGATACGTGGAGTGTCCAAGCAGAACTGCACTAGAGAAACACAATGATACTGTGTATCACTACCAACTGGTGGAGTGCAATGCGAAGCTGCTATTTTAAGGTTATGTTTCATTCCTTACAGTTGAACGTTCTATTACCTACCAATCCTATCAAGCAAAAATTCAAAATTTATGTAATCTAACCTAAATCTCCCATTGTCCCGGTATTCATATATTTGTTACATGTCAGTACAGGCTGTTTTTGACGTAACATTTATTGAACGGTGAATACCTACACTCGTTTCTTATCACTATTTGAATCAGAGTCGACCATTTCAATGATCTTCATGATTTTATGCCAAAATATTAAAATACTGCTCACTTTGGTTTCACTAATAATATGAATTATGAGTCAAAATACACTCATGGAAATAATCCTAATGATATGAGTAACTTTTATTAGTCGTGTTGTCTATGAAACAATTTACTAATATTATTAGGAATCTCTACTAATAATTTTGACTCATAAACCAATAACTAATATTATTAGCTAATAATTTTATGAAACATAATACTAATATTATTAGTTAATATTATTGGTTTCTTATTAATAATATTAGTGAAAGATGTTTTATGAAACAGGGCCCAGGACACTGCCCTTGAGGTGGTAGAGGTGTGATCCCTCTCTGAGTCAGAGGGCAAAACCAACCCTGGAAGGTAAACCGATTAAGAAAGGAGAAGGAAAGAACTGCCGGACATTATTTTATTATTCAAATTGAAGGCGTGTCTTTCTGATGGCTGATTCTTGAGTTACGATTTATCTTCATGTGCTTCAGTGATGTCTGTTAATGTCGGCCTTGGTAAAGATATTGCTCAACTCCTGGAAATGGTAAGTTCTTGAAGCTCTCTAAGCGAATTTCAAGAAAGTGTTAAAGGTTGACAGTTCACCAAAGTGCAGTAAAAATAGTTATTAAAGATTTTGATTCAAAACCATACAATAAAACTTTCACCAAAGGATCAATAATTACATATGTTTTACAATTAAATAGAAGTACCGCGTGTTCATATAATTTTAAAAATTCCATATGACTACCGGTACACACTAAGGCCCGGTTGTATAAAACATTTGATCTGAGTTTAACGAGGAAAAATGGCTGCCAGTCAAGTTGAACTTCGATCTTCCGTTGTATAAACGCTAATCTAAGATCATCTCGTCTCGATCTAAGTTCAGATTTGACTGGCGAATATTCGTCGGTTAATCCCCTTGAACCTAGATCATTATCGTTCATATTAAACATTGAACTAGCCCTGAAGACTTGAGAAGTGTTTCCTTGTATCGTATCTGCGTAAGAATACCGCGCCTTAATAATATCGAGATGAGTTTTAAATATCTTGAATGCTAGTAGTTAAAAAATATTGCTAAAGATCGCTAGATTTTTCCAGAAGTGAGGTTATGTGAATATCATATAAACAATAGCCTACTGCCATACCAACACGTTGTTACTTAGTTTTATGATACTGCTTCAATAATGATTTATTTTAAATTATGTTTCAAGTTTACAAAACAAAGCAACTGTGTAATATATATATATTGTATATTTTTAGCAGGGAAGTCAGATTATTCCGACTTTTCGTCTGATGAAGAAGAGTTGATTTTACGATGAGCTCCTCGCGTCTTTCGGTACAGACGGAATCCGATGACTGATATGAGTGATCAAATGTTCAAAATGAGATTTTGTTTCTCAAAAGATGTTGAGGAACGACTGGAACTGAAGTTAAGGGACACACTACAAAAACCTACTCAAAGAAATTATCCCCTGTCACCCATGTGTAGGTATGTTTTATGCTACAAGAAGTTTTCAAATGGTTGTTGGAGATCATTTTAAATAGACTAGTCAACGGCTTTCTCTTTCAACTTTGATGTCACCATATCGGTTCTTTTAATTTCTATTATATGTTTGTACCTCGATAGTACAATATCCACCAGATCGTCCTTTTATTTCGGTGTGATATTCGCAGAACGCTCCTTTTAATTTCCTTCCATGCTTACTTCGCGAGATTTCAATATTTCTTCTTCTCCTTCTTCGGCAGTCACGTACTTCATTTGTTTACAGTCACGGCCAGGTCATTCCCGCCATTTATGTATTATCAAAAGGGCCGAGCTATTTCGTATTTCATTTGTTTTGCGGTGTTGCCACGTCCACTTTTTTGAACTCCGATTACATTTGAACTACACATGTGTAAACCAAGTTCAGTTTTATACAACGCGATGAAGTCGTAATCTCAGTTCATTTTCAGAACTAAGTTCTTAATTGTTCTCCAGTCAGATGTCTTTATACAACCGGGTTTAAGAGACTCACAGACATCAAGAGACTGGCACCGAGCTCGATAGCTGCAGTCGCTTAAGTGCGGCCGGTATCCAGTTTTCAGGAGATAGTCGGTACGAAACCCATTGTCGGCAGCCCCGAAAATGGTTTTCGGTGGTTTCCCATTTTCACACCGGGCAAATGCTGATGCTGTACCTTAATTAGGGCTACGGCCGCTTCCTAACCACTCCTAGCCCTTTCCTGTAGACTGGCAGACTGACGAATGCGCGTGGCAAGCGGGTGAATCATATCTCAAATGACCACGACCTTGGCAAAAAGATATACCCCTTATACCCTTCCTCACAGCACAAGCAACATTTCCACTACTTGATGTGGTGCTATACAAATCGGTTAACCGCAGCTAACGACATTTTTTGCGTATTTCCGCTAATCATTTTGTTAATAATTAAAGAAAATGATAAGATAACATGGCTTGTATAAGTGGCTTTTTTTCATAATCCCTATAATTCCCTGTTTCGGCCGGCTAAAATGGAATAAAATGTAATGTTTTCTCCACAAAGTGGGGGAGACTGCCCCCCTAGCTCACCCAATCGCCGCTACTCTTGTCGCCTGTTAGGATACCGTTCCTGGTCCCGACGTAGTCACTTGCACGAGTTTTGTCTTTCTTTCCCTTAAATGGGGAGCATGCCAACGTGTTCCTCTGTGCAAAACGAGCAGAATGACCGCAGAGATTGCATTCAGGCCCTAACCAGCGGAGTATGGGCAGGGCACAAGCTGACTAACGGCGTCGATCTACTGTTTGAATGTGGCTTCGTGGGCCTGGGTTCACGTATTTAAGCATCATACCGATCAAAAAATATTTAAACGATGCAGGACTCGCACCGCCGATGCCACATTCGGTCCGTTGCTACGCTAACGCTTAACCGCACCCGCTACGTTACACTGGTGGAAGCATGCGGGTAGTAATACGAGAGTAGCTAACATACGCCATCCGGTTCGGTGTTTAAGACATTAAATTACTGCAGTGTTACCTAGTTTTACGCATTGATTCCCCTCTTCATTACACCCGGTCACGAGGCACGACACATTAACATAGTTACACGGTCAAAGGACGTCTCTACATGATTTCAAGGCGTCATGTTTTGCGAGCGGACGATAGAACCTGTCGGTAGGCTTCATAATCGCGTGCAAAATGTGTTCCATGGACATTAGTACCACACAGTTCGCCTGCAGGAAAATGCCACGTTATAACCATGTCGCATGTCATTTAGGTTGCAAAAAACTACATTGGAAGGGGCAGCCGAATCACACGGTATAAAGTTAAACACGTGTAATACAAACAGAATAAGTACATTTAACTTTAATCGAAGTACCCTCCCTTGGAATTAATGACTGCCTCAGAAAATCGAGGCATCAGTTTTTATAAGGTATTTTTAATCTGTATGTTTCCACACACCCTTAACAACGTTCCAGAGATGTTCCTTCCTGCATATACACGAACTACCCCGATGTGTCTCTCCACTTCATCCCAGACCATTTGACTGCGACTAAAATCTGGGCTTTGGGATGGCCAGACCATATCCTTCAGTACTTTCTGTTTTCCTGTGATGCAGTGTAATTCTTACAGAACACGGACTGATGTTCAGGGGCATTATCGTCTTGTACAGTTAACCCTTTCCCTAATAAGCGAAACCCACATGGTATTGTATGATAGTGAAGTATTCCGTGGTAGTGCTTCTGATCCATATATCCTTCTATTTTCACATTGTCACCAACACTATCTCCTGCAAAATATCCCGCAACCATAATAGAACCCCCACCGTGTTTAACTGCAGGTAGAAAGCACTACTGCTGGGCCATATTTTCCCCTTCACCTCGGTGAACAAATATCCTCCTCTAGTTACAAAAAATCTCGAATTTTGGTTCGTCTGTGAATAACACTTTCTTCCACTCTTCTTGTGCCTTATTACGACGTTTTCTATATCACTTGAGCCTCTTCCTTTTATTTAAGGGCTTCAATAGGGGCTTTCTTGCTGACACACGTCCTTCCAAGCCGGCTTCAATCAATCTCCTTTCTACTGTTGAAACAGATATTTGTTTCGTGTTCATTTCTACCAATTCTGCGAGAATTTGTGGCTCTGGTTTGAACCAATTTCTCCTTCCAGTAATTCTGATGAATGTATTATACATTTTATTTGTTTTACGAGGTGTTCCGGGTCGTGGCCTGTCCTTGTTTCTACCTGTTGTCGTCTGGCGGTGAAAGGTGTATTGCACTCTCCCTATAGACCCGCTGTATTGTCTCGCAATTTGACTAATTGATAAACCTGCTTGTCTGTGTGCTACAATTGCAACATGTTTTTTCTATGGATACCTCCACTCTTGGAGCCACAATAACGATGTGCACACTGTTAACTGCCACTAGACAACTGAAATTCAGAAACCAAATAGTATGTATATTAGCAATGCTTGAAGTACACTGCGGACATCACATCACAACACTACAGGGAACAACAGAGGTGCATCGAATGGGCCTTCAGTTGTCAACTAGGTAAACAAATATACCAGTTCAGGTATGTATTGTTTATGTACACTGCTTTCTTTTCGGGTAATATTGCATTAGAAGAAAACAAACACATAAACTTGACAAGATTACAAGTGTTGCACTATTCCGTTGCTTACTCAAGCGTAATCATGGTATTATACCACATCTACAGGGAATCGGATGTAAAGATGTAAATAATTATATGTATGTGTACATTAACGAGCGGTAGTGTATATGTTCCTTTTCCCCTAGTAAGCATGGACCTGCTGGGAGGGATGCTTTTATTGTATTCCAGCCCACCGTGTTAAAGAGAACAAAAGCCTAGAGTATTTTATAGGTTTTATAAGTTTGGGTCTTGGGGCTCTTGGTCCATTTTACGTTTGATTACGTAATTCAGTTCATCTCCGGCATAACCAGCTGGTATAGGAGTTTAATTAGAAAGATGATAGGGTCTTAACTATTAGCATTTCCTTTCCTTTTGAAGGCAGTGTTCTCCCGAATTCCCCCTTATGGTGCAGGGGTTCACACGTCAGTGATCGACTGGCGCATGGGGAAAGCGTCTCCAGTCAATTGTTTGTTTATGTTTCTTTTCAAGGGGTAACGAAGGATTTTCCTCATGTTTGTATGTTGTATGATTATTTTGTCTATATTTCGGTGTGGATTCGTTCCTGAGTTCTTCTCCGTCACGTCATTTGCGGCGGCCAGGGCATCTTTAAATTCAGTGCTGTTGTAAGTTTTGGGAGGATTATCCGACTTGGTATTGGACAGTGAGTTATTGTTAAGTATCGGGGTCCCACTTCGTGTTATCTTCATTTTATTGTATTGCGTGTCCTATTATGGAATCCAAAAATCGGATTCGCACCTAATTTATACCCGGTTGTTCGCGTACTCACACCGTTGTCACAGCGGTTTGCGAGATAACTAGGACTCTCAGGCATCCCCAAACCATGCGCAAGCAAGCAAGATAGTTTGAATTAATAACATTTGAATAAACAAGCAAAACATTTTAAATTAATAACATTTGAATAAACAAGCACATTTGAAATTTATGACATTTCAATAAGCAAGCAAAATGTTCTAAATTCATAACATTAGAATAAGTAAGCGAAACGTTTAATTAATGACATATGAAGACGCGACCATGTGTAATGACTGGTTATTTATGAATAAGTATATACTGCACGAGCTCGAGAGCCTTATTTGTCAGATGTCATGAAAATAAATTTGTGAATCCGTTGGAAATATGTTATTGAGGGAGGCATATGATTTCAAAGTGCTGAAGATGGCAATTCTCTTGATTTACAATTGGTAACTATCCACCGGGAATTAAAAGTCAATTGTACCTGGGGAACACTTTTGATTGTGGGCGTAAGTCTCGCATTTCCTTGTTGTTCTAGACATTGGCTTTGACCCCGATATATTTGTTGCCACGGGTTCGACTCCTGTATGGGCTTTCGATGTTTTGCTCTTATATGCCATGTTTTATAATAAACCCAGATGTATTTTTAAGAGTAGTTGAGAGTTCTCATTCAGTAGACTTACGGACACCTCTCCACTAATCCTCCTCAATGAATTACTCCAATGATGAAGAACTGAACGTGCTCTGGTGACAGTTTCTCATCGTGGTGGCATACGTGGAGGATAGTGAGGGATTAACCCTTGTACAGTATGTACGTATTAATTTGGCCATTGGCTGCAATAACATTCTTATTATAACACAGCGCCATATTATTAAATACAAGAACTTTTATTAAACTTGATTAAAGGCAGATTCCTTAGTTCTACATTCGTTACATATATTATTTATATAGCCCTAACTCGATCTATTTTTAATAGCACTCTGTACAGTACTCGTATGTGCCTGTCTACTACATTGGCTTATTTACAAATATATGTCAAGATAGCGTCTACACACATGTTAAGGTTGTGCTGAATTACCAGTACCTACTACTTTGTATTTTCACATCAATAACGTTTTCACCTCCTACACTCCACTATTACATCATTGCACTATTCACTGTTCACTTCGCGTCACACAATCCAAATTCAGCTATTTGATGACGTAGAGGATTCGAGAACAGTCCCTATCTAACAGATGTTAAGGTCGGTCGTACTTCGAATGATTTGCACAGCGTTCTTAAGTCTTGAGAGTGTTAGTGGAGTGACATGGTGTTTGATAGTGGTGCAGGTGGAACCAACCGTTCCCCAAACCTTGTGAGTAATTTAGTGATAAATCACTAGGAAGAAATCGCATTGGGAAAGGCAAATGGTGGTGGAAATTCTTATTACAATCCACATTTGGAAAATCGTCAGCTACCTTTAAGTGATAGCAGTACAACCCTATTTGCTCGTCAAACTTGCCATTTGTCTTATGGCGACGAAGGGATAGGAAAGGCCTAGGAGTGGTAAGGAAGTGTCCGTGGCCTTAATTAAGATACAGCTCCAGCATTTGCCTGGTGTGAAAGTGGGAAACCACGGAAAACCATTTTCAGGGCTGCCGACAGTGGAGTTCGAACCCACTGTCTCTCGGATGGAAGCTCACAGCCGCGTGCCCCTACTCATAAAACTTATCCTATTACTCATAGATGTCCATACTTAGTAAATGTGGAGTCTTCAATATCTTAGGAAACCTACACCGTATGGCAATTAGACGTTTATTTTTCGAGAAGCATGTAGAAGGTATCCAAGCTATATATCGAAAAGGTGCCAAGCGAATTCATGTTAAATTTCGTTCAGCTCAGCTAACAAAGAACTTCTTATAGAACTCTATTTTAACAGACAACCATTTATAGTCCTACATACCATCTTCTACTATTTACAGGTAGGCCTTATTCGAGGTGTCGATAAAGACATGACAAATGAGGACATTATACGCTTTATTCAATCGCCTGTGCCAGTTACTCAAGCGCAAGTACAAAGTAGGAGAGTCAATACAGATGGGAAAATAGATTGTATCCCCACAAAAACTGTCAAGCTCACATTTATCTCCCAAAGCTTTCCTGAGCAAGTATCTATTTTCGGTGTTCCCTTAGAGGTTCAGATATTTCCGTATTATCCTATCATACGCAGTAAATGTCAGGGATATGGTCATACGGCTGTACACTGTTGGGCAGGCAACCCGCGATGAGAGAAATGTTCATTGGCACACGCAACGAAAGATAGCAATCAAACCTTGGTTAAAAGTGTACACTGTGCACAAAATTATATAGTAGAATCGCCCCGTTGTGTGATTCATAAGTATAACCAACAGGTAACCGTAAACAAATCATGCGTATGGACAACAGCTCCTTTCATGACGCATGGGGGAGATTACAACAAAGGTCATACACACCCCTACAATTAATACAGCAATTTCCCCACGTAAGAGAATCCATTTCAGGACAACGAAAAATTTTCCAGGAAAGGAAGTATACTGAAGTCGTCTGCAAATATATTAAAGCTCCACCAACACCAGCACACGACAGGGAGGGATACGGATATATCTTGTAACACACCACTAAGAATGGATCTTCACTTAGTACAACAACTGCCTCTTTATTTAGTGAAGTAATATGGGACGCGCACCTACTCACAACCTATACAGATTACACATTCTCTTTGCAGATTACATGATAATCCCTGAAAGGGAACATCTTCCAACAACCCCGCTCAAAATACTGAATTTACAGTTCGAGCTAGCTACTGCCCCCCTGGAATACAAGGAAATGCCAATCAGTGGCATAATTTCTTTACCCAATTTGCTTAATCCACTTGAGTTTTCTATGAAAGCGACTTTAATGCGCACCACACAGATTGGGGATGCCAGGACATCTCAACGAAGGGCCGAAACATATTCAGTGCCACACACCATATCCAATTACTAATTCTTAATGATATATTACAGACCAGGCGAGTTGGCCTTGTGGTTAGGGCGCGTGGCCGTGAGCTCGCATCCGGGATGTAGTGGGTTCGAATCCAACTGTCGGCAACCCTGAACGTGGTTTTCCGTGGTTTCCCATTTTCACACCAGGCAAATGCTGGGGCTGTACCTTACTTAAGGCCATGGTCGCTTCCTTCCAACTCCTAGGCCTTTCCTATCCCATCGTCGCCATAAGGCCTATCTGTGTCAATGCGACGTAAAGCCACTAGCAAAAAAGAGATATATTACAGACAAGGCTCACTCCTCCCGGGCGGGCGGATAATGAGGTCGATCTAAATATTATTACGAACCCATTAGCTCACCGTACTAGTTGGAAATCGTTCAAAGATACCCATTTAAATGACCATTTTCCTATATACATCCAAATTGGAATGGATACTCAATATTCTTACGTAAACAACACCGAATCACATAGGTACATACGGTCCCTCAAAATTTTAATGATGAACTGTTTACAATTTTTATTATTTCACGAAACAAAATTTGTGATTCACCTTCTATACAATATAATTCATTATTACAAGTCCTTCAGGAATATTTATATATTTGCCATCAAGTTAAACTCGTCACTGGTTCGCCAAATACTAAACCTCAAAAAATTAAGATGTGGACTAAACAATGGTAAATGGGAGGAAAAGAGTATTAAAATTACTAAAGAATATTTTCTCAGTAAATAATGATCTTACATACAGTAAATACATACCTCACATGTGATAATTCTTCAATGCCAAGCACAGAAACTTTTGCAAGACTTTCATAAACATCAGCAGATCTACCAATCCCCGTCATATTTCGTCCGTCATAATTGCGTTAGGCTTTACAAAACGATCGCATGATAATGATTGATTAAATCTTGGAAGTTTTAGAATGTTCTAAAACGAAATTACGCCTGACTTTACTATACCCAATTTCACACCGCCTACTGGGTTTAATAATACAATTTTAGCACCTTTATACATCCCATTATTTTTTCCGGGTACACCGAAAACTTTCAACATCTCCTGGCCCGGATAATATAATATATAAGCATATTCATTTTCTTCTCCATCCCGCTAAAAAACTATTGATAGATTTTCGCCGGGCTGAGTGGCTCAACTGTGTAGGTTTGATCCTGGCTCAGTGCGGTGGTATTTGAAGGTGCTCAAATACGTCAGCCTCGTGTCGGTAGATTTATTGGCCCGTAAAAATATCATGCGGGACTAAATTCCGGCACCTCGGCGTCTCCTTAAAACGTAAAAGTAGTTAGTGGGACGTAAAGCAAATGCTATTATTATTATTATTATTATTATTATTATTATTATTATTATTATTATTATTATTATTATTATTGTTCAGGGGTATCTGTGGAACGCAGAGAAGAAAGAAGGTGCGGGCTTGAATGGGTCTAACTACAATGTCAAGAATATAATTAAAACTTTAACAAAGGTTATATTTCTTTCTTTATAAAAATAACTTAACTAATTTCCACAAGGGAAAAATAACAATCAGGTACAATGCCAATCTTAAAACCAGATTAGGAAGAATCCAAGATTCAGAACCTTAACACTTTGGGCTTTAAGCCCCTAGTTTTACAAGTTTACAAATGGAAGAAGAATTATTTAGTTAAGGACAGAAATCCCCTAATTCCAGAGCAGTTGTTCCCTAAATCATAATATCAAGCCTCCCAGAGGCACACTTTACAATTACATAAACTTGAAAAAGAGCTAACAGGCTCTCAGGTCTCCAAGCCTACACAAGGCAAAATCAACTTACAATTACCGGCCTCTCAAGGCACAATTTACAATCTGAAAATGATTTATACAGGGGTATTTAATACACAACCAACGGGGCCTTCATGAAAAGGAACAGGTTAAATAACTGGCCCAAACAGAAAATGAATGGAGGCGAACTGCGCTCCAAGATAATGAAAACTTAGAAACCTACAGGGATCTAGGCCGATGAAACAGGGGCTATTCCCAAACTACTGAGGTGACTCGTATGGAAATTACTTTAATACCTTACAGAAGAAAAGAAAGTTACAAAACGTAGTCACCTCAAACCAAGATGAAGGGGAGCTCGAGAGGGTACATCAGTCTCTATCCCCGATTTAAAGTTAAAGCTTTATGAGGTTTTTACATTAGCCGGAAGAAAGTTACATTTTTAGAAAAGTAGGTTACGTAGTTAAAGATTCGGACCTTTTCCTCGATTTAAACTGCGGAGGTAGCAAGAAAGAATGAAGTTCTGTGGGCATTACCTTGTAGATGTTCTAGCTGCCGACGAAAGAGGCCGCCCGCCTCCTGCTTAACACACACACTCAGATAGACGACGATCAATTGGCCAAGAAACGTGAAAAGTCGCAGATTATAAAACTTCATGGAAGGTTCGAGATCATTCAAGACTAAACCAGCCACACCCTCTCAATTTAATTGGTCAATTTCAAAGTTACACTCATAATCGAACAAGAAGCCTGTGATAGGTTGAAAATTAATTAGAGAAATTTTTCATTCGCCAGATTCAAAACTGGCGGAAAGGAAAAGGAAATATTGCCAACCCAGAAATAAATGAAAATCATTCAGTTACAAAAACCTAGAAATAAAAAACTTCTTCAAATTATAACTTCTTACACCTTTCACCAGGGTGCGTGATCATAATTTTTAGTAGTGTCATCTATGGAAGAGTGTCCAAACTTCTTGATGAACGGCGAACAAAACAAGGAGAAATTCACTCAGTTTAGGCAACTGCACCATAACAAAATTACATATTTCTGTGGTGACATCTTCTGAGTAAAGTTCTAAGTTCCTGCTGTAGTAGTTTCCACATTAGTTCGATAGAGAAGTTCTTTTAGGCACTAATGTTGAATGCGCGGCGTTGAGGTGTACCTTCCGGTACAATTATTATTATTATTATTATTATTATTATTATTATTATTATTATTATTATTATTATTATTATTATTATTATTATTATTATTATTATTATTATTTAATTCGCTGGGGCCATCAAAGACCACGTTAAGTCCGTTAAGTCTAGTTGCATTTGACACTGAACTTGGCCTTCTTTAGAGCCCAAATTTCCCTCATTCTTTGTGAGTGGGCCTGCTTACGCTCCTTTGTCCAAGGGGCACCGTGTCTTCTCTTCGGTTGCTCGTCTCGGTTTAGCCCATTCGTCAATATTTTCTTGCGGAAGAGATCTCTGTTTAGGGCGTCTTCAGCTGAGATATGTAGCATTTGCAGGTCTTCTTTGGTAATTTCTAAACCAGGGAATTGTGGTTTTGGGGTTTGAATAAAAAAATGGATTACTTTAGTTAACTTTCTTCCGTCCATTCTTTTCAGATGACAGTAAAATCGTGCCCGTCTTTTTCTGATTGTGTCGGTAATTTTCTCTATTTTGCGGTAGACTTCCTCGTTGGATCTCTTTTGATGGATTCCATTTCTGTACTTTGATCCCAAGATTCTTCTCACAATTTTGCGTTCTTTTTTCTCCAGTTCTTCAAGGAGTCCTTTGTTGGCATTTAGAGACAGGGTTTCGGCTGCATATGGAACTACTGGCTTCAGAACTGTTTAATAGTGACGTATCTTGATGTTTTGAGTAAGGCATTTTTTGTTGTAGATTATGCGGGATGTTTGGTAGGCTATTTCAAGTTTGTATACTCGCTCCTGAAGTGCTTCTTTGTCCAGTCCATTTTTCATGATGATCTCACCCATGTATTTGAATTTGTCTACTCGGGCGATGTCCCCGTATTTTGTATGGAGTTTTCGTCATTACTTCTGTTTTCTCAAACGATATCTGCAGACCAGTTTGTCCGGCAATTTCTTTTAAAATTTCAACTTGAGCTCTAGCGGTTTCTATGTCGTTTGAGAGAACACCAATATCATCGGCAAATGCTAAGCAGTCTGTTGCGATCCCTTTGGATTTGGTTCCTATTCTTAATGGACTGTAGTTGGTTTCCTGTAATCTCACCCGCCAGGTACTGATGATCTTTTCAAGAACACAGTTGAAGAGTATCGGGGATAGCCCATCACCTTGTCGGACTCCTGTTTTGATGTCAAAGGAATGCGAGACACATCCGTGGAACTTCACCTTGGATTTTGTATCGGTCAGGGTGGCTCGAATTAATGCCATCAGTTTCAAATCAACTCCAAATTCATTTAAGATGTTTAGCAGGACTTCCCGGTCAATGGAGTCGTGCGCTTTCTTGAAGTCCACAAAGACGGACACATACTGCTTGTACCTTAGTGTACAATATCTAATGATCGTTTTAAGATTTAGGATTTGTTCGGCTGTTGAGCGACCGTTTCTGAACCCTCCTTGGTATTCACCTATTTGATGTTCGACTTGTGCTTCCAAACGCTCCAGGATGGCAAGTGATAAAATTTTGTAAGTCACGGGTAGCAAAGATATTCCTCTGTAGTTGTTGATGTTCTTCATGCTGCCTTTTTGTGTAACGGATGAATCAAAGCTATCTTCCAATCTTCGGGTAGGGTCTCGTTGTTCCAAATTTCTTCTATTTGCTTTTGCAAGATATCAGGCGATTCCTCTGGGGCATATTTTCATAGTTCTGCTACTGCTAAGTATTTCCCCGGTGCTTTGTTATTTTTGAGACGGGCAATGTGGCACTTGATTTCATCTCTGTCGGGTGGTCTGGAAGCTGGGTACCTGAGTAAGGGTTCCTTCGTCTCAATGGGGCTTTGCGGTTTAGAGCAATTAATTCTTGAAGTAGTCTGCCAGAATGCTGCAATTTTCTTCATTTGACGTCGCCAGTGTGCCGCCCTTTCGCTCAAAGCATAGAGATGGTGGTTATAGCCAGTGAGTTTGCGTTTGAAGGCTCTATAGTACTCTCTACTTTCATTCCTAAAGTTTTGTTCTATCTTTTCAATGAGAGATTTTTCGTATTTACGTTTCTCAGTTCTGAACACCCTAGCTGCTTGGGCACGTTGGGTTTTGTAGGTTTCCCAATCATTTTCTGATTTCGTAGAGTAGTACTGTTTCCACGCATTGAGTCTTTCTTTGAGGACTGATTCGCAGGTACCATTCCACCAGGCATGCATTTTGCTTCTCTTGATTTCTGCAACGTCTTTGGCGGCCTCAACAAGGATACTTTTGGTGTTGTTAAAGTCACAGTCATTTGGTCTAGCCTTCTCCTGGAACTCCTCGACCCTTTGCAGAAATTTATCATTGTCGTAGCGTGTGATCTGTTTGGTTGTCTTCCTTGTGTTTGCGGGAATTGGTTTGAATTTGATAAGAGACATATAGTGATCTGAGGCCACATTGATGCCTTTCTTTACCTTGACATTCATAATCTCAGGTCTGTTTCTCCTGGAGATTGCAACATGATCTATTTGAAACTCTCCGAGAGTTTGGACGGGAGAACGCCATGTTATTTGCTTTCTGGGTAGATGGCGAAAGTGGGTCGACATGACCTGCAGGTTGTGATTTTCACAAATGGATACCAGTCTTTTGCCGTTGGGATTGGTTCTTTTGTGAGCAGGGTAATTTCCTATAACTTTCTTGTACTTCTGTTCACGCCCTAGTTGGGCATTGAAGTCACCCAAAAGAAGCTTGACATGGTGTTTGGGGACTTTGTTTAATTTTTCATCCGGATGGTCCCAGAAATTATCAACTTCGTCTGGATCAGACTTGTTCTTATCGTTTGTAGGAGCATGTTCGTTAACTAGGGCGTAGGTTTCGTTCGCGAATTTAATTGTGAGTATAGACAGTCTGTCATTCACAGGTTCGAAATTTGCAACCTATTTAAGAATCTTGGTTCTAACAGCAAACGCGGTTCCAAGCATCACAGCTCCATTGAGGAGCTTGTCTTCATAGTTAAAATACAGAGCAGCCATTAATTTTAGTCTTATTTTTCGTGGTATGACACTTGGGTCTTGAATACGAAAGGTCTCTCTCAGAGTTCTCAGCGTTCAGACTGGTATGGTGTTTTGATAATTTACTACCCAAATATCAATTTGCATTTATCAAAGGCCGTAGTAATGCAGATGCCATTATTCTCTTCATGACCGAACTTCTACTCGCCCGTCAGCGAAAGCCTGATTCCGTAGCTGTATTTCGTGACGTAAAAGGGGCTTACGATAATGTAACCTGCAACTCCCAGTGATTTTTGTTACCATCATGAAACAATTATTATTGTACAGGTTACTTCAAGGTAAATCGCTATGGCAACCTGACGTAGTAAGATACTCTTCCAAAGGACTACCGCAGGGTGATGTACTTAGTGGAATTTTATTTGCACTGTACTTAAGGGTTTTCGAATGCCTCAGTCTTCAAGATGCTCGTATCATCATTCACGCTGATGATATTTTAATATATATAGTAAAAGCTACTTAAGTGAATGTAGACAAACACTCTCTTCAAAAATAACAAATGCCCGTAGCTGGTTTCTAACCCAAGAAATAGAAATGTCACAATCCAAAAGTGCAGCTATGGTCTTTACCAATAGAAGAACACGTGATCATTCGTCGGTAAGCTAAAAATTCCAATTCGCACGCCTCGTAAATATTTAGGAATTTCCCTAGATAATACATTAACGTGGACCGGGCGAGTTGGCCGTGCGGTTAGAGGCGCACGGCTGTGAGCTTCCATCTGGGAGACAGTGGGGTCGAACCCCACTGTCGGCAATCCTGCAGATGGATTTCCGTGGTTTCCCATTTTCATACCAGGCAAATGCTGGGGCTGCACCTTAATTAAGGCCACGGCCGCTTTCTTCCAACTCCTAGGCCTTTCCTATCCCGTCGTCGCCATAAGACCTATCTGTGTCGGTGCGACGTAAAGCCACTAGAAAGAAACATTAACGTGGAAAATTAATTTTTAGGTAATAACAGCTCAAGCAAACATATGTATTAATATTATTAAAGCAACAACAAAAACAATAACAAAAACCAATAGTGGGGATATGTTGGCGTTCGGATCTTGTCACTGCAATTATGTTATACAGGAATACCATACTGTCTAACTTGATTATGGATGTTTTCATTTTGATATACGGTACCTTTTCCCATCCTTAACAACTCTATATCATGCAATATAAAGAATTGCTCCCTTGTGTTGGTGCAGTAAAATCCACCCATACTAATGCACTATTAGTAAAAACTGGTGAACAACCATTGACCCTCAGTGGAAACTTTCTTATCTGCAAATTCGTAATTTTAAAAAAATCCCACGGCCAGCACCATTTAGTTCCGAAATGGAAATTTTTATCTGATTACTTTTCAAAACAATTTCATTCAAGTGAAAAGCTACCTGCCCTATTAATTGCTTATGGAATGACCATCCCTCATTGGAACAGTATCATACAATGTCCATCTCATCATCAATACACATTTTCCCACTCCATAACTTACTACAAGCAAATACAGTAGAGACAATATGCGACACTTACGGATTTCGCCTTGCTAAAATGGGAGACAATTCGACGGTAGCGCTCCTAGTGACTTGACCTGAACAAATCGCGCTGAATTCAAATATCAATGGAAATGTATATACGGAAATGGATAAATAAATTACGTCTAGAAAGAAAGTGGTATTGAGATATTAACTTCGAAGTTGCTAAAGTAATTCTGGATAAATGAATGAAGAATTATTTAAAAGGTTATTATTCAAAGACTGAAATTAGACACATAAACAAGATATGAAATGGGCTGCTGTGAAATGGCTTGATCTTTCATTTATGCATTACTTTTTAGCTTTAGCATTCCTGCCTGAACTTTTACGGTTGGATTTGTCTGTTTTCTCATTTAGAAAATATTGTATCATCACATTAAGACACTTGTCAATAAAAATATCGGCACATTCCTTACACACATGATGCAATGAATTAACATTTAAAAGCTGGACAATTTTCCTCTTAACATGAAGCCTACTAACAGAAAGAAAATCTATAAAATTCCGGCTTTAATCTGAGAAGAGGGATTAAAGAAAGAAAAGTATGAAAATGTTGTCGATAGTGATGCTTTGAGGAATATTTACGTACAATTAGAGTAAACATGTAACATACCCTTGGCTGTATAGTCGAGGATTTTTAAAGTCGCTGGCCTGGAAATAATCTGAACAGATCTTATAATTCTTATATAAGCGTAACCTCCCTTTTTCTTGTACACCTTATCCAAATCACTTCTGTGACATTTCAAAACCCACAGATCACACCTACAACACCACATCGGTATTGAAGGTTAACTGCTGCACTATACAATAAAATATGCGTATTACATTTCATGCCAGTTAAAATATCGGTCGAGCAGGTCAGAAGATTATGAAGTACTATAAAAATCTCTGTCACTGGAAGAATATATATGCAAACTCAATATTACTTACACGTTCCTGTCACGAGGGAACCCGAAGAACGACCGCGCATATTTCTCTACTTCGTAATTACTGCAGCCAAACACTGCACATACCTTTCCCCTCATGTTGAGAGGAGATATCAAGGAATGACACACGCTACTATTTAATTATGTCAACTCACTGAAAACGCATAAATAACACCAAAAACTTCACACAAAAATACACGTGCTCTTATGAGAGAATCAGTACTGTTCAGGTCTATCCGCTAGAGTGAGCTCCAATAGCTGTCCCTCGATATCTCGCTCAGTGTCGCGTATTGTCTCTACTGTATTTGCTACAAGCCCTCACATAATTATATCGACATATGGCTCGATCAGTCCCAACATCCAACAAAACCAGTTATGTTCTTCTAAAACAATTAGCGCCCGTTTACGCTTTCAGGTGTCGTATCTGCTAATCTTTATCGATGGCTCGAAGTGCAAAATAGGAACAGGCGCTACTTATTATATGCCCCGTCGTAATATTCAAACCAAACTTACATTTAAAATCGGCGACGATCTGTACAGCTGAAGCCTTCGTCGTAAGACAGGCGTCACTGTATATAAAACAGAATGACATCACGAAGACTGTTATTTTTTCCAATTTCCAAAGTGATCTTCACAGTATACAATCTCAAAACATACATAGTAATGGGTATATACTTAACATCAATGAATTATTATATGACTTGGAAATCACGGTCCTAATTTTAGTCTTAATTTGGATTACTGGACACTCCAAAATCAGTGGAAATGTACACGCTGATCATCTAGCAAAGTACGCGGCAACTTGAAACAGTCTAATTTATAATATAGCCCTTTCGTATACCGACTATCACGTGGTAATAACGGATTCTATTTAGCAAAGCTGGACAGAACTATAGGAAAATAATTTCTTGACTAAAAGGTAGGCCTTATTACACCATACAACCTATCATACGTAGAAATCCGTGGTATTACTACGGCACATACACAAGACGACATATAATCACAATCACACGTCCCCGCTTTAACCACGCCTCACACCTGCATACACCGGGCTGAGTGGCTCAGACGTTTGAGGCGCTGGCCTTCTGTCCCCAACATGGCAGGTTCTATCCTGGCTCAGTCCGGTGGTATTTGAACGTGCTCATACACGCCAGCCTCTTGTCGGTAGATTTACAAGGATGTAAAAGACCCTCGTGACTAAATGTAGGCACCTCGATGCCTCCGGAAACCGTGAAAGTTGTTAGTAGGGCGTAAAGCTTACAGCGTTATTACAACCTGTGAAAATAATATTCGGTGGATAGTTCTGTACTATCAACACAGATAAACAATGCACGACAGTGACCTTACTGTCCTTCGAAATAGTCCCCTCCCATAACTATGCACTGCTGAGGTCGGCGATACATGTCCTGGAAACTTTGCAAGAAAGCTTCCTTTGGGATGGTGTTCAAAAGCCTCGTCATGTTTCGTTGGATGTTAGGAATATCGTCAAATCTCTTCCCTTTCAAGGCGAGTTTGAGTCGTGGTAATAGGAAGAAGTCTGGAGGATTGAGATTTGGCGAGTATGGGGGATGTTCAAGTTGCTCTACTCCCTTTTTTCGCATGAACTGTTTGACGATATTGGCTGTGTGTGGGCGAGTGTTTTCATGGAGAAGAAAACCATGAACCTTGTTGTGCGTACTGGGGTCGTACCCTGCGTAAACGTTTCATGAAACGGGTCAAAATTTCGATGTACCGTGCAACATTCAACGTCGTTCCCTCAGGTAGAAATTACTTATGGGTTATGCCTTGACTATCGAAAGAGCAGATGAGCATCGTTCTGATGCGTACTTTTCGGCTCTGACATTTTTCCGACGAGGAGATCCCGGAGAACACCATTCCATGCTTTGCCGTTTCGTTTCAGGGTCGTGCCTGAGACACCAGGTTTCATCCTCAGTGACGATACCGTTCAAGAAATTGGATGTCGCAATCGCCGTTTCGACAAAATCCTGTGAAGCATCTAAACGTGCCTGCTTCTGATCGTCAGTCAAGTGATGTGCCACAAGACGAGAACACGTTTTACTCGTCCCTAAATTCTGGGTAACGATTTGTCGCACGGATTCACGGTTAATCTGCAGTTCATCCGCTATCATGAGCACAGTTAATCGCCGATCGTTCGTGATTAATGTCCTCACCTTCTCACTGTTTTCGTCACTGACGGCGATCACCGGTCTTCCACTACGGGGGTTGTGAGAAAAACTTTTCCGGCCTCCTCGAAAACGGGCGAACCACTCGTACACACACTTCAAGGACAGTGCTTCATCTTCATCTTCATAAACACGTACCAGCATCGCATGCGTTTCTTTCGGTGTCTTGCAAGCTTAAAACAAAACTGTACATTGATATTTTAGTCTTCATGTTCCTGTTCGCAGTTCAGAACCAACGCACTAAACACGCACTGTGTCCAACAGGTCTTACACGACACACACGATTCTCAACTGAACAACGTTGGGAGCAGGTGGTCAAAACCTGCTGCTATGCAGGTGCAGCGTTGCGTGTCACCAGTGTTGCCGGATCGACCGTTCTGACTTCATTCACCGAACTTTATTGTCACAGGTTGCATTACACTTGCATACACATGTAGATTTCTTGTTAATGTTTCTGTAAACCTCTGATTGGTGACGCCGGTCACCTAATTTTCCAATGTGACATATTTGCAGCTGGGTGCAAAATCGCGGGGTTGGGAGTGGGGAAGGAGCGTTATTTTTCTTTTTCTCAAGGTTCCTCCCCACTAAAATTGCCCCAGGTGGATTTTTCATTATAAAATAATGAAGAAAATGTAGAACATTTACATTGTACATATACAGGATCTTTATTTATACTTGGCAAGGACTTTCTCGCTCGACCTTGGCCACCAGTGATGGTTCAGTTGCCGGCTACTGCGCGTGCGTATGTACGGCAGAATACGGTGCTCAAAATCATCATCATGCCTTTTACTCACCATGTTTACAGTTTATGCTCAAAATCATTATCATGCATTATCATGCATTTTACTCACTATTTTTTTACATTTTATGCTGAAAATGTTCCCCATGTGCTGCCAAACACAATCGGCATCTTCTAATGAAGTTTTCGGTTACTCTACCAATTTCTTCAGCACTGATGGATGCAATTGCAGCTTTTATATTGTCTTTAATTTCATCTGGCGTGCGAGGATTGTTCCCATAAACTACATTTTTTAACATTCTCCACAAATAAAAATCACATACCGCTAAATCTGGGCTACGAGGGGGGCCACAGATTTTTACTTATGATCCTATTACCAAACACGCCCAGTAAGGAGATAACGACCTTTACATCTATTTTTATTGTTTACTGAACTTGTACGTTTGAATATCTTGAGCAGTTGTTTTATTGTCCGATTGATAAGAATGGGTCTACCTGGAAATTTCGCTCGAAACTTTTGTCATGCCCTAGCGCACGATTTTCTGCACTTAATATAAGTATTGTGCAGATATACACGTTCATGTAACGGATATTTCACGTACATTACAGTACTATACACAATCACAATAAAACACTATACAATACGACATACAGTACGCAGTAGCTTCATTGAGCACCCTCTATCTCGGAGCTCAGCTCTCGGCAACTGCAGGAAGTGCCGGAAACCGCGCGCACCAGCGGCCGGTGGCGGCCTGTCATCGGCGGCCAAGGTCGAGCGAGAAAGTCCTTGCCAAGCATAAATAAAGACCCTGTATTATTGAAATTAGTATTTATAAAATCACCAGCAATAATACACATAATACAGGGATTATAGACTGACTGCCAGACCTTGAGCAATAAAGCAACGTAGCGATGGAAACTCCGAACCTGTAGCCTATAAATTCATATTTCACTTTGGCAAGTCCGTCTGAAAAGCGGACAAATGTATATATGCTTTCAAGCCCCCCTCCTTTGTCATCGCTCGAATTTACACCATTCCTATACTGTTTCCGATAGGCAACGTAATAAGATAGTATTCACATAACGAGTGTAGAAGCGAAATAACTTTCCAATCATTCTTGTTATAACAACATAATTCAAACAAAACGATTTACAATTTTTATTTTTCAGGATTGTAGGGTAATATACTTACTGGAGAATTATATACCCCCTCCTCCCGAGTACTGACTGAAATAAACACTAGTAGTTAAGGTGTATGATCCTTGGCAACATCTATAAACAAGCCTGTTGCTATGTTGTTCTTATCTACGGTGGATTGTAACAGTGTAATGAGATCAACAGTAGCTACCTGAGTACTAGACCTCTACCTGAACCCATATTGACCCTTATAGAAGTTATTCGTTTAGTTTAGAAAAGCCAAGAATCTATCTCCACAGCTGTTTGCATAATTTTGGAAACAATTTGTAAAATAGAGATTGCCCTATAATCATTTGGATTTTGACTACCTTTATTCCCTTTTTCAAACACAGGGATCACTTCAGCTATTTTCATTTTATTGGGTATTATACCAGTCGACAGGGACTCATTAATGATCGCTACCATATTCGTATTGCTTGGTCCTTCGCTTTTTTTAATGGTGAGGTAGTAATGTAATCTATTTCGCAACTATTCATACCGTACTTTTATGTTAGATATGATGGACTTATCTTCTGCTACATCCTTTGGGTACAGTACAGGTAGAGGGATTCAAGACCTGTATATTCAAAGAAAGACGCAGTATTATTTTCAGAAATACTTAGAGCTAGGTTTTTGGCAATGATTATAAAATTGGAGGTGAACGAGTCACACAGTACCTGTTTGTTACGGTAGTTATTAATTTGCCTTCAGTTTCAAGCGTGGTACACGAGACATCCTTTGCTTTTTTTATTATTAATGATTTCATTAATTCATTTTTAAGTCTGTTGAGGATTATTATTTTGAATTTTGAGTTAGTTTGATAAGTAGTCAAATTTGAGTCTTTAAAAAAATAGTTACCGGTACTGTACTTCTACATCTGCAGTATTGGATTCGAGAAACCCCGCTTTGTCGTTCACTATGAGCTAGACAGTCAGTTTATTAAAAACATCGTTTGTACTATTTCTCTTTTTTTCCTACTCTCTTTACGTCGCACCGACACAGATAGGTCTTATGGCGACGATGGGACAGGAAAAAAGGCTAGAACTGGGAAGGAAGCGGCCGTGGCCTTAATTAAGGTACAGCCCCAGCATTTGCCTGGTGTGAAAATGGGAAACCACGGAAAACCATCTTCAGGGCTGCCGACAGTGGGGTTCGAACCCACTATCTTCCGAATACTGGATACTGGCCGCACCTAAGCGACTGCAGCTATCGAGCTCGGTCGTTTTTACTAAGGAGCCTCCCCCTGTAGGGGGCAGCGCGTCCGTGGTTCGATTCCCGGCCGGGTTAGGGGTTTTCAGTTGTAATTTTTAATATCCCTGGCCTGGGGACTCGGCGTTTGTGACGTCCTTAATCTTCCTTACTCACACCGTTGCCTACGAGATTGGCTACACAAGGCCGGGAAATACAGCATACTAGACTCGTCCTCGAGATACTTGCGGCAAGTGCCACTACAGTTTTCTTTACAGATATGAGATCAAGGATAGACCAAGAACAATTGTTTGACTTATTTTCTACAACGTATTTCTTACAATATGCTTAAGCGAAATAAGTAATTCACGAAAGAAGCAGGTAAATCTGATAGCGAGTTTGTCACTTCTTACCGATTACTTTAATTGTGCCTGAGAGGATAAGTAATATTAAAGTCTTTGCCTGAGAGTATCCGATAAGCGGATCGAGAATGCGGTCATAAATAACTTTGGGTTTAATCGTCCTTTCACCAATTATCAGCGATCCAATCTTTTCCTCCACACATCTGATATTTTGGCATTCGAATTGATGCCACTGTTTGGTGAGCGATGTTGTGCCCGTTACGCAAATATTTAGCGTTGTTTCACCGTATTTATCTTTTTTCTTCCGTGAAATTAAATTTACGTTCGCCTCTGTGGTGTAGTGGTTAGTGTGATTAGTTGTCACCCCCGGAGGTCCGGGTACGATTCCCGGCCCTGCTATGAAATTTGAAAAGTGGTACGAGGGCTGGAACGGGGTTCATTCAGCCATCCTCGAAGTGGTTTTCCGTGGTTTCCCACTTCTCCTCCAGTCAAATGCCAGGATAGTACCTAACTTAAGGCCACGGCCGCTTCCTTGCCTCTTCTCTGCCTGTCCTTTCCAAACTTCCCATCCCTCCACAAGGGCCCTGGTCAGCATAGCAGGTGAGGCTGCCTGGGCGAAGTACTGGTCATCCTCCCCAGCAGTATCCCCCTACCCAAAGTCTGGTGCTCCAGGACACTACCCTTGAGGCGGTAGAGGTGGGATCCCTCGCTGAGTCCGAGGGAAAAACCGACCCTGGAGGATAAACGGATGAAGAAAGAAGAAGAAAATTAAATTCGTTCTAACAGGAATAAAGCTCTTAAATGACCAATTTTAGCATGCTTTTCAATTTGGTTTGCTTTTTGGTCAAGTTCAGATACCGTAATTTTTTTTGTTTCTGATTTCATTACCCGTATCCTACTTCTCAATTTACAGATTATTTTCTGTAATCTGGTATTTAATTTTCTCATCCGTATATTTTTTAGATTTAACAGAGATACTCGTAGACTTTCCTTGATATAGAAGCGAGACTTTTACTCCTTTTTCGCTTGTGGCTGACGTATGAAGATATGGTATGTTCATCGTTATCTGAATCGGAACTTTTACTAAATTTTGATGGCAACACATCATTTTTGGGAGCTGGACGCTTTCGGCGTTTGACATTTTCCTGTTTGTGAACAGGATACACGGTCGGGCCGCTTTTTCAGCGACAAATTAGTAGTTATGTCCCGGCCTTGTATATCTCGTAGCGAACACTCGCACAGCAGCCATTCCAATTACACGCAGGTTCATACAATATGGTGCGATAGGAGCAAACGAGCCACATGGGTCGACGCCCCGAACAGATAGCGTTTTTTTTTTTTTAAAAAGGAGCTTGATTAATATTATTTCTTTGAATTATACGCTTTGTATAAATGACAGAATATGGAGTGTAACTTTGGACGTCAGAATTATTCGAGGAACCTTAGTAGACTCTTTTAGTGTCTTTTATTAATGACTATGCAGTAGATATCCGATATTAGATATTGTAAGTTTTCAATTGTTCGCCGTAGTGTTATCTTCATCGGTAGTCCATTCTCAGAATTTAAAATCTCTTAGGTAATTTTGAACATATGTCCGATTTATGCCGTGATCGCCATTTGTGTGTTTATTATTGAGTTTGTTATCATGGCCGTTGTGTGTTTGTGTCGTTGATAATTGGAGAAGGCAAGTGAAATTTTTTTGTCGTGTCTTGGACGAAACTGTATATGAACTTTCCCGGAATACATGTCTGCCTGTTTGTGTTCACTGATTACTCGCAGTAATAGCTGTGGTAACTTTGTGAAAGCTCAAGGAAATAATATGGCGCTGCAAGGCAAGGTGAGATCTTCGCATTATTTATTGAGTGTTCTGCTTAGAAGAACAGATATCTCTGAATTGCTTTGTTTCTTGGAGGTATGAATGAATATAATTGAAATTTGTGTAAATGTTCGCTTGGGTGTTTGGCCAGAAGTGGACAAGGTTTTAACCTTTTATTTGTATATTCTGACAGTTCAGCATTTAAATATGGTATGCTTCCAATAACTGAGTGTTTTTTTAATTACCATTATTTTGCCTCGAGTGCATTTACAGATATGTAGGAAATCATGCTTTTCCCTGAGCTTGTATTGTTAATTAATTTCAGCTGGCTTCCTATGGACTTAACACCATATTGAACTTCTATTTAGGCTATGTGTTGTTTGCTGTAAAGTAACAGGTTTAGTTACTCTAAACATATACTTCGATTTGCATTTTATTAGTAGATTGGCATACTGAGACCTACCTTTAGTTTGATATCTTTTAAGGAAGTATATTCATTGTTGTATTTCCTGTTTATAAACATTGATAGGTTAGGTTGTAATGTTAAATGGATAGAATTATTGTAGAAGGTGCTAATTTGCTTGGAAGTAGAATCAGTTTAATTAACTTGTTAGAGAATGATGTGGGCCTAATGCTTTGGTTGAAGGAAATCCAGCTAAACGGCTCTTTGGTGGCTAGTGTGCCTTTTGACTCAGAGAGGTCTGGCTTCAATTCACTGTTGGACTGATTATTTTAGCTGCATTTGATTAATTCCTCTGCCTTGGGGACCGAATGTTATTAATTTAATGTGCGTCTCTTACTGAGTGAGTTGGCCATGCAGTTAGGGGTGAGCTTGCATTTGGGCGATAGTGGGTTTGAACCCTACTGTTGGCAGCTCTGAAGATGGTTGTCCGTGCTTTTCCCATTTTCATACCAGGGAAATGCTGGGGCTATACCTTAAGGCCATGGCTGCTTCCTTCTCATTCCTAGCCCTTTTCCTATCCCATTGTCGCCACAAGAACTATGTGTTGGTGCAACGTAAAGGGAATTGTAAAGAAAATGTACATTTCTTCATGTTTGGATTCACTCATTATTCGCAGTAATAGCTGTGGTAACTTTGTGAAAATAATATGGCACTGCAGGAGGTCTTTGTAGTGTGTGTGTGTGTGTGTGTGTCTTCATTTACACACAACACACTTTGATATTATGTACCACAAAAATGCACAGTTTTGAATATATCCCTCCACATAAGGTTGGCATCTGTTCATAAAACTAGACAGATAAGGCTGGAAGGATTAGTAGCAGTACAGGGAGTGTAGCAGATGTTGCTGTACACTGTTAAGTCAGTGTGATGCTGCAGATAAGGATGGTACCAGTATAGGTTTTCTTAAATTGTATGTCTTATTGTGCATACGATGATAACACCATACTTTTTCTTGGTCTTTACAACACCTTACACTACTGATCATCACAGGCAGGCAGATTTAGTGAATACGTCTCTCCAGATAGGTTTGGCGTCAGGAAACATTTGGCGGTAAAATTGGGCTGATTCTATACAGAATGCCGACCCCAGGTAAATGGGTGAAAAGCCAGGAAGAAGAAGGAGCTGAGGTGAAATCAGGGAACTTAGATTCAAATCTGTTGTTCTCTGCTCTGAATTTTTTACAGTCCTGGTTTATGAAAAGCAATTTTTTTCTCTCCATTTCAAAATCTGCAGATTCAGTATCATCTTTTACTTTGTTGCTGTACTGTGTTTCATGTTTTGGAGAAAGAAATTCTCTTCTTTTAAAATTGAAATGGAAATATTCTACCTATATATGGCATTCATTTAAATACACATGTCAAAAAAGGTTTTGAATCACCCTTGTGTGTCATTTAACTGTGTTGCTTTATTGGCCTGTCTTATGCAGACCAGAAAAACAACCCTTAGGATGTTTGTAAACATATAACTGCAAATAGGAGACATTATTTCAGTTGAAATTGTAGCGCTAATATGGAAGCATTATAGGTGTTTTCTAAGCAGTCCAGTGAGCATCTAGGATGGTCCACCGGGCGAGTTGGCCGTGCGGTTAGAGTCGCGCAGCTGTGAGCTTGCGTCCGGGTGATAGTGGGTTTGAATCTTACTGTCGACAGCCCTGAAGATGGTATTCCGTGGTTTCCCATTTTCACACTAGGCAAATGCTGGGGCTGTACCTTAATTAAGGCCACGGCCACTTCCTTCCCATTCGTAGGCCTTCCCTATCCCATCGTCGCCATAAGACCTATCTGTGTCGGTGCGACATAAAGCAATAGCGAAAAAAAAAAAAGGTTCCTTGTGCAATGTTTACTTGTGAATGTGTATGCATAATCATGTTTTGTAAAGATGGATGGTCAACGAGAGCAGTATCTCGATTTATTAGCCACAATCAAAGTGATGTGGTTCCAATATGGAAACAGTACAGGCAGACAGGAAATGTTGACTTGGTTCACACAGGACAACCAAGGGCTTGGACTGCAGTTGACTCTTATGTTGGAATTGCAGATCAGAGGAACCTTGAAGAACACAATGCCACCATGCTGAATAATGATCTTCGGGCACCCACAGGTCAAACAGTGAGAAACTGGTTGCACGAGGCACAACTTCACCCTCAGCATCTGTGGTGGGGCCCAGCTCTTAAACGTAGACATAATGGCGCACAGCACAGATGGACCCAACATTATGCTTAACGGCCTCTTCAGAATTGACACAAGTCCTTTTCGCTGTATCGTCAGCATTTTGTAGGAGAATTTGTCTTAATGACTTATCCATCGTATGGTACTCCTTAGTGATAGCCTTTGTGATCATGATGTCGCTCAACTTGAGTGGCTGCTGTGTTACTCAGATGTGAACCCTAGCGAACATGCTTGGGATAAATTAAAGGAGGTTTTTTATGAACGGTACGACCCACCAACCACTCTGTGAGAAATATGCCATTGAGAAGTGGGGCAGTTTTGGACCAACATTACCTTGATGAGGACTAATTCAGGCATACATCAATGCAAAGGGGCATGTTACCTAATATTAAATGTACTGGTGTATTCTGTATTCAGTAAATCAAATTGAAAAAGCAAAGCTGTAATGTTGTAGATGCTCTCATTTGTTGTTTTGTTGGGCAATAAATAACGCTGATAGGGTACCTCTGTATGTCCCTCTTTTGGTGTTTTGTAGAGAGTCGGAAAATCTTTGGTCCAATATGTGTAGGTTAGTAGTTAGACAACTACCTAGGGTGTGGGTAAACTGTTCATTTTAGGGTTAATCTTTTGTTGCATTGTCAAACTGTTCTGCTGTTTCCCAAGGAAATATACTTTCTACCAGGCTTTGCGAAAACTAGTGTAAAACCTAAAATCTGGGCTCAGAGAAAATTTCCTTGTGACCTAAGTGCCAGTTCTGAATACCAGACACCACAATAATACAAATACAGTGTAACGCATGTGTCTACTTGTTTTGGCCTTAAATTATAGTTGCTGCTATATAAAGTAAACACTTAAATTAGTGTACAGGCTATCCATCGAAGATTACAGAAAATTAAGGCAGTATAAGAGAAGTATATCAAAGAAGCAGTATGCGTTTTGGGTGCCTTATGTCCGTGCATGCGTCTTGTAACTTGAGCACTGAAATACCGATTTTTCACTGTTCTAGATGTATAAATATTCACTAATGATGGGCAATTCATGTTAATAAACATGTATTGCAGCTGCCTAACCTCAGTAATGACCTCAAATTGTTATTCATTAGGTTCATTAAAGTAAACTCTGTCTCTCAAGAGAAACACTGACACTATAGGGACCAACTTGCCTAAAATCGGTAATGTCTTTAAAAAAAAAAAAAAATCACAACTTTATTGCTAATCTAGCTTAACTTCATCCTCTTACCAAGCTCTTCAAATTCATACCATTTGTGTAGAGTGCTTTGCATTAATTTTTCAAATTCCATGGTAGAACCCACAAGTTGGTTTTTATAATCTGCACCACTGTTTCAATCTCCATTCCTCCAAAATTCTCTAGTTGCTTCCCTTCTGGTCAGATAAGAGTATCAAACACTTTGGTGCACATTTCAATGCTGTGTTCACTCTTGACAAACCTTCCTCTAGATGTTTTGTTCTATCTTGCACCTAAGTTTCTTTGCCAGTATGAAGTGAAGAATTCATACTATTGCGCATGCAATTGCACAGTTGTAACTCAGCAAATCAGAAAGTAAGTTACTCTACCTTGCCGCAAGAGCACGCTGTGTGTCCTGACTGTGGCCAATGCGGAGTCAGCTACTGTAACTGCTGACACGTCCGATAGGAAGGTTGGTGTGGTATCTCATCGTGTTGTGTTTGCAGAGTGGGCTACGCTCAATGACGCGTCAACTGGTTGTTCACTTCAAATTAAAATTGCGTGCAACGATCAGGTTTCTATGGTTTAAACGGCTCAATAGCACGGACATTCATCGTGAAAACACTGCTTTATATGATGAGTGTGCAGTTTCTCGTTCAGGTATTGTAAAGTGGCCTGGTCTAGAAAGCCAAGAATAATGGCCGAGAGGATTCGTCATGTGACCATACACCACCTCATAATCTGCAGGCCTTCGGGCTGAGCAGCGATCACTTGGTAGGCCATGGCCCTTTGCTGGGGCTGTTGTGCCATGGGTTTTTTTAAATTTTAAAGTGGTGTAGGCTAAGCAATTTGATGCCGGACACATGGATCTCACGGACTAAAATCTTGAAGGCAGGCCCGCAACGTCCAGTACTGTTGCAACTGTTGACCGTGTGGATGGGATCATTAGAGAGAATCGGTGCATAAGGCTGCAGAAAATTGCAGCATCCTGTACATTTCGTATGGCAGTGTGTTTTCCATTGTTCACCAGCACCATGGATTTCATAAACTGTGTCAACGGTGGGTCCACGTCTGCTCACCGATGTTCACAGGGGACGTATCCAATCTTCACTGGCATTCTTGTAATGTTATTCTGTGGAGGGTAACAAATTTCTGCGGTGAGTCATCAAGGGATGAAACATGGGTCCACCACTACACCCCGAAATGAAGAGAACATCGATGGAATGAGTGCACACCACATACATACATACATTATCATTATAGACTGTTATGCCTTTCAGCGTTCAGTCTGCAAGCCTCTGAGAATTTACTAAACGTCGCCACAATCCTCGATTTGCAACAAGTGTTGCGGCCTCATTTAGTTCTATACCTCTTATCATTAAATCGTTAGAAACCGAGTCTAACCATCGTCGTCTTGGTCTCCCTCTACTTCTCTTACCCTCCATAACAGAGTCCATTATTCTCCTAGGTAACCTATCCTCCTCCATTCGCCTCACATGACCCCACAACCAAAGCCGGTTTATGCGTACAGCTTCATCCATCGAGTTCATTCCTAAATTAGCCTTTATCTCCTCATTCCGAGTACCCTCCTGCCATTGTTCCCACCTGTTTGTACCAACAATCATTCTTGCTACTTTCATGTCTGTTACTTCTAACTTGTGAATAAGATATCCTGAGTCCACCCATCTTTCGCTCCCGTAAAGCAAAGTTGGTCTGAAAACAGACCGATGTAAAGATAGTTTCGTCTGGAGCTGACTTCCTTCTTACAGAATACTGCTGATCGCAATTGCGAGCTCACTGCATTAGCTTTACTACACCTTGATTCAATCTCACTTAATATATTACCATCCTGGGAGAACACACAACCTAAATACTTGAAATTATCGACCTGTTCTAGATTTGTATCACGAATCTGACATTCAGTTCTGTTGAATTTCTTACCTATTGACATCAATTTAGTCTTCGAGAGGCTAATTTTCATACTATACTCATTGCACCTATTTTCAAGTTCCAAGATATTAGACTGCAGGCTTTCGGCACAGTCTGCCATTAAGACCAAGTCGTCAGCATAGGCCAAACTGCTTACTACTTTTCCACCTAACTGAATCCCTCCCTGCCATTTTATACCTCTCAGCAGATGATCCATGTAAACTACGAACAGCAAAGGTGAAAGATTACAGCCTTGTCTAACTCCTGTAAGTACCCTGAACCAAGAACTCATTCTACCATCAATTCTCACTGAAGCCCAATTGTCAGCATAAATGCCTTTGATTGATTTTAATAATCTACCTTTAATTCCATAGTCCCCCAGTATGTCGAACATCTTTTCCCTTGGTACCCTGTCATATGCTTTCTCTAGATCTACGAAACATAAACACAATTGCCTATTCCTCTCGTAGCATTTTTCAATTACCTGGCGCATACTGAAAATCTAATCCTGACAGCCTCTCTGTGGTCTGAAACCACACTGGTTTTCATCCAACTTCCTCTCAACGACTGATCGCACCCTCCCTTCCAAGATGCCAGTGAATACTTTGCCTGGTATACTAATCAATGAGATACCTCGATAGTTGTTGCAATCCTTTCTGTTCCCTTGGTTATAGATAGGTGCAATTACTGCTTTTGTCCAATCTGAAGGTACCTTACCAACACTCCACACTAATTTTACTATTCTATGAAGCCATTTCATCCCTGCCTTCTCACTATACTTCACCATTTCAGGTCTAATTTCATCTATTCCTGCTGATTATGACAATGGAGTTTATTTACTATCCTTTCAACTTCCTCAAGCATAATTTCACCAACATCATTTTCCTCCTCCCCATGAGCTTGGCTGTTTGCTGCACCACCATGATGATTTCCTTTTACATTGAGATGATGTTCAAAATATTCCCTCCACCTCTCCAGTGATTCCCTGGGATCTATTATGAGTTCACCTGAATTACTCAAAACACTGTTCATTTCCTTTTTCCCTCCATTCCTAAGATTCTTTATTACTGTCCAGAAAGGTTTCCCTGCTGCTTGACCTAGCCTTTCCAGGTTATTACCAAAATCTTCCCACGACTTCTTTTTGGATTCAACAACTATTTGTTTCGCTCTGTTTCTTTCATCTACGTACAAATCCCTGTCTGCCTCGGCCCTTGTTTGGAGCCATTTCTGATAAGCCTTCTTTTTACGTTTACAGGCTGCACTCACTTCTTCATTCCACTAAGATGTTTGCCTTTTCCCATCTTTACACACAGTTGTTCCTAGGCATTCCCTTGCTGTTTCTACTACAGCATCCCTGTATGCCACCCATTCACTTTCTATATCCTGAACCTGCTTACTGTCTACTGTTTGAAACTTCTCACTAATCATATCCATATACTTCTGTCTAATTTCCTCGTCCTGGAGATTTTCTACCCTTATTTGTTTGCAGACAGATTCCACTTTCTCTACCCTAGGCCTAGAGATACTTAGTTCACTACAGATCAGATAGTGGTCTGTATCATCGAAAAATCCGCGAAAAACTCGTACTTTCCTAACAGATTTCCTGAATTGAAAGTCTGTTAAGATATAGTCTATTATGGATCTGGTACCCCTAGCCTCCCATGTGTAGCAGTGAATAGCCTTATGCTTGAAGAATGTATTCGTAACAGCTAAACCCGTACTAGCACAGAAGTCCAGCAAATGCTTCCCATTCCCATTAGCTTCCATATCTTCCCCACATTTACCAATCACCCTTTCGTATCCTTCAGTTCTATTCCCAACTCTCGCATTGAAATCGCCTATTAGCACTATTCTATCCTTGCTGTTGACCCTGACCACGATGTCACTCAATGCTTCATACAACTTGTCAACTTCATCCTCATCTGCACCCTCACATGGTGAATACACGGACACAATTCTTGTCCTAATTCCTCCCACTGACAATACCCACATCATTCGCTCATTTACGTGGCTAACAGAAACTATGTTGCGTGCAATGGTATTCCTGATAAAGAGCCCTACCCCAGACTCTGCCCTTCCCTTTCTAACACCCGTCAAGTACACTTTATAATTTCCTATCTCTTCTTCATTATTTCCCCTTACTCCTAGCACATCCAGATGCATCCTCTTTGCTGACTCAGCCAGTTCTACATTCTTTCTTCCATTAGCCCCATTAATATTGATAGCTCCCCATCGAATTCTATTTCGTTTGCCAAGTTTCCAAGGAGTCTTTCGCCTGTCAAATGGGAGTGGGACTCCATTACTCCCATAGGTCCGAGGCTTGCTTAAAGTGTTCTGAGCTCGGTAAATTCATGATTCATGATGCAGGATGCTGCCCTACTTGCACATAGTCCAAGTGAGGATCTCTCCTCTAACGGGTTATGGACCACCGGTGAATTGTATAGTCCTAGCCGCGTGAGCACAAGGAGGGCCACGACTCAGAATATGTCCGAGATGCCCACTCCCATTCCATAGCAACTGGTATCCCGACTCTCAGGACCACTTACTAGGCCACTCAGCCGTTGCCCATGGTTCGCGAACTAGGACGTGACTGCAGTAACCCACAAACATGAACACCACATCACCACCAAAAAATATGGCCAACGTCCAGCCTTCAGCAGGAAAGGTAATGTAGTGTTCTTTGACATGGAGGGTGCGGTGCACGTGGAATTTATGCTGAAAGGCACGACAATCAACTCAGCTTTGTATTGTCAAACGTTGAACAGATTGTGTAAGGCAATTAAAGGAAATTGGCAGGGAAAATTGAGCGCCGGTGTGATTTTGTTAAACGATAATGCAACACCCACCAAACATCCAAAATGCTGCAGGGATTCAAGTGGGAGGTATTGCAACATGTTCCATACAGTCCAAACTTAGCGCCATGCGATTATCATGTGTTCGATAAGTCAAAAAAGGATCTCGGTGGACGACGATTCCGAAATGATGAGGCGGTGAAAGCAGCTGTCTCCAGGTGGGTTACATAGCCCTGGAGGTGATTTCTGCACATCTGGAATCAAAAAGTTGGTGGACCGTTCCAAAAAATGTTTACATTCTCTTGGGGACTATGTGGAAAAGTGAACTTGCGTTGTATATTGTCATAGGAGTGTTCCCTATATGTAGGTGTTGTCATAAATGGCTATAACTGGAAGTGTTAACTTACTTTTTGAATCACCCTCTTGTTTGACATTTAAGGTCAATCTGAAACTTCAAACTTTATCTCATCACAAATTTATTATAATTTGTTTTTAATCCATCCACATAAGAATCAGATCAGGTGGGATTTTTTGAGCCCTGTCTTTGATATTTTATTTATTTGAATGAAACATGTTCTATTATGTGTTATAATTATTTAAATTTTAACCTAGTGTGATGGTTTTTGAAACTTAGTCCAGGATGAAGTTTTGATTGCCTTCTACAATTTTTGCAATTAAATTCCATTTCTTTTCTTCCAGCTTCAATTTTACTTGTGGTAGGCTACAATCACTGCTCTCTGTGGAAACCATTTACTGCTTCTTTTACATCATCTGAATCCTCACATATATACAGTACATGGCACTAAAATGTTTCCACTTATCAATTTTGCCATCTCCAGCCACGTACAACTACTTTTTAGCATGTATCTACTTAACTCATTCATGTCCAGATTAATTTTTTGGTTCAAAATTGAGCCAGGCCGAGTGGCTTACTTGGTTGAGGTGCTGGCCTTCTGGCCCCATCTTGGCAGGTTTGATCCCGGCTCAGTCAGTGGTGTTTCAAGGTGTTCAGATAACATCGGCCCTGTATTGGTAGATTTACTGACACATAAAATAATTCCTGCGGGACAAAATTCTAGCACCTCACGATCTCTGAAAACTGTCAAAAGTAGTCAGTGGGACGTAAAAATAATAGTATTAATATTGTTCAAAATTGTTAACATTTTTTTTTAACTCAGTAGGCTCGTAAGGTACAGAATAAATAACTTGATTAATCTGCTCTGATTCACTTACGGCAACACTCCGGAGATAAAAATCTATATTTTGGTAATTTTTTCAATTTTTTTATGACTGAAGTGCAACGGATTGAGTTTCTTCTTTCTTGTCACAATTTCGTTGAATTCAAACAATTTATCACTTTAATAATGCTTTGTTTGCCAGTCTGCACACAGCAGAAATGGGTGTGGTATCTACTGAACTGCTTTGCTATTGGTTTTACGTCACACCGACACAGATAGGTCCTATGGCGACGATGGGATAGGAAAGGGCTAGGAGTGGGAGGGAAGCGGCCGTGGCCTTAGTTAAGGTACAGCCCCAGCATTTGCCTGGTGTGAGAATGGGAAACCATGGAAATCCATCTTCAGGGCTGCCGACAGTGGGGTTCAAACTCACTATCTCCCGGATGCAAGCTCACAGCTGCGCACCCCTAACCGCATGGCAAACTGCGTTGTTAGGTAATGATGTCATTATCATGTTTCCATTCAATCAAATATGCCTGTTCTTTGCAATTACGCATCCATGGGATGGGTCAAAAGCCCCCACCCCTTTCTGCCGGTATTTTTATACAGACTCGAGCTGTAGGATCTATCATATTTCTGAATGAATTTATAAAGCCTGTTACGGACTAATATTTCATTACTCGATTGTCATTGAGCAACATTTTATTCTTGTATTGGTATTCCTGATGGTACTGCAATAATGCTGACAACTATAAGTTTTGTTATTCTTGTATGTTTAATCTTTTTTGTGGGTTGCGTGTCAAGATACATATACCATACAAATTTTGTTACAATTGTCTTATTAAAAGACAGTGTGCTGTAATAATTGATAGCTTGTCAATATGCGTGAACATAAATCAGCCTTAACTAAGTCACGAATTGCTGAACTTTGTTGATAGGAAAGAGATGGGGATCAGCTATTACCAGACAGGAGTCTCCATAGAAGAAATCAGGGACAAAAGGTCATGAAATGTTATCGGAATCAGATTGTTCTCATCAGGAAAGTGTTTCATCAACTTCAAGGCATGTAAGTTCTGCACCTATACCCAACAATCATGACATGACAGAAACTACAACCCCTATAGACTCAGGAAAGCTAGAATTCTGAAAAACAAAATGCAGGTGAATCATTTTCTGTTCTTTGGAGAGAAGAAAAAGAAGAAGAAGAAGAGACAAGCTTCCAGAGTTAGCAGTATTTGTATAGAAGCTGCTAAGAAAGGAAGGGAAGGAAAAACCATATGGTTCTGGTCACTTTTAGGTAATGAATCAGGAAGAAAACATGACTTGAACTTATTTAATTTTCCTGCCAATTGTAATTCTTACACTTAAATCCCATTTTTCTCCCATAATATTCAGCCAATTGTAACAAAATTTGTATGGTATATGTATCACAGCTATATTAAGAAACCTGCTTATGGAATTTCTGATTGCAGAATTTTTTTAAGTAGTAGAGATTTTTAAGTCCTAAATTTTAGAACGTAAAAATTACACTAACTTGAGTACGATATGTCTCCTTATATAAATTATGTACAGAAAAAATCGATATGTAGTGCTTTAAAAAGACGTATTATCTACGTAATTATAAATTTGCATTAACATGTTGTTAATAATTAAACTTAATGAAAAAGTATGGAATTAAAAATTTCAAGAGATAAATTTTTTTTTTGGGAAAAGCTATTAATTGTATATGGACAATTTTTTTTGTGATATCTCTACTTTTATGTAGGTGACATTCCCACAAAGTTTCGTGAAAAATCCATGCATTAGGTAAAAATATTTTTTATCACTGGAGTGTCACCTTAAAAGTTAGGCTCTGGATCGATAATGACCCCACTAGGGACTTACTCGAGGATGGAGTTGCAATTTCTTGAAACAAAGAAGATTCTTTCTACGCTGTGCAAACATGAACTTTTTTTTTTGCTATTGGCTTTATGTCGCACCGACACAGATATGTCTTATGGCAACGATGGGACAGGAAACGGCTAGGACTGGGAAGAAAGCACCCGTGGCCTTAATTAAGGTACAGCCCCAGCATTTGCCTGGTGTGAAAATGAGAAACCACGGAAAACCATATTCAGGGCTGCCGACAGTGGGGTTCGAACCTACTATCTCCCGAATACTGGATACTGGTCGCACTTAAGCGACTGCAGCTATCGAGCTCGGTAAACATGAACTTTGTATTGGTTTTTGTACCAGCAAATACTAAGTACAAATCATATTATTGAAATTATGAAATGTCTTGAGGATTTTTGAAACTCCTGTATGTAGAATACTAGATGTAGGGGGCTTAAAAACATTTCCTGTCACAGTTTACATAAGTTTTTGAAGTTTGTTGTTAGTAATTGATTGGGCATTGTTGGGTGGCTTGAGAACGGTTGGCTGTTGAGAGAGCTCTTGCATTATTGTAGTGATAAAGTAGTTAATAACCTATTGAAATAGCTTAATTGTGTGTATTTGTGATTCATTTAGTGTTATTTATATAGTGGTGTTTAGTGCTCGTTGGTAGAAATTGGGAGTAGTGATATTTATTTAAATTTTATAACTAGTAATTCAGTTGGTCTTCAGTAAATTACGTTTTCTAGGTTAAGTAGGCTAGCTAGGTGTACCTTGTTTCGAATTTAGGTTTAGGAAATACTTTAGGTAATAATATTAACTTTTAAAATATTTGTAAATATCTGTAGTTTCGTTGGTATACTTACAAAGGCAGATTACCATAAGGAATAGTATTGTTACTTACGCCAAAACTTCTCCGGTATTTCGTATATATATCCATTCAAACTATCGCGAAGGTAATAATTTACTACATTAAAAACATGATATGCCTGTAAACTTCCATTTAAAAAGAAGTTAAAGAGATTACACAGTAATAGTTAAGTCGTCGTATTGTTATTGATTATTGTCGCTCTTCATATTCAAATATCGCATTGTTGGTAAGTAGTGAACAAAGGGTGTATAAAATAGTGTAGTCAAGTAAATATAAATAAAAATCAGCTGATCTTTTATTCCAATCATTTGTAGTTCTGAGTAGGTAGTTAAAGTATCCGTAATTTATATTTTGCTCCCTCGATCTTTCCGTATTTATGAGCGGTTAGCTAAAAATAATAAGGTTCATATATCCCAGTAATTGCAATTCAAGTCCCTGGAGTAGTAGGAGTAGTTTCGACAGAAATATTTTTGAGAAATTATTGTAGACAATCTCGTATTTTTCAGTAAGCCTAATTAAGGGCACTTTTATTCTCCGTCCCGTGGAGTAGGGAAAATAATAGTAATCCACCAGCTGTAATAATCACATAACCACATTTCAGTTGAGAATTGTAGTGAAAAGGTATATAAGATAGTATCTTGCCTGTTATATTCGTATTTTTATTTGTGTACGGCATTTCTTTCGATACTTAAGCATTTAACCAAACGCAAGGTTTTCATTTCTATTAGAGCATAGTAGAATAAAGTAATACTAAAGAAATAATCTTCTGTCTACGCGGTTAACTTTGTTGGAAATCCTCGAGTACGGTAGTCCTTGCGAATTTCAAACTTTAGGCCTAATTGCAGTTTTCATTTCTATTTGTCCTTAATAATAACCTATTGTAATTAGGATACATCTGAATGTAGTTTTTAAACTATTGTAGTGTATTGTAGTGACTTATTAGAAATTAGAGTGCTTATTCTATTATTTTGAGTAGTCTTGCAAATTTCAAACTTTGATTGTCATTTCCATTTCAGTTTGTGCTTAGTAATAACCTGCTGTATTATAATTAGGGTACGTCTGAACATAGTTTAAAATCATTTTAGTGTATTATAGTAGGTATCTTATTATAAATTAGTGTGTTTATTCTATGATTGAGAAATATTTGTGTAGTAGGCCTATAGTATCTGTAGTATCTGTTGTATCTGTATTAACTCTCTTATCGGATTTCTGTTGCAGTAATTAGGGTAGACTTAATTGCAGTTTAGAATTGTGTAGACCTAATTCTTGTGTATTACTTTTGGTTTTCAGTAAGTAACAGCAATTTTCATTCTGTTAGGGTGTTGTAAAAAAAATCGTACAACTAAGTAGTGTTGTAGTGTATAGGCAATATTTCTTTCCTTTCATTTTTATTTGCACAGAATAAGTTATTTTATTTTTCCTTTTCTTCCCATTATTCCGTAAATAATGGCTACGCAGTGCAAGTGTAGGAACTGTGGGTGTGGCCAGGCATTAAGGAGTATGAGGGAGGAGTTGTAGAGTTTGAGGGAGAAAATTAGGATTCTCTCAGAAGACAGGAAGGAAAGTAGGCCTCCCTCAAATAATGTACAGGATACGGTAGGTGTAAAGGAGGGATGGGAAGGAAATGGGGGAATTGTAGAAGACAGGTGGTCTAATGTTTTAAGGGGCAGGAGATTGCAGACTAAGGGCTCTGTACAGGATCAGAATTCAGGACAGGTGTCTGTGAGAAATCGGTACGAGTCACTGCAGGTAGAACAGCCGAGGGAAGATGAGTAACAGGGAACTGTTGCTGAGATGAGGAAGGGAAAAGGTAGGAAAGGGAAATTTAGTGCAGTGGAAAGAAGACAGGTGGAACAGCGTCATGGGAGGGAGAAAAGGGGGGAGGAGGAAGTAGCTTCTGCAGCAGTGAGAGAAGATAGGGCTGACCAGGAGGGGAGGGGTTCAAATGAGGTGGGTAGGGTTGAGGCTCTGGTCATTGGAGGATTCCATCGTTAGACATGTGGGGAAAGTATGTGGAGGAAAGGGAACCAGGGTAGAGTGTTATCCAGGAATCAGGCTGAGGCAGATGTTGAGGAAAGTAGAAGAGAAGGAAGTGCGAAAGGAGAAGGTGGTAGTGTTTTACATGGTACTAACAATGTTAGGCAAGCAGGTATAAGTACCAACATAGTTGGGGATATATGGGATCTGGTAAATGCAGCACGGATGAAGTTTAAGGAAGCAGAGATTGTTATAAGTGGAATACTGTGTAGGAGGGATACTGACTGTAAGGTGATTGGGGATTTAAATGAGACTATGGAGTGGGTATGTGGGGAAACTGGGAGTGAAATTTCTAGATCCTAATGGGTGGGTAGGAGACAGGGATCTGCGCTCAGATGGCCTTCACTTAAACCGTAGTGGTACATACAAGTTAGGAAACTTGTTTAGAAGGGTTATAGGCAGGTACAATCAGGGAAACAGGGTGGCCTAGGGAGCGGTGTTAAACGAACAGGGAACTGGAAATCAAGTAGGGATGACATAAAAATGTTAGTGCTCAATTGTAGAAGCATTGTACACAAAGGAATCGAATTAAGTAATTTAATAGATATATACTTACCAGATATTGTAATAGGAGTTGAATCATGGCTGAGAAATGATATAATGGATGCAGAGATATTCTCACAGAACTGGAGTGTGTATTGTAGAGATAGGATAGGAATGGTAGGAGGGGGAGTATTCATTCTGGTGAAAGAAGAATTTGTAAGCTATGAAAAAGTTAAGGATGAAAAACATGAAATTCTGGGTGTAAGGCTCATCTCTAAAGATAATAGGCAGCTTGATGTCTTTGGAGTGTACAGACCAGGAAAGGGTAGCGCTGACACTGATTCAGAATTATTTGATGAGATAATCAGCTATGTGGGAAACGATAAGGATATTAACGTGATTGTAGGGGGTGATCTCAATTTACCAAATGTCAATTGAGAAGGTAATGCGAACAATAGGCAGCATGAACAACAAATGGCAAATAAGTTAATATGGAAAGGGCAGCTGATTCAGAAAGTGATGGAACCAACTAGAGGGAAGAATATTTTGGATGTGGTGCTGATAAAACCAGATGAGCTCTATAGAGAAACCGAAGTAATAGATGGTATTAGTGATCACGAAGCTGTTTTTGTCGTAGTTAAAAATAAATGTGAAAGAATGGAAGGTATTAACATTAGACTATTAGGCAGTACCATATGGCTGATAAAACACTCATGAGGGAGTTTTTAAAAAGTAACTATGATCTCTGGAAAATGGTAAATAAAAATGTAAACAGACTCTGGAATGGGTTTAAAGCAATTGTTGAGGAATGTGAAAATAGGTTTGTACCTTTAAAGGTGATAAGGAATGGTAAAGTTCCACTATATTATAACAGAGAAGTAAAGAGACTAAGAAGGAGGTGCAGGTTGGAACGGAATAGAGTTAGAAATGGTTATAGAAGTAAGGAGAAATTGAAGGAACTTACTAGGAAATTGAATCTAGCAAAGAAGTCAGCTAAGGATAACATGATGGCAAGCAAAATTGGTGGTCATACAAATTTCAGTGAAAAATGGAAGGACATTCCAGGAATCATTAATGAACGAGGGGAGTGTGTATGCGAGGATCTTCAAAAGGCAGAAGTATTCAGTCAGCGGTATGTAAAGATTGTTGGTTACAAGAATAAAGTCCAGATAGGGGATGTAAGTAATACTAAAGAAGTATTAAAATTTACCTATTATAACAATGACATTTACAGTAAGATACAAAAGTTGAAAACTAGAAAAGCAGCTGGAATATATATATATATATATATATATATATTTTTTGCTATTTGCTTTACGTCGCACCGACAGATATGTCTTACGGCGTCGATGGGATGGGAAAGGCCTAGGAATTGGAAGGAAGCGGCCGTGGCCTTAATTAAGATACAGCCCCGGCATTTGCCTGGTATGAAAATGGAAAACCATCTTCAGGGCTGCCGACAGTGGGGCTCGAACCCACTATCTCCCGATTACTGGATACTGGTCGCACTTAAGCGACTGCAGCTATCGAGCTCGGTGCAGCTGGAATTAATAAGATTTCTGGGGTATACTAAAGGCAATGGGTTGGGATATAGTACCATATCTGAAATACTTATTTGATTATTGTTTGGTTGAAGGAGTTATACCAAATGAAAGGAGAGTTGCTATAGTAGCTCCTGTGTATAAAGGAAAGGGTGATAGACATAAAGCTGAAAATTACAGGCCAGTAAGTTTGACATGCATTGTATGTAAGCTTTGGGAAAGCATTCTTTCTGATTATATTACACATGTTTGCAAAATTAATAACTGGTTTGACAGAAGGCAGTTTGGGTTTAGGAAAGTTTATTCCACTGAAGCTCAGCTTGTAGGATTTCAGCAAGATATAGCAGACAGATATCCTGGATTCAGGAGGCCAAATGGACTGTATTGCGATTGACCTATCTAAGGCATTTGATAGGGTAGATCATGGGAGACTACTGACCTAATCAAGTATATTTTTAAAATAATCTTGAGAAGACTTTGCACATTTGATGTTTTCATCTAAACAAAGATATCTGTAGCTGATGATGATTATAATAAAACAAAACGTGTTCTGCTACTAATTTGTAAACTTGCTTAAGGCACACATCATATTGTATGGAAAAGGTGGAACAGTAATTATTGTCAGTTTGTTAAATTACACTACACATCAATACAGATCATGAAGTTGATTACTTGCAACATAACTGCAGTCAACATTTTTTATAACTATTTATCAGTATTCATAATCGCAGCTAATTGAACCATTTTCTTCCACAGATTTTTTGTTTTACTGAAATACATGCAATATGAAGTAAACACACAAAACTCATTTCTGTCATGCATATTTGACAGAATCAGGTTTATATGCTGAACAGATCTCTCACCATGCACAAAAGTGACTAGAACATACTTAAATTAATGCCATCCTTGCAAGATTAAGCCCCTCAGGAAATTTAAAGGAATTCTCACTTAGCACATTATAAATTAAATCGATTGTTTCATAACCAGGCTTTCTTAACAAAACATTGTTTGGTTTTTTAGATATCTGAGTAGCATACTTACCAGGAAATGCCACAAAAAAAATAGAAGCATTTTTTTGCCACAAAAAAAAGTGACATGGATTCACAAAAAAGATGACGATTAGCCTCCAGTTTTTTAATAGTATTTGCATGCATCAGTATATGACAAATCCTCTTTCACTGGTAATTATCGTAAAACATACATTTTGCTTCTTTGGTTGACAGGGAATCCCCAGAATATTTGTTCACAGTTAGTGCTATTTTGTAAACATTCTTGGTATAGTATTTTACTGCCCTCAGCCATGTCCTCCACATCATAACTAGAGGTTTCTTGGGGTAAATTCTCTTCGAATACACTGTCGAAGGGGACGTACAGAAAACTTTCTTAACAGATGAAATTAACTTATTTACTGTTGGAAACATTTTTTCTACTTCCTCTGTCTGCATTTGTAAGGTGTGTGAGATAGGGGTAAAATGCTTTCAGAAATTGACTTGTTTCAATCATATATGCCTCTGCCTCCATTTACAATAACAGTACTCTTTGATCTTAAACACCATTGATATATAATATTTTAAATCCTGAATTAACAAAATATGCAATAATTTTGAATGTGCTTTTTGAACTTCTTTTGAGCACAAGATTGGGCCTTTCTTAATACATTTTCACTCATTTTTCCAGCAATTAATTTTACTGTATATTGGCCAGGTGAAATCCAACTGAAATCCAAATATTAGAGTCACCAATAAATACCATTGCAAATTTCCTTCAATGCTAATTAATATATAGCGGAGAGCCTTGTAGCTAACAAATTCAATCTGGCCGAGAGATGGTCCCATGAATGGAAATGGTTTGCCCCTCCAGAGAGTTCAGAATTGCCCTGCATAACTGAGAAGGTGCCAGGGTTCATTCAACCTAGAAAGATCTGGTCAAAATTAAATAGAATTTGGACCAATCATGGTGTATGTGGGTTGTCCTGTACAGGTGGAGGAAAAGACCTTCACCATGTTGCGAGTGTCGCACTGTAAGATAGACTGTTAGGCACTTAGTTCAAGCATGCCCACAAACATCTTACAGTGGTGAGTCAAGAGACTTCTTCCTAGAGACAACACAGGCACTTAAATACATTTGTAATCTTGATGTGGAATTATAAATAATTTTCATGTATGCCATGCGATAAATAAACATATAAATATACAGGATCAAGGTAGCTTGTATGTAATGTAGATTCTGAATTATTGAACACAATATTTTACTAAGAAGGCTTTCATTGTAGGATTTTCTGTACAGTGTTCCCAGGGATAGTAGCACTTGCAAAAGCATGACACGCATCATAATAAAACTTTTTCTTTTTGCAGATGTTGAGTTAATAGAGTCTGACAGTTTGCTTATTGGTGCATGCTTTTACCTTGTTGGGGAGCAGCAGTTTTCTCAGGCTCATGCAGGCTGAGAGAGGTGGAAAGAAAGCTAAAGATAGGCCTTTTAAGATGTCATATTGTCGGGCTGAGTGGCTCAGACGGTTAAGGCGCTGGCCTTCTAACTCCAACTTGGCAGGTTCGATCCTGGCTCAGTCCGGTGGTATTTGAAGGTGCTCAAATATGACAGCCCCGTGTCGGTAGATTTACTGGCATGTAAAAGAACTCCTGCGGGACTAAATTCCGGCACCTCGGCGTCTCCGAAGACCTTAAAAATGTAGTTGTGGGACGTAAAGCAAATAACATTATTAAGATGTCATATTGAAATCATAATAATGCAGTTGCAGTGGAGAAAGGGCATCAATTGAAATTTTTGAATGAAAAAGGCCTGTAAAGATTTCAGGGTTATGTGAACGAATCTGATCCACGAAATGTCATGGTATTATTTGTCCCAAATGGAAGATAATTGCTTTTACTCAAATAGTCTAAAATCTGAGGTAAATTAAGAAATAATACAATATATTTTATTTGTAGAGAATGCATACTTTACTGCCTTACAACTACTATTTCTGCTACATCGCAGCGCTTCCGTAAGGGTTTTGTTTGTCTGACACTGTCATGTGTGATGTGTTTGCTCACTGAAGTTGTTTGAATTAATTAGGTGTTTTCTTCATGTTACTCATTCTTTTTGTGCCCTAACTCATTCATTATTATTGGTCCAGGGATTATGCTATTTTCCTTTCAACACAACAGTAATATATTTATTGGTCCAGGGATCATGCTATTTTGCTGTTTGAACTGTCCACGCTAGTCATATCGACAAAGATAATGAGAATTCACAGACATAGGACTCCTATTCGTAGATGCTAGCCCTGGATCTTAAGAAAGAAATAAAAAGCGGCACGAGCAGCGGAGTGCAACATAATGGAGTCCTGTCTGCAGCCCGTAAGTACGTATACGTATTTCTCTAGAGATTTCTCTAGAGTAACGATGGTATTTGTTAATTTACCCCAGATTTTAGACTATTTCGGTAAAAGCAATTATTATCTTCCATTTGGGACAAATATTATAATGACATTTCATGGATCAGATTCGTTCACATAACCCTGATTTTATCATACTAGTAAACTGCATTATTTTTCACTCCTATGATGCTGCCAAACTTACTGTAACAACAACATTTTCAGAAGCACAATGTATCAGACCCTGAGAATCAGGGATCAATACGGATCTACACAATGAAGTTCGTAAATTGTACTATTGAAGTCAACCAGGCTAAGAAAGTTTAAAATAGGTTCATGAATCTCAAAATCAGATTAGCAAAAATTTCAAAAGACATAGCATTTTTAAAAGAATGTCTAGTAAGCAAAGTAATTCCCAAATTCTTAAAACCTTCCCAAAGAAAGAATTTATCATCTCTGTTTTACCTTTCGGTTCAAAACAAGGTCTACCACTCGTGGTTAACAAAAGAGATTAAATTTCTTTACAGAAAGAAATTCTTTTTAAATGAAAAGTTGTATTTAGCTCATCTTGAGGTCTTCCTGTGGCTGGTCGCAAATAAAATGGAATGCATCTTAAGTAGGAAACAAGCCACACTGGACAAGAAACTAGATAATTTAAGAAGGGTGAATTATGATATGGAGGTTCATAACAATAACATTAATAATAAAAAATCCAGAGTAAATCATTTGACTGCACAAGACAAGTTGAGTTCAGTCAGTTCCGTGAAAAACCTTCCTAGAATCCATTTCACAGACCAAGCACTAGACCCTCTTAATAGAGGACCTAAATTTAATTGGCCAAGTTTTAACAAAGATGATATAACAGCTATCGCCGAAGCAGAGTCTAACATCCAAAACTCCCTGCAGATTCTCAAGACTATCTTAGGTACGAAATAAAGAAAAGACTCCCTCAGCTAGTTAGCCAGCTTAAAATCAATATTCCGTTTGACAAGCTTAAATGTAACAGGGATCTTACGAATAAAATAAAAGACGACATTATTGTGACTAAGGCAGATAAAGGCAATTGTCATATTGGATAGAAAAGATCACATCGAAGAAAACAAAAAAGTTTTTCTCTGATGAGTCGTTTTGCAGTCAATATGACCCCACAGCTAGGATACAAAAAAGTTAAAAATTTTTATTGAAAAGTTCCACGTTCATTCTCAATGAAGACGAAATTCAGAAGATGATAAATATGAACCCCAGATTACCTACGTCAAGAGCGTTGCCTAAAATCCATGAAGCGGGAATACCTGTTAGATCTATCATCAACTACATATAAAATATAAATATAAATAACATAAAAAATCTCAAAATTTATACATAGGTTTCTTTCTGACAACTTTTAAGTTCCACAATAAGTCAATAATAAGAAATTCAGTAGATTTTTGCAAAAGTTTAGAAAGTTTCAAGCTTCAGCCCCATCATTACTTATGTTCATTTGACATAACTACAGTAATATGCATGCAAATATTCTGGTAAATAAAACAATAGATATTATTAGAACAAATTTAACCAGTCAAGGTCATCTAGGGAAAGTAGAGATTGATCAGTTCATGAAAATTCTAGAGTTCGTCACAAAAAATAACTATTTTAAGTTCACCAACACTATTTATAGTCAAGAGGGTTTCCATTGAGAGCTCGTGCCTCAGGTATATTAGCCAGTATTTATTTAGACCATCTAGAGCACCGCAAAGTAATAGGACATACTCCTGGTTTAGATTTTTGGACACGATTTGTGGACGATACCTTTGTAATAATAGATAAGCATTACAACAATAGTAACAATATCTTACAGTTTTTAAATTCATTAGATGAAAGAATAAAATTCACACTTGAAGACGAAAAAGACAATGCTTTGCCTTTCTTAGATGTAACCGTTAAGAGGGAACCTGGCAAGTTCTCTTATAAAGTATACAGAAAGGATACGTTTACTCCTGTGACCATTAAAAATGATTCTTTACATCTTGGGAGTCATAAGAGGGCTGCCTATTTCAGTATGGTTTATCAAGCCTTCAATTTACCTTTATCTCATACAGAAAGAGAAAAAGAATTACGATACATACAGAGAATAGCTATTGTGAATGGGTTTAGTGTGAATACCATCAATAAAATTATAAGTAAAGTAAAAAGAAAGAACAACATGAGATTAACATCAGAGAATCCCAAGAGTTCAAAATACGCAAATTTCACCTTTACTAACCCAGGGATTTTTTATATCACAAAATTATTTAAGAAACACGACTGTCAAGTCTCATTTTCGACTAAAAACAATAATGATCATATATTTTATAACCATAATAGTGTTAATCACAATAAAGAGGTTTTCTTAGATTCAGGAATATATAAACTTAAGTGCGATCTATGCTTTGTCGTGCGCGTGGGACAAACAGGTAGGAGTTTTCAAACCAGATATCTCGAACACACACAAGAAGTATTCTGCTATGAGTGTCCATATAGGAGATACTGGTCACCAATATCTATCTATATATATATATAAAATAAGAGTTTTGTCTGTACATTGCTCAGAATTTGAAAATAATGGTATTTCTGTATCGGTCATGTCCATAGTAACAAGAAAATGCACTTTTTACTTTTCTGTAATTTCTGTCTGTGTGTATGTATGTACACGCATCACGAGAAAATGGTTGAAGAGATTTTAATGAAAATCAGTATGTGAAGTCGGGGGATGAGCCTCTACAATCTAGGCTATAAATCATTTTACTCACGCTGAATGAAATGGTAGTTTAGGGGAAGGCCTAAAATTGAATTCTCAACTATTTGTTATTAGTGGTCGTATTTTAAAGAAAATGGGTATACAAAGTTGGGGAATAAATTGCTACAATCTAGGCTGTTAATAATTGTATTCACGCTGAGAAAAATTGTAGTTTAGGGAAGGCCTAAAATTTAATTCTCAAATATTGTTATTAGTAGTCCTATCTTGATGAAAATCGGTATGGAAAGTCAGGAAATAAGTCGCTATAGTCTAGGCTGTAAATTATTGTATTCACGCTGAGTGAAATGGTAGTTTAGGGGAAGGACTAAAATGTAATTCTCAGATATTTCTTATTAGAAGTGTAATCGTTGAATGCTACATAACTAAGGTTGTATAGTATTAAATTTCCTATTATTCATGTCTTATACATTGTTACCGTACTGGCTATGATCACAAAGATATTCATGAATTTGGATTTTTGTTACTAAATCCATATCAGCGCCGAGTAACGAGAAAATGGGTAAACAGTATTTAATGAAAATTGGTAGGCCTATGTAAAGTCGGAGAATAAGAAACTACAGTTTACGATATAAAATATTTTACAAATCACAAGAGTCGAAAGAAAACTAAATGTGTAGGCCTGCAATATAGAAAGCTCATAACATTGATCAGCAATGACATTACATTGACCATTGTTTGTCGTGATGTGCTTTGTGTCTTCTGTTGCCCCTCATCTCCGGTAGATAGGATTACTGCTGCGTACAGAGTATTTTTTATTTGATTTACGTCGTACTGACATAGATAGGTTTTATGGTGACGATGGGATAGGAAAGGGCTAGGAGTGCCTTAGGCCTTAATTAAGGTACAGGCCCAGCATTTGACTGGTGTGAAAGTGGGAAACCACAGAATACCGTCTTTAGCGCTGCCGACAATGGGGTTCGAATCCACTATCTCTCGGATGCAAGCTCACAGCTGCGCACCGCTAACCGCTAACCACACGGTCAACTCGCCCAGTCGTACAGAGTGTAACAGCCTGCCTGAATATTGATGGGAAGTAGCTGGGGAGTTAGATAACTTTCTTCTTTAGCATGCCATTCCCCTGGTTTATAAATTTTTTGATACTACTGGTATGTAACACACTGGATCATCATAGCATCCGGGCTATTAATCCCTACTCTGAGGCACTGATTGGAATGAACAGTGTGCATATTTAGCAGAATAATGGCAGATGAGTGTTCATGGCAATCTGCGGCCTGGTCATCCCAGCTCTGGAACTTTGGACTGTTAGATTGGCACCGCAATCTAACTGCAGCACTGTTCGTTAAAAGTGATAAAACGTGCAGTTTTCCATTTGATCGAGTATTTTGTATGATAGCATTGCTTTTAATCGCTACATTCATACTTACGTTTTTGTAATGACCTATGTTGATTTCAGTTAGGAAAACCACAAAGTCAGTCTTTCTGAGAATCCCGTAGCGAAGCACGGGTACGTCAGCTAGTACTAACACAAGTAAAGACTTGACCATTTTAAAGAAAGTAAGCAAAGGGAACCTGATGAGCAATTACGAAAATATTTCTAGAAGTTTGGACCAGAGTATTAATGCAAACAAAAATTTAAATGACGTACGAGAGAACAAATACCATTGCTTCTATCCTTACGAAGAATTAATAATTGGAAGCCACCTCCTCTAATTCAAACTTCCCTCCCTCCCGCTCCTACTACAGGCCAAGCTATTTCCCCTTCCCCCCACTAATATCACTGTTCCCCCTCGACCGCCGGGTGAAAGAAAACACAACTAGAACAAACGCAGCAGCGTTTCGAGAAGCAAGTCAGAGCGAGGCTCATTCTAAACCAGCTATAGGGAGTGTCATTTACGGTAAGCTTTTATGTCATACATTCGTGATGGAATCTCTTTTCTTAGTTATCTAAGGGTTTTAAACCCATTAATATTTGTCTTTCTTTCCAGACCTTGTCTTTTTCTAAAGGGATTATTCATAGGATTTAAGCCACAAATATGGTGGTCATGCAGCGCTGGTCTTTGCCATACGACAGGCGGTCTAATAAGGCTTCAGATATCTTCTACCAAATTAGCTAAATTTGAAAGAATATTCTACGAGTCTATGCTTTTAATAGTTCTGACATGGATTTAGTACCAATCCATTTCCGAGGCCAGAATTTTGATCTCCTCAGTCAACACACTGAAACTACCCAGATTCTAACAATGCTTGCGAAGTTTTTCAAGTAAGATCATTCAAATTTATCTTGGCTGAATGATTCTTTGCAAGAAGTTTTAAGTTACCTCTTTAAATATATGTATTATTTGTTTTCTGATGTTTTCTCAATAGTTTAAAAATGGAACTTCCATTTCTAATACAGACAGCAACAATGGACATTGATTCCATACGAGATGTTATGGCAGGATTGTCATTTTCAAATTAATTTCATTTTTAACATTGAAGACAAAAGTTTTTGCAAGAAGTGAGGTCAATTTGAATAAATAATGTATGTATATTTGTTTTTTTTGCATTTCCCAAATAGTCTTTAAAAGACATTGAGTTCTTCCATTTTTTTTTTACATTTTTTCAGTTTCTGTTTTGAGTTTTGTATTCTACCATGTGATTTTTTTTGGCTGATGAAGTCTCAAATAGGGACAAAACATGTCCCTAAATGTTTTAAATATGTTTTTAATTAAATTGTTCACTTGTAAAGTGACGTGTATTGATTGGGTGGAGCAAAACCTAACATTGTTTCTTAGTTTTATACTACTAGTTTGTTGGAGATCGCCCAGAACAAATTGTGCTGCTTTTCTTTGGATTACGGGGCAAGTTGGCTGTGCGGTTAGGGGAGCGCAGCTGTAAGCTTGCATCTGGGAGATAGTGGGTTCGAGCCCCATTGTCAGCAGCTCTGAAGATGGTTTTCCGTGGTTTCCAATTTTCACACCAGGCAAATGCTGGGGCTGTACCTTAATTAAGGCCACGGCCGCTTCCTTCCCATTCCTAGGCCTTTCCTATCCCATTGTTGCCATAAGACCTATCTGTGTCTGTGCGACGTAAAGCAAATAGCAAAATTTCTTTGGATTTTTTCCAGTTCTCAAATCAAATGCCCTCTCCTTTACATCTTTACTACAATGCCTGAATGCCCTCATGACCCTTTGGGGACCAATTGATTTCTCGCGTGCATCCTGCATAGGTCCAATTTGACATTAGACAAGTATGGAAAGGAAATACATAAGTATAAAGCTGAATTTTTACATTAAGCATATGAACTGCAAATTTATTTATCACTCAAGTTAACCACATTATCAGCGATAATTTTTCAATGTATTGTTTTTCCGGAAGCATTTGTTCGGGTAGTCCTGGGTTCCCTGGACAGGTCTCACAATAAATGTCTCCTTTTGCTTTCCTGTTGGAACACACGGCATAGTTCTTAGTTTTTTTTTTTTTTTTTTTCCTTGTCTTCATGAGCATCTATGATGTGTAGCTTCCTGTTCAGTCAAAATTCTTCGTCACAGCTGCTCTGTCGGTCGCGCTGATGGGCATTTTTGTTCTTAACGTCTCCAACAAGCCCCATAATAACTTGGTCCCTGAAAGTCTTGTGATTCACCTTGGGCTTGTTTTCTGCCTTTTGTTGCAAATTTTATAGGTAAAAACTGTTCACCAAAGCTATCATTCAGGCTTTTCACTACAAAACCGTAAGATGAGCAGTAGTGATCAGCACGATCTACCCCTCCCATTTTGGCTGTGTAATCTACAATGGCAACAGGCTTCTAAGTTCTTTCTTCTCCTTGCTCTTTCCGGTTGTGTCCGACTCCACCATTGTGGGTTGTGCCATGTGCTAAGAACTGACAACAGTGCGCTTGTCTTTCCACAAAAATACCATGAACTTTTCTTCCTTCCACAGCACGGATTTCATGCTTCTTCAGATTTAGTCTCCTATCTTTCAGCTGAGGTGATAATCCCTTCCGATTCAATAGCACAATCCCAGTTAGGTGAATTTTCCTTTTCAACAGTTCTCTTCCAGTTTCATACTACAGTTGAACCTCCCTTCTGCGGACACCGTCGGTTCCGAGGGAAAATGTCCCTTACGAGAGGTGTCCGCTAAAATAAGTTTGTAAAAATAATCAAACATTTTAACAGCAAAGAACATCTACCTTAAATATAAGCATACATATCTTTATTTTTATTATTCTAAGTCATTTCTGTGTTAGTATTTCATAGAGAGTTATTATAAGTGATTTTACATCATTTACAAACATTACAGCTTCGTGAAGTAATCGTGAAGCTTCATCTGTGTAAATTTAGCACATGTTTTCTTAATTGCAATTTTCTCGAGAACGGAATAAAGTCTGTTAAATGGTTCCGCCATACTCGCGGTCCAGCGTGATACACAAATTCTTTATCTGCTTAAGCATATTTAGTCCCTGCTTCATTGTCAGAACTTCTTGTTCTACCGCCTCACCATCATCGTCACTCATCGTTTCTGATTCGGGCTCTGTAAAACGATAAAAAGTTTTATTCAAAATGGTCCTTTTGTACGACTAATGAAGGCTGCTATGGACAGCTAGAAATATTTGCGAAGTGCAGTGAATTAAATGAAAACTGAAAATTTAGCTTAAAAGAATTAAAAGCTGTCTATCACAAGAAGAAAATGAATGAGGAGTTGAGGTGCAAACAAACATGGACCTTATGATACGTGCAACACACAATTACTGTATAACTTGATAACACAGAAAGCTTACCGTAAAGTGCGTCCTGGAGTCGGGACTGCCAGTCGCCCTCAAGATCGTCACAGCAAGGAATATTCTCTTCTTCGGCTTCAGTATCATACGTCAATCCAGCTGTCGTTGCTAAAGTCTGAAGTTCATCATGTTCATTTTGAACCTCTACCTCTGCTTGTTCTTCAACTGTAGAATTAACGATGCTGCATTTTGCAAAGCATTTCCTGATTGTGGTTTTGCTGACTGCATTCCAGGCTCCCTTTGTCCACGAAACTGCATCGCCAACATTGATCTTCTTCATCAAATCAAAAGCTGAGTCTGCTTCATCCATGTGTGCCACTAACGACCGTAAAACCCTCTTACGATAGTCTAATTTGAATGCTTGAATGATTCCTTGATCCAGTGGCTGAAGATGAGAAATGGTATTGGGTGGAAGGAACAAGAGTTTTACATTTGAAAGCCATATTTCTGGATGGCACGTAGCATTATCTAGCAATAAGATTACGTTACGGTTTCTGGCCTTCATCTTGGAATCCAAAGCTAGGAGCCAATTCTCGAATATTGCTGACGTCATCCATGCCTTTTTATTCGCATGCCATTCGACACCAAGACAGTTTAAGTCCATGTTTTTAAAGCACCTGGATCTCAAGGATTTACCGATTATTAGAGGATTTTCCTTTTCACCGAGTGCGTTACAACAAAACATGATGGTGATTCTTTCTTTTGACATTTTCCCACCCTTGCAACTTTCATTCGGCAAAGTCAGTGACTTCTTCGGGATCGCCCTAAAGAACAGACCAGTTTCATGAACATTCAAAATGTCTTTCAGTTCGTAACTATTCAAAATGTCTGGTAACCTATCTTTCCAATCTGCTACTTCAGTCGCAGACACATCACCACCTTCTCCACAGACTGTTTTGAAACTAACGTTATGACGTTTTCTAAAACAATCTAACCAACCATTGCTAGCTACAAAATCCTCAACTTTCAGATTATTTGCGATTTCTCGAGCTTTTTCTTGTAACATTGGTCCACTCACACACAGTTTCTTCACTCGAGCACACTTGAACCACTCATATACCGCAACGTTCACTTCTGAAAACACTGACTCCCGCTTTCTTTTCACTCCTCGATTCCTATTTTCCTCCCACTCCTTTAAAATTTCAGTTCTAATCTTCACAATAGTGTTTATTTGAGTTTTCCCGTAGTTGAATTTTTCGGCAAGCTTTCTCACTGAAAGTCCCTTGTCACTTTCTATAATTACATTTCTTCTTGCCTCGACATCTAAACACGATCATCCCTTGTTACTCACGTTTAACAGACAGCTGACCTGCTACGGTATTTCTGTCTCACTAATTAGCGCCTGTATTGTCTTTTCCTTCTCAAGTTGACTACCTGAGCTCGAACTTATCAGCGACAATCCGAGTTATGAATAGAATGATGCAAGAAGGGACGAAAATCCCCGAGTAACTTGTGAGTCAACAGTCTCTGACAGCATTTCTGGGCAATTAGAATTCTCGGAATAGGCCTATACACCACTAGGTAGAACTGCATTCCGATGTACACTCTCTCCCCTTGCACTCGAAATAGTACAAACATTCAAAAGAGATTTCCTTATGACTGAAGAATGTTTTTAAAAGAAAGAATGGCATGTAGTCCGGCGTAATAAATTGTCCTGCAACGTGTAAAGTGTCGAGTGGACGGGACAAATGGCGCTGTCCGCTGTCTGTAGTTCAAGGTGTCCGCTTAAATGAGGCCAATTTGACACTTGTCTTATGTAAAATAAAATCGGTTCCGAGGAAAATTGTCCATATAGGGAGGTGTCCGTTAGGACAGGTTCGACTGTAGTATAAAATTGGTCAGTAAACTAGTGATAACCTACAGCTTAAGTAACTTGAAGTGCTGTAAAACTATTCTACTGCCAAATGTCAAACCAGGGAAAAGTAAATTTTGCATAGTAAACAAGCCAAAGTAAGGAATCATGGACAAAACGTACCCATTCAATGCATCAGCAATAACATATATCCTAATTCCACCCCCCCCCCCCACTTTGTTGGTTTTTGTGGATTATACATTTTGAAAACGGAAGAACGTGGGTTTCGAATCCCTGCCAGGAAGTCATAAAATTTAAGAAACAAGATTTCCACTTCCGGAGGTGCATATGGCCCTGAGGTTCACATAGCCTACACCAAAAATGAGTACCAGGTTAATTCCTGGGGGCAAAGGCAGCCGGGCGTAGAGCTAACCACTCTACCCCATCACGTGCTGCGGTTAACAATGGTGGAAGCCTTTACCTTCCACTCCTCCAAGGGCCTTCATGGTCTGTACGGAGGTGACTTTGTCTTTGTTTATACATTTTGAAAAGGACACACTCCTTTGAAGCTTAAAGTCAATTAGTCAACTGACAGATACTGACTTGGCCTATAAAATTCCAAGAATGACTTTCCTACATATTCCAAGACACTTCTAACTTTACTTGCTCTTGTGACCATTGTTGATGCACTTGATTGTGGAGGGGGAGAAAAATGAAAGCCCCAGAATATCTGAAGAAATCGTTTCCAAGAAAAAATGTTGATGAATAGAACCACAAGACTTGAAAAATGTTCTTTTAGAGTTTTCCTTTCTTTTTTTTGTACGTGCCATATTCAAAAGAACACCCTGAAATGTCATCATTTCAGCGACAGTAACATCGACCCAGTCCCACTATATGGAATGTTGCTGCAATGGCATACGTTTGGTAATACATTCTCTTATATACCTGTTAGTCTCCTTACAAATTTCAGAGAAAAGTGAAAGCGGGAGCAGCAACAAAAGGAATCCAAAGGAGTTACCGGCTTCTTTCCTGTAGTAGGAGGCATGTATTCCATAGCACTGTTGTGAGAATACTTGGAAAAAACATGGTCACCTTCATTAACTTTCCATTCGTCACCCCCTATATCACCGCTTTCGCCACTATCTTCCACCTCAATTTCCTCCTCCTCACTCGAAATATCATTCTCAGATTCGGGAAAACTAATGTCATCATCAGAATCCGTCAACAAATATCGCCATTGTTACATCATTGTTTGTAAATATCATTAGGTTCCATGCCGCGGCTGGTGGACGCCTTGTTAGCGAAAGTAAACACAGCAGTGACAGTGAGGAACTATCTCCTAAGAAAACACAATTCAGCTTAAAATAATGAACAGCAGTTGGCAGTAGGCAACAGAGAAATGCCAATGCTGTATACTTGTAAAGCTCGGCGCAATGTGTCGGACTAGGTCCGACATAGGACCAGAACTGAAAATTAATGATGGCAGACTGAGTCCAACATTGGACCCCAAAGGGATAATCATACAAAGATATCCTTAACCGTTATTTACAATCCCGTTTATGTGATTACACTAATGACGATCTTTCCTTATATTAACACCTAGGTACTTGCAGTGTTCCCCATGAGGTACTTTCAACCTATCGACAAAGTAACTAAAACTCAGATTTTTGCTCTTGATGAAACTCAACCTAACTTTTCAGTGTTTACCATCATTTCATTGCGTACTGTCCATCTCACAACATTGTCGAGGTCTTCATCAGTCGCTCACCATCCTGTAACTTATTTACTACTTTGTACATTTTAATATCATCTGCAAAAAGCCATATCTGTGATTCCAGTCCTTTACGCATATCATTTTTGCAGCCTACATAAGAAAATATAAAGGTCCTGTTTACTGCCCTAGAGGACCCCCATTTCATAGTCACAGGATCAGATAATGCTTCATCTACTCCAATTCTCCGAGTTTGGTTTCCTAGAAATTTAGCCACCCATTCAGCAACTGTTTTGTCTAGTCCAGTAGTTCTCATTTTCGTCAGCAGTCTCCCATGACTTACCGTGTCAAAAGCCTTGGGTAGGTCAGTAGTGATTACAGTTCATTTGACTTCTTCAATCTAAAATATCTATTATACCTTGGTGGAATGCTACATATTGATCCTCATTAGAATAACTTTTCTGAAACCTGCACTGCCTTTTATCAGACTAGGTTAGTACTTTTGCAAACACATGTAATATATTTGAAAATAATTCTTTCCTAAAGCACATGTAAACTGATTGGCCTGTAATTATCGGCTTTATATTTATCATTCTTTAATTTGTACACAGGGGGTACTATAGCAACTCTCCATTCATGTGGTATGGCTCCTTCTTGTAAACATTAATCATAAAACAAGTTATTTGCTTTACGTCCCACTATCTACTTTTACAGTTTTTGGAGGATAGTAATCAGATACGTAATTCAGATAAGATACAGTATCCCCACCCATTGACTTTAGTATATCCCCAGAAATCTTATCAGTTCAAACTACTTTTCTAGTTTTCAACTTTTGTATCTTATTTTAAATATCTTGGTTATCATACGTAAATTTTAGTACTTCATTAATATTAGTCACCTTCTCTACCTGTACATTAAACTTACAACCAACAATCTGTACATACTGCTGCCTGAATGCTCCTCGCAGGTACACTCCTCTTGTTCATTAATGATTTCTGGAATGTCTTTCATGGAACTTGTGTCTACTTTAAAGTACCTGGGATTGTTTCCCCTCCATTTTTGACCAAAATTCGTATGACTGCCAATTATGCTTGCCATCCTGTTATCCTTAGTTGACTTCACTAGATTCAAGTTTTACAGACGGATGTCCTTCATGGCGCCAACCCAGTGTGGAGGGGTGTATTTGCTATTGCATGTTTCTGTGGTGGTTAATGGTGCAATAAATGTATATGAAGAGGTGTGTGTGGAGATGAACACAAACCATTCCCTGAACCAGAGGAATTAACAGTTGCTGTTAAAATCTTCAGCCTGTTCGCGAATTGAACCCACGGCCCACTGTACCAAAGGCCAGTATGCTGACCAGTAAGCCAAACAAATGTTAACTAAGTTAGTAGCCAGTCTTTATTCTCATTTGAATGTGTTGGTTACTATTAAATTCTTACTGTTAACCATCTAGTTACATATAGTTTCTGTCTGGTACATGGGTGAGTCTTTTATCAGTGCGGAAATGTGTGCAATAATGTAACTAAATTTTAAGAATCGAATGTTTTAGTAATTTTGCTTCGTACATCAGTGTAATTTTGCTTTTACATGGACCTGTACCGTAATGAAAGCAACGGCCAATTCCTTCCCAATCCTAGCCCCTGTCCCACTTTTCTGTCACCAAAACCTTCAGTGTATTAATCAGTGTATTAATGCAGCGTTAAACCACTTGCTAAGAGAGAGATAAACACCTAAAACAGAAGTGGGCCCATAACGCTAACCTGTATGACACCTAACATAGGTATTTAGCTGCTACTTTTAGTCTTTGTCTGAGATCTGTAAAAAAAATTCCTGATCCACATAATCACTCTTTTATCATTCTTTGCTTCTGTCAGTTTCCACATCAGAATATTGTGGGGTACAACATAAAAAGCTTCATTGAAATTGATTACAGTTGCATCAACTTGTACAGTTCGAGTCCAGTGACGAGCTAATACCCTGAAGGGGCAACTACATTTGGTTTTGACAGGAGAATCCTTTTCTTAAACCATGTTGTTCATTAATCCACAAAATTATCTTGTGCTATTTTCTTAAATATTCTGAAATGAGGTGGTGATTTTTATTTATTTTTAAATTACATACAATGTGTGTCAGACAAATGGGTCTAACTTAGTAGTCCATTAGCAGTCTGGTCCACCTTTTAGGAATTGGAACTACAATATTGCTTTCTTCCAGTCATAAGAAATGTGTATAAAGTTGATATACAGGGTGAACAAAAAATGCCACACTTGGAGGTCGGCATGCGATTCCTCATCCCATTGCAAGACAAAAGTTTCTATAGCCAAATCGGATCCCGTGCTGTTGGAAAACAAAACGAGAAGCTGGCAACACTGTCACATTCTGCAGCGCATTGGAATGTAATAGAGAAAGTTGCATCATCCCGCTCTACCTTACCTGCCGTCGCAGCTCACTGAATAGACAGCTGAGTTATCAAACCCACATGCACCATGGAGCTACGGCTTGAATCTACATCAGGTTTTTTTTTTCTTTTGTGTGTGTGACGTCAGGTCCCCAGTTCCTGTCGTTTAACTGCGTTTGTAAGCATGACATCCTGTTGTCACATGACAGTGTGATCCATTCAACTGAATGCACGAGTCGACTGACCACGGAGTGCATAACCATAACTGGTCCTGTAAAGTGCATGTAGGGTGGCTTCCTGATGGAGTACATATACGTGAATACGTCGATATGTTTTCAGTGTTGGGTGCATCCGATAACTAAGCTTCTGCTGCTGCTCGTGAGTATGCAGCACGGTACCCTTAAAGGCGCCATCCCAATAAGAATGCTTTTCGTTGCCTTGATCAACGCCTGCGGGAAACTGGTAATCTTCGTCCACAAGTAGTGGACAGAGGTCGTCCAAGGACTAGATGTACCCCACAAACAGAGCACAACATTCTTGAAGCCTTTCACCAATCACGGAAAACTGCATCCATATCATTACACGTTAATTCAATACCAGCGACCAGAAGACCTCATTCATTGAGTACAGTTCTGTGAATGGCTTTTGCAACAAGTAGAAGATAACAAACATGTTATAAAGAATGCGATATAAAGTGAAGAATGTAGCTTTACTCAGGAAGGTATTTTCAACCATCACAACAGCCATTATTGGTCTGACCACAACCCATATGTCGCCCGTGAACGTGGCTTTCAGGCACGCTTTGGCATAAACCTGTGGGCTGGAATCGTGGGAGGAGTGCTTTTAGGCCCTTATCTATTGCCGGACAAGTTGAATGTGCCCCGCTATCGTAAGTATATGGGCAATACTTTGCCTGACGCTTTAGAAAACGTTCCACTTGGTGTTCGGCGTCAGCTATGGTTTCAGCATGATAGTGCACCGCCCTGTGCGTAACTGGTTAAGTGATGCGTTTCCAGGGAAATGGATTGGTCGTCGAGGTCCAATGTTCTGGCCTCCACTTTCCCCGGACCTTAATCCACTAGATTTTTGTTGGGGACACTTAAAGGAAGATGTTTATAGTACTCCACCCATGGATGTATAAGACCTAATAGCTTGCGTGCATGCTGCATCGGCAATGGTGGATGCAGGTGTGTTGCGTAGGGTCCGGCAAAGTATGCTCCAGTGAGTGGTGAAGTATTTGCAGATGCAAGGTGGTTGCTTTAAACATCTGATGTGAAGTGAATGTTGCTCATAAGTGTATGTACCGGCTTTGTGAAGATAAGACTGAACGTCAAACGTACACTAAAATGGAATAGCATAATGGGCAATCCAGTGTAGCCTACCTACTGTACTATATTGTGTTTCCTTGTACCGCATTGGATAGAGACATTGTTACTGTATCCACTATTATGTTCTACGTATTGGCTTTATTTGTGCCGTTTATGAAACAAAGTGGTGGTTTATGCCTGTAAGAAGTTCATGTTATGTTTGAATGTTTAAATAAAGGTAACTGTAATGGTAAGACAGAACATAGTGTATTGCATAGTGGAGGTGTACATTGGTTACAATTTGATACATTAACTGAAAAAGAAATTGGCGCGAACGCGACTCAACCATCGGCGCGTCTGCACAACCGGCATTTATGGCATTACCTCATCTCGCTGAGCTAATGAGACAGTTCTGGCAGAGCGTCAAGTTCATGCGACCTGTGCTTGGCCACGCTGCACGCCATTACAGCGTTGCCAGAGCCTCGTTTCTTAACTCGCATTTCTATTAAACCTTTTGGTGGGACTAGGTTTAACAAGATAAACTTCTGTCGTGAATTTTGACGAGCAACCGCATGCCAAACTCCACGTGCGGCATTTTTTGTTCACCCTGTGTACATTAAACAGTATTTTGATGTAGCAAATTTACTTTCCAGTTTTGGAACCTTCTCAGCAACATTGTCAGACCTTTTCAGCTTCCTTTCACTTCTTAATTCATTCCTGAATTCTTGTATGACTTATTTGGAAGAGCAAACAATTGTGTTACAAATACGATGTATAACTATACTGCTAATAAGATGAGATGGCGTCTGACAGGTAAGGTTGGAGGGAGGAGCACTGCACGTGGCATTTCACGATGTTGCCACATTCCAGCATTCCTTTCTGTACATGCTCTTACCCCTCGCTTCCGGCTCACTTGTTCTCTCCGTCATTCTGACCACTGTGATCTGTTGTAGACTGCCTGGCCAGGCGGTGTCGTCCCATTTGCGATCACTCTTATACAATCAGGTTCTTATCAGTGACATACAAACAGCCAGGTTGCTGTGAGGGAAATCCTTACTGAAGGATCAGTACAGGAAGACATCCCTCAAGTAACTGGCGAAACTGGGAATCTTACGAATCGTATGTTGAAAGTCATTAAATTACTTATATTTACCGTTTGAGACTGATGCGTTTATATCGGGATTGACAGGGAATAAACAGGACTCAAATAAACCTTTTATTTACCGAGCTGGATAGCTGCATTCGCTTAAGTGCGGCCAGTATTCAGTATTCGGGAGATAGTGGGTTCGAACCCCACTGTCGGCAGCCCTGAAGATGGTTTTCCGTGATTTCCTAATTAATTTACACAGCATGTTTCTACTGCCGGATGCCCTTCCTGGCACCAACCTCAGTTGAGGAGCTAATGAAGACGAAATGTGTTATGGTGAATAAAATTGGGTAAGGGGTGCCTATGGATAGGAACTGTACCGGCATTTGCCTGGAAGTGAAGATATTAAGCCACAGAAAACTATTCTGAGAAGAGCCGACGGTGGGATTCGAACCCACGCGTTTCCCGAATGCAGAGCTTGGCTCCATAACCACAGAGCGTTAAAACGCGCGGCCACTCGGTCTACTTTCATCTATATAAATAAAATTATAATTTTTGTCTGTACGCTTCGATTAGATGTACAAGATTCCAGAACTTAATGTTAAGAAAATGTTTAGATTACAATAAGTTGAAAAAATGACGATTCTATAATGATAGCCCGAAGAGAATATATTGCGTTCGGAAAATAGTGGGTTCGAATCCCATTGTCGGTAGCCCTGTAGATGGTTTTCCGTGGTTTCCTATTTTCACAACAAACACAACAAGCCAGGGTCGTTTCCTTCCCACTCCAAGGCCTTTCCTATCCCATTGTCGCCGTAAGACCTATCTGTGTCGCTGCGACGTAAATCCAGCGGTAAAACAAACCCTTGTCACCAAACATCCTCACTTTTCCGTAAATTTCTGTAAGAGTATCCATTATATAAATCTACGCCTTAATTAGCAGTCCCCTTGCTGCGTTAAAGTTGGGAAACCCTGACAGGCTGCTGAAAATTTTACAGTGATCGCAAATAAGACAAGAACTGGTCTTTCTTCACATTCTTGTTTTCCACTGTAATGGAACTGGTCGCAAATAGAACAAATTTTGCTCTGGAATGGAATTACGGGAACATTCCTTTCCGATAAACTCGTAGCCTCGTCTTCAAAGAATTCTCTTGCAGCACATATCATTTCTCTTCCTTGGTGATGAATTGTCACACCATGGCCGGCGGTATTTTTTTCACGAGGTGGACGAGTCCTGGGCCTCCCTCTCCCTCGAGGAGTATTCATCGTACTCAAAATATAAATACAATGATTGCACGTGCGTACGTACTTAAATAGTATTTAAAATACAATTAGAAACTTACTAACGGCCACTCACACTGAACTGCTTGCAACAAGATCTAGCTCACAAGTGAAGTGAGAGGTTTGGCAACTCCCAGCAAGACGAGCCCCCCAGAAGTTTTATCTCCATGGCAACCGCAGTCGCCCCACCCTCGTTTCCATGGCAACCACACAGCCACTCCCTTTATCCCGCCTCGGCAGGCAGTAAACGGACCTCCCTCTACGAAATGTCACAAGCCATCTCTTATTATTAGCAGTATAGTCTTTTATGCTAATGAAATACATTACCATACCAAGCATTTAATTCATTAGTTGTAGTTAGATTATCAGTAACCGGGCGAGTTGGCTGTGCGGTCAGGGGCACGCGGCTGTGGGCTTGCATCAGGGAGATAGTGGATTCGAATCCCACTGTCGGCATCCCTGAAGATGGTTTTCCATGGTTTCCCATTTTCACACCAGGCGAATGCTGGGGCTGTACCTTAATTAAGGCCACGGCCGCTTCCTTCCAACTCCTAGGCCTTTCCTATCCCATGGTTTCCATAAGACCTCTCTGTGTCGGTGCGACAGAAAGCAACTAGCAAAAAAAAAAAGAAAAAAAGATTATCAGTAATTATATCACTTTCTGTACTTTCTCTGGATATTATCATATGGACATTATTGCAGGTTTCTTTCCTTCTGGTCAATGACCTAGAATGTTAGACCCCTTAAAACAACAATCATCCTCCTTTCCTTTTGTAATATAGGGATCACCAAACTCTGTGGTAAAGATCTACTTCCCAGATTTGAAAGTACAGTAGACAGTGGATTATTAACGATATTTAAAAAAAAGGTTGATGAAATAGATTTCATTTTAGTATAACACATTGAGTAATTTTATTAGAAAACTAGCAGTGTAAATTGATTTATAATAAACATAAAACTTCAATTGCTTTAATATTATTTCTAAGTGAGAAGGATCGTACTATTTTGTGACATTAAAAAAAAATAGCAGGTGTATAGACAGTCACAGTCATTGGAATATGCTATTGCCCAAATGCCCGTCTGTGTGTCTGCTGTAGTTCTGAACTTGTTTATCATCACTTTCAGGTTTGAAAATGAAGCCTCGCACATGTAGGTAGAGCAGAACAATGAACTCTTCTGATCTCCTAGTGCAACATGAACCAGAATAGGGTACTTTTCTTTTGGAAACAAGTGGCGATGTAAATCCTGAGGTTGAGATGCAGACTTCAATGACAGATCTTGTTGAAATGCCGAAAGTTCTATTCTTAATGTAGGGCTATCTTCTTAGAAATCTTACATGACACAAGCTAAAAATTCGTCAACCTCCACAAAGGAGAGGCAATGAACTGCGCCAATAGCTAGGTTTTCTTAAAAGTTTGGAATCTTCTTTTAAATTGCATTCTCAAACTTGAAAGAAACTTAGACATGGTTTTAACTGGAATAGAAGTGCAGTAAGTCTTTTTTTTTTTTTTCGGCTTGTTTTTAAAAGTGGGAAAGTGTCTTACATCACCTCAGATGGAAACCTCTACACAAAATTTATATTTTCTTGATAATCCCTCAACGTAGGATATTATCTGTTGTAAGTTCTTAACCTTACATTGGAGCTGAAACATGAGTACATTAAATTTTTCTGTGATGTCTACCAGGAATGCTAAATCTTGCAGGTAGGGATCTTCAAGTTCAGGATGGGACTCACCACAATCTTTGAGAAACTCCATAGCGTTAGGCAACAGTTTGTTAAAACTCTTTACGCTGTAGAACTCGTCTACTCAGCCACCAAATTTCATCGTCAAAGATCAAATCTCCGTACTAAAAACTCAGTTCATCAGTCGGCTGTTTGCAAAGGCCTCTGCAGAGTGTGCTTTTACTTTGTTGATAGTTTTTATTACAAGTTTCATCATCTCAATAATAGTGTAAAACTTTCCATAGATAGCCTGCTGGTGAATTATGTAGTGATATGAATAGAGCTAGGAATTTTAGGTGCAAAATTTGGGTCATAAATGTGCAATAATTTAGTTTTTAAAGGTGTGAAAAAAGATGCAAATTTAAGATTAAATAAGCAGCAAAACATTATTTATTTTCAATTTGCTTTATGTTGCACTGACACATATAGGTCTTATGGCAATGATAGGACAAGATAAGGTTATGAGCGTGAAGGAATAGACCATGACCTTAATTAAGGAACAACTCCAACATTTGACAGGTATGAAAATGGGAAACTACAGAAAGCCATTTTCGGGGCTGTCAAATCCACTGTCTCCTGGGCAAGCTGACAGCTACCTATGGACCCAAACCGCACAGCCACTTGCTACGTCGTATTGTTATATAAGTCGCTCGTTCAGAAACTGAATTTTTCCTTTTTCAGTGAAGCTACACCTCTGCTCACTAAGTAAGTACTGGTACTCGTATATTGAAAAGACTGTCGGCAGACAAAAGTGGTGCATATTTTGTTTGTAGTCAGTAATCACCTCAGATGGAAACTTGTTTATCATCACTTTCAGGTTTGAAAATGAAGCCTCGCACATGTAGGTAGAGCAGAACAATGAACTCTTCTGATCGCCTAGTGCAACATGAACCAGAATAGGGTACTTTTCTTTCTTCCCGTTTGTTGCAACTTGGAAAAATCTTCAATGTCAGAGTTTACGGCTAAGCTCTGCTCTGGGTTCCGCTATCCAGTATCCTCCAGGGCTTCCTTCCCATCCATCAGAACAGCCTATTGCACATCTTCCTGAGGACACTGCTCTTCCAATCTTGTAATGGGAGTTGTCGGGGAAGAGTGCCATGCACAGTGAAATGTTCATGTTGCAAAACCTGTTTAGGTGCTAGTCCTTCATCTTAGTTACAGCTGAGGAATCATTTGGTAAAGCATCTAAGAAATCACGTGTAGTCCTAATATGGTTAAAGATAAACACTGCAGCCTTCAAGATGGTGAGAACTGAGGAAGGTGGAAGAGGAAGTAGTTATTGTTAAATAGAAATGTCACAAACATTGCACCTCAGATGAATATCTTCTGCCGTAAACTGTTTAACAATATAATGCATTATCCCAGTGTTCATTTTCTGTTTCTACATGTTGAATTGGCTTCAAGGGACAATGACAAAGACACCATACACTAGCCAAGTTTACTTTTGACTGAAAAATTACAACAGTTTAAATTCGTTCCCCGGTACAGCAGTCAGTGCAATTGCTAATTGGTCAATTTGACTTCACCTTCCTCCTTTTCTTCCTGTTCTACAGCAGATAGTAGGTTCGCACCCCACTGTCGGCAGCCCTGAAAATGGTTTTCCGTGGTTTCCCATTTTCACACCAGGCAAATGCTGGGGCTGTACCTTAATTAGGGCCACGGCCGCTTCCTTGCCACTCCTAGCCCTTTCCTGTCCCATTGTCGCCATAAGACCAATCTGTGTCGGGGCGATGTAAAAAAAAAAAAAAAGGGGGGGGGGGACTCTTTGGAAGAGGCATTTACTCTGTGGTGTTATGTAAAGTCTGTGGACTCGGATGTATATATATGTATGCAAGCTGTGTCCGTCATCCTCAGTGTGTGTATCAGTTGGCTGTAGCACTCAGTTGGAAGTCATTCGTAGCACAGATGTTTCAAGATATAGTAAGCTGATGTGTTGAATTGTGTGTACTTTAAGAGTGGACTTGTACTGTTACATAGTATGTCCTGTGATGTTGAATAAACCAGTATTTTAACTAATCAAGTGGTATTTCATTGTGGTTACATTACTCCTTGCATAGCCAGATAGATAGTTCGTCTACGCTTTTCAATCTCCAGTCATAACTGGAACTCTATCTGTTATCAGGCCCACCGTTTCACTTAGCCTACAGGGATGTTGTCTGAATGAAGAATTTCTTTCACTTGTTGATACATGTCCTGTCTTGCTATGTTTATGAAGGGGAATAACCTCCAGTAATACTCCTTTTGTTGCAAAATAATTAAAAACTGTCCTTATAAACACCATGAACTGAGCAGTGTCAACAGTATGTGTTGATTCATCAAGCTGAAGTGAAAAATATCAACAGCTATCACTCTATTGGCTGCAACCTGAATAGATTGTATGACATAGTATGTCTTATTTTTTATAAATTATTAAACAGTCTGGCTTCCAAAAATGCCTTACCTGTGATTTCACCATCCTGGCATGATTTAATTGTAGCCAGACAACATTCTGGTAGCTTGTGTTGAATTGTTTGGTGGCCCCTGCTTTTAATATAATTAGAGTTCTCCTCCTATTTCCTCTGAAAGAAAACATATCTCCCATTTATGTATCATGAGCAGGTTTCTTTTTTTGGAAGTTAAATTTTTTTGATGGTGTGTGAGATCTAATCGCATGCTCAGAGCTAAAGTAGGCTATCTTTTGTTGTATGTTTTCCATACTTTCTTTCTAAGGCTTCTAATTTTTTAAATTTTTTTTTATTGTGTATCCAGGTTCTGTTTTAGTAATTTTGAAGCCACAAACTGTTCAAAATGTTTACAAGACTGTTCCACGGTGCAGTTATTTGCCCCATTTTGTGATCAGCTGGGAAGTATTTGCTAATAGAGGCTCATCAAATATTATTTTACAATGAGGAGATGCTCTAGTAGGCTTAAGTACTCCTCTGTATTATGCTGTACTGTCCCTTTCTGGAATCATTTCTGTTCTATGTGGTCTGCTCCAGTCCTGTGAATAAGTTTTTATTGATTGATTGAGCTACTTTGAGGTCATCAGCCCCATCACTGTTTGTTTAGGAAGATCAGCAATCTCATTAGCCCTGTGTCATAGAATCTACTAGTGGAAATGGAGGTTCATGTCTTATAGGAGAATGGGTCTTCTGGGGGAACTGACGTCACGTAACAGTTTCTTTATTGCCCCTACTATGAGAATGGAAACGAATGGACACTAGCCTTCAGGATTACATAAAAAGAAATGTGCAGTCTACAACTCAACCAAGTTATAGACTTAATAATTGGTGCTAGAGGGTCAAAATCTTGAAGTTTCTTGAGTTCAGTAAAATGTTTGGCTTGAGACACACTTAAATGTAGTGTGTCTATATGCTCTTACTGGTTTCCTATATATCCTTAGTATCCATGAATCTCATGGTCTACTTAAAGCAATTTTTTGCAATATAATGTTGATGCCATATCATTTATTTAAATTAATGTGCTTTTAAAAACATGTCTAGATGTGCTCCATATTTTTGTACTTTATAAAATCTCCCTTCTAGTTATCTTAATTTCTAAGCTTTGTCAGTCTTGGCACCCTGTAATTATTGGGAAAGCAGAAAGAAATTTATTCAAAATGACAAACAAGATGTGTGCAAAAGTTCTGTCGTGTCAGTCTTGTGGAAATGGATGTATTCATTTCTGTAATCGACTTGCTTGTTATGAGGTCTACTATAAATGTCTATCTTGCTGGAGATAACTTCAATTGGTCTTATTAATTTAAAGCTTTAAATGTCAAATTCAGCACAAGGAATTATGTGTGGTGATGGAGGAAATACTACATCAGTATCCTTAGTATAAAATATTACTTCCTTATTTGATGTGAATGTGTTACAGTTTAACTATTGTATTACAGGCTCATGGTGAACTTGATGAGGATGAAGATCTAGAAGCATTACGTTGGGCTGCTCTGCAAACATTGAAGCAAGGGATATCTGGTACCAATGTTCTTCCAGAAGCATCAGCCGTTGGTCCATTTATCCGTAAGAAGGAAACAACTGTTGGAGTTCCACGTCGTCATGCTAGGAATGTAAGCCTTTACTGTGGATCCTCATATAATGTTCTTTGTTTGAAAGATACAATTCCCCCGCCTGTCCACCCACGGTATCCCCTGCCTGTAATAAAAGGTGACTGAACGGCGCAACCACAGGTAATGTTATGTGTTTGTGGTCATTGGCCCCTTCTCAAAGGTTAATTGTAGATGGATTCAAAACTCGGTGTGCGTGCTGTGGTGGTAAGGGCCTCTTACTTATGTGACTGTGGCTAATAGCCCAGATGATATCCACAACCAGTTGAATGCCTGAGCAGGAACCCCTCTATGTATGCTATTGGGTACATAACCATGTGGCATTGATAAACATCTGACCCCAGGCAGTACCTTCCAAGCCAGGTGGGTATTGCCTTAGCTGTGTGGCAGCTACAGGGTATGCTCAAGATTGGAGGTGGAGGCATTAGAGGAAGATTCTTCTGGACATGGTTTCAAAATATTTGAAACCTGTCTGGGGTGGTCCGCTAACCAAGCCTTTATATTTGTATTGGAACAGTGGGGGTTGGCTAGCACCTGGGAACAAGAACAAAGGAACGGAATAGGTGCTGATTTTCCCAAGTTCCTGCTGCTACCACGACTGACAGGGATGATTTCAAGCTTGTGTTCTCCAAGCATACTGGTGGAATCTATGGAGAATTTGCAAGAGTTGGGAATTTGCTTGAGACCCGCAGCGGATCCCAGTAGGAGGCACTGCTGAAGTGTGACCACTTTGGCGATATTCTTGTCAGAGTGGAAGAATAGAAATCTCCAAACCGGACATATGGTGTTATTTTCCACCAGGATGTGGTATTGAACACAGGTGAAGAATTCGAGGAACATAATTAAGGACTGTGGTGTAGTGAAAATACGGTGTATTATGCACAGAGACAAAGGCATGATCATCACCACTGGTGTGTCCATTATTTCCTTTGAGCTTCCTATGTTTCCAGAGAAGGTTAAGGTCACAAGCTACTGCTGAGATGTGAGGCCATATGTCCCACCTCCCACGCACTGTTATAACTGTTAACATTTTGTATGCATGATTCATGTGCTCTAACAAATTTATTTGTGCTAACTGCGGATGCTATGCCCACAAAGTGGAAGAATGCATACTACATCCACCTCACTGCACTAATTGTCCTTGAAACCACTCTCCCTAGGAAAGGAACTGTCCTGTATATCTGAGTGAGAGAGGAAGAACCAGGAAATTAAATGCCTGGATGGCCTTGCGTACGAGGAAGTCAGCAAAAAGTTCAACATGATGAATGCTCCATCACAACAGATAGATTATAGCAGGATAATGTCAACTGTGATTCCCTCAAGTGGTATTTTTAACGTCATTCGAAATAAATCAGCACCTATTCTGAAGAATGTTGCTTTGTCTTCTGCAGCAATTGCTTCTTCAAGCAGCACCGTAAAGAGTAAAAGGCCGAAGAAGGAGTCTGTCCTTCCTTTGGCCAACAAAAAGACTGTGAAGACAGCCCAACCTATTCAAAAAAAAAAAAATGTCTGGCGGGAAGAAGATTGTCCCAAAGACATCTGTGCCATCTGCATCGGGGCATGCACCTGCACCATCTGATGTGGCTGAGTCTGTGCATGCTGTGGTTTTTGCTCTGAAGCCTCAAAGGTTATCCTGCAGGTGGTCCTCTGACTGTAGAAAGAATTCGTGTAAAACTTGTGTGACACATTTGGCCAGCGAATACTTGTGAGGAGATGGAGGTTGAGGTGTCGCCTCTGACCTCAAAAAAGGAAGACTAAGTAGTGCTTAGGGATTTACGTGGACTTCTGCTGTAGCCGTAACACTTCCACGAGTGTCCAGACTACAGCAATGTTAAATTTCCACTGTAACAATTATGATAATTCCAATTTAGTTGGTCTGTTAGTGCATTAAATGGAGGCCACTGCATAGGCTAATTGGAGCCACAGGCAGTGCCAATGCACTATGAGAGATTTGGTCTCTTTTACAAAAATTGATGCGTGCAAGGCCATCAGATGATATAGATATTGATTCCCATAGGGAACCTGAAATATTTGTCATGGGGGTCATTAAATTCATAATTCCAATATAAATGGTCCGTTATTGGAAATTATATATTTTTTTAGCTAGTTGGTGGGTGTGCTAGATACCAACTGATGAGCCCAAATTGGCACGCTGCACAGTGGACCTGGAATCCTATCTAGCTGGACAAAAGTAATTTTTATCTGGAACGCTTTATGTTTGACATTCTATTGTTAAGACATGTACTGGTACTGTTATATACAGGGTGTATCCATGATGATGTTACAAACTTTCAGGGATGATGGAGGGCGGCAAATGGCTCAATTTGCGATAAGGAACCATATTTCAAAAGTTAAGCAAAATTCCACTCACTTAAGTCCGTTAACCTTCAGAAGTTTCACAAACTGCTTTATTTACAACAAATGTTTGAAATGGCATCCCCCTGCATCATTGCAGCACGGCATCATCGCATACATTTCTGTTGTACCCCTTCGAATATCCCCGGAGTCGTTTGAACAATGTTGCTGGCAGCGAGAATTCTTGCTAAGAGATCGGTGACCTCTAAGGATGTTTAAAAGTGACAACCCCATCTCGTTGGCTTCTGGTAAGTTAAAGAACTGCTGGGGGACAAAACTCCAACACCCCAGCATCGGTTAAGAATGGGCGGATGTTGAATAACTTGGATTATTAATAACTTATGACTCAAACTTTTCCGGGCTAATGTTCCTTATCTCAAATTGATCCATTTGCCGTCTTCTATAATCCCTGAAATTTTGTAACTTCATCATGGATACACCCTGTACACTATATATTGTAGTGTACATATTATATATATTCCTCTGTTTTATGGTAAAACGTTATGTCTTTAATCTTTACTCACTTTTCCTAGAAATCATCCTATCCTTATCATCCTCATCTTCTTAGTCCGCAGCAGGCGAGGTTTGAGTTGCATCGGAAATTGTCGCTTCCCATAGCAACTGCCGCACTTCAAATGGCAGAGGCTTGTTCTTCTTATGCAAGAAAAGAGAAGCACTTTTTATTACCGGGTCAGAACTTAACAAAAGCCTCTTAAACACATCTTGTAAATTGTATTCCTGAGACTATTTTCTTGCATGACCCTCCCTGTATCGCCTAATATGCTTATGTCTTGCCTCCTGAGCTTCTTCACTTGACATACCTATTGGCAGGATGGCTGATAGAGTTATACTTCCTCCTTGTATAAGGATCTTGTGCATGGTGGATGGAAGGAAATACCACAGATATAAATCAAAATACAGACATGTTGTGTCTGCAGTAAAGTTTTAAAATTTATTAACATCAAGATTAAGTCCATTTGATATGGCATGCTAAATCACAGCAAATCTCTTGATTATTTCTTCACTGATTCTGGGAATTCTAGCTAGCTGATTTGATTGGGTCACAAAAGAATCTTTGCACAGCATTCCTGTCATTGGAATTTCCTACTCCTACCCCTCCACATCCACATTTCATAGTGAAATCGGGCTATTATGTGCTGCTTCCCAATAGCAACTTTGTCTTCGGATTTTCTAATCTGCCATGCTTTTACATCAAGTCGGTAGGCAATATACAGAAGGCATTCCAAAAATCTCATGTATGCATGCAGGGGTGAAAGACCAAATGCATAATGGCTGACATTATCTCTTTTTTATCTTAACTGAATGTCGTTCATGGTTATAGGTGTAGCTCCACATACATATCATTTTTGTGCTGGCATTTCACTCAAAGAATTACAGACTTGACCATCAACCACAGTCAGGACAAAGTCAGTAATTACATTAACCGTCTTATTAATAAAAAGTCCTTATACAGTTGTTTAACACTTGTATAGTTATACATTGAATAAACCCTGCATAAGCGTTGTATATTTTTCTTACTAATAAACGTGGTATACGCATTGTATTACTATACAGCATGTATACACTCGTTCCAAGTCGTAGGAATCTCTTCCTGCAATTCACTGACGTATTTTGCACGTTCACCGCCCTTATGATCGCTTCTGTTGGTTGTCTATGAGCAAAACTTTCTGGACAGTCGTGCAGTAGCGCGGCATATCGAAAAGGCAGTGGCAACACAAAGTGAGACGGCTGGAAATTGGCTTATATTGATATCAACATTTTTTCAGCTTGCTTGTGTAATGAACGCCACGAAAGAAATGGAAAAGCTTAAGAAAAGATCAAGAGTTCCTAACTGGAATAGTACGGAAAACGTAAGCAATTGTAATTGAATCGGTGATTTGAAAAGGGTACACATTCCAAAATCCTTACTTTTCAGGAGAAAGGAAAAACTGTTTTGTAGCTAAAAGAACGGTTTGATTAAAAGACTTTCTGTTAAGCATTTATACATCATGTATCTGCGTATTCAACTACAAAGTATGGAAATCATATTACGTATGGTTTTTGAGTTATACCATTTTTTTATGTCAAGGAATATGTCCATTTTTATACTCAAATTTGAGAAATATCTTTGTAGAGGCAGATAATGTATAATAAACTCGCAATTTCAAAAGTTATTATACACAAAAATACGCCCAACCATCATTTCTTTTATTGTTATTCATTGTCATTCCATCTCTTTAAAGTGTTTTACTTTACAAAGATGTCTAGCCTCCATAACCTGTGAATGGTGTATGTCTTCTATGTTTAAAATATCGTGAAGATCGTCAACGTTATCTTCCATTCTTTCAATATATGTTCAGTGTTAAATGGATAAGTCGAATATTTCACCACAATTATATTACTGCAGATAGTAAATACCACAAAAATAAACTGCTCACTTGTTTCTTTTTCTGCTATTCGCTGCTATACAACGCTTATACAAGGGTCCTGGTCTGTATAAGTTATTCAATGAATAACTAAAACAGATGTATAAACGGGAGGCTTATACACATTTTATTAGTAACGAATTTCATATAAGCGATGTTTAAACTTTGTATAAAAGTTATACACCGTTTATTAGTAAGGCGGTAAAATTCACGCCGTCAGCAACAACTTTATTTGGAACCAAAGATTGTATTTGTAACTAGATACAACAAACTTCTTTCTTACACATGTTTGATCTCTCCTTTTCGTACAGGATCTTGATTGGACGACAAAATCTTGGAGAGGGAGGACGAGGATTTTGACGTAGAACCCTGTTACTTTTGTCCCCATTTGAAATGGAATGTAACTGTAAAGGCACCAAAGAAATAACAAATATATCTGAGTCATTTAACACTGTATTTTCTGACTGGAATTTTTGTTTGATTTTTGATTACTACTACCATAACAAACTTGAAAGGTGCCTTTGGAGGGTAGCACTTCAGTTTCATTTCTCTCACAGCATTATAGTTTGGATAAATGTCACTGTTCCTCGCTTTTGCCCCAACTCGTATGTTGACAAACTGTCTCTTTGAAAACTCATTGTCTTTCAAAAACCCTGAAGCTTCTTCTGTGCTGTAACGCATGGGAGGCACTGATGGTGATTTAAAAGCTCTCTTATACCTCGTAGCCCTTTGCGGATTTTGAACTTCTAATTTGTCATTACATTTAGTCTCATTTCGTACCATTAGGGGCCAATGACCTAAATCTTAGGCCCCTTTAAACACCAATCATCATCATCATCATCATCATCAACGTCCGTAGCCAGTACAGGTTCTTCATGAGATTTCTCTTCCACTAAAGGCTGGATATGTCTGTGCTTTGTTTTATCTCCACTTTGAGTAAAAAGCTTTCATCCATACTGTCCGACCTCCATTGGTCAACTCTTATTCTTTTCCGACCCCGACACTATTAGGTTTCCGAGTGTTAGTGAGTCTTTCGTTTTCACGCCCTTCGTGGCCTTTGCCTTTCTTCATCCGTTACTTCATTTTTTGAAGTGACGGCTCCCTTCTTTTCTCTCTTCGCATTCTGGAAGGACCAGGTTTCTCTGTTGCAAGTCCCTTGTCTTTATTAAATAATTGTACTTCTCCATCTAGCCATGCATTGCATTTGGCAAGAAAAAGATCTTTCTTTCTACTGCACTGCTTGCATTATATACCAAAATTACACTTAAAAGCACTTTGATATTTTTAATAGTCCTTAAAATGTCCTTACAGGAGTTATCAAGGTCATACTTGAAGAGTTCACAGGAATAAAGATGAGGGTCCAGTAAACAAAGTTTGGAGAAAACTGCGGTTTTAATTTTAAAATGAAAAACCTAAATCCTAAACAAAAAAACAAGAGTTATTTTGATGTTACACTGATGAATAACATATCTGGCACATATTTATTATGTAGATAGACTTTTAGCATTTGTGTAGTATTATAAAAATAACATAATTGATTCATGTCCCAAAAATCTAGGCAAAATGGATGAATGTCCATTGATTTGTAGTAAACCTATGAATATATTATGTGGTAGTTTTTGGAACATTTAAAATGTCACTTGTTTATTGGCCTTCATCGTTACCTGAAACTAATAGTAGGCTTCTTAAATACACAGCACACTTCACAAATGAGGGAGGGATGCATCAATTTTTTGGGCTTTGACAGAATAAAAGATTTTCAGGTGCTGAAGGTCATCAAACTTTGCTTTTGGAACAGGTATAGGTCCATCATATTCTAGTTCAGGAAGGTGAAAGCAGCCTTCTGGTAAAGATAAGAGTTTCCTCTTCGGTTTGGTGACAAAACCTTCATCATGCATGCCATTGTAAGTTTGCCGATGTAAGATTATTCTTGGATGGTGATGGATCATTTTCAGTTTCCTCACTGGACATGCTTTAAAGGGACATTGTTTTACATATAGTGGGGAAAGAAAGGTGGTCTGCAACCTGAATATTTCTTGATTATCACAAGAAATGACTTTAAATGGTCTTGGTTTGTTTCTCGAGTTTTGGAGAATTTCATTCCATTAAGACGGATGTTCAACCACAGACTTCTGGTTAACTAAACCCATGTTTTTATCGCATTCTAAATATGAATGCCCTCTTATTGGAAAAACCATTTCTATTGTATCTAGTCATTTGGTGTTATGTACGATGTAGTGTAGCATTCTAAACACAGGGTAGTTCTTGTTTTGACCACTACTCGAGTCGCAAAATATTGGCAGTTCCTTCACTTCAGAGACTAGATGATTAAAAATGAAATCCCACAACATGGAACAAACCTCATCTCCTCTTTCTTTGCCAGAGATTTGAAGATATGTGTAGAAAATGGCTTCAGAATCTGATAATTGGTGTATGTTGAACATGTAGAATGATAGTTGCCGTCGATAGTAAACATCGTTGGTGGTGATATATTGGCAAGAGATAGGTTTTTCTGGAAGTCCATGGCGATTGCTTCTTTGGTCTTGTATTTTTGTTCTGCAAGCCTAGCATTTTTCTTCACTTTGTAGAAAGTATAAGCTTGCTTTAAGTGTAATTCTTTTTGCTGTAGTAGGTTCTTCAGTTCAGAGTTAAGTTTTGAAGCTTCACTCTGAGTAGTAGTAGGCAGGCTTAGTTTTGAATGAACAGATTGTATTTTCACAGTAAATTCGTCACAGGTGCTACAGGTTTCACACCTTGGATAGCCAACGGTCAAATTAAATTTGTTGTTAAATATTTCTCTGTACTTTTCCATTGATATTTTATTGTATGGGAAAGCCTTTGTATAGAGACAAAACATTTTACTCACATTAAGTTCCTCTGGTAAATAGCATCTTTGAGACAGATAAACCATAGTGCGACTTTCTGCTTTCAAAGGACTGAATGTGTTCAATTACAGAGTTTACATCATCATCAGGAAGCTTGTTAGGCCTGGAGCTGTGCTTTCCTCGCATATCAACTGGTGATAAACCTGTTGTTTTAAGACTTTTGTAAATTTTGCACCGTTTTGGCTGTAATGCCATGAAGTGATACAAATGATTTGTAACATACAGGGATTTCACAAACCTGTTCATTCCTTACTACTCTTACTTTATACAAATATGAATATGTGTGAAAATTAGCCTCAGATTCTGGTTTCCCAGGCCGATGGCGAGTGACCGGAGAGCACTGTATTAATCCAAAAAAGATAAATCAACTGTTTTTAATGTGATTCAATCTGATTAAACTTTGAAATAATATCACTTCGTTCACTTGCACTTATGTTTTTAAAACACTCTAGTCTTAAGCACATAGAGTCTGGTCCTGTTTCATGGCTACTTAACTTCAACTTCATTACATCTTCTATGCGGCCAAAGGATATTCTTGAACTATTTTCAAAGGTTGTATCCTCTTCATTATCCAAAATTTCATTAATATGTTATAGACCAATCAAGGCACAACAACCAATAAACCAACACTGGGGTAACACAGTTAACACAACATTAAACCATCAACAGCTGGGTGAACTGAAAGCAGAGCTCTCTGCACTCAGCACTGCCAACTAAGCGGACCCTCATCCTTGTAGCTCACATACAATGGCACCCTCACCTTTCTTGCCTACATCACATATTTTTGTTGGCTGTGTATCTGCAGACATTCATCTTTTTGGCCTTCTAGGAGTAGTATAACATATTCTGTTGAGGTTAAACTACACAAATTCGCTGCAAGCTCATTTTTCATGAAAAGTGGACCCTCAACTTTATTCCCCTGGACTCTTCACTTGTGTACTACAAAATCATATAATGCTTCAGTAGAAGCCTTAATACACAATACCTCCTTGAAGAGTTTCAGTCTTTTCACAACACACCGCTGTGCCTGAGGAATTAGTTCTGTAAACAATATTATATTTAACAAAATGGTGCAAATCTGCACAACATTTTAAGGATGGAAATTGAAGAACACACTATAGGCTGTATGTTCTGGTCATGAATAGGGCTGAATTCTTAAAAGATTTTTTTTATAAGTCTACAGGAATTTAATGAATTTGAAAGTGATCATTACTTTTTCATTGGTCACACTGACTCTGTATAACGCTTGGATTGATATGCTCGATAAAATCTCCAGATATGCTCGAAAACCATGTGTTATATGCTCGATATATGCTCCATAGATATGCTCAAAAAACCCGTTATATCCGGTTAAATATGCAGAATATGCTCAAAAAACACCGTTAAAAACGATAGAAAGGAAAGTGAAACAAAAAACCAATAACATATCTTTATATACGAGCTTCATTTTCTAATTGTATGTATGATGCACTACGATATACTCGCATTGAAGTTTCAAGTATAAATATGAGAAGTTTTCTTATAAAAGTTACATTTTAAAAGTTCATTTACAAAATGTTCAGAATTAGGCGAGTCAGTGAAGTAGATCTGCATTGGTATGTACAACAAGAATTTTTTATGTTTTCAGTTTTGAATGATTTTCTTAAATCAGTCAATAAAAGTACTTCAAATTTCAACTGTTTGACCAGTAATATCTGTAAGAACATAGATGTGAAAAGGTAAATAAGACCTTATCTCTTTTTCGCACATTTTCCAGAAAAGAATTTTCCCGTCAGTGGAAAACGAGTCAGGGTCTTCCTTTGCACATTGTCGGAGTAAAACACTTGGAGATTACTTAACTTTAGGCATCGCATACTTAGAAATCACAAGAACTCGATAGGTACGTACGGATACGATTACGAACTGAGGACTGAGAGTAGAATGCAGAAACTTCACTTGACTAGGTCGGATCTTCCACCACTTTGTGGGAAAAGCCACCTAAACAATACTGGTTCCTAAAATAGGCACACCACTAAAATACCTCACATTTCAAAGTGAAAGGATGCTTGGGGCTTCCAGAGCTTATCTGACGAGTTGCACTCTAATCCGGCAGAGGCCAACTAGGGTGTGTGAATGACCTCACTAAAGGCTAAAAACATGCGATTCTATTATTCGCACCAGATAGGCTTTTCAATAATTATTTCTGGTTTTGAACCTTGAGGAAATACGAAGAGAAACTATTTAGACGAAAACGACAAGAATATGCATTTACTGTATATGCTTCTAATATGAAAACCACGGTTTTATGCAATTATATGCTCGATAAATTTAAATTCTGTTGGTCCCAGAGAGATGAAAATACCACCGAAAGGCTTCTTACAATGTGTACTATTCAGGAAAAAAATATGCTAATACGCTCGAATCCAAGCCCTAGTTATTATAGACATTAAGAATAGAAATGCTTACCCATTGTGACAACCTAATACCAAGATTAAACTAATGCATTTCTTCTTCACCGTGTTATCACAAAGAGAGTCCCTTGTCAACTAACGCATCAAGAGGCGCGCTATCAGAAGCGGCTGGCGCATTGCAACTTCAGTGTTTCTTTTGTCTTGATTTGTGACAGTGAGAATTAAAACAAACTCAGGGTAGTGTAGTTCAGACAGTGGTAGACGAAATGCATAGGGTAAAATATTGTTTCAATTAACTTCCCACCGGGCGAGTTGGCCGTGTGCGTAGAGGCGCACGGCTGTGAGCTTGCATCCGGGAGATAGTACGTTCGAATCCCATTATCGGCAGCCCTGAAAATGGTTTTCCGTGGTTTCCCATTTTCACACCAGGCAAATGCTGGGGCTGTACCTTAATTAAGGCTACGGCCGCTTCCTTCCAACTCCTAGGCCTTTCCTATCCCATCGTCGCCGTAAGACCTATCTGTGTCGGTGCGACGTAAAGCCCCTAGCAAAAAAAAAAAATTAACTTCCCAAAATGACTTCTGTTTAGCTAGATATGATTCCTGGCACACTGTGCACTGGGGCTAAATGCTGGCAACCAAGAATGGGTTAGCTGGAAAATTTATAATTTCTGATAATGGACCACATATATTGGGGTTGTGAATTTACTCATTCAGGACAAATGTTTCAACTTCCCTATGGGAATCAATATCTATGTAGTAGTTGAAATAGGCATGTCATTGTACTGCACCATCTTATTTCTCATTTCGCTGTTAATATAGCTTGTCTTCAACAGACTAATCTCGGACTTAATCATCAGACGGTCTTGAGAGGAGGTTTTAAGCTGTATTCCATGAGCAGGCATACGCCAACAGAGCATCTGAGTTGGAAGTGGTTGCTCTCTGTGTTGGATTGCTTGTCATGACCGCAGTTCATAATGTGTATCTCCTGCCGAACCAGCTTCTTGGCATCATTGATGTGATTTATTAACTCTTGAGCCGGTTTGCCTGTTGTATGTCACTCTGACATTCGTATTATTCATAGGATATGCATATATACTACACCAAAACATTCATAATGTACTGAATATTTGCATTTATCTTCAATTTAACAATTTTTAAGATTCTGGTCTTTTAAATACATAGTACTATAATTTTTCTAAATTATATTGTATTTACACGTCAAAGAAAAATGAAGTCTTTTTTTTTGTAAACGTGCAAATATACATTAAATAGAGAAATAAATTTTGACGATATCCCTGCGAACATTAAGTGAAGAGTGCTGCTTCTTCACCTGCTGGCAGCAGCTCTAAAATGCTTTTGGGAATGGTGAACACCTATCATAATGAAAATTTAAAATGGGAGCAAATATGGTATGGCCTGAGAAAATGCTAGGGCGTCCCCTGTAGGTGATGCACAGTTTTTCATGTACTAGGGGAGCTGTGAGAAGTAGGCGACCAGTATCATAGTACATCTGAATCAGGACAATCGGCATCCTTACCCTGACAGACAAGACCAAATAGCTGATACAGTTCATGAAAGAAAAGGATACTGCCGTCTTTGGTATTAATGTCAAAATGGAGATGTAGATGGTGAAAGAAAACTGAAGGAAGGGTACAGGATGTTTTACAGTGGAGGACAGGATGCAGTAAACAGAGCAAGAATAATCATAAGAAAGGATGTCCTGGAATGTATGGAGGAGGTAAAACGATCAAGGACGGAATGATCATGGCAGAGATACAGTTTGAGACAGGAGCAGTACGCCTGTTCCAAGTATATGCTCCACGAACTGGAAATAAAGGAGAGAGTACAGAACAATTCCTTGAAGAATTGGAGAACTGTTTGCATAAGTAGGAAGAGAGATTTTGGGGCTATATGAATATGGCAACAAGAATCAAGAAGGGGATATTTAGTGGATTTTGCTAGAAGAACCAAATAATAACAAGAAACACATGGTTCAGGAAGAAAAATAGCCAGAATATTACCAGGTATTGATGGGGACACAGAATAATGTGATTGATTACATATTAGAAAAAGGACATAGGAAAGATCTTACAGATGTTATGGATATGCCTGAAGAGACCTTTGGAGGTGACCATGGAACACTGATAAGAGAAGTTGAAAGTAGGCAATGTCACAAAACTACAAGAAAGAAGGATTAGGGTCTTGATATTGAAGGAAAAGGAGGTTCAGGAAAAGTTTAGGACAGAATTACGAAAAGTGATACTGTGGACGGTTATTGACTATGTTGAACAAGACTGGAATAATTTTAAGAGTGCATTTGTAATGTGTGCAGAGAAAACAGGTGGCAGAAAATCACTTATCAGTAATTTCTATTCAGGGCTATCGCCCAGGTGGCAGATTCCCTATCATTTGTTTACATAGCTTTTTCTGAAATGTTTCCAAAGAACTTGGAAATTTACCGAATATTTCCCTTATTAATGTGTTCCAATGCCTCACTCTGTGTCCTATAAATGAATATTTACCCCCAATTGGTCCTCTTGAATTCCAACTTAATCTTCATATTATAATCTTTCATACTTTTATTTTTATTTTTTTGCTAGGGGCTTTACGTCGCACCGACACAGATAGGTCTTATGGCGACGATGGGATAGGAAAGGCCTAGGAGTTGGAAGGAAGCGGCCGTGGCCTTAATTAAGGTACAGCCCCAGCATTTGCCTGGTGTGAAAATGGGAAACCACGGAAAACCATCTTCAGGGCTGCCGATAGTGGGATTCGAACCTACTATCTCCCGGATGCAAGCTCACAGCCGCGCGCCTCTACGAGCATGGCCAACTCGCCCGGTTTCATACTTTTAAAAGCTCCGCTCAAGTATATTGGTCTATTAATATCATTCCACGCCATGTCTCCACTAACAGCTCGAAACATACCACATACTTCAAAACTACCTTAAATGGATGTTCCACCAGATCAACACTTATTAAGTACTGAACTAGTTTTATTAGACTAGAGCAGGGCCTCTCAGGGTGCATGCGCGTGGTGCATGCACTGTGCACGGTGCAAAAGACGACTTCGCTTGGTTGACCAGAGTGCAGACCCCCCACTCCTCGATTTGGAGCAATAGCGCTAACTCTCTCTTTCCTCACGCCTGTCTCGCTCGCTCCGCCTGTCTGCCTCTCCCCCACTTGCGCTGTAGCGCTCCAAATCCGGGCTGAGTTGAGCTGAGTAGAGCCGAGCATAGCCGAGTAGCCCAGAGACGAAGCGTTGATCCGAGCCATACCGAGCGGCACCGATGCACAGTGCACGGAGCTCTTGCGCCTCGCTCTGCACGCGTGAGATTTTGGGCGTTTGAGAGGCCCTGGACTAGAGGATCAGTTTTAGCTCATCATGGAGTCATCTTCAGCTCAGATATTGAAATCACGAACCATTATACAATTACAAACAGATAAAAATTTATAATAAAATATATGTTACATAATATACAACTGTTGAGGGTTCTGGAAAATAATTCCTCAATGTTCTCTTATTTACATTTATAAAAGTGATTTAAAAACTCATATTGGAAATAAACAATGTTATACATGTTACATATGCTTCAGTAAGACAGACATTCTTTCCTGTAGAACTCCAACACTTCTTTGAACTGTGGTTATATTAAACTGTCAAATTGGCCTTCTTTACAAAGTTCTGTCTAATCTTGGCAATATATTGGTGTTTTGGAAGGGAACATCCTTTAAGGTGATTATTGCTTGTTATTATGATGTTATGCAGGGAGAATCAGTAAGCTTGTGATATTTGATGTCTTATACAACTTGTGGTGTTGAAAATATGTGAATTTTCCTTTCCTTGCCTGTGTTGTCCAACCGCTGGAAGTTTTAGCTGTAATGCAGCAAAAACCTGGACATTGACTCAGAGATATGAGAGTAGAGTGCAGGCAGCTGAAATTAAATTTCTGAGGAGTATATTTCAGAAGACAAGGAGGGACTGAGTGAGAAATGAAGACATAAGAAAAGAGCTAACTATGCAAGAACTAAACAACAAACTAGAACAGGACATATTGAGATGGTGTGGTCATGTCAAGCGGATGAAAGAAGAAAGGGTGTGAAGACAAGCACTGGAAAGACACATGACAGGGAAGAGAGGGCAGGAAAGACCAAAATTATGATGGATGGACTCTGTGAAGAACAGCATTGGACAACAGAACCTGGACTGGAACACAGTGTTGGATGAGGAATGGTGGAGAGACATGACAGAGTGGAGAGGAACCATATTTGCCCCAGCGTCAATTGGAAAAGAGGAAGTTGTGATGATGATCATGCCAATGATGAGTGCGTATATTTTACTTATTATCTGCTAAAATGTAGAATACCGGGCGCGTTGGGTGTGCAGTTAGTCGCGCAGCTGTGAGCTTGCATCCGGGAGATAGTGGGTTCGAATCCCATTGTTGGCTGCCCTGAAGATAGTTTTCCGTGGTTTCCCATTTTCACACCAGGCAAATGCTAGGGCTGTACCTTAATTAAGGCCACGGTCGCTTCCTTCCAACTCCTAGGCCTTTTCTATCCCATCATCGCCATAAGACCTATCTGTGTTGGTGCAACGTAAAGCAAATAGCAATAATAATAAAAAGTAGAATGACAGCCAGCATGTATGCATTGTAGCCTACAATAGTGCTGTTCTACTCTGAGCCTAGTTTACTACTTACCCAAAACAAGTATCATCTATGTCAAACTCGCCACTTGAGTTTACAGATGCATTTACCGTATTTCTCTGAATCCACGATGACCCTGAATACAAGACGACCCCCACTTTTTTCCTCAAAAGAATTAAATAAGACTTTAAAGGTGCTTTTTAAAATCATATGAATACCTTTCTTGTACACTACGTACTTTTAGACTATCTTTATCTTCATGCGCACCAATCATTGGGTTTAGTTGTGCCGTATTTTTTTTTTCTTGCAGCTGCTCAATTATTCTTTATTTCAGTGGGTTTAATAACCATTAACTTAAAATTGGCATCATAATATGAAAGAGAAACTGTTGAAAATTTGCTGGCAGTACCTGTTCCACGTATCCTTACAATACGACCATCCATCAAGAAAATATTCCTGGTGTCTGTAAGTCTTAATTTTACTAAGCATCAGGAACAGTAGACGCATTATAACTCTGCCACTGAGTAGCTTTGACCTTTCTAAGAATGCGAAGGCTTGCATGTTTTGATGGCATTCTGCGGATTTGAGAACCTTTTTTGTAGAGGCTAATAGAATGACATTCTCTCTTCACTATGTCCCAAAATCCAGTGACGTTACACAGAGGCACTGTACATCTGTACAACTGGTTGCCACGGCTAGCGATGTTGAATAAAGAGGTGGACTGATTGTCAAGGAGTTTTGTATGCATGCGGGGGCTGGAAAGAAGCAACGTGGTTACCATGGTAGCTGCCAGTGGTGTTCATTACTGTTAGGTGGCGAATGCAAGGCGAACCTTGGATTTTTCACATATGGCTCTGAGAAAAATCTTAGTCTCGGATTCGGAGAAATACAGTAATTCCATTACCGTGTTAATATTTTAACTCCAAAAATTTGCCGTCGTATGTGAATAACCAAGCAGTAGACATGGAAGGCAAGTCAAACAAGAACAACACGTGGTACAAGCTAGTATGAAGTACTACCTCGATTTGTTCCAAATATATCACACCTAAACTGATATATTTAGTACCAAAGCGTTCCACATTCCAAGGAGATAACACGCCTGTTGGATAATGTCATCTAACGAATTCAGAACTTCTTCTAGCACTATTTGCCGGTAAAGTAAACTTAATGATATATCGATAGCAGCTGACGAGATATGTGTATGCCTGTTGATCTATCATCGCCTATGGATTCGAGAGTTATTAGATCATCTTCTCTAGCCTTTTCTGATCGTGGGTGATTTTATTGCCCGCTGTCTTATATAGGGTTCCCATACTCAATTCCCCAGAGGCAGGCAAGTGAAGTAGCTAATTTAAGAGCTGGATTTATGCAGCTTGAATACAGGGGAACCGCCTCTTTTCAGTACAGAGATAAGTTATTTATAAGGTTCAACTTTTCAATACAAATTAAGTGTTATATAGATGTTATTTACAGCATTAATTTAATGTGGGACCGGTTTCGACATTTTAAATGTCATCATCAGCCGTAAACATCCGACTTGTTGGCTGAACGGTCAGCGTACTGGCCTTTGGTTCAGAGGGTCCCGGGTTCGATTCCCGGCCGGGTCGGGGATTTTAACCTTAATTGGTTAATTCCAATGGCACGGGGGCTGGGTGTATGTGTTGTCTTCATCATCATTTCATCCTCATCATGACGCGCAGGTCGCCTGCGGGAGTCAATGGGCCGAACCCATTGTGGGATATTCTGGCACTAAAAGCCATACGCCATATTTATTTTATCAGCCGTAAACAAATTAATCACAAACAAAAGAGCTAAGACATAATACTTAAAACTGGCGAAGTGACACATTGAAATATGTACATAGTTTTTTTTACCATTCAAATATTAAAAGAGAGTTTTGATATGTTATCAAAGTACAAAAGTCTTTATACGCCCATTCACACTTGTGTTAATAACGTAACAAGAACTTTCAGCAATAATTAGAACTGGCATTGTGACACATTGAGATATGTACATGGTTTTCTTACCAATCAAAGATTAATAGAAGGTTCGGACATATTATCAAGGTACAAAAGTCTTCAAAACACCTATTTACACCATGTGTCAAATAAAACTTCAAAAACTTGTAGAAAACGTTTGGTACACAGCTCTGGCTGGTCCGTCCATGTGCCAGTGCACGACAAGCCATATTAACGGTTGCATTGGAATCCCTGCACAACAATATGTGAGTCCACTATGACATTATTGATTCGAATGTTGTCAAAGTGAGATTGTAAATTAGTTGGTGACACTTTGATCGTGCAATGAACTTGTAGATTTCTTAATACATATTGTCTCAAAAGGCTTGATTTTGCTTGTTAAAATTTGCACTGATGTATATGAAATTATAAGAAACAGTCAGTGGTAATAGGTTGTCCTTCAGTATTCTTTTCCGATGTAGTACAGATGATCTAAAGTTCTCATTTCAATCGGAAGAAATTTTATCAGCCTGAAACGAGAATAAAATAAAGGAATGTGTATGTTTGTTCAGTCTTCAGCCCTAAGGCTGGTTGGATCCTCAACAGCTCTGCCATCAGCTGTCATATCTTCATTGCAAGTGAAGGTTGAATAATAATCAGGATTAGTTTTCTCTCTAGTGCCCCCGTTTTGCCGGGCAGCTCAGCCGGTAAGCAAAAGTCCCAGAGGCGGAACGTTCGCTTACAGGCAACGCTAAATTATAGGGGTCAGGGACAATCTAAGGACTGACGACAAATGAAAACACTAAAAAGAAATGGGTTTTAACATTTATTAAATAAAATATCAGCACTTTCCAGATTCTATAAATATTTTCAAAATCTTGAAATAAAAATATTTATCTCTTCCCTGCTGGAATTCACCCACAGTTCTCCATTAAATTTCATTCTGTAAAGATACAGAACTAAGTCTTAATAAATCGTCTCAGGAAATTAAATAAATTATTATTTGAGAAAATCCTGTCTCAAAATATCCAAAAATCTGAATCATTTTCCTTTTTTGAATTATTATTTAAATCAACAATACTCTGCGCTTCATTTTACCGTGAGTCAAATTTTTATCTCCCTCGAAAAATCAAATAAATCATTTCCATTAATTATTATTCTAATTAGTTATTTAAGCTTCAAATTATATAATAAAATTATTTTGAGATCCAATATCCAACTCATTAAATTCTTATTTTTATGTCAATTGACCTAGTGTTGTGCACAACTCACAATAAAGGCTTAAAATTCTCGCATTGTAGCGTTAAACATTTTACATTTTGTGAGCTTAGTTCATTGACGCGATCCTTGCTTAAGTATTTTCCCTCGAAGCAAAGATCCTAATCTGTCTTATTCCGTCATAAAATCACTTAAAGATTCATAATTGAGCCAAATATGCTCGCCACAAAACAACAAAAAAAATCGAACTTTACGCGCTCAGCGTACACATATCATGACGAAATATAACCATGGAAATCACAATTATAAACAAAATCAGTCATTCATCCATCTCACATTCAAGCTTTGGTCCACGGTAATATTATTAAATAGATTTATCGAATCCTATCTCTTGATTTTTAATTTTAAATTTTATTTGAAATATGAGAGCTTCTCTCGATGACAATATCAGACAAGGGCTACCTACCATTACGATCGTCTGACGTGTGATTGTGACAGGATTATCACTTTTCCAATGAAATAGATTCCACAACGATGTTCCAGGATAATTTTGCAGTAGAAATCATCACTAAAAATTCCATAGAACTGCCTACAGTCACAGATAAATAAACATTCGCGCATACGGTCTATGAGTCACGACTACGTTATTTTTAATCTCTTATTATCTCAAATTATTGATCAACATGTGCTGCATAAGAAGAAATTATGTTCAAAGACACACTCTCTTCCTTAACTGACTCATGTAATGGACACACAAATAAAATCCTATCTCAAGATCCATCTACAAGTCTCAAAAATACCAATAACAGTAAATGCAAAATTTGTGGACATTCAAACCACGACCAATATTCCAGGCCAACATCTACTTCAAAATAGCACACATTAATCACTTATAAGCACAGTAATAATTACACTCATGACCTTTAAACATTCTATTAGACCGTAATAATGTCAATTATTATTATTATTATTATTATTATTATTATACGCGCGCGGTCGCGTCATCGCAGGCTATGGTTTAATGAAATCATAGATGACTCTATTCTATCTCGAATCTATGGTAAACCACAAAACATCAAGGAAAAATCCTAAATTCAGAGAACACGTCGATATTCTGTCCCAAATAATTCAAAATTATTCCATCATTATTTTATAAATTAATAACTATTATCGCGTGGGTCAAATATTTTTAACACTTTCCTCGACTTATCATGGGACAGTGAGAACATGTCACGAAGCACTCGCTCAAATAGAACAAATTATAGGTCCCAAATACACTCTCACACACATCAAATCTACCAACACCAGTGAAAGAAGAGTGAAATTCCTAACTACAAAGACTATTAGAAATGATTTCAAATATTCAAGCAAGGACTACGTCTACATAATTATTACAAGAGAAAATAGAGAAAAGTACAATTTAAAATCTTAGCTGTAGTAGACTTGGCTTCTGGACTCAGTTGATGATCAGTGAATATTTAACCAAACTCCATCTCCGATGTTATTCTCTCCCGGGCTGAATTATGCCTCACATTTTAATGATACATGGCTGCAGCAGGCGAGGACTTAGGACAATTACAAACTCCGTCGTAATGCTGAAGTTCCATTCTTCCAAAGTATTTCAGGATTGCTGGGAATCTTGCGTCTTCTGGTGAAAGCTGAAACTAAAAGATCTGTCTTAGAAATAATTCCTAACACACACTCGATTCTTCAAGATGGCACAGTTTTTACCTACTTTAGAAAATTTTCTTCAAATTTATAAAGGTAAGGGAATCTGAACTGCGGCGTTTCCGATATTTCGGCGTCACAAATTTTCCTCAGAAGCAGAAAATTTATCGTCTTTCACCAAATGAGTGCTGGTAATATTCCACGTCGGATACGCCGTTTCCAGTAACACATGTGCTCGAACAATTATTCCCGTAGACAACTGAGCAACTGAGTGAATTAGCAGAACAGGATGCAAATGAGCAGTGAGCAAATGAGAATGAGAAAGATTTCCCCAAGTACATGGGTATTTATTTCTTCAAGACGTAGGTGTGTTTGTTAATTAAATTTTATTGGCTGAGACTTTGCGATCGGGCTAACCTTGCGGTCCAATTGGTTAAATATCATGACGTCAAAATCTCAAAGTATTGATCGCTTTTAATCTGGTCGGGTTCCTGTCCACGTGCCACCCCTCTGATGTCTTCAGCAAGGCACAAAAAAAAACCCAGACTCGTATACACGGCACGGGAAAAACCTGTTTCCCTGCGGGCTAGCAGACAGTGCAGAGTTGAACTCACCTTCCTGGATGATAATTTTATGCATGGTTCCACACCAGTAATAAAATATTCTTTCTATCCAAACCAATAACCAATTTTCAAGGGTGCATATTCTCCCGTGGCTGAAAAAATGATTTGATGGGCAGATTAAATCATTATTATCTGGAAATATAATTAACATGTCCCTTGAAAATTTTGAAGTACAGTTATGTGTCACACTATTCCATAATTATTCCAGATGACGTTCCAGCGCGTAGCCTACTATTGTCCAGTTCCAGCGCAGCACAAAGCAAGCGTAATTGGCTCATGGCGGAATCTTGTAACTCCTGACACTCTTTACATACTTCTTCCGTCATATTGACCTGCGTTGAAGCATGAAGGTAGATTGGATCCTCATCTTCGTTCCATGACGTTTCTTCTTCAAAGATGACGTTTATTTGATTTATAGCAGATTGTTTAGGACAGTTATAACTCTTCAAATTTGAACCATTATGAACTCCTTCATATGATTGATCAAGACTTTGTATGCGATAGGCGTTGTTCCCATAGACTTTAATAATTTTGTACGGCCCAATAAATAACGGTGCAAACTTGGCATAAAATTTACTTGTGGTTTCTGAGGAAGCTGGTTTCTTGAGTAACACAAGCTCATGTAATTTTAATGGACGACGAAACTTCTTGTTTCTGACACGTCTTTGCCTTCTCTCAGCTTGTTCCTTTAGAGATTTAGCTGCCTTCTCAATATTCTCCTCCAGGGTAGGTTTTATATTTCCTGGGCATTGAATGATACTATCCCAAGGTCGGTAAGCTCGTCTGTCAAAATGAAGAACAACTGGAATCTGAGATGTTGCCTCGTGCATAGTGTTATTTAAGCATTCCATCATAATTGGTAACACATCTACCCATAACCAATGTGTATTTCCGCAGAAAATACGGCAGAATTTTGACAGTTCCTGCATTACTCTTTCAGCTGGATTGCTCGATGGATGGCGGACAGAATTCAATATATGCTTAATGCCCAATTGTTCCATAGCTTGACGAAATTCAGCGGAGGTAAATTGTGATCCGTGATCAGTCAATATGGCTTTTGGCTTGCCCATATGAGGTATCAGGTTGCGGATTATCCGACGGATTACAGATTTGGAATTCGCCTTTTGGATAGGATACAAGGCAATATACTTAGAAAACACGTCGATAGTGACTATTACATGTCGGTTTCCCCTCCTAGAGATCGGGACTGGTCCAAATAGGTCCATTGCAAATAACTGTTTAGGCCCTGTAGGTATTATGGGAATAGGAATATGCTGAAGCAGATGGGAGCTAGGTTTTACTCGCTGACAAGTATCACAGGTGCGGACTACATTACGAACAATGGTTCGAAGTTTCTCCCAAGTGAATTTCTCTTGAATAGTGGCAACCGTCTTGTCAATACCACCATGACCTGTTATTCTGTGTGTATGCCAGATAAGGGATTCCTGTAATTTTGGAGGCACCACAACTTTAAGTTCAGATTTTGCAGAATCAATGAATTTAAATAATATTCCATCCAAATATTGGTAACGTGAAGCTTTCCTCTTATACCTTCTATAATTAGGTTCTCCAGGTTTGATTCTCTTCACCAAAAAGTCTGTGATGTTTCTTAAATCTTTGTCTCTTTTCTGGGCTTGCCGGATGTAACGTAATTTTCTTAAAAATTCGTGGTCCTCTGGAACTAATTCAATCTGATGGATTTCCTCAGTATCGGCATTCGGGTTACGACTTAAACAGTCAGCTAACAAATTGCTTTTTCCAGTACAGTGCTCCAGTTTGATGTCAAATTGCTGGACAAACATCGTCCACCTGAATATTCGTTCGGATGCTATGGTAGTTTTCAACATGAAAGTCAAAGCTTTGTGATCAGTCCTGATAATAATTTGATAACCATATATTATCTTCTGCCAGTATTTGAGAGCATAAACTATTGACAACATCTCCAACTCAGTAACCGTGTAGTGCTTTTCGTGATTTCTCAATTTTCTGCTGATGAAGGCAAGATAAATTTTCCTTTCAGGGTCTTCCTTATTTTCTTGGAATAACACAGCTCCAATTCCAATACCTGATGCGTCTGTTTGTAATATGAACGGTTTTCCAAAGTCTGGATATCCCAATTTGACGTTTTGTATCATCATTTCCTTGGTTTTATTAAATGCTGTCTCACATTCATCATTCCATTTCCATCTGTTTCCCTTTTTTAGCATATCCTGTAAAGGTGCGACAGTCTGCGTAAAATTAGGGCAATGGTTGGCGAAGAAGTTGGCCATCCCTAAAAATTGCCTTACATGTTTTACTCTTATGGGCCTTGGGAATTTACTTATGGCTTCAATCTTGACCGGATTAGGTCTGATTCCTTCACGATCTATTATATGTCCTAAAAATAAAATTTCAGTCTGACAGAATTTTGACTTGGCTAGATTTATATGGAATCCCGTTCTAGAAAGATTCTCCAGCAATTTCTCCAGTTTAGATAAGTGATCTTCGAAGGTTTCACTGGCCAAAAGTAAGTCATCAATGTACCTCGACGTGAAGCTCTTTACTTCCTCCGTAAGACATCGATCCAATGCTCGAATAAGAGCGCTTCCTGCGTTACATATGCCAAAGGGCAGTTTTCGGAAGACGTAGGTCTGTTGGTTGAACATGAATCCAGTTAGGAGTCTAGATTTTTCCTCCAGGAGAATGTGATAATATGAAGAAGTGAAGTCGACTGACGTAAAGAGATTCATCCCTCGAAATTTCCTCAGAACTTCTTTAATAGCAGGTGCCTGGTCTCTTTCAGGGATTAGCTTGCGGTTTATCTCACGAGCGTCTAAACACAAACGAAGGGATCCATCTGGCTTGCTTACGATGACTAAAGAACTAAGAAAAGGTGTACTAGCTTTCATTATAATCCCATCTTTCTCCATGCCTTCAATTAATTTTTCCACTCTAGAATGGAATTTCTCCGGGATCGGGTATGGCTTCTTCTTGAAAGGAGTCCAGTCAGTTGCCACCAATGAATATTTAAAATCTGGAATTTGTCCCGGTTTGTCATCGAACAAGTTCTTATATTTTAATAATAAATTTCGAAGTTGTTCCTTTTCTTTATCAGTTCCCTGAGCTGAATTCACCTTTTGATTTATAAGATCCAAGGGATGTGTTCTATTTTCGCCCTCTTCAATGATGTCATCCAGAACCTGATGAATTTCTAAGGCCTGATGGTCTTCTTTCTCCCTCGATGTTAAGGCGCAATTTATGTGGAACACCTCTTGGTCGGTTACATCAACAGGATTCATGACTGCAATTTCTGAAAATTCCTCCAGGCGAAATACTATTTGGTTGGAGTCCAAACTAATGTCTGCGTGGTATGATGTAAGAAAATCCATTCCAAGAATGATATTAAATTTGATATTCGTCATAGCCAAAAATATATTAGGGAACTTGGTGTTTCCGATTTCCACATCGAGAAATGTCTGCTGCTTGCAAATTACAATCTTGTCAGGGATAATTCCTTTCATTTTAACATGTGAGACTGGAATGATGGGTATTTCATGCCTTTCTCTTAAGTCATTCATAAATGATGTTGATATTACACTAATAGTGGAGCCGGTGTCAACTAAGCATTTAACTCTCACGCCACAAATTCTAGCTGATATTATTGGTAATGTCCTTGCATTATTTCTACTAGTCTCATGATTTTCTTCTAACAGATCATCAGATTTAGTAACCCATGAATCAATCTGAACTACAATCCATTCCTTCGGGACCTCTGAATTACAAGAGTTAGGATTCGTACTATCATTTTCTAGTTGGATGGATGTTTTTTTTAATAGCCCCTTGACTATAATCTTCCTTTTCATAGCGTTGGCGATTTTCTTCTTGCTTAGCCCTTTGGTATTCTAAGCTTTCTGCTTCTACTATATCTGGGTTCACGTCCTGGTCCTGAATCGCGTGACGCCACTTGGATTTCTCCTGATTTTCCTTGCGTAATTCCTGGATGTATTTCTCTCTCTCTTCTTGTCTCCAGTTTCTTTTTCTTCCTCCCGTATAGTTAGTTTCGCTATTTCTTCTCCACCTTCCTCGAATATTTTCATAGGGTCTGCGTCGTACATTCCTTCGGTAATAATCTCTCTCCTCGTCACTTCTGTGTCCTGACCTAGGAGAACGGTCTCTCGGTGACATTTCCTTTGTAGTTCGACCGCTAGGTCTCCCTTGGTTGCATGAAGTTCCACTGTCGGCTCGGCTTGCAACACCTGTTGTTCTTGACCTAGGTTACGTCGTGGCTGCTCTCTCGAAGTTAAATCGAGTTGACGAAGCACGGCCTCAGCCTGAATTGCGGTCTGCGCGTTCGAAGCAATCATTATACGTTGAATGTCTGTTGGAAGTTGTCTTATTATTACACGGACTACTTCAACTTCTGAGGGTGGCATATCAAGCTCCTTTAGTTTACGTAATTGAGCCGAAAAATAATCAGCGTAGCGTGTGGGCGTAGAAGAAGCGTACCTCTTAGCGTAGAGTTCTGTTTTTAAGTTATGCTGCAAGTCACTGTTCCAATATCTCTCCAGAAATGCTTTCTTAAACCCTTCAAAATCTTCAAATGATTACTTGAACGCTTCATACCATGTTAATACTGAATTCTCCAAATAGCGTTCAGTCACCCTTAGTTGGCGTTCAGGAGGTATCTTATTATCTCTAAAGTATTCCTGAAGTTCACGAATGAAGCTTTTAGGAGTAACGCCTTTAACATTATTGAACTTCTTTGGTTGTTCCTCATGAAGTTTAATAATATTAACAATTTGAGTCTGACCTGAAACATTTGCTGAATTTATCCCACTACTGTCCTGATTTATGTAAGGATTGGTGTTATTTAAGGGATTTGCCATGTCCACCACTTTTGGAGTTGAAGACGGGACTTCACCAGACATCCGCTTCTCCAATTGACCTTGCCTTTCCAATAATGTTGAAGTGACAATATTATGACTCTCGCCCTGAAGTTTGATTATCTTAAGCTCTTCAACAAGTTCCTTAATTCCGTCCTGAAGTTCTCGCTTCGATGCTTCGGACTCAGCTTTTACTTCGCTAATTTCCTTGTCCATTTCCGTTTTTATTTCTTTAAGACCTGTCTGTGTCTCTTCGATAGTCTCATAGAAATATTCTAGCCTTTCTGACGTGGTTACTTGGGAAACTTTTATTTCTGCTATGACTCCCTTTTCCACCTGTTTCAAAGTTTCGCAAAGGCCGGTAAACTTTTTACTCCATGCTGCCTTAGTCGCTGTAAGGTCCTCTGCATTATCCACATTTTTCTCCTCAATATTCTGGAAGTTTTTCTCCACCTCGTTTTTGTATTTATCAAGCCCCTGTAGTACATCTGTCTGGACTTTAGCGAGTCTCTCACTAACTTCGTTCGACATATCAGCTAACGAACTTGTAATACCCGCCTGTATTTCACCTTTAAAGTTTGAGAAATTCTGTTTGACTGCTACGAGTTCACTTTGAATGGATGCTATTTTCCCATTAAATAATTTCACATCCATGTGCAGTTTATTAATGTTTTCGTCCGTCCTATTCTGTATTTCTTCCAAAGCACTTTTAAGATCGGATTTAAATTTATCCTGTCCCTCGTTCAGTTCTAATTTCAGTTTTTCATTATTTTCACTTAATTCCTGCCTCAATCGCTCCTGATTTTCACTAGGATCCTGTTTCAGTCGCTCCTGATTTTCACTAAGGTCCTGTTTCAGCCTATCATTGCTATCCTTCAGGTCCTGCTTCAAACTATCTTTCAAATTTCCTAATGCATTCTCCAAAAATGCACGCCATTCATCCATAATAATAAACTTTTTCAATGAAACGACAGTTCAGACCTCGGGGAGAATAACATCAGAGTATAAACCAGAGTCCAGTTCCACGTCTACTAATGAATTAAGCTCACCTCCTTAGGGGAAGATTTGTATATCATTTCAATAATATTTAACTATTAAAATCCGAAATGTTGCGCAAATGCAGTCGCATAAAAAAAATGAAATTTTCCTAATCTCCAAGATTTTGTTTCAAGCATTCAACATGGCCCTTCCTAACTTTAACTAAAGTGCACTCTGCCACAGAGATCTGGGCTAATAAATGTTATCAAATAACCCAAAATCCTATTGTCGCCGCATCTTGCTTATGTCCAAATTTTGGACTACAAGATCGAGTCCTTAGATTGGCGTCGCCGATGAAATTCGAGCCAAGCACGTTACGGGCGCCAAATTTGTACTACCTGCCCCCGTTTTGCCGGGCAGCTCAGGCGGTAAGCAAAAGTCCCAGAGGCGGAACGTTCGCTTACAGGCAACGCTAAATTATAGGGGTCAGGGACAATCTAAGGACTGACGACAAATGAAAACACTAAAAAGAAATGGGTTTTAACATTTATTAAATAAAATATCAGCACTTTCCAGATTCTATAAATATTTTCAAAATCTTGAAATAAAAATATTTATCTCTTCCCTGCTGGAATTCACCCACAGTTCTCCATTAAATTTCATTCTGTAAAGATACAGAACTAAGTCTTAATAAATCGTCTCAGGAAATTAAATAAATTATTATTTGAGAAAATCCTGTCTCAAAATATCCAAAAATCTGAATCATTTTCCTTTTTTGAATTATTATTTAAATCAACAATACTCTGCGCTTCATTTTACCGTGAGTCAAATTTTTATCTCCCTCGAAAAATCAAATAAATCATTTCCATTAATTAAATATTATTCTAATTAGTTATTTAAGCTTCAGATTATATAATAAAATTATTTTGAGATCCAATATCCAACTCATTAAATTCTTATTTTTATGTCAATTGACCTAGTGTTGTGCACAACTCACAATAAAGGCTTAAAATTCTCGCATTGTAGCGTTAAACATTTTACATTTTGTGAGCTTAGTTCATTGACGCGATCCTTGCTTAAGTATTTTCCCTCGAAGCAAAGATCCTAATCTGTCTTATTCCGTCATAAAATCACTTAAAGATTCATAATTGAGCCAAATATGCTCGCCACAAAACAACAAAAAAAATCGAACTTTACGCGCTCAGCGTACACATATCATGACGAAATATAACCATGGAAATCACAATTATAAACAAAATCAGTCATTCATCCATCTCACATTCAAGCTTTGGTCCACGGTAATATTATTAAATAGATTTATCGAATCCTATCTCTTGATTTTTAATTTTAAATTTTATTTGAAATATGAGAGCTTCTCTCGATGACAATATCAGACAAGGGCTACCTACCATTACGATCGTCTGACGTGTGATTGTGACAGGATTATCACTTTTCCAATGAAATAGATTCCACAACGATGTTCCAGGATAATTTTGCAGTAGAAATCATCACTAAAAATTCCATAGAACTGCCTACAGTCACAGATAAATAAACATTCGCGCATACGGTCTATGAGTCACGACTACGTTATTTTTAATCTCTTATTATCTCAAATTATTGATCAACATGTGCTGCATAAGAAGAAATTATGTTCAAAGACACACTCTCTTCCTTAACTGACTCATGTAATGGACACACAAATAAAATCCTATCTCAAGATCCATCTACAAGTCTCAAAAATACCAATAACAGTAAATGCAAAATTTGTGGACATTCAAACCACGACCAATATTCCAGGCCAACATCTACTTCAAAATAGCACACATTAATCACTTATAAGCACAGTAATAATTACACTCATGACCTTTAAACATTCTATTAGACCGTAATAATGTCAATTATTATTATTATTATTATTATTATTATTATACGCGCGCGGTCGCGTCATCGCAGGCTATGGTTTAATGAAATCATAGATGACTCTATTCTATCTCGAATCTATGGTAAACCACAAAACATCAAGGAAAAATCCTAAATTCAGAGAACACGTCGATATTCTGTCCCAAATAATTCAAAATTATTCCATCATTATTTTATAAATTAATAACTATTATCGCGTGGGTCAAATATTTTTAACACTTTCCTCGACTTATCATGGGACAGTGAGAACATGTCACGAAGCACTCGCTCAAATAGAACAAATTATAGGTCCCAAATACACTCTCACACACATCAAATCTACCAACACCAGTGAAAGAAGAGTGAAATTCCTAACTACAAAGACTATTAGAAATGATTTCAAATATTCAAGCAAGGACTACGTCTACATAATTATTACAAGAGAAAATAGAGAAAAGTACAATTTAAAATCTTAGCTGTAGTAGACTTGGCTTCTGGACTCAGTTGATGATCAGTGAATATTTAACCAAACTCCATCTCCGATGTTATTCTCTCCCGGGCTGAATTATGCCTCACATTTTAATGATACATGGCTGCAGCAGGCGAGGACTTAGGACAATTACAAACTCCGTCGTAATGCTGAAGTTCCATTCTTCCAAAGTATTTCAGGATTGCTGGGAATCTTGCGTCTTCTGGTGAAAGCTGAAACTAAAAGATCTGTCTTAGAAATAATTCCTAACACACACTCGATTCTTCAAGATGGCACAGTTTTTACCTACTTTAGAAAATTTTCTTCAAATTTATAAAGGTAAGGAAATCTGAACTGCGGCGTTTCCGATATTTCGGCGTCACAAATTTTCCTCAGAAGCAGAAAATTTATCGTCTTTCACCAAATGAGTGCTGGTAATATTCCACGTCTAATACGCCGTTTCCAGTAACACATGTCCTCGAACAATTATTCCCGTAGACAACTGAGCAACTGAGCGAATTAGCAGAACAGGATGCAAATGAGCAGTGAGCAAATGAGAATGGGAAAGATTTCCCCAAGTACATGGGTATTTATTTCTTCAAGACGTAGGTGTGTTTGTTAATTAAATTTTATTGGCTGAGACTTTGCGATCGGGCTAACCTTGCGGTCCAATTGGTTAAATATCATGACGTCAAAATCTCAAAGTATTGATCGCTTTTAATCTGGTCGGGTTCCTGTCCACGTGCCACCCCTCTGATGTCTTCAGCAAGGCACAAAAAAAAACCCAGACTCGTATACAGGACACGGGAAAAACCTGTTTCCCTGCGGGCTAGCAGACAGTGCAGAGTTGAACTCACCTTCCTGGATGATAATTTTATGCATGGTTCCACACCAGTAATAAAATATTCTTTCTATCCAAACCAATAACCAATTTTCAAGGGTGCACTAGTTAGAGTTGAATTTAGGCTATATCTGCGTTTGTTGATAATGCGCTCTATAAATGCATTGTCATAACCGTTATATTTAGCCATGAAGCGGATTGTATTCAATTCTTTATTTAAATTTTCTGTCTTAAGCTGTACACTGAATGCCCTGTCTACCATACTGTTGTTGGTAGCACACTAGTGTGCTTTGGGATGGAAAGAATTTTTCTTCATGGTAGTGGCTGTCTGAGTCGGTTTCCTGTAGATTTTGTATGGTATAGAAGAAGGGAGTCTGTCTAAAGTGAGATCCAGAAAATTTATGCTTCTATTTTACTCAGATTCCAGAATAAACTTTATCTGCAGATCAATATTGTTTAAATTGTTAAGAGTGGAGGCTGCATCAGTTGTTCTTTCGTCAAGGATAATGAGTGTGTCATCTACAAACCTGGCCCAAAATTTTATGTTTGCGAAGTTACTATTGTTGTTAATTGCTGTATGCTCTATGTAGTCAATATATATCTCAGCTAATATCCCTGAGGCCGGTGACCCCATAGCCAAACCATCCTGCTGGTATATGCAATTATTAAAATGGAAGAAATTATTCTTAACTACTAGTTTCAAAATTTCCATGAAATCTTGGATCTCAAGTTTACTGAGGTTGCTATATTTATTTAGATTGTTTTGGATTATCAGAAAAAGTTTCTTATTGATGCTCAGATACATATTTGTTATGTCGAAGAATGCGTTGAGTGGAAAGGCTGCATTTCAAAGCCATCTAGTTTTTTAACTAACTCAGTGGTATTTTTCACAGACTTATTTGATAGAAAATTAGCCTATAGTTCTTTTTTAGAAATTTTTGGTTGAATTGTATTAGCTTATATAACGGACTTGGCCTATAATTTATGATGGGGCATGTGGGGACGCTGGTCCTATGGATCTTGAATAAAGCTTTTGCTACTGGTAGTCCGGGGTTCATGGTTATTAGGTTTGTCTTCTCTTGTTCTGTGAATAAAAGTGACGTATTTTTTAGGGCTGCTTTCAGGAGATATAATTGTTGGGTCGGATCTTTTTTAATCACTGAAAAAGAGCTATTCTTGAAAAAATTCTTCAGTTTTTTCAGTGTAATCAGTTTTATACATTATTACTGTTGTGTTCCCTTTATCTGTCATAGTGACAATAAGGTTCATATCTTTAATTTCCTTTTTGAGGTTAATTACCTGTTCCCATTCTACAGAATATTCTTGGTTTCTATTGTTATTATTAGGTAATGTTTTCCTTTTGGTGCACGGATTTTATTCATTTTTCTCCTAATATCAAATCTGACCTCATCTTGTATTTCCGGGGGCATTTTATTAACAGCTGCTTCCGATTCGATAATTAATTTTGTAGTGGCATTGATTATGTTCGTATTCGGCCAGTTGTGTTTCGGACCTTTTTCTAGTATCTTGTTGTCCTGCTCTGTTAGTACTGTTTTTGACTAATCTTTGATTGGTAAGAAAACCATGTACATATCTCAATGTGTCACTACCCAGTTCTAATTATTGCTATAAGTTTTTGTTATTTTATTAACACAAGGTGTGAATGGGCGTATAAAGACTTTTGTACTTTGATAACATATCAAAACCTTCTTTTAATCTTTGAATAGTAAAGAAACTTTGTACATATTTCAATGTGTCACTATGCCAGTTTTAATTATTATGTCCTTGCTCTTTTGTTTGTGATTAATGTGTTTATGGGTGATGACATGAAAAAAGTAAAAACTGGTCCCATATTAATTAAATGTTGTAAATAACATCTACACAACACATAATTTGTATTGAATAGGTTGAACCTTATAAATAACTTATCTCTGTGATCTCAGTTCAATGCAGAAAAAATAATGAAGCTTATATCTTTGAATCTTTTCAGTACTGCACACAGGACATACTTTATCATAGAGTTGAATGTGTGCACTGGTTCCCGTTTCGGTGGAAGGTACATAACTTCTGTGACAGTGGCATTTTTCCATCATTCTCTCTTTGTTGAATCAGAGATCCATTGACACTCCTCCTCAGTGGATTTTTTGATGTGCTGATTAACCGAAGTTTGCATCACTTGCTGCCTTTGATGCCTCCAGTGGCTGAAGCATGGATGATGGTGAAGTTTATTACTGATGTTATTCTTGCCTCTGCTGAAGAGTCCATTCCATCCTTTTCTTGGGCTACTCGGCATTAACTCATCCCATGGTATTACTATGGTAAATTTAGTCACTTTTATAAAACTACATGCTAAGGCATGTTATCTTACATGACAGAGTAAGAAAGCTTCATGTGATAAGAATGATTCATGGGAAATATATGTGTCGTCTATGAGGATGCATTCCCCTTCATCTAAAGTGTGGGCAAAACTGCGATGGATTTCTGGAGTTCAAACTCCTAATTTTGTACCAGGAATTTCCATTGCAGTTGATATAGTCACAGACCAACCCCTTGGTTGCTAACCACTTAGCAGCACATCTTGCTGATGTTCCTGGTTCTTGGAACTACTTTTTTGGCATTTATTGCACTGAGATGCAAGGCAGAACAAAGCAAATTGTTTCCTACATCTCTCAGAGGATTACAACGTGATCTTCATGGAGTGGGAATTCCGTAGCTTCTTGATGCTTGATGCTTTGTAAATTCACGGCTCTCAGACCGGATTTTATACATAACCTAATGTTGAAACACCTTAGGGACGAGAGCTTAGACTATCTTCTTACGGAGTTCTACTGAATCTGGTTGGATTGTGAACCTCCAATACGGTGATAATTGGGAATAATAAGTTCTGATTGCTAAGCCTGTGAAGGACCCTAAGGATGCAGACACATCAGCCTAAAGGCTTCTGACAGGATGGTAAATCAGCCACTGATAAATGGTTCCTGGGGAAGAGATATGTTTTATGTGAGTACCTGTGTCATTTTGGCTCATTCTGTCCACAACTGCTCTGCATGGAAAGTGCTATACCCGAATGTCTTTCTCTGGGAACAGCATCTGTTCGCTGTATACTTTGAGTGTATAACAAACACTGAAGATTTCCACCTATTCAGTACTGTTAGTTGTAACCTTGAAAAGTTACGTATATTTGTTGAAACTAGTTTCAGTCTTACCAGAGACCTTCATCAGTCAGTATCAAAGTAAAGGCAAGACATGAGTAAAAAAGAAAATATATATATATATATATATGAATCAAGCATGAAATTCTAGACAAGTTAAGATTTAAAAAACACTCATCTCAATCACATGTCCTGTGCAGGCTCTTGGCTTTGATCTTGAGAAGGCCTGTGACACCATATGATGTCATGGCATCCTCTCAATCCTGCATCAGTGGACATTCCGAGGCAATCTACTGGTATTTATTGTGAATTGTTTGTCCCTCGGCCTATTCTGCTTCTCAATAGGCGGGACATATTCATAAAATCACGTACAAGAAAATGGAGTTCCCCAGAGATCTGCGTTGAGTGTTTTCCTGTTTGCGACAGCCGTCCATGGTATTGGTCCTGCTGCTGGCCAGGCAGTTGTACCTGTGCTATATGTAGATGATTTTACTCTTTATTATAGCACTTATATAATGGCTTCTGCTGAGCAACGATTACAACCTGGCATTCAGCTTGCAAACTTTTAAGAGAAGTTCCCCCTCAAGAACATTCCAATCTAATAGGAACCACAGCCTTCAGCAAAAAGTGTTGAACTTGTTTTAGCTAATTCTTGTTTTCAGACAAGTGTAAAGAAACACTTAAGATTTTAACAAATACTAACCTATATTTTGGTGTCTTGTTACATACAACAATAAGACCTTTTATGAAGATCTGTATTAACTCTCTTGGTGCCAGGCGGTAGTGCGAGCATCCGCCCTTTAAATTGCCAGAGCCGATCTGGTCGGCCGTTAACAATCCAGTCGGAAGTTGCCAGAGCCGATTACATCGGCCGGCTTAAAATTCTGTGATATACGTAATTTTGAGGCAACCTACAGTGACGTGCATACTTTTGTTACAACCTGTAGTAAAGGGGCTACACGTTATTGTGTGACTGGCCTTGCTTTGGCAGTTCTAAGAGGGTGTTATACCTTTCACAAGAGTCGTTTCCTGTGTTTACAAATACCGCTAACCGGTCAGTAAGAGATTGCTCCTTGCAGTGAGTGGATTTGTGACAGGAAAACGGCATGTTGTTCACGTGATAATTTTTCAGCAGGTATTGATGACAATAAATTAATGCAGTATTTAGAACGGTGCGAAGTTCACGCTGATGATTTATCGGATAGTGATAGGGAATTTAGTTCAGAGAGTAGCGACGAAATTATACCGGACACGTCCGCGGAATCACCGCAGCTAAAGAAGAGACGTTTAATTGTCTCTAACAGCACTAAAGCTACTCTGAATATGGTGGTAGATGAAACTAGTGATAACGAATATGATGATGATGATGTCTCTGGAGAACAGTTTGTGAAAATTTGTCCCAATGAACCCGACAACATTCCTCAACATCCTGTCTCCTTGAAGGACCTAAACATGCCCTACCGTCTGATTCTCCGCCCATATCACACTTCAGTTTACTTTTCACTTACTCTCTGCTAAACCTTATAGTCACATATAGTCCTCTATCATTACCTAAATGCCGGTCTCCACGGGGCAGGTGTAGCGTGTCTGCCTCTCACCCGGAGGTCATGGGTTCGATTCCCGCCAAGGTCAAGAATTTTCGCCTGGTCCTGAGGGTTGGTTTGAGGTTCACTCAATCTAAGTGACCCTTAGTGATTGCAATTGAGGAGATATCTGAGAGTGAGAGGGCGACCCCGGTCTGGAAAACCAAGAATAATTACTGCGAGGATCCGTCTCACTGACCATGATTCACCTCGTAAACTGCAGGTACCGAACTGAGCAGCGGTCGCTTAGTAGGTCAAAGCAAATCACGGCTTTAGTGCCATACATTTCTTAATTTCGTCAATTCTGTTCTATTGTAAAATTATTTTTCTAATATATACTACAACCGAAAATGAGAAACTATTTTTTCTGAAAACAAAAAATATAATATCAACTACTATTCTTTTACTTATTTAATAATTCAGAATTATTTTAATACTGTGTTGTCTGCACATAGAAAATTTGTTGTCAGTATTTGCCAAACATCGACACATACACGCAAATTTTTTCGGTGAGTAAAATTGTCTTGTTTTTATTAGTGACATATGTTTGAATTTTTATTTTTTACGTTTTTATTTTTCTCATTCAAATTAGTTATTCTATAGAATTGTATTTCGAAATACATTATACATAATTACGTATATTCTTTTGTATCGTAAATTATTTTCTCAAAGTAGATATTGAGAGAGAAAGTGCGAAAATATTTTTCTCTTCCTAAAAATAAAGGTTTTCGACAACTATAAATCAACAACAAAACGTTTTTGACTCTTTATATCACTCCAAACCAGTTTCTTATTCTACGTAGTCGATATGTAGAAAATTTCATGCCGGTATTTGCTATACACCCGTAGATATACGCGAATTTTAAAATACATGTATTTACGCTGAAAACGGCCTGGCACTTTACAGTAGTAGAGTTGAGGCGGAGCTCTGGCCTCTTCCAGCTGATGGGGAGCGGCCGACCAGATCGGCTCTTGGCTCCAAGAGGGTTAAACTATAGTCTATTTAACAGATTTCACCGGGCGAGTTGGCCATGTGGTTAGGAGCGCGCAGCTGTGAGCTCGCATCCGGGAGATATTGGGTTTGAACCACACTATCGGCAGCCCTGAAGATGGTTTTCCGTGGTTTCCCATTTTCATCCAAGGCAAATGCTGGGGCTGTACCTTAATTAAGGCCACGGCCACTTCCTTCCCATTCCTAGGCCTTTCCTGTCCCATCGTCACCATAAAACCTATCTCATTTACTCATTCAGAAAAAATATTTCAACATCTATATCATAAGACCTATCTGTGTCGGTGTGACATAAAGCAACTAGCATTTAACAGATTTCAGCTTAACACCACAAGGTGTCCTCGTTTGTAAAATGTTTGTTATGGTTTTATAATGGTGCTTTTTGACTAGACTTAGTAGTTTTAATTCACGATGTGTGATAGTGTGATAATATTTAATGTGACAGATTCTGATCAGAGAAATGATTAGATACCAAGAACATTTAGTGTCTTTTAAATTCTTAGGGGAGCCTCTCCCTGTAGCGACCACCTAATAATTTTTCTTTATTGTTTAAAAATAGAATGGTCAACAATAATTCTGATCAAATTAAAAGAGGCCTTATACAGTATTGTTACAATTTCCTTGAGTGGGCAATGAGAGAATGAATGTGTATGTCCATTACAATAAAAGATAGAATTCTTACAAAACCTCATATTACAAAAACTGTTTCCCAGTACTGGCCAGTCAGACTTTTTCTCTTATTTAAAAATGTAGAAGTGATACTTTACAAATACACATTTAAACTTCAGTGAGACATTACCAAACTTTAATTAACAATAAAATTACATAAAGCAAATTTTACATGATAAATAATCCTAGGCTACATATCAAAGTTAGAAAAGTCCAATCAAGGTATTAAAAAAACTTCAGTGGAATACACAACAAATTTTTGAAATGCAATGATCACATTTGTAAAAGTCAACGTTCTCTTGACATGCACATTGAAGATATGCCCAACCCTGACAAGAAACACACTGCACCCAAGCTTCGTTCGTTGTTTTCAGGCAAACAATGCAGTCTGTTTCTCCATCGCCTGATTCCCATATGACATTCTGCTTTCTCTCGGACTTGAAATTCAATGTCTTCGCAGCTATATTGTCTCTTTATTTTTGAAAACAATTTTGTTTTTCTTCCTTTCATCAGCTTTCTCCTGTTTGTCTTTCAATTTCTGGTCTTTTTCTTGTAATATTTTCTTATATGGAGTGGATGTTAGTATTTCACTCTTTTCACTTCTCTTTCTAATGGTAATTTTCCTTTGTGTCAAGTCTGGTTGTGGGGATATTTCTTCTACAATATTCAGAAATTCTTGTGATGTAGAAGGCATTTCAACTCTGGAAGAAGCAGTTGCTTCTGCGGAAACGTCTTCTTTTTGTGCTTCATTTCTTCTTGGAGTTGATGTGGCAGTTGCAGATGTTCCTGGAATTAGGGCATCACGTTGTTGAGGCACTTCTCTATCTCCACAAAAGTAAGATGCTGTGATGAAGTCCAAGTCTGAAAAAACATGTTTATTCAGTGGATACAATCCTTTACAATTGAATGCAGGTTTTGCAAGATTCATTCTGCAAATGGATGTAAATACTACATCAAGTAAACCTGCAATGTCCTCCATAGTGATCTTCAGTGGAGCACACTTCCTCATCCAATATCTGCAAGCATTATTGTAAGCTGCCTTGAATGGTCTCATCACGGCTCGATCCAGAGACTGCAGCATATGTGTGGTATGACGTGGAAGACTGATCATGTGCACATGATTTTCTTTAGCATAAAGGACAACTTTGAGGTCTTTATGCGAACTGTGGCCATCCAAAACCAGGAGAACTAGTTTTTCTTCTGACGGATTGACATTCTGAAAAAACATTTCAGCCACGTTAGGAATCCTGCAGCTGTAATCCATCCACTCTACTCGGCGTAGAATATAGTACCTTCAGGTGCATCCTTCTTCAGTTCTTCGGCCATTCTCTTTCTGGGAAATACCACTAGAGGAAGAAATGTATCGCCAGTTGCATTAATAGATAGCAAAACGGTTATGTTCCTTCCTCTTTCCCCTGATGTAATCTTGCTGACCAGCTTTTTCCCTTTAACTGTGAGAACTTTGCGTGCATTGTCATGTACAAAATATATACCAGTTTCATCACAGTTGAAAATCCTTGTAGGATCTAAGTTGTATTTAATGTGAAACTCCTCATATTTGCTGAAGAATGAGCCCATTGAGGCTTTGTTAAACCCGACAACTCTCTGGAGACTTGTGGATTCTGCAATACAGAGAGACATTTTTGGGTGATGGGACATAAATTCATATTAAAATTTCTGTCCTGAAGTTCTTTTACCTCTATTCAGTTGATGTTTAATTTTCAGCTGTTCACCCAGTGCAAAAGAAAATAGTAGGAACTCTTTTTTTTGTTCATTGGCATTAATCTACTGTCCAAGTGTTTGAGGTACTTCACAAGCTGAGCCTCTAATCCTTCCGAAAATGTCCTTTTAAATCTTCCCATCCATGGAGTTACAGTCACTTCGCCACCAGTTCTTATTACTCTCCCAGTGTTTTTCTTGGAACAGTATACTGTGTTGAAGCTTTCCTGACGCTTAATTTTCCGTCCGTAACCATCTGAATTGCCTCTTTCTTGTTTTCCGTTAACCATTTCCCTTTAGATTTAGCTTTCATTTTCGATAAAATAGTTCTGGGAAGCAAAAAATCCTATATTGTAATTATATGATAAATTAATTTTATGGCCGGTACTGGGGAAATGACATGTGGCCAGTACTAGGCAATATACATGCCAACATAAACAATATTTACTGGTGTATTAGACCCCCTCGCGTATTAGAATCCCCCCCGGCTTTTCAAGACGACAAAAATGAAAAAATGAATCTTGCATATAAGACCCCCCAACGTAATTCATCAGAGAAGAACAACGATTCAGCTTTGAGGCGGGTACAAGTCTTATTGCAGCTCTGATTACATCGCACAAATTTGTGAATAGTTTAGTCCGTATGATCTACGGCAATGAAAACGCGTCGAATCCATACAGTACACCTGTGTTTTGCAGTTAAGAAATGTCCGCCCTCGTAGCGTAGGTCTACTGCAGCTCTCATGACGTCGCCAAATAGGTGAATAGGCCTAGCTTTGTGTCCAACCCGCGCATTGCAAGCATGCATCAGTCATGTTATATGTCTGTGTTTTGTAGCTAATAATGTTCACCGGCCTAATGGTTAGCACAATTAGTTACTGTTCTCGGGAGTCTGACTTCGATTCCTGGTACCGTACTGCCAGAGATTTACGAATGACAGGAAGGTTGATATGCGGTAAAAGTGGTATATGTAACTCCTACGGGGGGTGTCGAAAAAGAGCTGTACCACCTCGGGATAAGGAAACGAGTTTACTTTAGTTGAGAAATATTCGCGGTTGTTGCTATTTATACAGCATCATGATTTATGAACTTCATTTTTCCGTATTGATATTTACCAATCGTCACAAAAGGAAAAGAAAACTCCACCTAATCAATACATTTATTTACATGTAAAATATTACATATCTAGGACCTGTTTCGACCCTTTATAGGTCATCCTCAGCTATATCAGAATCATATTCACATTTTTATCTTATGCCTCTTAAGGACCTTCATGACATACTATTTTATACTTTCAGTATAAACTTTTCTTAAAAACTTACAAAATTACAAGTATTGTGATAAAATTACAAACTTTATCTTACTATATACATGCAATTGTGGCTGAAAGAATTCGTCTTTAAGCTTATTTAGCATTTATCATAGGTATTTTGCTTATTCTGCTGAATTGAGCCCCATTCTATAAATGTGTAATCTTATTTGAGATAAGTTTGTTTATGATCGTGAAGTTATAGCGATAAGCTATCAGTAAAATGTGATGAATAAAATTTTGTGTGTTAACTTCAATAAAATATCTTATTACATTTTTATATTAAAGTATTGAAGTATAACAATGTTTTAGGTAGACTATAAATGTGTGTTGACTACTATAAAATTTCACATAAACACACTAAAATATTTTAAAGTGTAATTATTATACATTAGAGTCTAAAATATTTGTTTGCCTTAGTTTTTGCGTTGTTTTATAATGAAATATTGCAACAATTTGCCTTTACATAACGTTAAATATTTAAGATGATATATAAATATGCTATATATGGATGGCTTATAAGTCCAATTATTAAGTGTCAGTTCCTTCTTGCGCAAATTACAAGTTCCAATATGCGATGTTTATGTTTTGTGTGAAACAAAAGATAAAAATGTAAATATGATTCTGATAAAGCTGACGATGACCTATAAGGGTCGAAACCGGTCCTAGATATGTAATAATTTACATGTAAATAAATGTATTGATTAGGTGGAGTTTTCTTTTCCTTTTGTGACAATTGGTAAATATCAATACGGAAAAATGAAGTTCATAAATCAAGATGTTAACGCCAACCATGCATAAAATATAGGAATATTAGAATCAAATTAATGAACACAATTAAGAATATTACATTTTTAAAAGAATGCCTCGCTCATGACCTAATTACAAAGTTCCTAATTAAATATAATAACAGACATAGAAATACAAGACAGACACATGACACTTGGGGAAAAAACTAATAGAATTTGGATAAAAACTGAGATAAAATTTTTTTATCGTAAAAACAACCCTTGAATAACGTACTATACCCTTTGCATTTGAAAGTATCCCAGGAGCTACCACGTAGCTCCTGGGATCACTTTCAACATGTTACTAATGAGAAAATCGAATATCTGGCTATAAAAAAACAGAACACCCTAGATAAGAAATTAGAAACCTTGAAATGGACACAGAAAGGAAAGGAAAACAGGTCACTCACTTTGCAGAAACTAATAACTCAACTCAATCTATAGAAGATAGGATGCATCAATTTTACCCACCAATAAAAAAACCTCACGGATACAGTATTTAGTAAAGCAGAGAATGAAATATTAAGCAAAGGACCAAAACATAACTGGAATAACATCTCAGTACTGCAGAACGTCACAACTGCAGTAGCAGAAACAGAATTAGCTATACAAAGAATTCCGCATGAAATACGAGAAGAAGTCGGGCACGATATTGTAAAAAAACTTCCGCAATACATCAGAAGAGTACAAGATAACATATCTAATGGCAATAAAACGGACAAAACACACATTAATAGTCTAAAAGAAAAAATCAAACGAGATAATCTCCTTATAACAAAAGCTGACAAGGGAAACACAACGGTGATTATGAATGAAGATATTGTGACCGTTCGTGGACGCCTGGTTCGAAGGTAACAATAAACTTCATAATGTGCTCAGCTAGAATTCAGTGGTTTACATGATCCTCCACTCAGGGCATGGCCCTTCGGAGAGAAAGCGGTCACATCCTATCAATAATTATCAGATAATGATCCAACATCATTATGTTCCAATATACTAAGTTCACTTAAATTAGGCATGAAATGAAAATAGCAACAAGAAATTGGAAGGACAATAACTTTAATAAAATAAAATTAACTGACTATAATCAAACAAACCGGATAAGCAACGTAATAAAAAAAATATCCTCGTGCATTTTCTATCGCACTGTACTAGAGATCAAGTCCTTGAAAAATTGTCAATCATGAAATTCAAATATCATCATCACTCACAACACTTCGACACATTTAAATAATTGTAAAACATAATGGAAAATCAGCAGTTTAAGTTTCTTTTCCCTCATCTTGTTTGTTCATTCGCTTGTTAGCCGTACTTTGTCCTCCCCGCTCTACCTATTCCTATTGGTCTCAATGTAACCCCTAGCTAGCTAAATAATAACTTGAATTTGCCAATGGTTCTTTGATAAACACAGAAAAACCATTTCAAATACATAACAATAACATTATCGTTCCATAATTGAGTAATTGCATGCCATCATCCAACCAACGGCATCGCATAGCTGCACCTGAAATAAAGTACTAACTACTGACATGTACAAGAAAATGATCAAATACCAGAAGGTCTGCGTTGCATCTGCACCTCTCCGTCCTGCTGAAATAATGCTACAGCACCAACTCACTACTTCAAGCAAATGCTACAAGTATTAACATACATTACAGGTGACAATGATCTCAAAATCCAACTACCGTTCAAGTAGCTTGTCGAAGATCCTACTTATGTGTCCGCTTAAACATCCCACTATTTATGTGATCAAGTCTTAACTCATTTCAGTTCATATGCGTAATCAAACTTTTCGAACGCATTCAATAAATCGCTCATTTATCAGACACAATATGCATGGCGAACATACCTTTCAATATCACTATCCTAACCCATAGGTCATCTCGAAGAATTAACTCGCTAACGCAATACACAATTCAATAAATCATTCACTAATTATGTCGCATCAACTATACCTTTAGACGACCCTACATGCCTTACGCCACCATAATATACACCGCATAATAAAACAATCATCATTTTCTAAATAAATAAGCAAATGTCATTGAAGAGCCTCATTATTATGCGTACCAACATCACATAATCCGATTAAATAAACACATCACAACACTCCGCGGAATTATTACATCGAAGGATCGCCACATCAATTATCTCACACACTGGTACATTGAAACTTACCTGTAACACTCAAGATCACATATTCACTTCACAGTTGTTCCATTAATTTGGAAGCTACGCAGGAAAGATCGCGCCTAATCAAATATTTACCGACGGTGAACGATATTCTAACATGTGCAGTCGTATAATAAAACGTTAAACTAACACCATTAACACGTTAGGTTATTCAAGTTATTTCACTTTAGATCACCTGTGCAATATTAAAAATCTACGTCTACTATAAGCAGCTACAGGTAAAGCAAAGGGACAAAGTACGTCTACTCATGTGGTCTTCACTTCATGGTAAGGGTAGTGGTAGTCAGGTCATTCGTTCCAAGCCATCTCATCCATTTCGACAGAGCCCGAATCCACCAGGATCCTACCAGTTTACTCAAATATTTTCTCCATATGGACTCCCTGGTTCACTGAATGTAGCATTTTGGGCTTCAACCTGAAACTTGTACAAAAACAGTTACCAAAAGTTCATACAGATTTACAACTCCACTTTCATAGATCAATACTGGCCTGTATGAATTAATGTCGTTTAATGCTATTTGAGCTTATTAAATGCCATTTAGCCCTCAACTTTACAAATCTTCCGTGTTTTTATACGTATACAAGAGCTATGCTCACTATTTGCTTCTCGATCGCTTTCGTTATACAAGAATCGATGTTTAAAAAAAAAATTCTAACTTCATTATTTTTAATAATAATAATAATAATAAGGTTGCTTTCCATGAACCACAGAGCTACTATCTTAACTTCATTACATGTGATTTTGACATTTGAGGAAACTCGCTACTGCAGAGATTCACAAAGGAACACACGCTACTATTGTTTATTCTTTCAACATGAAGTACGTCACACCATACGCCTATTAGATGGTCAGCTGTATACAATTCCAAGCTAATCCATGGCCTCCTTGACGTCTTTAAGACTAGATATAATGTCTGGCCTTTCTTCTTCTCAGTTGTTGATATAATTATTTGCTGATATCTGCTTGTAACCGAACTGTTTTTCATGCGGTCCACTGTATACCACGGGGTTCTGAGCTCGATCTTCTGATTTCCTTCCACAAGATCTACCATAAATTTGCGAGTTGTGTCGGCTCTTATATTACGAACATATAAATTCGTCGCACGTCGACAATTTATCTTACTTCCATGCCGTTCATATGCATCTGTTATGACCTTCAATGACTCTCTGACACATGATTATACGTCATTGAAAGGTCATAATATGTACATCCAGAAAACAAAAGTTTGTTTCAATAATAACATATTCTGCATTATACGTAAGGATCCCACAATTACAGTACAAAGAAACCTAAAAAACTTGCTTAAGAACACACGTTTTTTACTAACCGAAGTAGAAGCAAATAGCTTTATAATAATGGAACCCCCAGTTACCGAATGCAAAAGCCCTTCCCAAAATTCACAAAGAAAACACCCCTATGAGAACCATAGTAAATTACAGATCTAGTCTTACATATAATCTTTCCAAATTTATTCAGAAATTTCTTAAAAATCACTACTCCTTTCAGGCCAATAAGAACATACGAAACTCAATAGATTTTTGTAAAAAAAACAAAGAACTTACATTTAGAAAAACATCATTCCATAGCCTCTTATGACATAACAAATATGTATTCAAATATCCCCACTGACAAAACCGTAAACATAATTAGAACAAATCTAAAAACACACAGTAAACTAAGTACTTTGGAAATTGATGAATTTATGATATTACTCAAATTTGCAGTCAATAACAATTTTTTAAAATTTCACGATACAATTTACCAACAAACAGGTCTACCTATGGGGTCACCCGCCTCCGGTATAATAGCGGATGTATACATAGACTACTTAGAACATACCACATTTAGCAAAATAGAAGGAATATTTTTCTGGTGCAGATTTGTGGACGATGTCTTTGTCATCATCGACAACAGAACAACCAACGATAATGCAATATTGGATAAAATAAACGCCATAGATACAGGTATACAATTTACTAAGGAATCCGAGAATAACGGTGAACTAAATTACCTAGATCTAACGATTACTAGACACGAAAAACATCTCACCTTCAAAATTTACTGTAAACCTACACACAATAAATACCATAAAAATGGATTCTAATCACCCTAATCCACATAAAAAAGCAGCATATCAAAGTATGATTCGTAGAGCATTTAATATAGCGTTGTCAAAAGCAGATCTCAACGATGAACTACTGCTAATTCATGAAATAGCTCAAAAAAAAAAAAAAAAAAAAAAACGGTTATAGAAAAGAAATGATTAATTCCATTATTTGTAAGTTCAAATCGTGGCCCAATACTACTCTGATGAAGCCAGATCAACCCAAAAAAAGATTACGTAACTTTCACTTTTAATAATACGGGCATATATTCACTAACCAATGTTTTGAAGAAGCATAACATTAAAATAGCTTTTAGGACTACACAAAATAATAGGCATATCATATATAATAATAAATCACTAAATAATAGCAACAAATATCTTCAGGCAGGAGTCTGTCGGATGAAATGCAACAACTGTTTAACAAGTTATGTACGGCGTACGGGCAGGAATTTCACGATTAGATGTAATGAGCACGTGAATGCCATCAGGCACAATCATTTCTCGGCAATAGGGCAGCATATGCATGAACACAAGCACAAATTTACGAACATAGGTAATGATTTGAAAATATTAAGTGTAAAACCTAAAGATCCTTTGCTTAATATAAGCGAAGAATTATATATAACATTTGATCAGTATGCAAATCCCAACTATAACATTAATGAATTATCTGAAAAAACTAATATTTTGTTTAATAAAATTGTCCCTGTCTTAAAAAATGACTGTCAGACTAGTCAACAAACGACGTCATATACAAGCTACGGCGCAGACAGCAAGCCTTCATGACTCCGCCCTACACACGGAGAAACCTCCCGTACTTATCCCTCCACCCCTCTCACAACAGACAACACCAGAACCATCAGTACGAGATACAATACGCGGCAGACGGCCAAGAAACTCGCATCTCAAACACCCAGCAGTATATTTCAGGCTTTACATATTCACACAAAATCACACTTCAATTGAAATCTAATTCACTTCACTCATTTCGACTTACAGATTTTACAAACCTCAAAAAGGAAAGGAACCACCAACATTTACGGCATCTGAGGGGAGAAAACTCCAGAACAGAAGTTATGCCAGAATATGTTCAAGACAGTAAACAAGTGGTTGAATCATACACATAGTGCATAAGTAACGCTTATCAAAGCTTGGAATTTGAAATTGTATTGATTCATTTTATAAATATAGGAAAGTGCTGTCATTCACAAATGGAACTCAAAAGACCAATATATGGCATAGAATAATATCAAAATTCTTTAAGGCAAATGGTGCAAAATATAACACAATAATCAAGGCCAACAACTATATTTTTAGATATATTCCAGTGTCACAAATACATTGGCCACACTACATGACATTTAGGTGTTAAAAACTTTTGAAGTAAACAATAAGCATTTCAGTTAATAGACATTTGTGTTTCACACAAAACATAAACATCGCATATTGGAACTTATAATTTGCGCAAGAAGGAACTGACACTTAATAATTGGACTTATAAGTCATCCATATATAGCATATTTATATATCATCTTAAATATTTAACGTTATGTAAAGGCAAATTGTTGCAATATTTCATTATAAAACAATGCAAAAACTAAGGCAAACAAATATTTTAGACTCTAATGTATAATAATTACACTTTAAAATATTTTAGTATCGTCGCCATAAGACCTATCTGTGTCGGTGCGACGTAAAGCCCATAAAAAAAAAAAAAATATTTTAGTGTGTTTATGTGAAATTTTATAGTAGTCAACACACATTTATAGTCTACCTAAAACATTGTTATACTTCAATACTTTAATGTAAAAAAGTAATAAAATATTTTATTGAAGTTAACACACACAATTTTATTCATCACATTTTACTGATAGCTTATCGCTATAACTTCACGATCATAAACAAACTTATCTCAAATAAGATTACACATTTATAGAATGGGGCTCAATTCAGCAGAATAAGCAAAATACCTATGATAAATGCTAAATAAGCTTAAAGACGAATTCTTTCAGCCACAATTGCATGTATATAGTAAGATAAAGTTTGTAATTTTATCACAATACTTGTAATTTTGTAAGTTTTTAAGAAAAGGTTTTTTATTGAAAGTATAAAATAGTATGTCATGAAGGACCTTAAGAGACATAAAATAAAAATGTAAATATGATTCTGATATAGCTGAGGATGACCTATAAAGGGTCGAAACCAGTCCTAGATATGTAATATCTTACATGTAAATAAATGTATTTATTAGGTGGAGTTTTCTTTTCCTTTTGTGACGATATTTATACAGTAGACGAGATCATTAACAAAGTGGGTCGTTTAATATCTCTTAACTCGGGCCAAATAGCTATATATTTGGAGAGAAGTAAGTTTAAAACTTGATGAAAGCTATCCAATTAAAACGATTGTTTTACCTGCCAACGTACCTAATAATAATAATAAGAATAATTTTATGTCCCCATGTACTTTAAAAATTTTTCAGAGAAATGCAGTCAAAACATACTAGGCCTAGGGTATGCGTTAATAAAAAAGGAGACAATGAACGTACGAAATTAAACATTATGATAATAAAACGCATTACCACCACACCTGTAGATATCCATAAATTCAGTATATTTTCCTGTTATTTATTTTTATTCCTTCCCTCAAGGAACTTTTGGCACTATCAGGGCGATAATATACCTAACCTAAACAATGTGGTCTGTCTTATCTCATGGACAGCTGTTTATATAAATCCGGATGTGATAAATGTAGAGAACAAGCATGAAATGTTCTTAAAAATAAGGGTCTGTGTTTCAACAACCGCAGTTATCAAAAGAATGTTTCCAATTACTATGTATTACATTCGGAAGTACAACTCGTAACATACGCTAGTTATCAGCTGATGGTTTGGCATGCCTTTTACAGTACGGCTTTATTCGGAAGGAGTGGCTTCTGCTACATATACACCATCTGGGAATATCAGAGACCATATCCAGAAACCATTTGGGAAGAGATTCACACTGTTTAGACTCTATAGACGGGAACGAAATTATTTTTAAAAGGTTAAAAAATACAGGACCTCGTATGCTCTCGATTGCATTGCATGGCTCAAAGAGAATGAAGCATGGCTGACACAACTGGTGAGATGACAGTGAAGATGACGTCACTTGGAATACCGACATGCCGGTAGGAGGGCAGGGAAGTTGGCGTCGCAAGGCGATAATTCAAATGAAAGCAGTGATCAGGTTTACTGTATGGTAGGCCTACTGCTGAACTGAAAGTGACAAATGACTGGCCATTATGTTCTTTTGTATCAATACTTAATTATAACACGATATCCTTATCCCTTTTTTGTACGGGGTCGAGTATAAAGTGAGACGAATCTTCGTAGCGAGTTTTTATGACCTTATGCCCTTCCTGACGTCAACCTCATCAGAGGAATTAATGAGATGTAACGAATGACGCAATATCAGAGTAATTAAACTGTCTATATTTACTTGACGTGATATGAGTAACTAAAACGGACCTTTATATGTACTGTAGGCCTAAAAGTAGTGTTCACCATTTATTGTCTTTTTACATTTAGAAATACTGCCTTCTGACGAAAATAGCCACTATAACTTAAACACATTCTAAGTATGTTAAATAATAGTATAGAATGTGTACACGTACTATTTATAGCTCTTTATAGCCTAGAAGTTGTGTGTTCGCTGCACAAAATATTGAGGTTATTGCATATTGGACCCCTTATTACTATTTTTGGCTGAAAAAGTGGGGGGGAAAAGGGGTCTAATACGTGAGTAAATATGGTATATATTTTAAATTTAATCACAAGTCTTCCAATAATACTGTTACGATTACTATCCATACTTTTAACAACAAATTTAAAAAGTATGAATAAATGGAGATCAACTCACCAGAGATTGATACACATAGAATGAAAGATTAGCAGGTACAGACTGAAAACACAATGACAACTTCTCATCACAACAGCCCTCAAGCAACTGAACACAGGTGTGAGGGATTCTGAAGGGCATCCCCTTGTCATTGTATCTAAGTAGCAGACACAGTGAACATCTGCCATTTAGCGGGGTTTTGGAAAAACACATGGGGGTCAGTACTGGGAAATTGCGCGTTGCAATCATGCATCAGTCATGTTATATGTCTGTGTTTTGTAAAACTACCCAGTCATAATGATTGTTTTACTCGCCAACGTACCTAACAAATAATAATAATAATAATAATTTCATGTACTTTTAAAGATTTTCGGAGATGCTAAAAAACATACTAGGGTATGCATTAATTAAAAAATGGAGACAACGAACGTACAAAATTAAACACCATGATGATAAAACGCATTATCGCCACACCTGTAGATATCCATAACTGCGGCAAACTTTCCTGTCATTTATTTTTATTCTTTCCGTCGTGGAACTTTTGGCACTATCCGGGCAATAGCATACCTAACCTAAACAATGCGGTCTCTCTTATCTACAGCTGTTTAGGTAAATCCTGATGTGATAAATGTAGAGAACAAGCACGAAATATACTTAAAAATAAGGGTCTGGCTTTCAACAGCCACAGTTATAAAGGAATGCTTCCAGTATGTATTAAATTTAAAAATACAACTCGTAACATATGAGCTGGTGATTTGACACGCTTTCTACACGGCTGTATTTGCAAAAAGTGGCTTTTGCTACACAAACACCAACTGAGAATATCGGAGACCATCTCCAGAAACCATTTGGGAATAGATTCACACTGTATAGTCAGGAACAAAAATATTTTTAAAATGTTCAGAATGATGAGACCTGGAATGCTCTCAAATGCAGTGCATGGCTGACGAGATGGCAGTGAAGATGACGTCACTTGGAGTGACGACACGCTGGTAGCAGGGAAGTTGGCAGCGCAAGACGATAATTAAAATTAAAGCAGTGATCAGTTTTACTGTGTGGTAGGCCTACTGCTCAGCTGACAGAGACAAATGACTGGCTATTGACTTATTTTGTATCAATATTGCATAATATGATAATACCATACCCTTATCCCTTTTCTCTACTGCTTGAGTATGAAGCAAGACAAAATCTTCGTAGTGAGTTTTTACAACCATATGCCCTTCCTGACGTCAACCTCATCAGAGGAATTAATGAGATGTAACGAATGATGCGATATCAGAGTAATTAAACTGTCTATATTTACTTTTATATGTTGGCCTAAAAGTAGTGTTCACCATTTTTTTTTTTTAAATTTAGAAATACTGCCATCGAAAATAGCCAGTATAACCCAAATACATTCATATGTTTGTTAAAGAATAGTGTAGAATGTTTACATGTACAATTTATAGCCTGGAAGTCATGTGTTCACTGCACAAAATTTGAGGTTATTGCATATTGGACCCCCTTTACTTTTTTGGCTGTAAAAGTGGGGGGGGGGGGGGGGGGTGAGAAAGGGGTCTAATACCTGAGTAAATGCGGTAATCATGTTAAAATTTCTTAGTGGCATGATGTAGGGTATGACATAGGGTGCTGAGAGTATGGCGCTTCTTCATTTTTATAGGACACTTATTTTAGATTTTAGGTTAATTACAGTAGTGCAGCATATGAATCAGCACAAAAATCAATCCTCGAAAAGCTAAAGCTAGAAAAGTTCATCACAATGGGAGTTGGGCTGGCGACGGGACCTTTCCGTTCAAGTCCCATTGCTAGTCTGCTTGCTGAATCTGGTGTTCCGCCTTTACATCCAAGGTGCCAGCAGATGCTGTTATTCTGTGCTGTGAATTTACGGCAGATGCCACTTCACCTTGCATGTTCCACAAAGAAAGAGAGAGTTGTACGTTGCTTAACTACGAGGAGTGCATCCGGTTGGCATACACTAGGATAGCAGTTACAGATTGTTTCATATACCTATTTCTTTTTACAGTGGCAAATTTAAGGCTCTAGGCCCCCTCTTACACATAACCACATACTAATTAAAATCTTAAATAAAATGCTAAATACTTAAAAAGTTAAAATTACATAATTAGTTGAATTAAAATTAATTTAAATAAACAACTGACTAAATTAATATTAAAACTAATTAATATTAAAAATTCTTAAAACTGACTAATCCTCAGGCACGCACACATTCATACTTCAACCATTCAGTCGACTGTCCTCAGCAGGTAGTCTCGGCAGGCGACCTTCAATCTTGATAAGGAGCTAGTTTCTCTGACCTCAGCTGGCAGGGAATTCCCTAATCTGGTGCCCGTCGCCATAAATGACCTATTAATTTTATTTGTGCGGTGCACTGGAATAGAAAGAAAGGATCTCAAACGTGTATTTAAGTTGTGAATTGATGATAACAGGGTGAATTTAGAAGTAGTCAACGTTTATCAGGCTTCAGCCATGAGGGATCCTGAGAGTATGGGGTGATATGAACATCATATCCGATATTGTAAATAAATCGCAGGCAAGAATCCAGTACTCGTTGAAGTTTAAGTGTTTCTTCTCTTGTCAAGTCAACTAAAACGACGTCACAGTAATCAAGAATAGGGAGAACCAGTGTCTGTATTAGTTTGGCCTTTAGCTCAAATGGAAATGCATCCCTCTGCCGTTTAAGAAGGTTCCCAATCTTAATCTTCAGTTCTTTTTCTTGTTAGACGACCAAGTGGTTAAAACAGAGTTGTTCAGCTGGCAGCCCATTGAGGCTAGCCCTGTGTGGCTGAGCAAGTTTTATGTAACTGTGGGCTGCTTATGTGTCAAACATACGTCACAATCGAGCGAGAGAGTGAACTCGTTAGGTATGGCGAAGGAGGAGCGACATTCGGTTGTGACTGTGAAGCTTTCCATGCACCCTTTTCAACGATATGTTGATTAGAGTACAGCATAAAGAACCGCAAGAACAACTTCGTTCTTTCAAGTATTTACAGACACAGTTTTATTTTTCTATATGTACACATTCAAAGAAAACTGACACTTTACAGTGTTTGTTACAAAGCACAGTCACTCAAAAAGAGAATGAGTGCATGTTATTGTATGTTCCTCGCACTTAATATTTTATCTGACCTAATTTAAATATGACATAGGGTGTAAGTTTTCTTCCATCTGTGGTAATTGCGAGCATGGTGGGGCATTGTTGTTTTTCTGCACCTGATACTTGGGTTAATGCATTTGACGTTTTTTTCTCTTGCAAAGTTGTATGCATTGGTATGTCAGAAAACACTGGTGTGTGGTCTGCGCTACCAATTTGTGACAAATACACACGATGTTGCCACTGTCTAATTACGTAGCGATGAATTCCATCTTATTTTCCTTGTAATCACTTGGCAGCTTTTGGCACAGAGGTGATGTTCTTCACAGTACAATATTATTTTGCCTCATCCATCTGTGTACCTAGCTGTAGCTTGCTTTAAAACTTGCTTTTGGTATATTTCTCGGCATTGCAATTTCATGTGCGCGAAATTGAATCATTTCCTGTGATAACCCAGTTCCATTATTTCTTAATCCTTCAAGGTACAGTCACTGAATGTTTTCCGTGCTTTGATCTCTGAAGTATCAGATACTTTTCTTAGCATTACATAGAACCTCCCTTCTGCTTCCTCCAGTAGCAAACTTGTGCCTTAGAGACAGAAAATGTTTGCTTTGCAGTACGATTGCTGTTCTCCTCAGCGTGTTGTAATACTTTTTAGTTTATATTCAATAGTATCTTTGTTATATTTCCCCATAACAGCTGATAACATAGTGTCCACATTCTGGAAAAATTTTGGTCAGGGAAAGTCAGAGAAGTATATTTTCAAAAATCTGGAAAGTCAGGGAAATCTTTCCCAATGATGGATTTCAGGGGATATTTTTTAGGCCCTAGTCTGTTGTAACCCAGGCTATTGTAGCATATCTTTTTCAGTTATTTTTCACAAGAGTGCTTAACAATTCCACAATTTTTGATGTGCCCTAGTGTCATTTCTTTCTACCATTTTTTTGTTATTTTTTATTTCAGTTCTAGGATGCTTTCTTGGAACTCATGACAATGCTAACAAGCAGTGTACATTTATTAAGCTTTGGCTAGACAGTAAAGAGTTTCCTGAACTGAGTGGTTATTTGGACATACTGGTAAATGATGCAACTTCAGCATATTGTAAAGTGTGTTTTAAATCATTCAAAGTTATATGGGCAAACAAGCAGTCACTTCTCATACTAAAGGACCTACTCATATATAATACATGAAAGCTAAGTCTTCCCAGCCAACAATGTCTTTCTTTGCAAAGAATACCTCTACTCCACCTCCAATTGAAGATATGCAGCCAAGAGTTAGCACTACATCCACAGCTACAAAGGAATTAGCAGTGCCAGGAACAAATCAGAGGAGTTTAAAGACTTGCAGTGTGAATAAAGGTGATTTTATATCGGCTGAAGCCATATGGGCTCTCCAGGTTGTCACTGGAAAGATGTTTCTCAACTCCTGTGATGAAACCTCTGCAGCTTTCAAAACAGTGTTCCCAGACAGTAAAATTTTTCCAAACCTTAGTATGGGCAAGACTAAGGCTTCCTATGTTATAAATAATGGATTAGCCCCATATTTTAAAGGAAGTTTGCAAAATGACTTAAAACAGTGCTTTGACTACTGTATGTTGTTTGTTTTTATGAATCATTGGACAGATTTGTCCAAAGAGGACAAATGGACTTGTGTGTAAGGTTTAGGGATATAAATCTTCAAAAGTTGCAACAGGGTACTGGAATAGTACTTTTAGACAGGGCAGCTGCAGATCATGTATTAGATGGGTTATACACGGACTGTTCTTACCTTTAGGCAATATTTTGCAATTGTCAATCGATGGGCCTAATGTTAACCTCAGTTTTATTTAAAAACTTGAAAATCATTTGCAAGTGCTAAACCTCGAGGCCAAATCTCTCCTTCATATAGCCATATGCAGTTTGCATACAGTGAATTGAGCCATGAAAACTGGGATCTTCAAAATTGACTGGGACCTTTTTAATTTTTTCAGATCTCTACACAACTTTTTTAAAGATAGCCCTGCTCAACATGCTAAATATATATACATAACCACAAGCACTGCATTTCCTTACAAGTTCACTGAAATAAGATGGTTTAAAAATGGATGCTGTGTTGATCAGGCTCTTAAAATATATGATCACATTGAGAAATCTGTGAAAGAGTACACTGAAAAAAAAGAACCCCACAAAGCTTTCAATACCTTAGAGAAGCTGTGAAGAATCCACTACATAAGGCAAAATTAAGTGCTTTTAGAAGTATTTTACCAGATGTTGAACATATCCTCAGAAGATTTCAAAATCAAGACCCTATGGTTCCTATGACTGGTTCGTCTTCAGATATGAAAGCTGTTTTGAATATAGATGTAGACTAATTGGAAATCATTGTATTTGCCTACATTAGAAGCACAAGTTAATTACTTTTGTTCGCAAGAGTGCTTTAAGTCCACATGAAATAGTATTAGATTGCTGAGGTAAAATAATTTAATGTTATTTGCTTTACGTCCCACTAACTACTTTTACGGTCTTCGCAGACGCCGAGGTGCCGGAATTTAGTCCCACAGGAGTTCTTTTACGTGCTAGTAAATCTACCGACACGAGGCTGTCGTATTTGAGCACCTTCAAATACCACCGGACTGAGCCAGGATCGAACCTGCCTAGTTGGGGTTAGAAGGCCAGTGCTTTAACCGTCTGAGCCACTCAGCCCAGCGAAAAATACATGTAGGAATTGGGATGAGTTCATTTACCAATCCTCTAACAATACTGATCAGGAGTCTCATCTTGGTAAAGGCTTATCAGTGTTTTCATGTACAGATACATAGATAGATATATGGTTTATTTTAATTGGCAGAGTTAGGAGCACGTGTCCCTGTCTTACACTTAACCACTAAATACATAAATAACAAAATAGAAACAATAAAATATTTAAAAAGTACTGGAACAAATTAATATGCTATCTTACTGTTCATAAAATATCTATTATATTCCACGATATAAAATAAATGAACATTTTGCTTCATAAGTAAAATAAATAATAATAATTGTATGGCCTCAGCTACCGTGTGCAGACATTTCAATATGCTATCTTACTGTTCATAAAATATCTATTATATTCCACGATATAAAATAAATGAACATTTTGCTTCATAAGTAAAATAAATAATAATAATTGTATGGCCTCAGCTACCGTGTGCAGACATTTCAATTTAACGCCATCTGGCTGTCTGCTCGTCAATTTCGACGTTCCGTTTTACTCTAGGCCCACTAGATGGCAGACCGAGTAAACCGAAACTGTCTTGGGAATCTATGGCTGAGATTTAATGAATTTTGTCAGGTAAACACCAAATGTGTCACAAAAGATCTTTTACATGCCGACATCGTATGACATGGAGTGTTTAATGGACTTTTTTCCGCCCTTCAAAAATCCGACTACCTCTGCCGAGTTTGAACCCGCTATCTTGGGATCGGGAGGCCGACACTACCACTGATCCATAGAGGCAGCTTAGTAAAATAATTTAATACCTACAAAGAAATTAAAATACAATAAATTACTATAATATTACATCATCGTTATAGACGATTGTGCCTTTCAGTGTTCAGTCTGCAAGGCTCTGTGAAGTTACTAAACGCCGCCACAATCCTCTATTAGCAACTAGTGCTGTGGCCTCATTTAGTTCTATACCTTTTATCTTTAAATCTTTAGAGACTGAGTCCAACTATTGTCTTCTTGGTCTCCCTCTACTTTTCTTACCCTCCATAAAAGAGTCAGTTACTCTCCTAGATAACCTATCCTCCTCCATTTGCCTCATCGAAGCCGGTTTATGCGAACAGCTTCATCCACAGAGTTCATTCCTAACAGTCTTTATATCCTCATTCCAAGTGCCCTCCTGTGATTGTTCTCACCTGTTTGTACCAGCAATCATTCTTGCTACTTTCATGTCTGTTACTTCTAACTTATGAATAAGATATCCTGAGTCCACCCAGCATTCGTTCCCATAAAGCATAGTTGGTCTGAAAACAGACCAATGTAAAGATAGTTTCATCTGCGAGCTTACTTCCTTCTTACAGAAAACTGTTGAACACAACTGTGAGTTCACTGCATTAGCTTTACTGCACCATGATTCTTGTCTGGGAGCTGACTTCCTTCTTACAGAATACTGTTGATCACAACTGCAAGTTCACTGCGTTAGCTTTACTGCACCTTGATTCAATCTCACTTGCTATATTACCATCCCGAGAGAACACACATTCTAAATACTGTACTTGAAATTGTCTACCTGTTCCAGCTTTGTATCTCCGATCTGACATTCATTTCTCTTGGATTTCTTACCTACTGACATCAATTTAGCCTTTGGAAGGCTTATTTTCATACCATACTCATTGCACCTATTTTCAAGTTCACCGGGCGAGTTGGCCGTGTGGTTAGGGGCTCGTGGCTGTGAGCTTGCACCTGGGAGATAGTGGATTCGAGTCCCACTGTTGGCAGCCCTGAAGATGGTTTTCTGTGGTTTCTCATTTTTATACCAGGCAGATTCTTTGGCTGTACCTTAATTCAGGCCGCGGCCACTTCCAACTCCTAGGCCTTTCCTGTCCCATAGTCGCCATAAGACCTATCTGTGTCGGTGCGACGTAAAGCAACTAGCAAAAAAAAAAATTAGACTGCAGGCTTTCGGCACAATCCGCCATTAGGACCAAGTTGTCATTATAGGCCACACTGCGTACTACATTTCCACGTAACTGAATCCCTCCATGCCTTTTTTAAATGAGGGAGGATCAAATATAAACGGGATTTTTGTTTTAAATTCATTTATTGAGAAAGACAAGGCAAATACAATTTTTTTTCCACATAATTTCCTGATTTGGAAATGCATTTGTCCCAGCGTATGGGGAGCTTTTTGATGCCCTCATCTTAAGGACAGGGTCGTGGCAGCAGCCAGTTGCGCATGAAGTCTTCCATACTCGTCATCTTCAAATCATTGTCCTCCTAGAGCTTCTATAAGTGGTCCGAACAGATGGGAATCGCTGGACGATAAGTCCGGGCTGTGAGGAGGATGATCAAGTGTAGTCCAGTGTATTTCCTGTAGCTTAGAGGCAGTTAGAGCTGCAGTATGGCACCGTGCGTTGTCATGGATGAGGATGACCTGTTGAATAGGTTGGTCTCATCTTTTGCGATGATATGCAACCCTCGCCTTGTTCAACAGCTCACAGTAGTAAACAGCGCTGATTGTGCGTCGCTCATACAAAAAATCAATCAGCAATAATGTCTCTAACTGCACAAATGTTTTCATCTGTAATGCTGGTCCGAGGACAGCGATCGTGTTGCTAATTTTCCACAGGTTCTTGTCCTTGAACTTTCTATGCCAGACAAACACACGCACCCTTGAAGTGTTTGATCACCAAACTGTGCAGTCAATCTCTGGCAAATTTCTGCCGCTGTAACTCCTTCGCAAGCAAGGAATTTTATAATTATGCATTGCGCAGTCGAGGGTGCACCTGTTGCGCGGACAGCGTGAGCATTACTGACGAAACGATGTTCTAGTTTGTTGGTCCCTTCCGAATAATAGGGTTTGTCCAAGTCTGCAAAATATCCATTAGTGTTTGCAATCACCTCATTGTTTGAATAAAATCTTTGTCCCGCCAGACATTTCTTCAAATTGGGGAACAAATAGTAGTCCGAGGGAGCCAAGTCTGGAGAATAGGGGGGATGTGAAACGAGTTGGAATCCTATTTCCATTAATTTTGCGCCCACAACTGCTGAGGTGTGTGCTGGTGGGTTGTCGTGATGGAAAAGGACTTTCTTGTGGGCCAATCACGAGAGTTTTTCTTGCAGCTCGGTTTTCAGACGGTCCAGTAACGATGAATGATATTCACCTGTAATAGTTTTACCCTTTTCCAGATAGTCGATGAGGATTATCCCTTGCGAATCCCAAAAGACAGTCGCCATAACCTTTCCGGCCGAAGGAACGGTCTTCGCCTTTTTTGGCGCAAATTCCCCCTTGGTAACCCATTGTTTAGATTGTTGTTTGGTCTCAGGAGTATAGTAATGTATCCAGGTTTCATCCACAGTTACGAAACGACACTTAAAGTCCTTCGGATTCTTCTGGAACAGCTGCAAACCATCCTTGCAACACTTCACACGATTCCGTATTTGGTCAAGCGTGAGCAATCACGGCACCCATCTTGCGGATAGCTTTCTCATGTCCAAATGTTTATGCAAAATATTATGTACCCGTTCAGTTGAGATGCCCACAGCACTAGCAATCTCGCGCACCTTAACTCTTCTGTCATCCATCACCATATCATGGATTTGATCAATGATTTCTGGATTCGTAACCTCTACAGGCCATCCAGAACGTTCACCGTCACTTGTGCCCATATGGCCAGTCTTAAAATTTTGAAACCACTTATAAACTGTTCTAATCGAAGGTGCAGAGTCACCATAATGTTTATCAGCTTCTCTTTAGTCTCCTGAGGCATTTTGCCTTTCAGAAAGTAATGTTTAATCACCACATGAAATTCTTTTTCGTCACTCGACTTCCTTGATTCACACGAATGCCAAACACAAAGAAATAGACCAATATGGCTGAAACTTGGTGTGCGTTCATTCAAGAGATGCTACTAACTAAACATGACCTCGATACGCGCCGGTGGTACCATCTCTCGGACTCTGCACAGACTTTTTAAGCATTTATCTTCACCCCCCCATTTAATGTATCGACGACAACTTCCTTGCATAACTGAAACTGGTGACCTCCCTGAGAAAGTGTCCTGATTGTGGCAACCAAACTTACTCCGTCGCTTGACATTGGTGTTCGTAATCAACCAAATGTGACAGTTGGTTGTCGGATAAATGTACTCTTCATCCATTGTGACCACAGTCTTCCATTTTGATTCCATCCTGCATCTTTCATAAAGTTTACTGCTCTTGGTCCTGCGTACGTTGCATTGGTGGATTTTCCTGTGACATACCATTCACCTCGTGTCTTATCACCATTGTCGTCCTACAGGAGCCTGCTGTGGGATGAAGGTTTACCGTTGGCCCTCTGTTCTGTTAACAGGGACACTATTGTCCACAGTGTGTTATTCTAACAATCAAACCGTTTTCAATACTGTTTCACTATTTGGTGATATGTATATAGAGAAGGGCCATGATGTATCCTTCCCAGTAACTACCAATTTTTTGGCACAGTTACATTATACTTACAACTGCTAGAAGATACTCAGGACTAATAACGTTTTTATACCAGCCCTCTCTCAAGAATTGTAATGATGTCATAAAATGTTTTTGTTTTGTATATACCGAACAACCTTCTGTAGAAAATAATTTTTTTTCATAATGGAATGTGATCTATAATTGTAATTTTTATTGGACGATATCTATATATAACAACCTGGTTTTATGTGTAGATTTTTGCATATTTCAGGATGGCTATCGGCACCGTATTAATTCAAACCTTATTACCATTGTACCTACGATGCAAGTTTCATCACTTGATTGTCAGACAAGGAGAACCTCACTGAGTGGAAGTAGCCTGCAATCACGGACTTGTGAACCTTTCAAGAATAAACTTGCTGAAGATAACCAAGAACAGGAAAATAAACAGGGTATGTTTGTTGTGTATAATTTTGTTTAAAATGATGTATGTTGGTGATAGAGACATATTTAGATTATCTTTCACTTCCAAGGGACACCCTCAAGTTCGAACAACCAAAACTGCACCAAAAGTCAGGTATAGATCCTTAATCAATCTCTGAATGCAATGATGATATTTATCTTTATGTACTGGATGACTTGGCTGTGCGGTTAGAGGTGTGGGACAGTGAGTTTGCATCCGGGAGATAGTGGGTTCGAATCCCACTGTCGGCAGCCTTGAAGATAGTTTTCTGTGGTTTCCCATTTTCACACCAGTCGAATGCTGAGGCTGTACCTTACTTAAGGCCACAGCCGCTTCCTTCCAACTCCTAGGCCTTTCCTATCCCATCTTCACCATAAGACCTATCCATGTCGGTGCGACATAAAGCCACCAGCAAAAATTTTTTTATGTAAGACTCTTCATTAGCTTGCTAGCTGGCTCTGTTGAATCATCTTTCACTCATCATCAGCTGTGCTGGTCAAAATTGTGTGTGGCTTGTATCATGAATCAGAAATTGATTTGTTGAACATTAATTAATCAATTAACTTAATCACCTCGATGTATGAGGACTGGCGCATCTTAAGTGGCCTCCAACGATGATGTCCCATCTTACCCGCTGAGCATTTCTTCTTCTAGTTTGTCTACTCTTCTCCAAATCCAAGACAACCCTAAATGCAAAGTGACCCCCACAGGCTTAAATAATGTTTTTTAAAATCATAATCTTATATACATACATAGGCCTGCATTATCATTATAGACTGTTATGCCTTTCAGCGTTCAGTCTGCAAGCCTCTGAGAATTTACTAAACGTCGCCACAATCCTCGATTTGCAACTATTCTCCGGACCACCTTTTGAGCAGACTAAAGCGAAAGTGACGTCATTGTGTCGTCACACTCGCCGTGGTTGCCAAATAAGCCGGCGCACGATTCAAAGTTGTACTCCACCACTATAATACAGCACAGCTCATGGATTGAACCTCGAATGAATTTGAAATAATTAATACATTAACGTATGTGTGTTAGAATCCCATAGTTTTTTAAGGGCTTACATCTTTAAACAATTAATTTACTGAATTAAATTTTAAATGTGAAAACCTACAATCTGTTTTCCAGTCAATGACTGGGTCAGGGATGGAATAAATGAAGCCCCATCTTGCGGCGAGGATAGGAATTCAGCCGGCTGCTGAAGCCTGTCTCGCTCCTCTGGCGCAATGATTGCTGACTGACAGATGAAATTAAATGATACTGGAGAGTCTTGCTGGAATGAAAGATGACAGGGAAAACCGGAGTACCCGGAGAAAAACCTGTCCCGCCTCTGTTTTGTCCAGCACAAATCTCACATGGAGTGACCGAGATTTGAACCACGAAACCCAGCGTTGAGAGGCTGACGCGCTGCCACCTGAGCAACAGGGCTTTCACAATTTTAATGTACTAACTACAATTTCACGCTTAAAGCATTGCGAACGAATTATTTTGACATAAACAGTAAGAATTGCATTCATTAAATTATTCTATTATCAATATATATACTGCATATAACTTAATATTTTATTATTTATTATTCACTATTATTATCTAAATATATGGCCTGATTCCTGATTGAAATGAGCTGCTACTCACGGGCGATTTATGAATATGCGAGAGAAGTTAGGATTATGTACTTGTACTGGAATTAACTTGAAACTGACTGATGAAGTTATGGATCCGGGCGAAAACCTGTCCCACCTCCGCTTTGTCCAGCCCAATTTCAATAAATTAATTATTACAAATATATTTTTATAAAAATATTATTACATATTATACTATTATTATTATTATCATTATCATTATTATTATTATTATTATTATTATCATTATTATTATCATTATTATTATTACCATCATGCAGGAGGTTTCAGCGTCAGCTTACCTTGTGCCGCAGTAATTAATCTGTGTCACTATCGAGTGGCTATACACCCAAGTCGGAATCAGAGCCGGGGTCAGCACACGAGGTAAACTAATCCCGCCGTCAATACTATTTGCTCAGAAATGTTTATAAACAGACAGAATTACGTTTCTCTCGCCGGACGTAAAAATCTTGCGTTTGTCGTTCAACTGGTAACAGTTTGAAGTTTTGTTTGGAGCCATTGCACAATAATATCCAATAACGAGTAAGAGGAAACCTACAAACATACAAGGGACTACAAGAATTATGAATTAGCACACAATACGCACATACATTCTTTTTGTAAAAGCGAAGCACACTGATAAAATTCCCTTACTGCTGTTTTAAACAGACTATGATTGGAACTAAACCCACATGTTCAAGACATCCACAGAGTGAGTAAGTATGGCAGCTCAGCATTGATTGCACCATTGCCAAAACTCGCTCTGAGTAGCACACCCCCCTTACCCCCTCACCTACCGTGTGACAACACCGTAGGCGCTGCCCCTGTCACCTGCGCCATCCCCTGGTCTATACACTCATTTCCGCTTTAGTCTGCTCAAAAGGTGGTCCGGAGAATAGTGTTGTGGCCTCATTAAGTTCCATACCTCTTATTTTTTTAAATCGTTAGAAACCGAGCCTAACCACCGTCAACCGAGCTCGATAGCTGCAGTCGCTTAAGTGCGGCCAGTATCCAGTAATCGGGAGATGGTGGGTTCGAGCCCACTGTCGGCAGCCCTGAAGATGGTTTTCCGTGGTTTCCCATTTTCACACCAGGCAAATGCCGGGGGAAACAGCCGCTTCCTTCCACTTCCTAGGCCTTTCCTATCCCATCGTCGCCATAAGACATATCTGTGTCGGTGCGACGTAAAGCAAGTAGCAAAAAAAAAAACCCACCGTCGTCTTGGTCTACCTCTACTTCTCTTACCCTCCGCAGACTCCATTATTCTCCTAGGTAACTTATCCTCCTCCATTCGCCTCACATGACCCCACCACCGAGGCCGGTTTATGCGTACAGCTTCATCCATCGAGTTCATTCCTAAATTAGCCTTTATCTCCTCATTCCGAGTACCCTCCTGTCATTGTTCCCATCTGTTTGTACCAGCAATCATTCTTGCTACTTTCATGTCGGTTATTTCTAACTTATGAATAAGATATCCTGAGTCCACCCAGCTTTCACTCCCGTAAAGCAATGTTGGTCTGAAAACAGACCGATATAAAGATAGTTTCGTCTGGGAGCTGACTTCCTTCTTACAGAATACTGCTGATCGCAACTGCGAGCTCGCTGCATTAGCTTTACTACACCTTGATTCAATCTCACTTACTATATTACTATCCTGGGAGAACACACAACCTAAATACTTGAAATTATCGACCTGTTCTAGCTTTGTATCACCAATCTGACATTCAATTCTGTTGAATTTCTTACCTACTGACATCAATTTAGTCTTCGAGAGGCTAATTTTCATACCATACTCATTGCACCTATTTTCAAGTTCCAAGATATTAGACTGCAGGCTTTCGGCAAAGTCTGCCATTAAGACCAAGTCGTCAGCATAGGCCAAGCTGCTTACTACATTTCCACCTAACTGAATCTCTCCCTGCCATTTTATACCTTTCAGCAGATGATCCATGTAAACTACGAATAGCAAAGGTGAAAGATTACAGCCTTGTCTAACCCCTGTAAGTACCCTGAACCAAGAACTCATTCTAGCATCAATTCTCACTGAAGCCCAATTGTCAACATAAATGCCTTTGATTGATTTTAACAATCTACCTTTATTTCCATAGTCCCCCAGTATAGTGAACATCTTTTCCCTCGGTACCCTGTCGTATGCTTTCTCTAGATCTACGAAACATAAACACAACTGCCTATTCCTCTCGTAGCATTTTTCAATTACCTGGCGCATACTGAAAATCTGATCCTGACAGCCTCTCTGTGGTCTGAAACCACACTGGTTTTCATCCAACTTCCTCTCAACGATCGATTGCACCCTCCCTTCCAAGATGCCAGTGAATACTTTGCCTGGTATACTAATCAATGAGATACCTCGATAATTGTTGCAATCCTTCCTGTTCCCTTGCTTATAGATAGGTGCAATTACTGCTTTTGTCCAATCTGAAGGTACCTTACCAACACTCCACACTAATTTTACCATTCTGTGAAGTCATTTCACCCCTCCTGTCCCACTATACTTCACAATTTCAGGTCTAATTTCATCTATTCCTGCTGCCTTATGACAATGGAGTTTTCTTACCATCCTTTCCACTTCCTCAAGCATAATTTCACCAACAACATTTTCCTCCTCCCCATGAGCTTGGCTGTTTGCAACACCACCAGGATGATTTCCTTTTACATTGAGAAGATGTTCAAAATATTCCCTCCACCTCTCCAGTGATTCCCTGGGATCTATTACGAGTTCACCTGAATCACTCAAAACACTGTTCATTTCCTTTTTCCCTTCCTTCCTAAGATTCTGTATTCTGTCCAGAAAGGTTTCCCTGCTGCTTGACCTAGCTTTTCCAGGTTATTACCAAAATCTTCCCATGACTTCTTTTTGGATTCAACAACTATTTGTTTCGCTCTGTTTCTTTCATCTACGTACAAATCCCTGTCTGCCTCGGCCCTTGTTTGGAGCCATTTCTGATAAGCCTTCTTTTTACGTTTACAGGCTGCTCTCACTTCATCATTCCACCAAGATGTTCGCCTTTTCCCATCTTTACACACAGTTGTTCCTCGGCATTCCCCTGCTGTTTCTACTACAGCATCCCTGTATGCCACCCATTCACTTTCAATATCCTGAACCTGCTTTCTGTCTATTGTTCGAAACTCCTCACTAATCATATCCATGTACTTCTGTCTAATTTCTTCGTCCTGGAGATTTTCTACCCTTATTCGTTTGCAGACAGATTTTACTTTCTCTGTCCTAGGCCTAGAGATATTTAGTTCACTACAGATCAGATAGTGGTCTGTATCATCGAAAAATCCGCGAAAAACTTGTACATTCCTAACAGATCTCCTGAATTCAAAGTCTGTTAAGATATAGTCTATTATGGATCTGGTACCCCTAGCCTCCCATGTGCAGCGGTGAATAGCCTTATGGTTGAAGAATGTATTCGTAACAGCTAAACCCATACTAGCACAGAAGTCCAGCAAACGCTTCCCATTCCCATTAGCTTCCATATCTTCCCCACATTTACCAATCACCCTTTCGTATCCTTCAGTTCTATTCCCAACTCTCGCATTGAAATCGCCCGTTAGCACTATTCTATCCTTGCTGTTGACCCTGACCACGATGTCACTCAATGCTTCATGAAATTTGTCAACTTCATCCTCATCTGCACCCTCACATGGTGAATACACGGACACAATTCTTGTCCTAATTCCTCCAACTGACAAATCTACCCACATCATTCACTCATTTACGTGCCTAACAGAAACTATGTTGCGTGCAGTGGTATTCCTGATAAAGAGCCCTACCCCAGACTCTGCCCTTCCCTTTCTAACACCTGTCCAGTACACTTTATAATCTTCTGTCTCTTCCTCATTATCTCCCCTTACCCGAATATCACTTACTCCTAGCACATCCAGATGCATCCTCTTTGCTGACTCAGCCAGTTCTACCTTCTTTCTTCCATAAGCCCCATTAATATTGATAGCTCCCCATCGAATTCCATTTCGTTCGCCAAGTTGTTTCCAAGGAGTCCCTCGCCTGTCAAATTAGAGTGGGACTCCTTTACTCCCACAGGTCCGAGGCTTGCTTAAAATGGTCTGAGCTTTGTAAATTCATGAAGCAGGATGCTACCGTACTTGCACATAGTCCAAGTGAGGATCTCTCCTCTAACAGGTTATGGACCACCGGTGAATTGTATAGTCCTAGCCGCCTGAGCACAAGGAGGGCCACGACTCAGAATATGTCCGAGATGCCCACTCCCTTTCCATAGCAACTGGTATCCCGACTCTCAGGACCACTTACTAGGCCACTGAGCCGTTGCCCATGGTTCACGAACTAGGACGTGGCTACAGTACCGGTAACCCACAAACATGAACCAAAATATCCGTGCTTTGCTACAGTTTTAAACTGCAATTTATTAGTCAAAATTTTATATTTTTGAGAGTACACTGTTGGCTGAGCCTGTAAAACACACCCTCAGTTCATACGCCAAAAAGTTTTGTGGGAATTATTTATTTTCTGATCTAACACTCATTTTAAAACACGTAGAAAAGAATTGGAATGTTTTATACCCTATCTTATTTAATATCTAGGACGTAAAATCGACCAAATTGTGAAATTTTGATTTTGTACGTCGAACAGTAATGGAGGAATGAATGCTGTTTGGGGTGTGTGTGTGTGTGAATGTTTAAAAATGTTTATTAACATGCAGGATATAGACCACCCTTCATGTAAAATTTTATGTTTGTGCCTGAAATGGTTTTGGGAAGAATGGATAGTAATGCTTACATTTAATTTGTTGTTGTGTACAGTTCATATATTTGTTCTTCGTATTTTTGCAATATACATACCACAGATACGGCTGTTTTTTCTTTTCTTTTTTTTTTTTTTCTTTAGTCAGGTGTTTGAGTACATTCACAGTGTGTTTAAGGAGGGCGGATGAACCAGGCGGGATATACCCCTACCACTGGAGTAACAGGTCCACTTAGATGTTCTCTCAGAAGTCAAAACTGAAGAGGAGGTTAACAGGTTTTCAATACATCTTGATAGCAAAAATCAAGTGAACTCCACATCCTAGCTATAGTCGTCTTTGGCTAGGTGAGAGGCATGTTTCATGTTTTGTTGCCGGTTCTGTAATCATTGCTCCAAATGGCACTGAAGAGGAAATTGTGAGTCTGTGTGACATGGATATGCCATTCAAGTTCAGTCCTGAAAGAGCAGTCAGGCCCAACACATGTGAAACAAAATATTTTGGAAGGTGCGTTACAAACGCATGGAGACCATCGGCAACTACATTGTAAGGACTGCTCTGTGGTAACGGGCAAACTTGATGCATTTGTAGATGTATGGTAGGTATATTCTTGGGGCAACTTGTGTAAAAAGCTTGGATTTTTACTTGTTGTGATTGAAGAAGTGAGGCTGCCACTCTGAAAAATTCTATATTTCGAGATGATTTCACAGGAATTCTTAGATTTTTGAGATTTCACATCTAATCCACAAGGTCAGAGAGACTGAAAACTGATAAAGTTTGCTCTGATATGGGAAGTGTGGAACAGGTTTATTTCAAATTGTTAGACGTGTTGTAAGCCTGGGCTCTGGATCACTGTAGATGAGCTACTGTTTTCCAGTAAAGCACGTTATCCATTTCTGCAATTTATGCCATTGAATCCAGACAAGTATAGGCAGAAATTCTGGAGTGCTGTCTATAAAGAATTAAAATACAGGAAAGGATGAACACTGTCCAAAAAATGTATGTTTGGATGACTCTGTTTATAGAGAACTTCATGGTTCCTTTCATACACGAGGGAAGGAATGTCACTTGCTACAAATTTTTCACTTCATTGGAGCTAGCTAGTGAGAATGTACTGCTGCTCAGTTCTTTTCAACAAGATGTCAAGGCGGGGGCTGACAGAAAGTACAAGGCAGGCATGGAAACACGTTACAAATTGAACTAAGTTTGGATTCGACATTGTGGACCTAATGTCCAGAAGTTATACAGTCAAACAAGCTGTGTAGAGGTGGTCATTACACACATTTACTAACATTCTAGACATTGTAGTGGAATAAATGCTTGGATGCCGTACAAGCAAATTATAAGTATCAGAATCTTGCACAAAAAATTTCTGTTACAACTCACGAAGTAACTTACCGAGGCACATACACATAACCGAAATAAAAGGATGTGAACTGTTGACAGTGATTGTGATAAAGACAGTGAACCTCAAACTCATCACAAGTGCAGGAAATGCCAAGTGTGCAATAAATGTAAGAACACCATGAAGGGTGTACATATGTGTAAAGCATGCAGAAAGATAGTAATAAATGCAATTGAACAGAGAAAATGATTGTCAACCTGTGTACAGTGTTCGTGAATTGTGAACATATACATCATTCACACAAATATTGAATTCAACCACATGCCATTCACACCACTGTATGTCAGTATGGTTGCATACGCCGAGTGTAGACTCACGTAAAGGAATGAAAATGAAAACCTACAACCTGCTTTTCCAGTCATTGACCAGGTCAGGAATGTAATGAATGAAACATATATAGGCTGTTATTACAATGGGGTCGCCACTCTCAAGGTGATTTATTAATGAGTGATAAATGCTATGAAATGATATTGGAGAGTGTTGCTGGAATAAAAGATGACAGGGAAAACCGGAGTACCCGGAGAAAAACCTGTCCCGCCTCTGCTTTGTCCAGCACAAATCTCACATGGAGTCACCGGGATTTGAACCACAGTATCCAGCGGTGAGAGGCCGACGCGCTGCCGTCTGAGCCACGGAGGCTCTCACATAAAGGAATATAATAAGAAAATGTTGAATTTTATTTGATTGTATCTACATTGATGTATCCGACTAATGTATAATTTTTTTCAGTACTCGTACGTCTAGTTTTATAATGTGACTCTCCGAGCTCGATAGCTGCAGTCGCTTAAGTGCGGCCAGTATCCAGTATTCGGGAGATAGTAGGTTCGAACCCCACTGTCGGCAGCCCTAAAAATGGTTTTCCGTGGTTTCCCATTTTCACACCAGGCAAATGCTGGGGCTGTACCATAATTAAGGCCACGGCCGCTTCCTTCCCACTCCCAGCCCTTCCCTGTCCCATCGTCGCCATAAGACCTATCTGTGTCGGTGCGACGTAAAGCAATTAGCAAATAATGTGACTGTGCAGTTATGAATATAGTATAATGACCAAGAAAAGCATTGAAACTTGTTTTCGTTATACGAAACTCACCCGCATTCCTGTTTTTATTCATAACTGAACTTAAAACGTATATCTGAAGTGAGGGGTATTTTTGACCCCTCCGCAGTACCAAGTGGTATGAATCGTACCATTTTGCTAGGGTTAATACAATAAACCCCAGTGAGAAGTGTTTTTGAATTTGTTCTCCAATGTTTTTCACACCTTTTAATATCCTCTCCTCTCATCTTCAGAAGTGGTAGATACAGCTTTCACTGTACCTCTTTATATACAGTGTGAAAACGCACATGTCAAAAAACAAAAAAAAAACAAAAAAAAACATGTTCAGGTGTTTCCATTCCTGTTGGGAAGTTTTTATTTGCGTATTCAACAGTATGTTTCTTAATTAACATCAATCAGTCAACACTGATCTGCATTTAGGGTAGTCGCCTAGGTGGCAGATTCCCTGTCTGTTGTTTTCCTAGCCTTTTCTTTAATGATTTCAAAGAAATTGGAAATTTATTGAACATCGCCCTTGGTAAGTTATTCCAATCCCTAACTCCCCTTCCTATAAACAAAAATTTGTCCCTATATGTCCTATTGAATTCCAACATTATCTTCATATTGTGATCTTTCCTACTTTTTAAGACACCACTCAAATTTATTCGCCTACTAATGTCATTCCACACCAACTTTCCACTGACAGCTCGGAACATACCACATAGTCAGCAGCTAGTCCCCTTTCTCCCAACTCTTCCCAGACCAAACTTTGCAATATTTTTGTAACACTACTCTCTATTTAGTAAATCACCCACAACAAATTGAGCTGCCTTTTGTTGTGTGGATTTTTTCCAGTTCTTGAATCAAATATTCCTGGTGAGGGTCCCATACACTGGAACCATACTCTGGTTGGGGTCTTACCAGAGACTTGTATGCCCTCTCCTTGACATCCTTACTACAACATCTAAAAACCCTTGTAACCATGTGCAGAGATTTGTACCCTTTATTTACATTTCCATTTATGTGATTACCCCAATGAAGATCTTTCCTTATATTAACATCTAGGTACTTACAATGATCCCCAAAAGGAACTTTCACTCCATTAACACAGTAATTAAAACTGTGAGGACTTTTCCTAATTGTGAAACTCAACCTGACTTTCAACCCTGTTTTATCATACCATTGCCTGCTCTCCATCTCACAATATTATCGAGTCCATTTTGTAGATGCTCACAATCTTGTAACTTATTTACTATTTTATTCAGAATAACATCATCCGCAAAATGCCTTATCTCTAATTCCACTTCTTTACTCATATCATTTATATTGTATATGAAAATATAAAAGTCCACTAATACTGCTTTGCGGAATTCCCCTCTCAATTATTACAGTGTCAGATAAAGCTTCGCTTACTCTAATTCTCTGAGATCTATTTTCTAGAAATATAGCAACCCATTCAGCCACTCTTGTCTAGTCCAGTTGCACTCATTTTTTCCAGTAGTCCCCATGATCCACCCTATCAAATGCCTTAGACAGGTCAATTGCGATACAGTCCATTCGATCGCCTGAATCCAAGATATCTGCTATATCTTGCTGGTATCCTACAAGTTGAGCTTCAATGGAATAACCTTTCCTAAACCCGAACAGCATTGTGTCAAATCAGTTATTAATTTTGCAAACATGTCTAATATATACAGAAAGAATGCTTTCCCAAAGCTTACGTGCAACGCATGTCAAACTGACTGGCCTGTAATTTTCAGCTTGTCTGTCACCCTTTCCTTTATACAAAGGTGCTTCTATAGCAATTCTCCATTCATTTGGTATAGCTCCTTCATGCAAACAATAATCAAATAAGTATTTCAGATATGGTACTATATCCCAACCCATTGTCTTTAGTACTTTCCCAGAAATCTTATAAATTCCGGCTGCTTTTCTAGTTTTCAAATTATGTATCTTATTGTAAATGTCATTGTTATCATAGGTAAATTTTAATACTACTTTGGTATCAGTCACCTCCTCTATCTGGACATTATCCTTGTAACCAACAATCTTTACATACTGGTGACTGAGTACTTCGGCCTTTTGAAGATCCTCACATACACACTCCAGTTGTTTAATGATTCCTAGAATGTCCTTCTTGGAACCTGTTTCTGCCTTAAAGTACCTATACATACCCTTCCATTTTTCAATAAAATTTGTATGACTGCCAATTTTGCTTGCCATCATGTTATCCTTAGCTAACTTCTTTGCTAGGTTCAATTTCCTAGTACGATCCTTCAATTTCTCCTTACTTGCACAGTCAATTCTAACACCATTTCTTTCCAGTTTGCACCTCCTTCTTAGCCTTTTTATTTCTCTGTTGTAGTAAAGTGGGTCTTTACCATTCCTTACCACCTTTAAAGGTACGAACCTGTTTTCACATTCCTGAACAATTGCTTTAAACCCATCCCAGTCTGTTTACATTTTTATTTATTGTTTTCCACTGATCATAGTTACTTTTTAAAAACTCCCTCATGCCTGCTTTATCAGCAATATGGTACTGCCAAATAGTCTTCTTCTTTTCTTCATGGGGCTTCTAAATATTAGTTCCTAATTAGCATCGGCCTCTATGATCTTTTGCTACCATGTTTTTCCTTCATTCCCACCTAGATATACCTGCTACCTTCACAAGGCTGCAGGTTGTTCTTATTGGGTCGTCTTGGAATTTTTCTCTCTCTTCACCTGGTACTCCTAGAGTGGAGAGTCTGATTCTACTGAGCGCCTCGCATTTGAAAAGTATGTGTTCAGCTGATTCCTCTGCTTCATTGCATTTCCTGCATATGTTGTCTCTTATAATAATGTTATTTTCTTTACGTCCCACTAACTACTTTTACTTTCTTCGGAGACGCCGAGATGCCGGAATTTAGTCCCGCAGGAGTTCATTTACGTGCCAGAAAATCTACCGACACGAGGCTGTCGTATTTAAGCACCTTCAAATACCACCGGACTGAGCCAGGATCGAACCTGCCAAGTTGGGGTTAGAAGGCCAGCGCCTTAACCGCCTGAGCCACTCAGCCTGGCTATGTTGTCTCTTATTACTCCAATCCTATACAGGTGTTTTTTCAAATGGCAGTGTCCTGTCAACAGTTCCACTACCCATCTTATATTTTCTCTGCTGAATTTCAACTGTTCTTTAGTATGCTTCTTGTTTGGTCCTTTTAGCAGTTCCTTTGCCAGCCTGCATCCTGGAGTACCGGGCGAGTTGGCCGTGCGCGTAGAGGCGCGCGGCTGTGAGCTTGCATCCGGGAGATAGTAGGTTCGAATCCCACTATCGGCAGCCCTGAAGATGGTTTTCCGTGGTTTCCCATTTTCCCACCAGGCAAATGCTGGGGCTGTACCTTAATTAAGGCCACGGCCGCTTCCTTCCAACTCCTAGGCCTTTCCTATCCCATCGTCGCCATAAGACCTATCTGTGTCGGTGCGACGTAAAAGCCCCTAGCATCCTGGAGTATATTTCCAGTTTTCCATTTGTTTCTTTTGTACCCATTTTCCTATGTAGTGTCGGGCTTGTCCACAGGAAATCCCGCATACAAGTTCTGGGCGTACAAAATGTGTTTCTGCCCCTTTTACCTAGTAGTCCTACTTTCAAGACAATCCTTCTATCACATTTATTTTTAACTATGACAAAAAACAGCTTCATGATTACTTGGTTTCTCTATAGAGCTGGTTTTACCAGCACCATGTACAGAATATTTCTCTCTCTAGTTGGTTCCTTACCAAGCTCGATAGCTGCAGTCGCGTAAGTGCGGCCAGTATCCAGTGGTTTCCCATTTTCACACCAGGCAAATGCTGGGGCTGTACCTTAATTAAGGCCACGGCCGCTTCCTTTCCAGTCCTAGCCCTTTCCTGTTTCATCGTCGCCATAAGACCTATCTGTGTCGGTGCGATGTAAAGCCAATAGCAAAAAAAAAGTTGGTTTCATCACTTTCTGAATTAGCTTGTCCTTCCCATATTAACTTGTTTGCCATTTGTTGGTCATGCTTCCTGTCATTTGCATTACCTTCCTAATTGACATTTTGTAAATTGAGAACTCCCGCCACAATCACATTCCTTCTGAAACGCCTTAATAAGATTTTACTGTGTTCTTCAACTCTGGTTTGGTTTCGGTAAGCGTGATTCTAGTAAAATAACATCAATCTCAGATACATGAATTGGGATGATAAGATTCTACTGCTCTCTTTTTTTGTAGTCTTGAAGAAGAAAAGCATACCTCATTGGCTTGGTTGAGGTGAAGCATTCCAGTCACTGAATATGTTGTAGACCCCTGTGCAATTTACTCTAACTTGTTACCTTGTGGATAGGTACACGAAAGGAAATTGTATGCATTGGAAAATGAATGTGTGGTGGTACATTTTCAGTTTCTATTTCTGGTTGTCAATTCTGTGTGCATCTGGAAATGTTAATTGCATTCATTATGCTTCTGTTTAATATAGAATATGCAAAGGCAAACATAATTTAAAAAACAACAATGGGCAAATGGTTATTATTATAAAAACTTGGTTATTGTATCTTGTTTGTATTATGGAAGTCTTTTGGAAGTTGGTGTCAAAATATTTTTAGTTTTCGTGGTCACTGAAAAGGTTAAATCCATTAATAAACATGTTAATTTCTTTTTGTTTTCAGTGTCAACAAAGTTTACTCGATTTGATGATTCGAGTGAAGAGTCATCATTTGAAGAAGAAAGTGAAGAAGAAAGCAGCTCCAGCGAAGAAGTCTGTACAAAAGAAGACACAGAACCTGATCCTGACATTATTGTTATGAAGGATGTAGATGAAAATAGTCTTGATAGGTTAATGGATCAGTTGGAGCAGGAGATGAATGACGACTGTGATAATGGAACTGCAGGCTTGCTTGATGGAAATTCTAGTGCTAATGTTGGTTTAGAAAATAGTGATATACAAAAAAATGAGGACACTCCTAAGGATGTTAAAAGAGATTCGAAGAAAATAGGTTCAAAGCATTCGGGTGGCAGTGGTTTAAAGAAGCTTAAAAAACGGGTTAGTGAGAAGGAGGTTCTTAATTCTTGTGGTGTGGAAATGAAGGATGCTTCTGGTTCACCTCCTGTGAATATTGTTTCTTCTAAAGCTTATTTTGGTGCCAATGTAAGTTCTTCAGGGGAGAAGCCAGATAACGCTGTATATCAAGATCCCCCTCGTGTATTATGCAGCCCTGTTTCAAAATCATCTCACAAAAATATTTCTCCTAGTGTCAATTGTTATAATAGAAGGTCTAGGTCAAAATCCCCCTCAAAGTCTCCTAAGATTTCTAAAACTCCTATAGGAAAAAGTAGAAAATCAGGATCTATGTCACCTCTGCCAAAATTTTATTATTCCTCTCCAAGGTCTCCACATCGATCAAGATCACCATATTGTTCACGATCACCTCGCCGTTCAAGAACACCCCGTCATTCAAGGACGCCTCGTCCCTCAAGATCCCCTCGTCGTTCAAGATCCCCTCGTCGTTCAAGATCCCCTCGTCGTTCAAGATCCCCACGTCATTCAAGATCCCCACGTCATTCAAGAACACCTCTTCGTTCAAGATCTCGACACCGCTCAAGATCTCGACATCGCTCAAGATCTCCTTTTCTTTCAAGATCCCCGCGTCGTTCAAGATCCCCGCGTCGTTCAAGATCCCCTCGTCGTTCCAGATCTCCTCGTCGTTCCAGATCTCCCCTTCGGCCAAGGTCTCCTCGCCATTCAAGGTCCCCGGGGCCTTCAAGATCACCAAGAAAAGTTGTTTCTAGATCGCCAGCTCTTCCTAGGAGTCCTAGAACATCTCGGAATTCCAGATCACCAGTGAAGAGTTCTAGGTCTCCGAGAAGACGTTACCCATCTCCAATACGATATATTAATAGCAGTCATTCTTATGTACGAAATCAGGGAACATGTTCTCCTAGAAGACTGTCCCATTCTCCTCGAAACCGGCATCAAATTTCACCTCGACGTTCTGTATCCCTGAAGCGTTCTGCGTCTCCAAGGCGATCTTTATCACCCCGACACTCTACATCACCTCGCTCCAGGAGATTATCTCCTCGACGACCTATTTCACCTCGTAGATCTCCTAATACATTTCGAAGGCAGTTTTCCCCCCGGAGGCAGTCCTTATCTCCAAAATTTAGGAGGCATTCAAAATCTCCAATCTGTAGACGCGCTCATTCACCTCGAACTAGAAGATCAGTTTCTCCCAGAAGACTATCACCAGTGTCATTCAGGAAGCGTTTTTCTCCTTCTCCAACTCGTAGAAATCAATCCCCAGTTCGTAAGTTTTCCCCTAATCACAGGAGTCCTTCCACGTCTCGCAGACGATCTTCTCGTTCAGTGTCGAGGAGCCCTAGAAGGCGGTCACCAATTAGAGAGAGGTCTCCTGTTCTTCCTAGATCATTTCCTAGGTCACCTTCTTTAAGAAGGAGAGTATCTAGATCCCCAGTTGGTAGAACTGGGATAAGACATTCCTCTCCTGCAAACCGAAAATTATCCCCTTTTTCATCCCCTCGACAGCAAAGTATAGCTGTAAGGCTCTCTCCTAGCAAACCTAGATACTCAAAATCTCCAAGCTGTAAGAGGAAGTCACTTTCTCCGTACAGGCGTCAAAATATTAGATCTAATTCTCCTCGGAGCCTTCATGAGAAACATCTCATTCATACAAGAGGTCAGTCAAGAAGTGAAGCTCGGTTGCCTCAGTCTCCCATTAGAGAAGATGTACGAAAGACTATGAGGGAATCAAGAAGATCTCAATCTCCACAATCTAGTCCTTTACCTGATAGAAGCATTCGTAATTCGAGATCACCATCCTTACCGTCAGTTCGACCTAAGAGTTGCAGTTCTACACCTAGTTTAAGTCTCAGCTCTTCTCCTGAGCGAAACCCTGGTAATGATTCACGACGAATGAAGTCACCGTTGAGAATGACGGCTAGTTGCATTGAGTTTAAAACTAAATCTGTTGGTTTAGAGGACATTGGGAAAGAAAGATATGCTAAATCTCCTTCATCAGATAATCTAGATTTAGTTTCAGGAAAGCATTCCAAGAATAATCATGTTAACAAGGAGTCGAAAAGCAAGTTCAGGAAAAAAATTCATAATAAAGGAAAGGATTTAGTTGTTCAAATAATGCCTGTTGACAAATCAGATCTTAGGAGTCAGACTGCTTCTCCATTACGAGAGGATAACAAGGAACTGCCCGAGTGTGATATTTCTAGTGATAGTGTGATGGAAGCCAGACGTCGCAAATTTGAGTCGTCTGAACCTGTGGAGTCGTCTAGCAAACGAATTAGGTTAAAACCTCTGAAATCTAAAGAAATGACTTATGAAAATCAGTCTCAGACAGTTTCAACTACCACTGAATTTCAGAGTAATGATGATGAATTAGATATTATGCTAGATTTAGAACTTGAAAAGGGTATAGATTTTTGGTCTAGTGAAGATAGTTTATCGGATAATGAAGGACGTTTCAAATCGTCGGACAAGAGGGGAGCAACAACTGGTGATACGACCAAGGTAGGGATTTACTCATATTATTATGTTGATATACACATTTTTATAGCTTTTGTATTGAAGACAATAATTTTGATGTGAAATGAAATACACATTCCTAAATGTAAAGCTTCCACGGTCTGTTAAATTACTATTAGGTTTTTTTTTTTCTGGGTTGGACTGTGTTCTATGTACCTTTTGTACAGGTTGCTGACGTTTCGAGTACATTGCAGTATTCTTTATCAAGGTGACTGATGTATGCCTGACATGGTCCATCCTGGAAATGAAACTTAATAGTAACATGTTCCTGAGGTGAAATGTGTTAGCTGAAGGAATTATTTAGAGATAGTGTGGGTTGATGTTATGACATGTTCTTGGCTTCCAAGAATTCCTGCTTCTTTAATGCTACACATTTGCTAATAAAATCATGACTGCAAGAATTAGTCTTTTGAGTTTAAATGGAAGAGCTGATTCAGGATTGAACATATTGTTAGAAAGGAAGCAATTAAACAAGTTGATCTAGTTATTGTATTATGAAGAAGACGAAAATTATTGAGACCCAAATATTACATTACCTTGCTCAGAATAGCAAAGTAGTGCATCAAATAGAAATTATGTCAGTTTGACAATGTGCTTTCCTAGAGTCGTATACATTTTGTAATGATTTCTCTTTTCCAGATTTATTATATAGGTAACCTCTGATGTGCCTTTGGTGATATAAGAATACTGTACTATTTTATGTGATTTTAAAATCTTCTGGTCGAAAACCACAGGAATGAAACAAAGATGGAAAGATTGTAGGATGGTTCAAGATCGGGACCTAGTGCTTTATTTTTCATGATTATGCCAATTAATACACTTCACATAATATTTTTTTTTACATAAGACTAAACGCTTTTAAATATAAAATCCATTTTCTTACAGTTTCAGTTTTCAACATTGTAAGTAGGGACTGTGTATATTGTCTTTCAGAATTTAATTACATGGTTGAATGGGTGATTCGATAAAATATTTGTATGCTGATTGCAAATATATATTCCATTTTGTCGTATCATATAAAAATGTCTTAAAATGTAAATATTATTGATTGTTGTAAATTATTTCTTTTGTGTATGTTATCCTCAGCCTGAAGGCTGGTTGGTTCCCCAACAATTACTGAAGAAAATTAAGTGAGGAACAAGTTAGTCTCTTATTGCTTTCCTCACTGATGCCAAAGTTGCTATTGCATGCTAAATTAATCTGCCTAGCCCACTGAAACATATTCTCCAACTGAGCCTATACATCATCATGACAGGGGACTCACTGCACAAGGAATTGTGTTGCTAGCATCGATCATATTGTCAAAGCCAATGATCAAACTCGGACAGTTGTTGATAGCAGCAAACTACTCAATACCAGAAGAATTAGTAGGCCTTAAATTCTATCTGTCTTGCTAATAAAAAGTCCTTATATAGTTGTTTAACACTTGTATAGTTATACAGTGAATAAACCCTGTATTAGCGTTGTATATTTTTCTTACTAATAAATGTGGTATACGCATTGTGTGTTACTGTAATATACAGCACGTATACACACGTTCCAAGTCGTAGGAATATCTTCCTGCAGTTCACTGACGTATTTCGCACGTTGACTGCCTTTATGATCGCTTCTGCTGGTTATCTACGAGCAAAACTTTCCGGAAAGTCGCGCAGTAGCCCAGCATATCGAAAAGGTAGTGGCAACACAAAGTGTGACAGCTGGAAATTGGCTTATATTGATATCAACATTTCAATCAATCAATCAGTCACTACTGATCTGCATTCAGGGGAGTTGCCCAGGTGGCAGATTCCCTATCTGTTGTTTTCCTAGCCTTTTCTTAAATGATCGTAAAGAAATTGGAAATTTATTGAACATCTCTCTTGGTAAGTTATTCCAATCCCTAAGTTACCTACCTATAAACGATTAATTGCCCCAATTTGTCCTCTTGAATTCGAGCTTGCTTGTGTAATGAATGCCACGAAAGAAATGGAAAAGCTTAAGAAAAGATCAAGAGCTCCTAACTGGAATAGTATGGAAAACCTAAGCAATTGTAATTGAATCAGTGAGTTGAAAAGGGTACACATTCCAAAATCCTTACTTTTCAGGAGAAAGGAAAAACTGTTTTGTAGCTAAAAGAAAGGTTTGATCAAAAAAGTTACTATTAAGCATTTATACATCATATATCTGCGTATTCAACTTCAAGGTATGGAAATCATAGTACGTATGGTTTTCAAGTTATACCATTTTTTATGTCAAGGAGTATGTCCCTTTTTATACTCAAATTTGAGAAATATCTTTGTAGAGGCAGATAATGTGTAATAAACTCGCAATTTCAAAAGTCTATTAAGCAGTAACACATTACACAAAAATACGTTCCACCATCATTTCTTTTGTAATTTTTCTTTGTAATTCCGTCTCTTTAAAGTGTTTTACTTTACGAAGATGTAGCCACCATAACCTCTAAACGGTGTATATCTTCTATGTTTAAAATATCGTGAAGATCATCGTTATCATCCATTCCTTCAATGTGTGTTCAATGTTGAATGGATAAGTTGAATATTTCACCACGATTATATTACTGCAGACAGTAAATACCACAAAAATAAACTGCTCACTTGTTTCTTTTTCCGCTACTCGCTGCTATACAACACTTATATAAGGGTCCTGGTCTGTATAAGCAATTCAATGAATAACTATAACAGGTGTATACACAGGAGGCTTATACAGGTTTTATTAGTAACGAATTTCACATAAACAGTGTATAAAGCTTGTATAAAAGTTATACACCATTTATTAGTAAGACAGTATATCTCAGCAGAGTTACATTTAACCGAAATCTATTGTGTAATATACTTGCTGAAATTGGTCAAAATTTTGATATTGTTAGTAAAATTAATTTTAATGTATTCTTGTTGTTATTCTTCTTCCTCATTGCCTTTTCCTGGTTTGTTGGGGTTGATAGTTGGTGTAGGTTTGGCCCTGTTTTATGCCTGGATGCCCTCCCCTACACCAACGCTATGTAGAGGGATGTATTCACTATGGTGCATTACTGTGGTGGTTAATGGTGTGGTGTGTTGTATGTAGATGAAGAGAAGTGTATTAATATAAATACACACCCCAAGTCGCCGAACCAGAGGAATTGACCATACAGAGTTAGAATCTAGAACCCGGGGCCATCTAACCCAAAGATTAGAACAATGACAATTTCAGCCAAGGCGCTGGATCTTGATATTCTTATTATGATGTAACGTTTTCTAGCAATGGGTTGCGAAGAGTTGAGACTGCTGTCTCTGGAACCTACACACTGGATGCCAGTGATGCACTAACGCTATCTTTCACCTGTTTTGGGGTGCTAGGCTTTATAGTTTCACGTTCTTCCCCTGATAACTGCTTGACAACTTGTGGTACGATAAATACTGGAACAAAGAGAACATTATTAGCCAGCAAATATCATATATTGTTTTGGGTTGTTATTGTTAATGTAGCATGTTGGCGATGATGATTATGATATAATCTGACAATATACTTTAAAATAATCACCAACATGACCTTCAAGGACATAAATGAGAAAAATCGGTGAGTGCCTAGAGTATGATTTTACAATAACTATTTTCCAGTTATTGTGGATTGTAACAGGGGACCCCACAGTCTAAGGGTAGCATGCCTGTCTCTTACCTGGAGGCCCTAGGTTCAATTGTGGCCAGATCAGATATTTTTATCAGGATCTGGGGGCTTGTTTGTGGTTTACTCAGGTTATGATTATAAAAGAGGAGCTACCTGGCAGTGAGGTAGCGTCCCCTGTCTAGAAAGTCAAGAATAAGGGCTGAGAGGATTCACAGTGCTGACCATGTATCACTTCATAATCTACAGGGCTTTGGGCTGAGCAGTGGTCGCTTGGTAGGCCAAGGCCTGTCACAGTGTCGTACCAAGTTTTTTCATCATAATAATCCACTGGTAGAAAATGATATTCCAACACCAAGAAGTAGTTGTGATAGATAAACGAAATTTAGGAGTTGTGTGTGCACATCTGAAAGATGTTGTTTATTGAAATTTGCACACTAGATGAGGAAGTGTGGGGCTTGTAGTGACACTGTAATCTTGCAAAGTAAGTTTGCTTTAAATGTGCGCTGTACACTTTGTGTGCGCGTTAGTCATCGTCTGGTGTGAGATTGGTGTGGGTAAAACATGCCTTTAAAGAGATGATGAAGACAGTATCAGCAGCTTACTGAGTTTGAACAAGGCCGTGTAATAGGGCTTCGAGGAAGTGGATGATCATTCCGCGATGCTGCAGAAAGACTTGGCAGGTATGTATCCACAGTGTATTGGTGTTGGCAACAATGGTCATGGGAAGGCTCTATGTCAAGAAGTTCGGGCTCTGGCTGCACACGGGCCACTTCAGAGGGGGAAGACCTCTGTATTCTCAAGTAATGAACTTGTTTCCAGTTCCGTATTGACCGCATGGTGTTTATGCCACTAATTCCAAAACACTGCCATCTGCGGTTTCAGTGGGGTCAAGCTAGAGTTCATTGTGAGGATATTGGAGATCTGTTGTTTTTCTCAGATGAGAGCTGTTTCTGTCTTGGTGCCAGTGATGGAGATAGGGTGGTAAAAAGGGATTCATGTGAGTGCTTGGAACCAAGCGGTCTGCGGCGTTGACGCACTGGACCTATACCACTAGTTATGATCTGGAGAGCTATTTCCTTTGACAGCAGGAGCACACTCTCGTTATCCCAAGAACCTTGACAGCAGATTTGTACGTCAGACTGGTGATTGAACCAGTTGTGTTGCCATTAATTCGCAGTATTCAAGGGGGTCTTTCCCTATAGGACAACACTCATCCTCATACTGCTGCTGTCACCTAGTTTGCTCTACAGAGTGTTGATCAGTTGCTTTGGCCTGCGAGATCGCCAGACCTTTTGCCCATTGAGCATGTGTGGGACATTATGGGACGACAAATCCAGCATCACCCAATACCAGCATTAACTGTTGCCGATTTGACTGACGAAGTGCAACAGGCATGGAACTCCATCCCGCAAAATGACATATGGCACCTATACGACAAAGCATGTACGCTTGCATGCTTGCAATCAAAATTATGGTGACTAGAGCCATTATTAATGTACCACCATGTTACATGTCTTCTCGTGCGTATTTGAACCTGTGTCCTGAAACCTTTAGTCAAGTAAATATGTTACCTAGACAATTGCTTGGCCTAAATTGCATTTCTCTAAACTAATGTTTTCTTTGGTGTTGGGATTTCATTTTCTGCCAGTGTATATTCTGACAGTATAGTCTTAAATAATCACCAGCTTGAGCTTTTGAACTACATAAAACAAACAACGGGTGAGTGGATTTATTATAATATTATGACACATGTTCAACCAATTACACCGGCCTGCGATGATTCGCCGGCAAAAGTAATTGTGATATACGTTGCATTTAGTGTCCTTATGTAAAAATACCAGTTGTTTCGTATCACTTATAGATTTGTCACAAGTCCGTCTCATGTTTATGCTAATGGAGCTTCATTGTTGTAAAAGAGGTTTGGATTGTTTGCATGGAATGCAGGTATGGACATGTCTGAGAGAAAATATTGAATGTGCTCTGTTTTGGAGGGGAGTAGGTAATCATACAGGAACACTGGATGAACAATTAGAATAGTTGCAGTTTGCGCATGCGCAATGTCAGAAAGGTCAAAACGCCAGGATCACGTTTCTTGGTAGTCTGAAAGAAGAATCTGAGAACGTGTGTCACGCCTTTGTGTACAAGTTACAACATGCACTTGAAGTCGATTGAGTGAATAAGTAAGTTAGTTTGTGTTAAAATGGCAGGTGGCAGTGATGTTCAGAGGCAAAAATGTGTGAACAATCCCAACTCTTTCTGCGATAAATGTGGCCAATATACAGTTAAAGGCCAGAAGCGAAATATTACACCATTTATTAAAAGCCTGTACTTGGCATATTTTAACATGAAGTTAGCTGGTCAGGACAAGAATTTTGCACCCCATATTGTGTGCAAGACGTGTGTAGAAAACCTGCTGCAATGGTACAGTGAGTTGTTACCGTCAATGCCATTTGGAATCCCAATGGCTTGGTGGGAACAAAGAAATCCTTTTGACGAATGTCATTTTTGTGTATGTAAAGTGTCTGGGTTCAATACGAAAAACAAAAAGCATATTGTGTATCCCTGCCTTCCATCTGCCATAACCCCCGTACCACATGGACCCGATATTCCTGTCCCAAAACCACGAATATGACTTAAATGATTTGGTGCGTGACCTAGGCCTCACTAAAGAAAAGAGTGAACTTTTAGGATCAAGATTAAAAGAGAGAATTTTTTTACTTCCTGGGACAAATTCATATTGTTACAGAAATCGGGGGGAAGAATTCTGGTAGTTTTTTGTTCATGAATACGAACTTGTGTTTTGCTGTTGTGTCCCTGGCTTGATTCCTTGTTTTGGAACTTATCAAGCAAAGGACTGGCGTCTATTTATTGATACTGGCAAAAGAAGTCTCAAAGGTGTTCTTCTGCACAATGGAAATAAACTTGCTTCAGTTGCCAGTTGCCCATTCAACATCTCTTGGTGTAAACTATCACAATTTATCTATGGTGTTGCAGAAACTGAACTACAATGAACACAGATGGTTACTGTGCTGTGATTTAAAAGCATGCGGTATCATATTAGGGCAGCAAGGAGGATATACAAAGTTCCCGTATTTTCTGTGCGAGTGGTACTCTCAGGACAGGGATCATCACTGGTTAGTGTCTGAGTGGCCCAAGAGGAAACAGTTCGTGTCTGGAGAAAAAAAACATTGTAAATCGTCCATTAGTTGATCCTCAAAGTGTGTTATTGCCCCCTTTACATATTAAATTGGGAATTATGAAGCAGTATGTGAAAAGTTTGATTAGAGGTAGTCCCTGCTTTCGGTACCTTTGCCAGAAATTTCCAGGACTGTCGGATGCCAAAATTAAGGAAGGTTTTTTTGACGGCCCCTAAATTCGGAAGCTTATGAAGGATCCAGCCTTCATTACGACGATGAACGAAACAGCTTCAGGCATGGGAATCATTCCAGGATGTTTGTAGCAAATTCGTGGGTAATGTTAAAGATGTCGACTACCAACAGATTGTGGAAACCATGCTGTACAACTTCCAGAAATTGGGTTGCTGCATGAGCTTAAAATTACATTTCCTGCACAGTCATCTGGATTATTTTCCTGCAAATCGAGGAGCATTCAGCGAAGAAATTCTTCTTGTTTTCTTCATGGGGCCTCGAAATATTAGTTCCTAATTAGCGTCAACCTCCAAGATCTTTTGCTACCATGTTTTTCCTTCATTCTCACCTAGATATACCTGCTCCCTTCACAAAGCTGCAGGTTGTTCTTATTGGGTCTTCTTGGAATTTTTCTCTCTTCACCTGGTAGTCCTAGAGTGGAGAGTCTGATTCTACCCAGCGCCTAACATTCGAAAAGTATGTGTTCAGCTGATTCCTCTGCTTCTTTGCATTTTCTACATACCTGTATATTGTTTATTACTCCAATTCTATTGTAGGTGTTTTTTCAGATGGCAGTGTCCTGTCAACAGTCCTACTACCCATCTTATATTTTCTTTGCTGACAAGGGGACATTCCCTACTCGTCACGACCTATTTCGCTCAAATTTATAGAACATGCAAGGCTTGGCTAGAAATGAAAGTAACCAAAGTGAGAACTCCAGATGGCCAAACGTATAGAAAATAAAAATAAAAATGTTGACGCAGATCCCGCACCGTATAAGCAACATACGTTAGTGCGCACGCCGAGCTGTAGTTGGTGTAGCGGTAAGAGCTTGGACTAGTAATTGGATGGTCGTTGGTTCGACTCTCCGTGTGGAGAATATTTTTCTCAATTTGTATATTATTCATTTTAATTTATTTTATTTATATGCAAAGGGTATATAGGACGTTTTTAATGAGCGCACAATTGTAGAAAATTTGGAGTTGCGAACTTTCCCGACGTGTTCAAACAGAAATTCTTCTTTTTTCTCCTTTATTGGCTATCTCCCCTCCTTGGGGAATGTGCCATAAACGTGAATAGCCGTTTCGTTGTAAGATTCGTTTTCACCTGACAAGTGAAGGTTGCTCCTGGCGGCTGTACACAAACAACAGATTCTTGGCGCAGGTAGACAGTGACAATGAAATCCCAAATTTTTAACCTTTTCTATGCATTTTGCGTATAAAAAAATACATAAAATGAATTATACACTTCTTTGCTTAATTGGAAAATGAATAATATAAAAGTTGACAGAAAAAACAGTCTCCACACAAGAAGTCAAACCCACGACCATCGAATTACCAGTCCGAGATTTTACCGCTACGCCAACAACTGCTCGGCGTGCGCACTAACGTAAGTGGCTTATACGGTGCGAGATCCGCGTCAACATTTTTATTTTTTATTTTTACTTTGTGTACGCTTGGCCATCTGGAGTTCACACCTTGGTTACTTTCACTTCTAGCCAAGCCCTGCATGTTCTATAAATTTGAGCAAAATTGGTGGTGACGAGTAGGGAATGCTCCCTTGTGAGTTTCAACAGTTCTTGTTTGGTCCTTTTATCAGTTCCTTTGCAAGCCTGCATCCTGGAGTATTTTTTCCAGTCCTCAGTTTGTTTCTTTAGTACCCATTTTCCTATGTAGTGTCGGGCTTGTCCATATGAAATCCTGCATACAGGTTCTGGGCGTACAAAATCTGTTTCTGCACCCTTCCTGGCCAGTTTATCTGCCTTTTCATTTCCTTCTATACCTGCATGCCCTGGTACCCATATTATTTTGACAATGTTGTACTTTGAGAGCTTCAGGAGAAATGAATGGTAATATCAGACAATTCTGGATTTTATCTGGACTGCTTCTAGTGCCTTAATGGCCGCTTGGCTGTCCATAAAAATGAAAATGTTCTTATTCCTTTACTTAATTTTCAGATTTTTTCAAGACATGTTGTGATAGCTATTACTTCAGCTTGAAAGGCTGTAGTGTGTTTGCCCAGGCTCATCTGGATTGATCTCTCAGGTCTTCCCCTGTTGATGCCTCCTCCTGTGCCATCCAGTCTTTGAACCATCAGTCCACCACACTGTATCTTCTTTTTCAGTATTCCATTTGTTGATATCCCAGTCTTCTTTTTTTTAATTATCTGGATCTCAAAGGGTTTTTCAAAGTTGTACTTTGGTATCATATGATACCAAAGTTGTACTTTGGTATCATATGATCAGATGGCATGTGTAGAACGTCCTCTGTAATTACTCTGATTTTACAGTGTCGTAGATTGGGTCTGTGCATTCCAGCACTCTGATTGTGCCAATCTATATGAACTCATTCTAGCCTGTCCTTTTATGAAATTACATAGTGATGGGAGGTCTAGTAAAGTATTCAAGGCTTTTGTCGGCGTAGTTCTCTTAGCCCCAGTTGTGGCTATGCATGCCATTCTCTTTTTCTTGACGTACTTTCTGCCACCAGATGGTTGCAGCATAGGCCATCAACGGTCTAATGAGCGTTGTCTATATCCACATTACCATTGATGGTCTTATACCCCATGTCTTCCCGACAGCTCTTTTACATGCATACAGCAAGTTCTTGGCCCAGGTTATGTTCCTTTCTATATGTGGATACCAGGTTAGAATTTTATCGAAGACTGCATGTTCTGTATGTGTATTGCCTGTTCTTCCATATATATATATCTTGTCCAAATAGCTTCAGTGATCTCTTTCCCTCTAATTTTCTCCTTTTTGTGAAAGGAACCAGAGTTATATTGTTCGGGTTGACTGATAGTTGTTCTTCCCGACACCAGTTCTCCAGAAGCTTAAGTGATCTTTGCATGAGGTCCTGGATAACACTCATCCTCGTACCACAAACACTAGGTCATCTGTATATCCTTGTGTATAAAAACCCTGTTCGTTGAGCATAGCTATGATTTTGTTCACCACACGGTTCCACAGTAGAGGCGAAAGAACTCCCTGAGCACACCCTCGGGTGGCCCTAACCGTCAGTGTTTCTTCAAACAGGGTTGCTTTTATCTTCCTTCCGTCTAACATGGATTTAATCCATTTGACAACGATTTTACTCACCTTGCTCTTTTCCAGTGCTTTGATCATAGAGTCATAGGTTGTATTGCTGAAGGCTCCTAATATCTAGAAATGCCGCTAGTGCACTTTCTTTATATTTTAGGCTTTCCTCTAGTTTACAGACCAACTGGTGGAGTGCTACTTCAGTGGATCTGCCAGGTCTATATGCAAAGAGATTTTTATGTGACGTTGAGTTCAGTTGCACCGTTCTTCTGCTATATTTATCCAGATTTTTCTCCATTGCTTTCAGCACGAAGGAGGTTAAACATAGTGGTCTGTATGCTTTGGCTTGGGCATAATTTGCCCTTCCAGGCTTAGGTATGAATACTGCTTTAACTTCAGACCATGATTTCGGCACGTACCCTAAAGCTAGACTAGCTCTGAAGAGGTCGGTCAGGGCATTGGCGAGTATCCCATCCTTCGTGTAGGAGTATCGGAAGTATCTCATCTGGCCCCGGAGCCTTTATAGGATGAAGCGTGATTATTGCCCATTTTACATGATTGTTTTATTATTCTGTTGGCATAGTTCCAGTCTGCCCTTCGAGCTCCGGTCTCAGTTCCAACCATTTCTTCTTCTGTCATCTCCTCAGCCTCTGGAAAGTGACATGCCATTAGTATCTCCAACGTGTCCCTCCCCGCCTGAGTAAATGACCCATCTGGTTTCTCCAGTGTCCCCACTTGATTTGTATGGGTTGCTTTCAGAACCTTCTGGAGCCTTGCTGTTTTAGTGTGTGATTCCACTTTCTCACAGAACAGTCTCCAAGTTTTTCTTTGGCTTTCCGTATCTCTAGGTTATACTCGGTGAGTTTCCTGTGATACGCCTCACATATCATTTCTAGATGATATTCTATACAACATCCTAACCTCTTTTTTCATTTTGGCTAGTTGTTGTTCCACCTTATTTTTTTTGGTGTGTTTTTTTTTTTTTTCTTTGAGAGGACAATTGTCATGGAATGAGTCTATAATGACCGAGCTCGATAGCTGCAGTCGCTTAAGTGCGGCCAGTATCCAGTATTCGGGAGATAGTAGGTTCGAACCCCACTGTCGGCAGCCCTGAAAATGGTTTTCCGTGGTTTCCCATTTTCACACCAGGCAAATGCTGGGGCTGTACCTTAATTAAGGCCACGGCCGCTTCCTTCCCACTCCCAGCCCTTCCCTGTCCCATCGTCGCCATAAGACCTGTCTGTGTCGGCGCGACGTAAAGCAATTAGCGAGTCTATAATGGCCTCTTCTAATAGTTGTAATACAGTGTTGGCCATGAATTCGTACTCATGTACGACAATGCCAGGGCTCATGGTCGCACATCACCAGTACTGTCTTGCTAGAACTGGACATTCAAGAGATGGAATATCCAGCAGTGAGTCCTGACCTTAATGCCATCGAGCATGTGTGGTATAGGCTTGACAGAAGTGTTCGTGATCGTCCTGTTCCACCACAGAATCTCAAAGGCCTCAAACAGGCTCTCATTGAAGAATGGGACCTGTTACCGCAACGTGACCTCCGTCGACTTATATGGAGCTTGCCACGTAGGTGCCAAGCTGTGATATATACTCGTGGAGTACATACACCATACTGAAGTTTTCCAACTGTGATAAGAATCCACCCTGGAGGAGTGTTATCACTTCGTTTTCGCCCCTATTTGGATATTTCCGTTTGTGTTCTGAAAATGAACACGAGTTCATCGATGTTCTTGTGTGTTTTTCAACGGTAAAGAATAAAGGTTTAGTTGGTACTATACGTGGGTGTGAGGTGTTGTTTTGTGGAGCATGGCATACGTTCAGAAACATTTTCCTCTAAATGTTTTGAACTGTGTATTAAGAAAACTGTATTTTGAGAAAAAGCATGATTACAGCTTTCACTAATTTCTTACCAATTGAACATAGTTTTCATGACACCGAGTGGCGAAGACTTGAACTACTCCGTAACTTAGTTTGTTAAGAAGACCCATAGGTAGCGCAAGAAGTAAAAAAATAGAAAAGGTGTTTTTAACATTGCACACTTTTTTCCAGCTCTTCGGAGTGAGTTGGCCGTGCGGTTATGGGTGTGTAGCTGTGAGCTTGCATGCTGGAGATATTGGATTCGAACCCCACTGTCAGCAGCCCTGAAAATGGTTTTCCATTGTTTCCCATTTTCACACCAGCAAATGCTGGGGCTGTACCTTAAGGCCACAGCCACTTATCTCTCCCAGCCCTTTCTTGTCCCATCATCGCCATAAGACCTATATGTGTCAGTGCAACGTAAAGCCAATTGTAAACAATTGTTCAGCTCTGCTGTAAAATTTCCCTTGCTAACTTTGGGTCCCTTTGTGTGACAGGTCACATATCGGTATGTAATTAAAATCTCCAACCCGAATGGAAATAGGACCTGAGGTCCTTGACCGAAGATCAGTGCACTGTAGCTGTCACATTTTGGTATTTCTGGTAGGAGTGTGAAAGATCAAATATACATGAGCATGATAGTTTTCTTATGCTATCTCGTTTAAGCATAACCGAGTACTTCCTACTTGAAGGTATTGTTCCTAAGACTGGCTGGAACAATTACCTCATCCACTGAACATTCAAAAAGCTTAAGAAGTGTATTGGGAAAAGAAATAAAGTGGCTTTAGCCAGAGTTTAGAAGCACTGAACCTTCAACGTTTTTAAAATTAAATTTACAGAATGCTAGATCACCCTAGTGCAGGCCTTTCCAACTCGAGCACTTAGTGCCGGGGCGCACCAGTGTGTGTGTGTGTGTGTGTGTGCGTGTGTGCGTGTGTGTGTGTGTCATTCTCAGTAGAATCTATTCGATAGAACAGACAGCGGAGCAGTTGGTTTCACCTTCGTTAAAAATGTTGTTTAATCCTTCATGGGTGGATTCATATTTTGTTCTCAGTACCGAAGGGAAAGCTCAGTGTTTAATTTGTCATGTTATTTTAAGCGTAAAGTCTTCAACCCTGCAACGACACTACCACAGTAAACACGTTTCCACCTATGATGACATTGTTGGCGCAGCGAGAACCGAACAAATTGCTAAGTTAAAATCGGATTTGCTAAGTTATTCAGAGATACGTAATAACTTACTCATTAGGAATTGTTTTACATGCATTTTAGGAGATTTGTTTTCGTTTTTGGTTTTATATTATTAAGAACTGTTTAGAATTAGACTTAGATGTACTGCTAAGAAAAAATAACAGGCGGGTTGGCGGCACGGTTAGGGGCGCTCGGCTTTAAGCTTGCATCCGGGAGATAGTGGGTTCGAACCCCACTGTCGGCAGCACTGAAGATGGTTTTCCGTGATTTCCCATTTTCAAACCAAGAAAATGCTGGGGTTGTTCCTTAATTAAGGCCATGGCTGCTTCCTTCCCATTCTTAGCCTTTTCCTACCCCTTCATCGCCATAAGACCTATTGCAAAAAAGAACCCACAAAGATAATTATTTTAATTATTTTATCACTCTGTCCCACAGATACTTGAACCCAATACTTTAGAAGGCGCAGTTCAAGCACGTTATGGGCTATTGTTGCTGTGAAAATTGCAGTAAACAGTTGTTTTCAATTCCGAATTTAAATAAATGGAGAACTAGGACTTCTCTGTCTGATGCGAACTTAGAGGCTGTACTTAGAATTTCTACTGCCAAATCGATTGTACCCGTTATTGGTAAATTAGTTGCCGCAAAACGATGTCGGCAATCGATGTAAACGCTAAATGTACATTAAGGCAAACGCAAAGTATGTACAGAATAAATTGTGTGTTTATGTGTTCACAGAACTGTCATAAATAATATTGTTTTCATAAGCTGCGCGGTGACTTGACGACCTGTGGTTCTGCCTCTGTCACTTCCCCTCCTTCTCCCACCACCTCATCGGTGCTAGAGCACAGCACCAGGGTTGTTGCCAGGGCCGTGGGAGCACCTCAGTTGGAATCGCTTGCCCTAGTATGTAGAGAAATGTCACAGTTACTGGGCTGGGCTTCCCTAGAGGAAATAGGGAACACTCGCTCAAAAAGAGAAAAGGATTGATTATCAGATATATGAAATGTTAATAAAAATATACAAATCAGTGAATTATAGTACTAAAGTATCTCGGAAGGGGATAGTAAAGTAAGACAAATTTACAAATGAACCGTCTAGAAACAATGTTGTAAAGAACTCTCCACACAATAACTAGGAATTTCCTTATAACTTTTTTTAAGCTTTCTCAAGTTCCAAGAAATTAAAAAAAAAGTACAATTCAAAACGCTTTGAGCTCAGCCTACAAGCCATTTTCTTAAAGAACTGTAACTTATATTTCATTATAATATTTGACGGTTGACGTAAAAAAACATGACCAAAGTATTTTTAAGGCCTAAGAGCTGAACACTTGACAGAAGTTATGCAATATATTTTCTTTCTGTATTCATAGTTCTTGGTTATTTCACCGAAGGACAAAAGGGATATAACCGATTTCTAGTGAATACAGTATGGCGAACTACACTAAACTGTTTTTTATGTACATTGAATGACAACCTCTGTCAGTTCACACTTACAGAATTCAGTTCACTATCTTAACAAGGACACCTGTTGTAAAAGGTTAGACACAGACTTTAAGTTCCCTATCTGCACTCAGGGCCAAAATTGAAATTTCTAGAAGTCCTCCTCGATCCTTCACGTAAAAAAAAGAATGAATAGCATAAAAGAAGAAAGGGGGAATTCATCGCCAGCAAATCAGTCCCACACATACGCTTAGGATTTCACTTGGTCAAAGTTCTTAGAAAGGATTCTTCTCATGTGAACAAGTTTGTGTGAATGTGAAAGAAAAGCTGTACTTGAAATGCGGATTAAGTCATTTCTAAACGATAAGCCAGTTTCAACATCCACATTCCAATCTTTCCTGGACTGTAGAATGAAGTCCAAACATTGATAGCAGAACTGTAGTTTTAGCCCAAGCAAGACATCAAGTATTATGAAGTAACCTCCCCTCTCAGGCTCGTACTCATAATATGAACTGCCCATGATATGGACAGTCAAGCTTTTATATTGTTTACCAGGGAAGTGACAAAGCTCCATAGCTTTCTGGAGATTGACATCAGCCAGATGACATGTCTAAGTTTTGAGGCAGTGGAGAGCTCGCTTAGTCACATGAGAACAGCTAAGTTAACTGCATGAGGAAGTAAACTGGTTTGATGAGCAGCACGAATGACAGGAATTTCAGACGTTGGTGGAATACAGGTATAGTCTTTGATACTACATATCCAAGGAGCCAGACTGGAACTTTACTTCAGTATATCACATGTACTGTAAGAACTCTATTATCTGGACTAATTGGACAGCTTTTAAATAAAAGGTACTGAATACCATTTCTAACGGTTTTGAGATATGCCCGTGTGTGAGCACATGAAACTTGCTCAATATTTTCATTAAATGGAACCAAGCATCTTCTAGGCTGTGCTAACTTCTGTGAGCGCTTGAAGCAACAACCAAACTGCATTGTCGTTTTCTTGTTGTATTTAAACAGAGCCAAATGATCTTTGGCAGTTACAATTTGCAAAAGCACGTTCTTGTTCATGTTGGATGGAAAACGACTGATCTCGTTTTATGATCAGACTCACGTGGAGGAGGACGGTTGTCCATCTGTACTTCCTCTTTAGATAATAATCACCACCTGTCATGTGGGGGCTAGAAACAAAACAGGATTCTTATGTTGAATACATTTGTTCGATGGTCTAGAAACAGTGAATTCTATCACACTGAAGTTGCCTGCCAAATGATTATGACTTTAGTAATCTGCCCTAAAAACGAACAGCAACTGTGTATCTTGGAGGTTTACCCTAACATCTTGACTACCAGGAAGTAGCCAGGGCATTTAATAAACCTCCAGCCCAGCCATTTTTAAACATCCTTCCTCACCAATCCTACCTTTTGCACTGTGCACCCAAAATATTTACTGTTCTTATGTTACATTTTGAAAAAATGTGAAAATTGGAACGTACCCGGGAAATGAATCCTAGTATGATTTTTAGGTGTAATGTCCCATGTTCCAGGGTGCAGAGGGACACCACACCTTCTGCAGTACCACCTTGTGTCCAACAATTTTTTCTTCTCGAGACAAACTCTACATCTTCTTGTTGGTTTTCAGTAGTAAGAATTTTAACAGAACATGTTAATTCAGTTTTCCATTCAGATGTGATTTGGAGAGGGTCTTTAGCTGGTGCTCTTCTTGAGGGGATCTGGTGAATGGAATTTGGTATAAAGTGGGTGCTAGTGACAGCATGTTGAGAATTGGAGAGGGTGTTCTGGTTTGGCTCAGGGATGAGACTGGAAAGTGTCTGTTGAAATGGTTGAGGTCACTTCAAAGTTCAGTAGAAAAATAATGAAGCCAATATCCGTAGCAGATAACCATCAGCACATCCATGGAACACACAGAGCTGACCAATACCTTTTGTTTGTTTTATCCCATCATGTTTTGAATGTCCTTCCCCTCTTTGTTGGTCCATGAGATTGTATGGTATTCCCCTGTTTTGCCTGATTGTCCCACAAACCATGGTATTCTGTTCATGTAGGTTTTTGCAAGAGTAGCCCTGTTGTAATTGTTATCCATGTAAACAAGGCCTAAATACGGACTAAGAAGTTCAAGGACATTACATTTTAAGGCCATTCCACGTGCACCATAAATTAGCAATTTGCAGATATATCCAGTTTTAAATTGATAAACCATCCTAGCCATCATTCCATACTTATTTATTTTAGATGGATTGTACACTCAAAATGCAGGCATGCCCTCGTCTGAAACAGTCTTTTATTCAGGATTGTAAACCATTAAAAATTAATCCAAGAGTTTTCTTAATATTGGCCTTATTTTCTGCACTGTTTCCTTAGTTACTACTGTCACTAGAATACATCTTATTTTTTTTAATATTTTCCTGGACATTGTCTTGCAAAATACAGGGGTTGAAAACTCAGGATCTTCTGTCCAGTACAGTTTTAGGTCAAGCCTTTGAATAATTCTGGTAACTAACATCAGACTGATAAAGTTTTTCATTCTGATCACTGCCACAGTTTCCAAGTTTAATACACTGATGGCCAGTTTCACCAAGCTTCGTCCTAATATGCTTAACGCCTGTCAAAAATGACTACCCATTTCTTTTTGATGAACCGTCAAAACCTTTTACATTTCATCATCACTAGTGAGCTGAAATTGACGCTCCATTTATTTAGACACGATCTCGCATTTCAAAACGACGTTATATCGCGATATATCAAATTTTGTCGTACATTCTGATTGCCATTTCTCGATTAATAATTGAAGTACTGAGCCGTGGTTGAAAATAGACTTATTTTGTAATTTAATTTTCTGTCATAAGAGTGGTCTCAAAAATGGAAGATAATAATAATAATAATAATAATAATAATAATAATAATAATAATAATAATTATAATCATTTCGTCAAAGAAGAGAGGATCCAAATTCTCTGAAGACAAGAAGAGTTTGTTCGTGAGTCTTGTTGCCGAAAGGAATAAGACAATCAAAAACAAGAAAACCGATGGCATAACGTTGCGTGATAAAGAGAAAGCATGGATACAACTTGCAAATTGTTTTAATTCTCATGAATTTGTTTGTAAGAGGTCAGTGAAACAATTGAAAATGTTTTATGACAACTTCAAAAGCAGGGCTAAGCAAAAAAGATGCCAGGATAAGGTGAATATGTTTAAAACTGGAGATGGGAGTTGCTATAACCCTTTCATTAGACCAAACATCATTACAATTGCTAGAAATAATCAGGGACCAAATAGAGCCTCTTCCCAACTTGGATAGCGATTCTGCATACATAGGCCTAACCGCATCCAGTAGCAATGCTGTTGAAACATGCAATGTACTGGTGATGTTTGAAGAAGAACCAAGTACAGAGATCCTTATCCCTACCAGTGAAGAAACGGTCCCGAATACAACGAGCTTCGTCACCTTCAGGAAAATTCACATACAGGGGTCTCAAGGAACCAATTGCTTCACAAACTTTCTTAATATAGCGACAAATTGTTGATTTAGATACACTATTCACATCTGCCAGAACCAATTGAAAAGAACCAGTAGCATAAAAACGTGGAGTTAAAAGTAGTTGTTGTATCGGTGTTAATGGACGGTTTCTATTAGTAGGACTACTAAGTCTGTACCTAGTTACAAAATTGAAGTCATCCATTGTGAAGAAATGATCATTACGTTCAGGAATTGCATGTTCAGGTTCCAGATTCTCCAATAATTCTATATACAATAATTCAGCATCAAAATTGTCTCCCACATTCATGATCTTCTAAATAACGTTCTGTGAAATGCTTTAACACTTCCTGTAAACTGCTGAAACACTTAAGACACTTTAAAAGAGATCTGTAATTTCCAACTACTACTGAACACTGCAGTGTTTACAACACAGACACACCATTATAAACAAATCGTCATGTTTGAAGGTCGAAAATCGGCGTGTCAAAATTGATGGTGCATTTGATGATTGTCAAAGTAGACAGACATTGAAGAAATGAAAAAATGGATGATAAACAAATCGTCAAAGTTAAACAGTCGTCATATTCATAAACGAAGCTTGGTGAAACCGGCCATGAATATTTTGTGAATGGAAGTGGTGCACTATTGATAAACTGCTGTGCATGTAAGTTAGTGTGCATACAAACATACTAAAAGAACTCTCTAATAAAATAAAATAAATGACAAAAGGTATAATGTCTTTACTGTTTGGAACCTCTACATTTAGACCTACATTTCTCAAAAACTCATGTTATCAGGAAGAATGGCTCAGAGAGGTGTCAGTTACAGGAGCACTGTCTGGCATTTCACCATATTGTGCACTGTTGTTTCACCCTAATCACTTTTACTAAGTCCGGGATGAGTTCATTGTCAAAATCATCATCAGAAAGTCATTTCAGCAGCTTCTTCAACAGATATAAACTTAGTGCTCACCATACTGTGCCCTGTTTGTGGCACTCCCACAATAACATGGAGTCAAGAGTGTGTGCTTGAAATGTACCGGGAAAGAAAAATGCATGGTGGATAAGTCAAGGCAGAGATTACTGTTTTGAAACATGTTAAACCATTTTAAGTACCATTTGCTGGAATAAGACACCTTGCATTTATGGCGTTGAAAAGATGATAAATTCCACAAACAGTGGGCAGTGCATATTTTGCATTTTCTTGATGGAATGTTTTTCATTGAGGTTGGAGATATTGTGGATGGAAAATGTCCCCACTGCTTTCTCTAAGTCCTTAGTGTTGTTTCCCCAGGTATCCTTGGCAGATGATACCAAAAATAAATTAGCGTAAGAATTGCTTTCCCTAGTTACTTGCTCCCAAAACTGTTCAGTCAGGAATACATTTACAGCTCTAATTCACTAGGAGCTTCTCCTAACTGTTAAAATTATGGCATCAATTTCACCAATAACACTGCAAGTATTGTCCTGTAGAGAATTACTTACGTGGTCCCATTGCCACTTATTTTTGCCCGAAATACAACCAGAAACAGCCAGCAGGCCTAACATTCAATTGTGTTCTTGACGGTAAAACAGTATTTTATTCATTGTCACTGAGAAATTCATCACTGTCAAAATAACTACTGTCATTTCCAACCCAATATTTATTCTATCTCGAGTTCTATGTCACTTTCTTCTAAAAACTTCAGTATCTCTTCTTCCTCGTTTTACTTGGAAGCTACCATCTTGATAGACATGCGTCAATGCCACGGTTGCTTAGATACGTGATATTCCACATGCTCGTTTCATTTTCATTGTGACTATTCCAAGGAAATAGTGTATGTTAAATATTATGTCCTCCGTGGAGAAGGTCTCGTAATTCGAAGTTGATAAACAAAAGACAGCCATTAAGGCAGCGTTCATGAACATGAGCAATCCCAGGACGGACCTCTCCATCTTAGTATGAGAAGACACGGCATAATTCGGACGGAGAGATCCATCTTTGTACAGAATTAACAAAGATCAGAACATTCATCCAACTGCCACTGATGAAAGAATGGTGGAACTGTGATCAATAGCTTGGTTTTGAAAATTGAAATTTTCACATGAATTCTTATCCGCCTTAAGGCAGATACAGGAGATAGATAACACTGGCAAAACATTATCTGCCTTAAAGGTGCCTATGTGAGTGGATGTGTTAAGGTAATAGAAGGATGTTGCAAAAAGGGAAAATTTCTTCAGTATTGGTGAGGTCATTGAGCAGTATGGGTGATGAGCAGAGTATTCTTTAGAAATAAATACTGTTAAGAAGATCTTTCCTAAAGAACCTGTGCAAGCAGACACTACATTTTTCAGGTTGTGTAACCGTAAGCTTGCATTTGGAAGACAGTATCTTCAAACCATACCATTAGCAGCCTATTTTCACACTATGCAAATGTGAGGGCTGTACCTTAAATTAAAGCCATTAGTTGCTACCTTCCGAGTCCTACCTTTGTCCTATCCTATCATCTCCAAAGGTACCAGTTAGTGCAGTGAATAAACATCATAAAAGAAAAAATCTTCCCCCTTAACTTCCATTAATTCAAATTAAGAAGAAAGACATTGCTGAACCAGCATTATTCTGAGTGACAGACGATAACATGAAATTAATGGATCTAAAACTGGCTATATTGCACCATTTCACTATAGGGCCTTTGATTTGGTCAGTTTTCAGTTACTTTCAGTTACTTTTTGATGCATCACTCAAGCATTTTAGCTTCTGTATATCTCTGAATGTCTGCCAACAGTTAGTCTCAATAGAAAATATAACCTCAAAGTGGCAAAATGAGTTAATGGATGTTCTGTAGAGCTCTACTGTTTCAAGAAACTTGAATGATGTAAGAGAAATACTAAAATATTGACATTACCACATCTGTGTAGATGATCTTCTGATATTACATCACACTTGTCCTAATGACATACATGACAAAATCTAGTTTGGCTCATAAACTTGATGATGATGATGATGATGATGATGATGATGATGATATGCTAGTTTGGGAAATCCTGAAAGAACTTAGACTGTAATTAAGACTTTCTCTGCAATGAATTGGTATGTTGACTTTTTTTTTTTTTTTTTTTTTTTGTGATGTAAGATGAAAATGAATGAATGAAAACCTATAACCTGTTTTCCAGTCATTGACTAGGTCAGGGATGTAATGAATTAAGCATAATTATATAGGCTATTAGTACGATGGTGTTGCCACTCCCAAAGCGATTTATTAATGACTGATAGATACTATGAAATGAGAATGGAGACTGATGCTAGAATGGAAGATGACAGGGAAAACCGGAGTACCCAGAGAAAAACCAGCACAAATCTCACATGGAGTGACCGGGATTTGAACCACGGTATCCAGCAATGAAAGGCCAACGGGCTACCGTCTGAGCCACGGAGGCTCTTGTGGTGTAAGATATTTGGCTGTAAAATATTTTCCTTCACTTCAATTTCCAAAATATCCAAAATCCAAAAAACTGCATTATGAAAGACATGTTTTACGGCTTTTCCTGTATTCATTTACCTATTTGCTGTATAGTACAATGTCAGGTATCGAGATAACTAAAGTGAATAAATTTGTGGTGATATTTCAACGTTTATGGATCATCCTTGATAGTTCGGCATATGAATATCATGGGAAATCAGAAAATGAAGGTACTGTATACAATCCTAGCGTACGTGAAAGAACCTGTCATGTTTTTAAGTATAAAAGTCCTGTGGATCATGATTATCTGAGTTCCATCCTCTTTCAGCATCGTTCGGTTAGTCTTAATAGATAGAATTGTATGTTGGCATTTAAAATACATGACTTGAGTTTTACCGCATTCCCTTTCTTTATATCCCTTACTCCAGTAGGCAGCTGCTTCTCTACTTGTGTATGTGTTATTATTTGCTTTGTTTTGCATTGATAAACTTTCAGCAATTGTGTAATTGTAGTTTGCTGACGCATCTGGGTTATACATCATAAACAACATTTTTGATTTGCACACCTTACATACTGTATATGACTGGGAAGGGGAAAAGTTCCTTGTACGTTTTACATCAATGTACTATATTATTTCAACACTTTTCAAGAGCTTCAGCTTAAGACAATGTATGTCAAAGTTAAGATCACTAGAACTGAAGGCATTAGTGTACTCATGATGTAAATTAATAATAGATACCTTTAAAGACCATGTTACCTTGCCAAGAAAACTGATATGACTGTTCAATTTAGACAAATGCACACATCTCAAAACACATCAATTTGATCATGATTCTACCATTGTCTCATGCAATAGAAAGCTGTACGCTGTATTGTTCCTCCGTGTGTTTCATACTACTTTTGAAGAAATGGAACACACAGAATTTCATTTCCATAGACATAAATATTGATTAGATACACCAAAAGTAGCCATTAGTTCAATCTGGTTTGATGATAAGATTTTTTAAGGGGGTAAACATCAAGGTTGTAACTGGTTTGCTGCAGACAGTTAATGCATGAACTTTGTGTAACAATAGAACAATAGAACCCCAGATTACCAACTGCTAAAGCCTAGCCGAAAATTCACAAAGACGACGTCCCAATGAGACCTATAATAAACTACAGACCGAGTCCAACTTACAAACTGTCACAATTCATCCAAACATTCCTTAAAAAACGCTATGTATTTTTAGCCAAAAGATCAGTACAAAATTCAATAGACTTCTGTAATATCACAAAAGAAATAAAAATCGAATACCACCCCAGATTAGCATCATACGATATAATAAACATGTACCCAAACATACCCACACAAAAAACCATAAAAATAATAGAATCTAATCCTAAAAACCACAGCTAACTCAGTATCCTTGAAATAGAAGAGTTTATATAATTACTCCATTTTGCTATCAATAAAAATTACTTCAAATTTCATGATACCATATACTAACAACAAGGCTTACCAATGGGATCTCCAGGCATACTAGCCGAAATCTACATAGATTACTGAGAACACCAAGAAATCAACAAAATAGACAATATCTTTTTCTGGTGTAGATTTGTACATGATATCTTTGTCATAATAGACAATAGATATACTAATGAAACCAAAATATTAGAACAATTAAATGAAATAGATCCGCACATAAAATTCACCATGGAAACAGAAAACAACCATACTATAAATTACCTAGACATATCTATAACCAGGCACGAAAGTCATTTATCATATAAAATATGCAGAAAGCCCACACATACGTCCAACACAATAAAAATAGACTCCATCCACCCTAATGCACACAAGAAAGCAGCATACCATAGTATGATATATAGAGCTTTTAATATACCACTAGCACAAGAAGAACTAAACAAAGAACTTAACCTGATTCACGAAATAGCCAGACAAAACGGATACAAAAAAGAAATGATCAACAAAATCATATACAAAGTAAAAAATCAACCCAAATCAAAATTAATCAGAACTGACAAAACTAAGAAAGACTACATACTATTCACTTTTAACAACACCCACATATATCCTATAACGAACATCTTCAAGAAAGTAATCTAAAAATAGCCTACAGAACTACATATAACAACGCCAGTATCTTACACAACTCTAAATCCATCAGCAATAATAATAAATACAGTCACCCAGGAGTATATCGTATGAAGTGCAACAACTGTGAAGTCAGTTATATCTGACGTACTGGAAGGAACTTTCAGATACGTTACAATGAACATATTAACGCAATAAAACAGTAATTTCTCAGCCATAGGCCAACACATTGAATATTTCAAACATAAATTTACAAACATTGAAAACGATATGCAAATTCTAAGCACTAACCCCAAGAGCCCCTTACTCAATATAGTGGAAGAATTGTATATCGACCTAGATCAATGTGCCAACCTAAACTTCTATTTAAATGAAATTACGGACAAAGTGAACACAAGTAGCAACTTCAGACAAACACGGAACAGTGCTCGACATGCTGCCGAATAGCACACATCAAGTGTCAACATCTACAGTAAGTACATGCACACCCATTCCAAACTTCAAACAAACTTGACAGACGCAACATTGCTTACACTTCATTTCTGTTTACAGATACAAAATACGTCCTACAACACAAAGTGAAGAAAGAAGCTTTCATACTAACTATAATAGAAAAATATGTTGAAATCAAGTATAATAATACATATTGACATTTGACGAAACAAATAACATATAAACTAAAGGAAGCACGTCGCTAAAACAACAACTTATCTACATTTCTATACCGTATTTTATGGTCAGTTCAGTCTTAGCATAAATTATAAGCTTTGTGTATATATTGACGAAGTCCCGCACTAAACACTGGACAACTACCTGATTTCAACATAAGTGTTCATATCACTTCAAGAAATTCATACCATTATACCACCAGTAGACGAACACGGCTGGATAACATAGTCGCATATACAACACACCGCAAGAATTAATTTGTACTTCAAAATGTTTTATTCATCTAGCCATAAGTTTTAATGTGGAACAGTGGACACTTCACAATTCAAGATTATTGTACATTCAACATATATCACTTTACAATGGCGAAAAATGAGAGTATCCTCTTATTCAATACATCATATATTCCGTCATTAGACGGAGCAAACAAATTCAAACATGTTTCGGCTCGCTTGAGCCATCTTCAGTGAAAAAATTAGGGGGGTTGGAATAATTTACATAATATAAGTTGAAAAAATGCTAAAAAATATAATGAAAGAGCAAATGAAAAAACAAACAAAAGAGAGCCTAGACGGAAACAAAATTAGCACAAATATACAATATTTACATCAATATGCAGAGCAAAAAACAACTTATTGCAACAAAATTCAGTGAAACAGGCGTTAATTTAAAATAATAATTGAAACTAAAAACTGCGTTAACCTAAGAAACAAGGGAATGAGAAAACAAATGATGCAGATGGAAATGAATAATAGTAGCACATGGTGAGGTTGTGGACCTCATAGTTTACAAATTATTGGTTTAGTAAAAATGACAAAACAGTTTGAAATTGCTGTCAAAATCATCCTAGTAGAAACCCATCACATCAAATTGGTCAGGAGGAGAGCGGGAGCAAACATTTTTGAGAAACCAAGCCTGATATAACCTGCAGGCGAAAAGCCTGTGACAAGGAGAAAAAACACCAATGAAATTTAAGGCTTTAGAAATAGCAGCATTCTCAATATCTTCTCAATCTAGCGGTCCCTTTCTTCATTATTGTTTCATAATGTTGGCTGGTGTCTTGCCTTATTATGAAGGGGTCGGAAGGGCCGAGTATAAAAATTGAGAAGCTGTGTTAGGTAGAAGACAGATGCATAGTAAACATCACCTGTGCACATAATAGTGTTGCAAAGTTTTAACTCTCATACCGATTAACGTAGATGAAGATAAGACGAAAAACTTTTGCAAATTGATAAAGTTTTTATCCATATTATGTGACACCTTTATAGTTTAAGAAAAACGTATTTTAACATACATCATTCATGTACATATAGTAATGTTAAGTTTTTAATTATTATATCAGTCATTGTTGACGATTATTTAAACTAGAACAATTGCAGTGACTATGTTTTCACCCATGTCCTGTGACATTCTTATTGTGATGTTTTAATTGGATGTTATGATGAGGATGACCTTCACAAGGTCGAAACCGGTACTGTAGAACAATAATATATAAATATATGTATTGATTAGGTGGAAGCTTCAAAACTTCATATTTGTGAATATAATCAATACAGAAATGAAACTTATAGATTATGATGGGAATTGTTCTGCAAACTGAAGCGGGATTCATCTGTGAATAGCACATGCCTCCATTCAATCATGCTTCAGTTTCGATGTAAATGGGCCCGTCTCTTGGTGCTGGAGTGAGTGGGGTGCACACCATTGGACGTCGGGCAAACAGCCCTGCTGTTCTGAGCCTCTGGTACACAGTTTGCCAGGAAACGGCAACCCCTGAGATGGCTGCAAGCTCCGCCAACAATTGTCTTGCAGGTGCACTCCGAATTTGTCGGGCGGTTAAGGCCAGATATCGGTCCTGCTGTGGGGTGGTTACCCTTGGTCGACCGGGTACTGGCCTGCGACTAACATCTCCTGTGTCTCAAAATTGTTTCCAAAGCCCGGAAATGACACTTTGTGGCACATTCAAGGATACGACGACTTCGGTCTGTGTCTTGCCTGCTTTGAGGCGGCCGAGTATTCTACCTTGCAAAACAGGGTCCAAATGGTGGTGTTGTGCCATTCTGTTGTAATGTTCACCACAGGGCTACACTAGGACGCAGTATCCCACAGACCTCTTTCTACAATCCGAAATGTGCCTGTCAGTTATTGTCTATCTGGATAGCATTCCTGATAAAGGTGTTGTGGGCCGATGACCTTAGATGTTAGGCCCCTTTAAACAACAGGCATCATCAGAGCTGTTGTGCCAGATATGCATTCTGTCTAGCTTCTCTATAGGTGAGTAACATATCCACATAATCATTATTATAAGCTATAAATTTCATTTTTGTTCCATATTGAAGTGCAATTATAAGAATAAATTGACAAGACCTTTGCAATACAATATATCAAATAAATGATGTTACACACCGAGCTCGATAGCTGCAGTCGCTTAAATGTGGCCAGTATCCAGTATTTGGGAGATAGTGGGTTCGAACCCTACTGTTGGCAGCCCTGAAGATGGTTTTCCGTGGTTTCCCATTTTCCACACCAGACAAATGCTGGGGCTGAACCTTAATTAAGGCTACAGCTGCTTCCTTCCCACTCCTAGCCCTTTCCTTTCCCGTCATCGCTGTAAAACCTATCTGGAATAGTTATAATTTCTTGTTTTTATGTTTACCTTATTCAATACATAAAAATGTTTGTCTCTAAAAGGACATTTACCACAATAGAAACATTAAATGGGACATGTTTCGCTCGTGTTGAGTATCTTCAGCCATTTTGTACAATATCTCAAGGTTGAGTCATTATATTAAACCTTATTTTACAATTATTTGTTCATTAAAATGTTATTATACAATAAAATATCATTTACTATATAAAAAGTAAACAGGAAGAAGTAACAGTTAAAATGGGTCTATAATAGACTAAACATTAGCCACATGAAGTTGATGTCCAAGTCATAGCAATGTGCCAATTAAATTGTAAAATTTGTCTAAAAATTCCTGTTGTTTCTAACGCTGCTAGTGTAAAGTTATTTATCAAAGTATAAATGTTCATATGATGATTAATAAATTAGAAGATTAAACTTGCAATATATTCTCGTTAGATGAGAATTACACCATTATTAAAAAATGGAACATTGGAGGTTTGTAATCAGTTGTATGCGTGATACTTGTACAGAGATGCCAACTTTTACGATTCAGTCGTAATAATTATGAATTACCCATCATAATTATGCCTTTATGAATGACACACCATAATTACAATTTTTTGTTGATTTAAAAATCTAAGTGTGTGAGGTGTTCAAAAGGATACACATTACAGCTTGAATTCTCAGAATATTCTTTTCAGATTTGTCAGTAAACATTTCTACTCTGCCAGCCCCCCGCCCTCACCCTTTTCCTGTCCCTCGTTTAAGAATATTTCGAATTTTCACGCGCCGAACGCAGTGTGTGCTTCCAGTACCGAAAAAATAGCCGCCTGTTAAGTGGTACATCTTGCGGAGATGTTGTCACATGATCAGTCTTCCTCGCCAGTATTTGAGTTCTTTTCTCTTTGTTTTGGCGGCAAAGTGGTGACAAACTCAGTTTCATTGTGAATACTGTGTGCGTGACTGTTGAAGTATTTATTGTGATTTTGGTTGACAAATTTACATATATTGCTCTTCTACGATATGCTAATGCGAAAAGTTTGAAATAAACAGTGAAGCAATTTCTTGTGCAGGAAAGTACGCGTGGTGACATTACTGCGACTAGTAATGCTAGTAAGAATTCAAAAATAGTTCAAAAATATAGGGAGGAATACTCGAAAGATGGCGCTGTTTACTGCGTTCTTCAAACTATCCTTCACACGTATTTTGTAGTGTGTGTAATCGTGATTTTTCAGTTGCGCATGGTGGACGAGATGACTGTCGTAAACACGTGGCTAGCAAATTACATACGGATACAGTCAAGCTGAGGGACACAAACAAATGTTTAACCGTTTTTGCTAAATCCTCGAAAGATAAAAGCTCAGTAACAAGCGCGGAGTTGTTTACGACATTTCTTGTTGAACACAACTTGGCTTTAGCTTGCAGTGACCATGCGGGACGTTCAAGAAAATGTTTTCCGATTTGAAAATAGCTTCCAAGTACGGTTGTGCGAGAACAAGAACGGAAGCGCTAGTTAAAACTTTGGCTTCTACAGTTGAGGGAAAGCTAACGGAGTTAACGTTTATGTGGCAACCTTTGAATATGTTACATCTGGTTGAATTGTATGTTGTTCATTGATATTTCAATGATGTATAAGTTAGTGAGATCTCGGGGGGGGATCTCACCCCACCCTGCGGTGCCCTAACGGCTGCATTACTAATTGTTTTTCTTGAAAGTTGGTATCTCTGCTTGTAGTCTTCACCAATCCCCAACTGATTTGAGTCGGCCAATTTTTACTGGTCTGTTTGTTATCAAAGCGTGGTTAAAAGGGACACGAATATTTGTTACTTAGTTGTTGGTGTGCTGTTTACTGCAACGTTATGGATGAATATGTCCCTTTTTATGTCACGCTTTACTGCCTAGCTGTGCTTGTTGCAGTACTGAGACTTTTTATCCTTCCCACTCCTAGCCCTTTCCTATCCCATTTTTGCCGTAAGTCCTATCTGTAATAGTTACAATTTCTTGTTTTTATGTCCACCTTATTCAATACATAAAAATGTTTATTGTTTCTAAAAGATATTTACCACAATACAAACATTAAATGGGACAAGTATTAAGTATTACTAAATAATGGAATCCAACTCGTTATCTTGGGATGAGATTTTTCATTTATGTTTTTAATGTTTTGACCCACAAGTTGTTAACTTGTAGTAACCTGGGGTAATTTTTAACTTAACACAATTTAACACAAGATGTTGAGGAGTTATTTGTATGAATATGTTGTATATTTTATGTGTATTGCCAAGTTTCTTTTTACTGTCACGCAGTTAATGATGGCGCCGTAATTAGTGCCAAAACTAGTACTGCAATTAAATATATGTTGTAGAACATCTGACAACATTATTTTTGTATTGAGAAAGGTGGAACCTGTAAGATTTTATAAGTATTTGTAATCTCAGTTCAATATGGGTAAATCAAGATGAAGTTTCTTAATGATGAAGCCCACCAGGCATTCACAATACCTCATCGGTATATGAGCTTAAGAATAAAAGTGGGTAAGCTTGGCAAAGATTTAAAGTTTATTAGACAGTGTATAGTACAAGATTTGACTCCTAAATTCTTAAAAAAGGGTTCTTAAAAGGGATCCAGATGTTTCACATCAACGTAAAACTTGGTTAAAGTCCAAAAAACTCTGGCTAAACAACGAATTAAAATGTCTTCATAGAAAGAAAACTTTTTTGAACCAACAATTATACGAAGCTCGCCTGAAGGCCACAATTCTTTCTAAAGCGCAATAGAATCTTTTCCAAGATAAAGTTCAACATAAAATTATTTAACATGCTTTCAAGAAAGCAATTAACATTGGAGAAAAAACTAAAAACACTAAGGAATGAAGTATTAACAAGTAGACCCCAACCCTCATCCCCTATTCAAAGGAACAAGCCGACTCATGGGGGAGACCCATTGAAACAGTTCCATGCTCCAGTGATCAATCTCTCTAAGGTTAACCTGAGCAAGAAGGAAGGACTTATTCTTGAGAAAGGACCTAAACATAACTGGCCGAATTTTAATCAAGCCGAGGTAGCTAAAAATCTTATCATTGAAGCAGAAGTCGCAGTTGGAAAATTGCCAAACGACTTGCATGATGAGGTCAAAACATACATAAAAAGACAGCTTAATAAAATGTTTATTAATAATAGTAACACGACTTCTGTCGTCCCTGAAGTTTCCCTTAAGGATAGAAAACAAATATTAGAACTTAAAAATAAAATTAAAAATGAAGAACTTATTGTTACTAAGGCTGACAAAGGCAACTTAACAGTTGTCATGCATAAATCAGATTACGTACGTAAGACTAAAAGTTTTTTGATAACGACGCCTTTCCAGTTATTAAGAAAGACCCGACGCAGTCGCTTCAAAGACAGTTGAAACAAACACTAAAAAATTCTTCTTTCCTTTTCAAGTAATTTGAGAAACAAAAATTGATAAATATGAATCCTGGCCTACCAACCACTAAAGCGCTGCCGAAAATCCACAAGGCTGGTGTCCCCATTAGGCCCATCATAAACTATACGCCCAATCCTCTTTATAAACTGGCACAGTATATCCAAAAATTTCTGAGACAGCATTACAGATTTACCACCGATCAATCCATAAAGAATTCCATAGAATTCATTCATGAATTAAATCAATTCGGATTACAGGCCCATGATACTATACATTCTTTCGATATCGTTAACATGTTTCCAAACATCAAAATCAATAAATTACTTCCCATCGTCAACAAGAATTTGAAGAAATATAGCCATTTGAGTAGTTTTGAAATCGAAGATTTTATGGCAATTTTAAAATTGCTTGTTAATAACAATTTTGTATTTGATCAGATTATGTATAAAGAAGATGGCCTTGCAATGGGGTCACCAGCCTCAGGGATTCTGGCAGAAATTTATTGAGATTTTCTAGAAGATACACTAGTAATTAATAATGACAAATTCAAGAATATACAACTTTGGTCCAGATATGTAGACGACACGTTTGTTATACTAGAGAACGTGTGGCTGATGCTTCAACCACTCTTAAAAATCTTAATACGATAGGCACCCATATAAAGTTCACTCTGGAATCGGAAAAAGAAAAATCCATTAATTATTTGGACCTGAAGATTAATAGGCACTCCTCCTCATTTTCTTTTAACATTTATAGAAAGCTTACACAGACTTCCGTCACAATACGGCAAGATTTGACACACCCCCAAGCTCACACATACGCGATCTACAATAGCCTGGTGAATTGTGCCTTCAGTGTACCAATGTCTAAGTGCAACTTGGACAAGGATCTGAACATCACCCGGTCAATGGCCAAGGCTAACGGTTTTAAAGGGGACTTTATAGAACGCGTGATTAGTAAATTTTAACTCGCCCTAACACCACTTTGATTAAAGACAAACCGTAATTAAAAGAAGTTGCGATATTTATGTTTAATAAAGAGGTTTATAAGATCACGAATATTTATAAGAAATGGAATGTCAGGATCTCCTTCAAAACATATAATAGAAGCGCAGAAGTCTAACATAATACATCAGCTATTAATAGGTCCAACTCGTTGGCTGAATGGTCAGCGTACTGGCCTTCGGTTCAGAGGGTCCCGGGTTCGATTCGCGGCCGGGTCGGGGATTTTAACCTTCATTGGTTAATTCCAATGGCCCGAGGGCTGGGTGTTTGTGCTGTCCCCAACATCCCCGCAACTCACACACCACACATAACACTATCCTCCATCACAATTACACGCAGTTACCTCACATGGCAGATGCCGCCCGCCCTCATCGGAGGGTCTGCCTTACAAGGGCTGCACTCGGCTAGAAAAAGCCACACGAAATTATTATAGCTATTAATAGAATAAATCCATACTCCAAGTCTGGGGTGTATAGGTTCAAATGTAAAGACTGTGGCAGCGGATATGTAGGGCAAACTGGTCGTAGTTTCAGTGTTAGGTATAATGAACACCTTAATGCTATGAAATATAATAGATTCTCAGCTGTAGGCCAGCATGCCCACGATCTTACGCACAAGTTCACGGACATAGAGATTATGGAGACGCTATGTAAGGGACCTAGGCTCGACATTACAGAGGCGTGTTTCATACATTTAGACCAGTATTACACTGCTAATCTTAATTTAAATGAAATTTCAAAAAAACCCGGTCTTATTTGATTTTTTGATCACCCTGCTTACTGAGTTAAGATTTTCAGGAAATTCTACTGTTTTTCGAGCTCTACGTAATAGCTTTTCATATTATTATTTTCGTCCACAACATCCCCTGGACCCCTCCTCCGCTATCGCTCCATAAGCGTTTCCCCCTGCCACCCCTACTTCCCTTCCCCTTCTTAACGCCTCACCACGCAACACACATGACACGAACAGGCCACACTCGTTGTGTTGCAGCCGCTGCACTAAGTCTACGGTCGTTGAGGTGAGTTTACTAAAAACAAGTTTAATATGACAAGTTTTGCAACCAGTCTTCCTTCGTTAATATTGGTCTTGCATCATTGCAGGGATCCGGTATTGAACTGAGAAGCTTAGTCCGTTTTACAACTTCAGGGCAAATATTGTCACAGTTCTAGTGAATCAGACAGCAATAAGAGTTTTGCATTTTGCTACAACCACCAAGTTTCAGAAGACAGCATATTTTACTACTTATAACGTAAATAACGAAACACGAGTTTTATAGTCATTAGATTTTTAAAGTATTGTACCTGTGGAATGAACATTTTAATACCATAAATTTGAATTTAAATCTATACTGTTTAACTCTAATATTGTATTTGACCTTGGAGTATTAAGTATTATTGGAGTATTAAGTATTATTAAAAAATGGAATCCAACTCGTTACCTTGAGATGAGATTTTTCACTTATATTTTTAATGTTTTGACCCACAAGTTAACTTTTAGTAACCTGGGGTAATTTTTAACATAACACAATTTAACACAAGAAGGAGTTAGTTTTATGAATATGTTGTTGTATATTTTATGTGTATTGCCAAGTTTCTTTTTACTGTCACGCAGCTGATGATGGCGCCGTAATTAGCACTGAAACTAGTACTGAAATTAAATATATGTTGTAAAACATCTGACAACATTATTTTTGTATTGAAAAAGGTGGAACCTGTAAGATTTTGTAAGTATTTGTTACAGGTTGATTCAAGGTACCCATAATGAATTAATAGTAGCGTTCATGATTCCTGCTATCTTCTGGCCCATAAACACACATCTCGTTATATTACCCTGGTTTAGGGAGAGGGACTGATGTCATTCAGAATTGTAGTAAAAGTGGCGGGATGTATAAAACTAAATGTCAATGGGCTGGTGAAACACCCATTATAGTATATAATCGTATCATACGGATTTATGGGATAGCAGTTTATAGCTTAATATTAAATGAGTCATCACTGTTGAAGACCCTTTAATTCTCAAATCTGTTTTAGTTTGTAAGGAGGAGATTGTGTAATTCATGGTGACATTGGCCAGCAACTTGGAATGAAGTGTGATGTTATCCAGTTTGGAACAGGGCTTGATAGTGGGTGCTAAATGAATGGGACTTTCAGTTTCTGGAGTTACAGAGACAGTCATTAATTTTCATTCCGCTGTCACACGTGTTTCGAAAATACATTGTCAAGGGCTTTGGCAGTCCACTTCGGAAGGTAAAGTGACCAATCATGGTGACTGAAGGATTGTGATGGGCGATTTCTGGCTAGAATTGTTCATGGAATCAGAGTAACACCTCTGAATGAAACTGCAGTCACATTCAGTGCAAGAGGTACTGGACTCACATTGATTCCTATTGTCAAGAAGCTGGTTCTGATCAGGGATCAATTGACATGTCATGAGTTCATTCCACTTGGCCATCAAACTGTCATTAAATGATGACTTTCTGAAGCATGATGTATTCACAAAGACGCACACAAAATGCTGTCAGTTCTGTACCCTATTTTATTCACAAATTATATTTACATCTTCTACATACATGCACTAATAAACTGCCATTATAAACTAAACGCTACCACGGGAATCAGAAGAAGACTGCAACAGATGTATGTCAAGTACCAACCCAACAAAACCAATTCACATACTTGACTTTGAATACTCGGCTAACACGACTTCAACACAAATCTTGTTAAAACAACTCAATTCTACTCCCAAGACTGCCTCTTTTTATACGTTGCCTGCCCAGGCTTCTAGAAGAATATGACAACATGTTTTTCTCGTAAATTCGGGAGTCTCCAGTAGCCTATTTACAATGTAAAGAATTCTCTATGGTCGCACCATGCGTTGTTCTGGACTTATTAAAGTGTATTGCGCAATATTGCAGTGGATTATAAATCATATATACAGGTAATAATAAATTATATACTATTCATTACATGTTATTACATTAAATAAACTCATATAAATATGTATATACAGCAGGTGTTTTATGACATAACCTCAAATAATACAATTGTGATTTATACCAAATAAAGTTCGGACATAACTACGTAAACAATACTAATACATGTAAACAACTTCATAGCCACACCTCACAAGTCATGATATAATAATAGTAATAATAAAAATAATAATCAGTATTTGCATTATTTACCCAGGGGTTAAAGAATATTGTTTCCAGGTTATATTAGTCTATTACACTTGTGTCAAGCACTCCTTAATTGGTCTTTGCACCCCTTCATAAAATGTAACTTTTAAGTTCTTCAGTCAAACACTAAATATAACTACAACTGTATAACTTACTTGTAAAAAGGTAAAAAAAATAAGCACATTAATATTAAACACACAATGAAAAAGCACTTTCAGAATAACATGTTTTGTTCCTGAAGAAACATCATCCAGTTCCATCAAATCATACTTTTTTCTTAATTATTATAAATTGATGAAAATAGTTCAGAAATATAGAAACATTTATGTTTAAATTCTGTTTACATCCTCTAATATTTGAAAGTTACAACTTAGTTTATTCTTTGTTTATTGTGTGTTTTTTTTTACAGGTATGTTATAGGGTTGTAGTTGTTATCAGCAGACTGGAGAATTTAAACTTATATTAACTGAGTTGATGCTTGAATGTGTGGCTTCACTTTTAACAAACCCCTTCATGAATGTCATTTTTCCTGAAAACTATGGATATTGCACTGTCTCATAGGGCCAAAGTTAGCATTCTGGCGTGTTCCAACAAAATGATTTGTATTACATCACTACATGAGGAAGAGGTCCGTATGCACCTAAAATCCAGCACCTGCAATTACCAGGGAAGTGTGAAACTAGGCAGCATGGCTTACATCTCTCCAGAAGTCTTCCTTTCGCTTCCTGAATCTATGGTTTGTCTAGTTGCTGCATTTCTCTGAGCTTGAGAGAGCTGTACACTTTATTAGATGGGTAATCCCATGATTTAGCTTGCCAGTATATTTCCTTAGCCACACCTGTCGACATAAGACAATGTGAGTTCATTGTTACGGGGGGAGTAACAGTTAGGTATGGCAAAACTTTCAGGACTCATTCCTCACACGTAAAAGAAAATGCGTTATATGGACATGGGCTTGGAAAAGCTTTATTTCAATGTTAGAAGTTATTTTCTGCTACTCTACATAGTGCATTGATCGTGGGAAACATACAGGAATAGAACATCCCAGCATACCACATGTAACTCTTTCTTACATGAAATGTTCAAAATGCCATCTGTTAGCATTGATACTTGTATTAACCTGCTGTCACATTGAATCTCTAATGTACTGATGTATCCCTGGAATATTGTGTATGGGTTTTACAGCTTTCCACAATATAGGTACAGAGACTCTGCATCTCGTACTGGGTTCGATACACAAGAGCTTTCAAATACCCCCATAAAAGTTTAGTGGGTTTAGGTCCGGAGAGCATGGAGGCCAGAGAATTTGTCCACCCCCACCTATCCATCTGTAATGGAATCTGTTATTTAGAAGCTGACAGACATTAACACTGAAATGAGGAGAAACTCCATCATGCTTGAAGAATATGTTTTGTCACAGTGGTAAAGGCACATCTAGCAGAACAGGTAGAGTATTCTCTAAGAAAGCATGATAAATGTGTCTGTTGAGCCTGTGTGGAAGAACATGAGGCCCTAACACACAGTCACGAACAATGACAGTCCAAACATTGAGAGAATATCCTTGTTGGTGTCGTATTTCCACGGTTGGGTGAGGATTCACATCAGCCCATACATGCTGATTGTGAAAATTTACTGTCTGATCATGTTGAAACATCACCTCATCTGCGAACAGCACAGTTGCTCTAAAATCCACGGATAACATGTTGTTGTACAGACAAATCGTAGAAGTATACCAGGACAGAAATATTAGCTGCTGATAAAGCCAGTTCTCATGTAACACTCACCAGACAATCCTATGGTCAACATTCAGTGTTGCAGCTAATTGTCTTAAAGGCCCAGGCAACTTATTTTGGAGTTTTATTGTCTTAACTCATTGAATGCAAAATTAAATTTTAATCAGCATGCTGAAAATCCTATTGCATTATTTTATAATGTTCAGAAGATATAAGCGGAAAACGGCCATAGCGCTGCGTGAGTATGTCACTGTTGGCGAGCTGCCTCCTGCACGCTATTAGTAGGTGCATTAGAATCAGACAGTACAAGTGTTGGTTCGGCATATTTAACTACTGTAAATGATACTTCAGTGAAAACATGGTTTGCTGTGTTTTGTATGGTTGCAACCACGCAAGCACTTCGAAAACATCGAAGGAAGAAGTTGTAGGTTTTCACAGATTCTCCAATGGAGAGAAATCTCCAGAGAGATATCAAGCTTGGCTGTAAAAAAATTAGTCATGGTAATTTCTCACCAGCCCGACAGTTTCATATGCTCTACACATTTCATAGAGCAGGACTAACAATCAATCAAATATAAAGCCGAACTCCTGAGACAAAATAGAAAGATGTGTGTTAAAAACAGGTTCTGTGCCCGCGCTAAATATGTGGGGAATGAATCTGTGCCTGTTGCGATGCGTGTATCTACATATACAGGGAATATACGTATTTCAAATGCATATATTTATTAAAGTGTAAGACATACAAATATGAAACTTTACACACACATTTACGAACCTCTCAAGTTCAGATTACAGATGTTCAATGTGTCTTCCATCAGCGACACGAACAATATCACATCAATACTAAAATTCCTCCCATACTCGGGCAAGCATGTCCTTCGTCACTGATGTTATGGCAGTACGGATCTGGTACTTCAACTCTTCCACATTCTGTGGGAGTGGTGGTACATAAACGTTGTCTTTAACGAACCCCACAGGAAGAAGTCACAGGGTGTCAAATCCGGTGACTGAGGAGCCCAGCTGAGACATGCTAAGTCGCCAGCTCCTTGACGACCAATCCAACAGTTCGGTAGAGTTTCATTCAGATATTCACACACTTGGCGACTCCAGTGAGGGGGTGCCCCGTCTTGTTGAAAAATGAAGTTGTCTTTGTGCAGCCTCGGAAACAACCAGTTTTGTAACATAGCGAGATACTGCTGACCGTTAACTGTGTTTCCATCAAAGAAGAATGGGCCGTAAACAGATGATCGGGATATCGCATAAAGCACATTGACTTTGGGCGAATCTCGTTCATGTTCAGTGACTGCATGTGGGTTCTGTAGGCCCCAAATTCGAACATTGTGTTTGTTTGTTAACCTGACCACTAACATGGAAAGTCGCTTCATCACTGAATATGATGCGTTGTGTGAAAGTGTTATTATTGTCAGTAGCACCAAGAATCTTGTTACAAAATGCCACACGTTTGCGTTTATCTCAAAACATGCCAAATTGTTGTTGTAGGAAGTTGTAACTCCGGACTGGCACGACGAGTTGATTTTGAAGGACTACGTTGGAAAGCAGTTTCAATTCGTGCAACATTTTCTTCAGGAAGACGAAGGTGGCCAGGACTCTTTCCTTTACATACACATCCTGTATCTACAAACTGTCGATACCATCTGCGAATGTTCCACCTATTCGGAGAATCAATTTGGTACCTCAACCGGAAACGTGTTTACACTGTAATCACGGAATTGCACTTCGCAAACTCAAGAACACAAAACGATTTCTGCTGCAGAGTAGCTATTTTAATCGTATGACGGATACCAAGCAAAACAGAAGACAACTGACATCTAGCGGCTATTAATATAAACTAGACTACGTATTCATGTCTAATATCCAAGCCGAGGCGCAGCGATCTATAGTTTGGACAAAATAATACTTTGTAATACGTATATTCTTTTTGAAACACCCTGTATTATGAAGTAATTTAAAATATTCTACATATACTTTTAATTTGTTATTAATCAAGTATTCAGGTTCTTGCCCCTCAGCAGCCTGGACTCCTTCGTATGTACCTCCTCCTTGGGGATATTGTTCTCTGATTGCCTTCACCACTCAAGATGGTATAACTTCTCTTCCTAAAGAAGTCCATGAATTGACCCAGTACACCTACTGGCAAAAGGCTACAGACTGCCAGTTAGCAATACCGATAGTTCTCATAGCTAGTCTTTCCCTCGCATACGGGGTATTTGTTTTATCAATATTGAGACAATGTGCGGTATTCAACACATTGTAACGCATGAGAAAAGTCCTTGTGTCACACAATATCCATCACACTTCCTTGCATTTCATTTATTGTTTCACTTTCTTTACAGCAGAAACTTTCAGCAGCAGTGGGCATTGCTTCACAAGTTCGCACTTACACCAGTTGGTGTTTCACTGTCTTTCCAAAATAACAGATGCCGGTTGTTCGTTCTCTACTCAAGATAATGTGCACTTTGGTTCAAATTGATACGGGTTCACTTTTCTGGACATGAATATTCATTCCAAACAATATGCTACACTGAGAAACACTCGTAGACAGACAGGAGTAGCATGCGATATCCTGACGTAAGGCAACAGTGACATCACGCTGTCCCCTCTTTAAAATTTAGCATCTTCACATCTTGTAAGCTAATGGAGATTTTTAATTTCCGATTTCAACATTTCACTCTTCTATACAAAAAACTAACTGAATTAATTAATAACAATCGATTTTCATGAGTTTATTGGGCCTTTAAGTTGACACTAGAGTCGTCGTCAACTGTATGAGGAATTACCTCCTCCATTTCCAGTGACCTTCTGGCCCCCCCCCCCCCCCACTCACGAGTAGCAGGCTTAAATGGTCGAAGCTCCCTAAGATGATGATTAATTGCTTCAAATGTTTTCCTGTTGAGGCACCTTGGTTCTGGAAATCTCTCCCAATACAAATGTTGAATGGCACGGCCATTACCATGTGTTAAAGCATACATTGAATGGGCATCTGCCAGCTCCAAGTTTGAGTACACATCCATTGCACCGGAAACCATGTCTGTGATGAACACTAGTAAAGAGTTAGGTGCTTGCCAAGTCTGTAATGAACACTAAACCGTTCATGCTACGTGTAGAAAGTCGCACGTCACCATTAGCAATAATGTGAGTCACATTTCAACATTACCTTCGGTCAAATTGAACACAGTTTAACCTTACGTAATCAAGAGAACATTTTGAACATTTCAGGTATGAGAGAGTTTCAGTGGTATGCTGGTACAGTCTATTCCTGTGTGTTTTAGAAAATTAGTTCCAACATGGAAATAAACCATTTGCAGACTCATGTCCATATAAGATGTTTTTTCTTCTACGTGTGAGGAATGTCCTGAAAGTTTGGCCATTCTATCTTGTTACACCCTGTATGCTAGAACTAGAAGAATACGGAAAGGCTTTCTTGTAAAAAAAAGAAAAAGTATCTGTAGATAGTATTTCTTAGATAATGCAGTAGAGTCCTGCTTAACGAACCTTTGCTTAGTGAGCGTTCCATTTTTATCCAATACTTTTGTAAATTGGCTATGAGAGGATGTAGTTTTATGCTCTTCATGTTGTTGTGTAGCGTAGCAGTTATCGTTGCTTTGGTAGTCCTTTGAGTCACATACCTGTGACTTCCAGTGCATAGACCATTTTTGCTGTCATATTGATTTATACTTGCAGTACATTTCAAAAATATAGTAGTCTACTGTCTTGCATTTCTGTTCGACTGGTGCAATGCCAAATCGTTTATCTGTTTTGGAAACATGGTCCTGCCTGTTGACACAAACTCAAAATCCAATTGTCTTTATCTCCATGATGCCTAGTAGATGTTCTGCTTCTTTTGTAATCAGCCAGCATTCTTTATGTAGAGTTGCAACAGGGTATTTGATGCAGTAGAACTTCCATTTGAGGTGGTTTTTCATCCACCTGATTTTGTTCGCTACTTCAGCCAGGTTACATTAATCTTTACAACCTCTAGGTTGGTCTTCACCAACAATTGTTGAGCCAGAACTTCCTCACTTGCCATGGACTTGGATTATTCCGATTTCTTGAGAGCCAGAGTCAAATGTTTGGTTCTTTTCGTTGAACTGTCCATAACTTATTGTGCAAATCAAGTGTGCCATTGATGAGTTTGCCGTTAAGAGATAAAGCAAATATATAGATTATATTGAAGATCCTTGGGGGATTTTGCTAAAATCGCAATATCATTTGCGAATGCCAGCTGTATTATGTATACAGGTTTCATTTTGTAGTTTTCCACTTCAAATTTCTTTACCTGTTCTTTACAGCTTTTCATGATATCATCTAGGAGGATTATGAACAAGTAAGGTGACAATACGTCTCCCTGTCGCACTCCGGCTGTTGTGATGAACTCTACAGATATACAGTTAGTTGTCTGTACCTGGTTTCTGCACTTTCGGTAAAAACTTTTGATTGCTTGCAACAGGGAAGGATCTACTTTTTGTTTCCCCTAAATTTCCCACAATACCTTCCATGGTATCTTATCAAATGCTTTGACCAGATCTATAAAGCAAACAAGTGTCTTGGTTGTACTCCAAGTTCTTTTCATATATTTGTCGGATAGTGGAGATCAAATCCTGGGTGCTTCTTCCTCCTCTGAACCCACATTGCTCTTCCTCCAAGGGTTCCTCCACTTGACTTCTCAGTCTGTCTTGCAGAATTCTCAAATAGATTTTCCCTGGGATACTAAGGAGTGATATGCCCCGATGATTTTCACACAGCCTATTGTCTCCCTTTATGAATATCGGAATGATTGTGGCTAATTCACAATCTTAAGGAATTTCTTTCTTTTCCCAAGCCAACTTTATCACTTTAAGTAATAGCTGCTATCTTTCATTACCCATAAATTTGATCATTTCAGGTGTTATCTGATCATGTCCTGCAGCCTTTCCGATTCTGATCTTTCTAATAGCTGTTCTCAGTTCTTCCACTGAGATCTCAGTTCCCTCACGTACTTCTCCTGCAGGTTCTAATAGTTCTAATTCTTCTGTTCCTACTCATAGATGGTTTCCTGTATGTTCAAGAAGTTCTTCAAAATATTGTTCCTGTCTTTTACAAAGCTTTCTTCAGTTGTCAAGAGTTCACCATTCTCATCCTTGATAAATTTCTGGGGACATTCCTTCTGTCCTTAAAGTCTTCAGGATTTTGTAGAGGAGATTTGTACTCTCTGTAGAGGCTTTTTCAATCAGTTCTCCAAACTCTTCCCAGCTTTGGGTCTTTACAGGTTTTATGAGCTCCTTCACTATAGCCCTTTGGTTCTTATACTTTTGATAATCCTTAGGCATTTTGGTGGCAAGATATTTTTTCCATAATATTTTCTTCTTCTTAATTTCCTCTTTTACTTGCTGATTCCACTATGATGTTTTCCTTCTGTTTGTGGTTTGTCCTTGAGTAACTCCACATATTTGGGAGGCTCTTTCCAGGATGACTGTCTTGAATGCTACCCAAGTTGTCTCAAGATTAGATTCATCTTCTAGGCCCTGTTCTTATTTTTGCATTGACAGTAATTTTATGTTGTTCCTGTATGGCTGTTTTACTTCATTTCTAAGACTTCATCCTGGGATTATTTTTCCTTGGGGCCTTTCTTATTGTTCTGTGCCCTAGTGTCCTCTTGGTTACATATTTTGCAACAAGAAGCCTGTGATCATTTTCTCTCTCTGGACCTCTTTTCACTCTGGTGTCCCTAATAAATCTCATGAGGTGTTCCTTCACAATTACATAGTCAATAATTGATTTTTCACCTCTTGCAGGTTCGACCCTTGTATACATATATATATCTTTATCTTTATGTTGGAATTTGGTGCTTGCTATGGTTAATCTGTTATCCATAGAGAACTGGAACAACCTGTGACCATTGCTGTTGACTTTATCTTCTCCTTCTCCCCCTTATATCTGGCCATCTGCTTAGATCGTTGCCTACTCTTCTGTTCAGATCTCCAAAGATAATAATATTCCCATGCACAGCTTGATCTACAGTTCTCTGGAGCAGTTCCCAGTATTCATCTTTCTTTTCATCCCTTTTATCCTCATTTGGTGCATATGTGATTACCAGAGTGATGGGTCTCATCTTTTCCTCAATATCCACAGTCGTGATTCTCTCATTCTCTCCAGTCCTTAAGATTTTGAGTTTTATAATAGTTTTATTACAGCCAAATGGCCATATAAGTAAGTACAGCCGGGCTGAGTGGCTCAGACGGTTAAGGCGCTGGCTTTCTAACCCCAACTTGGCAGGTTCGATCCTGGCTCAGTCCGGTGGTATTTGAAGGTGCTCAAATATGACAGCCCCGTGTCGGTAGATTTACTGGCATGTAAAAGAACTCCTGCGGGACTAAATTCCGGCACCTCGGCGTCTCCGAAGACCTTAAAAAGTAGTTACTGGGACATAAAACAAATAACATTATTATTAATATTATTATTATTATTATTATTATTATTAAGTAAGTACATTAATTTTAACATTTCCAAGCCACATAGGTCTCATTCTTCTGAACAGAACTTAATCAACGATTTCCCTCTATTAGGACATGTTAAGACGTGGTATCTATCACATTCACGATCACACAATTTACACATTTCACTTTAAGCTTTGCAAAACCAAAACATTTTGAGTTTTATTCTTGTCAGTCAACAAGCCTACTTTTGCTCTGGCTCTTTGTCTAGGTACATCACTATAGAAGAAAAACAAATCTGTCCAATAACTGATCACAACCTTGTCCTTTCCGTTTTGTTTCTGTCACAGCTAGATAATGGACTGGGCACTTCTGTATTTCCTTTACAAATTGTATTTCTTTCCCATTTATACCTCTTACATTCCAAGTTCCTGTAATCATGGTCCATAATCCTCGCCAGTTTGTGGTCTTACTTTGCAGTACTTTATTGAGGTGATTAGTCTTTCTGCAGGACTGATGGGTCTTAAGTTTTTTTAGTAAGAAGTCAAAAGTTTGAGTAGACATACAAGTATATTCGAAAAATCTATCAGGAAATCTTAGTTCTCTGTATAAATGATGAAATTTTTTATACATTTCATGTTGTTTATTAACTGGATGAACACCAAATTCTCTTCTAATCCTACTTTGAACTCTTCTTTTTAGATAAGAATTTTCTAAAAGCAAAGACAAACGAGAAAACTTTGAGACTGCCATTATCTAATCACCACGTGCAGGGAAAACACTGCGCCGCTTACTGACTCTCGCTACCTGTCCACACCAATGCTTTCCTCGCCACTCCTCAACTCTTTGCTAGCGGCAATGCTCTGCTCGCTGCCTGCATTATGCTCAAGGCCTTACACTTGGTCTTAATTACTATTTTACTGGTAATTAAAGTAGTTAGAATGAATTTAAATAAATAACAAACTAAATTAACATTAAAAACAAGCTTAATTTATCACTCAATGTCATGAAATCTAGAAACTTTGATACAAGATATTCTTCACTATGTAATACAGGCCTCATTACAGATGATAAATTGGGATAGTTAACTGTATATTGTGTTTCAGATGTGATACTTCTTATGTTAGTTAAATAAAAATAGACCAAGCTCGATAGCTGCAGTCGCTTAAGTGCAGCCAGTGTGCAGTACTCGGGAGATAGTGGGTTCGAACCCCACTGTCGGCAACCCTGAAGATGGTTTTCCGTGGTTTCCCATTTTTACACCAGGCAAATGCTGGGGCTGTACCTTAATTAAGGTCACGGCCGCTTCCTTCCCACTCCTAGCCCCTTCCAGTCCCAACATCGCCGTAAGACCTATCTGTGTCAATGCGACATAAAGCAACTTGAAAAAAAGAAGAAGAAATTAGTTGAATTGTCCTTCTGTTTTCTCCAAATCATAGGAATTGCAAATGGCATATGATATGTACCATTTTTCCATTCAGTGAGAAGCCTAACACATGATACACAGCAAACTTTTGTGGCTCAGAATTTATCAAAATAACTAACTTCACACCCAAAATAAAGTTCATAACACATTTTTTGTAAGTGGCATGAAATTTTACCTGTGGGACTTGAAGGTTAGTTCACCACACATGATGTAAAAATTGTCTGGATGATTTAAACACTTTCTTACCATGTTGAAACTCTTCTGAAAGCTAACAAAGCATAAAAATAATAACAGTAAACAGCACAAAACACTATGGGTTGACCACAACTTCAATGCTGGCTGGCTGCCTGCTAACCATAGCAATGTGGTATGTAAACATTAAAGCATATCTGACATGCAAAATAAGCCCGCAAAGTGTTGCCAACCCATTCTGAATAAAATTCTTACATGTGAGCAAAATATCCCACATTTTATAACCTACAAAAATTATAATAAAAAAAAGCCTAATACACTCACTGGTATAGAAAAAGCAAAAACTACATATTTGAGACAAAATTTAATGTTAGTCCATTTGAAACCTGGTAAAAATCAAATATTATGACATTACAACAATTGGCAATGAATCATAATTAGCCTATTTGAGAAGTTTCAGCTCAATAATTGAGAAACATTATTGATCGTGACTATCATAACAGTCCACCAACACAAATTTGGAAATGTCAGAACCTGGAGCTCTGCACCGTTTCATATGCGGTCCATTTGCCCACGTTTTCAACACATTTCCATTGCCTCAGTAATTGATATTACCACCTATAGCGGCAGTTACAGATGTGATTCGATCAGGCATGCTCAGGATGCAATCTCGAATGTTCTCTTGTGGTATCAGCTCCCATTCTGCCTGTAGTGCAGCCCGAAGTGCAGCTAGTGTGTCAGAGGAATGACTCCTAGCGCGTCTCACAAGCATATCCCAGACATGCTGTGTCGGGTTTAGGTCGAGACTACAAGCGGGCCACACCATGCTTGCAATTCTGACTTCACCCAGGTACTCACGTACACAAACGGCAATGTGTGGGCGAGTATTGCCATGCATTAGGATAAAGTTCTTGCTGATGACAGGTGCAAAAGACACAATGTGATCCACTAAAATCTCCTCGATGTATTGGTGGACTGTCAGGTTTCCATTCCTGATGAACACAAGCTCTTGCACGCGTCAGTGGTAATCCCAGCCCAGACCATCACAGAGCCTCCAGTGAACAGTATCCTTACAGAGAAAGCGAAAGGTGAATGACATTCCCTGGACGTTCTGCATACTCTTTCCCTTCCATCCGGTGCCCTCAAACAGAATCTGGATTCATCCGTAAACAGCACTGAGCTCCACTGCTCCACAGTCAACTTTCGATGGGCGTTGGCGAAATGCATCTGAGAGGCACAATGCTCACGTGTAAGCAGAGGTCCCGTGGCGGGCCTCTTCGACTTTAAATCTGCTTCATACAACCTCCTCCTCGTTGTTCTTTCTCTGATGTTCGTGCCCCGTACTTGCTGCAAACGATTTCTGGCCTCCACAGCTGTTGTGTCTTGATCACAAAGAACTTGCATTACGAGGAAGCGATCTTCGCGCTCGGTAGTGCTTCTACTACAACCAAAATCGGGCCTCCTGGTATATGTAGATGTTGGCCTCTCTGTACCTTTTAACAGTTCTGTACACATTGGAACAAAGACGTGCCTATAACGTCTGCTACGTAGCATATACTGTGCCCATCCTCCACTAATGCCACGGCCCTTGCTGCATTTTCAGGTGAAAGTGCCATTTTGACCTGACTTAGAAGCGAGACTAACTGTTGTAGACAAGCCGTAATGTCCACAAAAATACGCAGCGTGAGAATTCACAGCAGTAAACCTTAAGACAGCTCTTTGTGGTCATTTTTCTCCAAAGGCAGGAAATGGCAGTATTCTTATCTTAGAGGTGAAGCTTCCACGGTGTGAAGAATTATTTAATTTCCGGGTTGAACCGTGTTGTAGTTGTCTGTACATCATGTACAGTTTGCCAACGTTTCGAATACATTGCAGTATTCTTTGTCAAGGCGACTGAAATACCCCTACTCAATCCGATCTGGCAAATGCTGGAGCTATACCAGTAAGGCCACAGCCGCTTCCTTCCCACTCCTAACACTTTCTTATCTTGTCATCGCCAGAAGACCTTTCTGTGATGTAAAGCCAGTTATTATGATGTTAAAAATCAATCAAGGGCATATGTATGTACAATTGGGCTGCAGTGAGAATTGATGGTAAATGAGTTCTTGGTTCAAGGTACTTACAGGGGTTAGACAAGGCTGTAATCTTTCATGCTTGTTGTTTGTAGTTTACATGGATTATCTGCTATAGGCTGAAGAGTACAAAGTGGCAGGGAGGGTTTCAGTTAGGTGGAAATGTGGTAAGCAGTCTGGCCTATGCTGATGACTTGGTCTTAATGGCAGATTGTGTCGGTCTTAATGGCAGATTGTGTCGAAAGCCTGCAGTCTAATATCTTAGAACTTGAACATAGGTGCAATTTGTATGGTATGAAAATTAGCCTCTCCAAGACTAAATTGATGTTAGCAAGTAAGAAATTCAAGAGAACTGAATGTCAGATTGGGGATACAAACCTGGAACAGGTAGATAATTTCAGGTATTTAGGATGTGTGCACTCCCAGGATGGTAATGTAGTAAATGAGATTGAATCAAGGTGCAGTAAAGCTAATGCAGTGAGCTCATTGTTGTGATCAACAGTATTCTGTAAGAAGGAAGACAGCTCGCAGACAAAATTATCTTTACATTGGTCTGTTTTCAGACCAACTTTGCTTTACGGGAGTGATGGCTCGGTGGACTCAGGATATCTTATTCATAAGTTAGAAGTAACAGACATGAAAGTGACGGGAATGATTGTTGATACAAACAGGTGGGAACAATGGCAGTTGGGTACTCGGAATGTGGCGCTAAAGGCTAAGTTAGGACTGAACTCTATGGATGAAGTACACTCGAACTGGCTTCGGTGGTGGGATCATGCGAGGTGAATGGAAGAGGACAGGTTACCTAAGAGAATAATGGACTCGGTCATGGCGGGTAAGAGAAATAGAGGGAGCCCATGAAGATATTTGTTAGACTTAGTTTCTTACGCTTTTAATAATAAGTGGTATAGACTTATAGAGGCCACAGAACTAGTTACAAGTAGAGGATTGTGGTAGTGTTTAGTAAATTCATGGAGGCCTGCAGACTGAACGCTAAAAAGCATAACAGCCTATAATGAAGAAGTATGTATGTTTTATTGTTTCTTCAGTCTGCCAGGCTGAGTGGCTCAGATGGTTGAGGCACTGGCCTTCTGCCCCCAACTTGGCAGGTTCGATCTTGGCTCAGCCCGGCGGTATTTGAAGGTGCTCAAATACGTCTGCCTTGTGTTGGTAGATTTACTGGCACGTAAAAGAATTCCTGCTAGACAAATTTCTGACCTCATGCAGTCAACGATAGTTGACTCTTTCTACTTGTTCAGCGGACTTCAACACTGGTCTAATTGCTTTCCATGTCACACCTAAGGCCTAGTTGAACTCCCCATTATGTCTTCATAGAAGATATACAAGTTTACATAAGTACTGCTGAATTTATTATCTTGTTGTTTCTTCGACATTGCATAACTTCTACTGTTGATCAAGTGTCATTTGACTAGTGCAACATGGATGAGTTATGGTTCGGCTTATCATTTTTCTGACCCTTGTTTTATTATTCCACAATAAAGAATTTTAACAATTACACACACATACATTACATACATTATCATTATAGACTGTTACGCCTTTCATCGTTCAGTCTGCAAGCCTCTGAGAATTTACTAAATGAGTTAGCTGGAAAATTTATAATGTCCAATAACGGACCATTTATATTGGTATTATAAATTTACTCATTCGGAACAAATATTTCAGATTCCCTATGGGAATCAACATCTATATCATCAATTTACTAAACGTCGCCACAATCCTCGATTTGTAACTAGTGTTGTGGCCTCATTTAGTTCTATACCTCTTATCTTTAAATCGTTAGAAACCAAGTCTAACCATCGTCGTCTTGGTCTCCCTCTACTTCTCTTACCCTCCATAGCAGAGTCCATTATTCTCCAAGGTAACCTATCCTCCTCAATTCGCCTCACATGACCCCACCACCAAAGCCGATTTATGCGTACAGCTTCATCCATCGAGTTCATTCCTAAATTAGCCTTTATCTCCTAATTCCGAGTACCTTCCTGCCATTGTTCCCACCTGTTTGTACCAGCAATCATTCTTGCTACTTTCATGTCTGTTACTTCTAACTTATGAATAAAATATCCTGAGTCCACCCAGCTTTTGCTCCCGTAAAGCAAAGTTGGTCTGAAAACAGACCGATGTAAAGATAGTTTCGTCTGGGAGCTGACTTCCTTCTTACAGAATACTGCTGATGGCAACTGCGAGCTCACTGCATTAGCTTTGCTACACCTTGATTCAATCTCACTTACTATATTTTGATCCTGGGGGAACACACAACCTAAATACTTGAAATTATCGACTTGTTCTAGCTTTGTATCACCAATCCGACATTCAATTCTGTTGAATTTCTTACCTATTGACATCAATTTAGTCTTCGAGAGGCTAATTTTCATACCATACTCATTGCACCTATTTTCAAGTTCCAAGGTATTAGACTGCAGGCTTTCGGCACAGTCTGCCATTAAGACCAAGTCGTCAGCATAGGCCAAACTGCTTACTACATTTCCCCCTAACTGAATCCGTCCCTCCCATTTTTACCTTTCAGCAGATGATCCATGTAAACTATGAACAGCAAAGGTGAAAGATTGCAGCCCTGTCTAACCCCTGTCAGTACCCTGAACCAAGAACTCATTCTACCATCAATTCTCACTGAAGCCCAATTGTCAACATAAATGCCTTTGATTGATTTTAATAATCTACCTTTAATTCCATAGTCCCCCAGTATGGCGAACATCTTTTCCCTTGGTACCCTGTCATACGATATCTCTAGATCTACGAGACATAAACACAATTGTCTATTCCTCTCGTAGCATTTTTCAATTACCTGGCACATACTGAAAATCTGATCCTGACAGCATCTCTGTGGTCTGAAACCACACTGGTTTTCACCCAACTTCCTCTCAATGACTGATCGCACCCTGCCTTCCATGATGCCACTGAATACTGTACCTGGTACACTAATCAGTGAGATACCTCGATAGTTGTTGCAATCCTTCCTGTTCCCTTGCTTATAGATAGGTGCAATTACTGCTTTTGTCCAATCTGAAGGTACCTTACCAACACTACATGCTAATTTTACTACTCTATGAAGCCATTACATCCCTGCCTTCCCACTATACCCCACCATTTCAGGTCTAATTTCATCTATTCCTGCTGCCTTATGACAATGGACTTTATTTACCATCCTTTCCACTTCCTCAAGCATAATTTCACCATCATCATTTTCCTCCTCCCCATGAGCATGGCTGTTTGCAACACCACCAAGATGATTTCCTTTTACATTCAGAAGATGTTCGAAATATTCCCTCCACCTCTCCAGTGATTCCCTGGGATCTATTATGAGTTCACCTGAATTACTCAAAACGCTGTTCATTTCCTTTTTCCCTCCCTTCCTAAGATTCTTTATTACTCTCCAGAAAGGTTTCCCTGCTGCTTGACCTAGCCTTTCCAGGTTATTACCAAAATCTTCCCACGACTTCTTCTTGGATTCAACAACTATTTGTTTTGCTCTGTTTCTTTCATCGACGTACAAATCCCTGTCTGCCTCGGCCCTTTTTTGGAGTCATTTCTGATAAGCCTTCTTTTTACGTTTACAGGCTGCTCTCACTTCATCATTCCACCAAGATGTTTGCCTTCTCCCATCTTTACACACAGTTGTTCCTAGTCATTCCCTTGCTGTTTCTACTACAGCATCCCTGTATGCCACCCATTCACTTTCTATATCCTGAACCTGCTTACTGTCTACTGTTCGAAACTTCTCACTAATCATATCCATGTACTTCTGTCTAATTTTCTCGTCCTTGAGATTTTCTACCCTTATTCGTTTGCAGACAGATTTCACTTTCTCTACCCTAGGCCTAGAGATACTTAGTTCACTACAGATCAGATAGTGGTCTGTATCATCGAAAAATCCACGAAAAACTTGTGCATTCCTAACAGATTTCCTGAATTCAAAGTCTGTTAAGATATAGTCTATTATGGATCTGGTACCCCATAATAAGTTCAATTAATCCATGCTTCATGCACTTATATATGTTATAACGTTATAACCTTTGTAGAACATTGGTACTCTTTATGACTGGTTTCTCAACCAGAGAATCACTTCTTTGTAATTTATGATGGTGTCAAAAAAATTTAAACCTGCTACACATATTGTAACATTCTTAATATGCCTTTGTGTTTTATTTTACAACTTATTGTAACCAATGATCATTCTTTTATTGTAACATGGTTAACTTTAGATATGAAGAGACTGTCTTAGGTTCAATTCTGGCTCAGGGCGCTAATCTAATATTTGAGTATTAATGACTGATGATGCTCACTATGTCAAACGAAACATGTCCCATAATTAACATGGTGTAATGATTATACCCTATTTATAAAGAGTATATTGTATTGAATAGGTGGTTACAAGTAAAATTGTATACAACTTTTATTATACTAACTTCAGTACGGTCGCATCATGAGATCATGATCATGTCTCCGAAAAGCGTCAAAAGAAGTTAGTGGGACGTAGAAAAAAACATGATTATTATTTTCTTCAGTCTCTCGAATTCATCTTTCATAACACTTTCTGAACTTGAGAGGTTAATGCTATACGAGCGAACAGTTGATTGCAGGTATATCAGAGAAATTTTCATAGACCTTGCTATGTTTTCAGTAGTTTGTTAGGAGCTCCAACATAGTTGCCAGTATGAAGGAGATGAAATTTGCATGACTGCTCCTGCACTTATGCTCGTAGTTCTTCACCTGGGACACTGATGTACAGCTGTTTCAGTGCCTCTGGACTAGTACTTGAAGATGCTAATGTTATATTAATCTCTACATGTGGAATTTTAGATATGTCTTGCAGAAGAGTCTGTTGCTTTTTACATATTTTTTCCCTAAGATATTACAATACGGCAGTAAAGATAAACAGTAAAATATTTCTCATTAAACTATCCATTTGTAATCCATCATTTTACTCACTCACTACTTTTTAAATTCATAAAATTCTTAACATTTCTCTGGGTAAAATTTACTATTTATCTGAGTAAGTAAAGGATTTTAATGCTAGAAAAACTCAGAAATTTGGGTGTTGAGGCTTACAGGGGCTGTGGGCCTCTTCCTGGGTTCAGGTCTGTCTACAACCTGTACAAGATTCAAATTACTGTGATAGGAATCGAAGGCTGTGAGAAAGAAACAAGTGTCTAGGAAGGAGTGAGGTTGGACTGCAGTTTGTCTCCCCCTCCTCTTTAATGTACATGTGGGACAGGCAGTAGGTGTAATCAAAGAGGAATTTAGAGAAGAAATCATAGTTCATTGAGAGGAAATCAAAACACATTAGATTTGCTGATGACATTGTTATTTTATTTGAATCTGGAGAAGATCTAAAGAATTTGCTGTATTGTATGGACAATTTTAGAGGAGTAGTGCAAGATGAAAGTAAAATAAATCCAAGACAAAGGTAGCGTAGACAATCAAATATCCACAGAAACTTGGGGAGAGAGATGGGGATAATCCACAGTTTGTGTGAAATGGATATTGACAAAGCAGTTTGCTATATTAAAATACTAGGGGGGTTAAATAGAGCTGAATGAATCAGTGTGAATTTTACAGTACCTGTGATTAGTACCACTCTGTGAGCGACACCATGGGTCTGCCTTGCCTATGATTAGTATCCACTATGTGAGGAACACCACAGGATAGTACGAGTCCCTGTGATTAGTACACCTATGTGAGGAGCACCATAGGTTTGTGTTGCCTGTAAATGGGGCCGCAATGTGAGAAACACCGTAGATCTGTTTTACATGTGCGCATTACATTACGTGTGAGTAGTACCATAATGTGTAGAATACCGCAAGTCTACGCTACTTTTGATTAACACCGCAACATGACAAATACCATGGTTCTACTTTCCTAGCGATAAGTACCATTATGAGGGTCTGATGACCTGGATTTTGGACCCCTTTAGACTACAAGCATCATCGATTCAGGATTGTGCTTTAGAAGCAGTCCCTTTGTCAGTACTACTATTGTTTAATGCTAGTTTCTGGGAATGTGGGGCATTACGGGTTGAATCCACTGATCGTTTTAAATTCATATTCATCCATTCATGCATTCGTTGTCATCATGTTCTGAATTCTGGTCAGTGGATGATTTTGGTCTTTTAAATTGTCATTACATTTAGTCTCATTTTGTACCATTAAGGGCCGATGACGTAGGTGTTAGGCCCCTTTAAACAACAAGCATCATCATCACTCCTGTCGAATAACACGTAGGGGTCTGCTCAAGGCTTAACGTATCCATCCGAAGGACGAGTAGCCATCAGCAGCATCATATGCCCTTACATTGTATGAACACTGCAGAGGGGTTTGGAATTGAATCCAGGCTTTTGGGACACAATGTAGTGATGAGAAATTGTATACCACCACCTCCCCTACCCTGCTGGTGAAAACTTTTTCGACCAATGGGACTCGAACCAGCTAGCAACAGTGTCAGACTCTACAGAATTGACGCCTTAACAATCATGGCCACCAGGTGGGCATAGGAAAATATATTAGATTTTAAAATGAAATTTTAAAGGATGTGGATGGATATTGTTACTTCGGTAATGTAATAACTAATGATGACTAAAGAAAGGAGAATACAAAATTCAGACTGTCTCAAGTAAGGAAGGCCTTTCTTAAGAAAATAAATTAAAATATAGCTATCCATGTTAGAAAGATGTTACTGAAGACTTAGGTATGGATCATGGCATTGTGTGGAAGTGAGATGTGGAAAATAACTAGCACAGAAAGAAAGTTTGACTTGTGATCACCATTGTTTTGCATTTAGGGCTGTAGCCCAGGTGGCAGATTCCCGATTAGTGGTTTACCTAGTCTTTTCTTATATGATTTCAAAGAATAGAATCTTTTGAAATATGGATTTGCAGAAGAATGCCAAAGGATAGGTGCGTAAACCACAAACAATAAGATCCAGAGTCAAGTTAGTGAGAGAACAGTACAGAAAATTTTGATCAGAAGAACAGAGATTAATAGGACACATCTTAAGTCACCTGGGACTTGCTCAATTATTTTTTTGTGGGAAATTTAGGGGGTAAGAACCAGGGCTGAATCCAGAAAGGTAGAGGCCCTTGGTGAATGTAAAAAAATTAAGTCGCCTATAATATGTTAAAATCGACACCTTGTAATCTGCAGGCCTTCAGGCTGAGCAGCGGTCGCTTGGTAGGCCAAAGCCCTTCAGGGTTGTAGTGCCATGGGGTTAGGTTATAATGTGTTAAAATCGGAACAAATGAAGTTTACACATCATTACACAGTTATTAACACTGCATTCTCGCCTTATTCTTTCCTTCTTATTTAGAGTAACTTTTCTGCTCCTTGAGGATTCAAAGTCATGAATATGTCTTCAAAAACAATTTCTGCCAAACTGTCAGGTTCATTACTCATCAAACTCAAATTATTTAAATGTGGTTTTGCACTGCAATTTTGTAGCTCATCTTTTATTAGCTTCAGTTTTGAAAGGGAGCGTTCCCTGGATGCATTGATCACAAATAATGTGAGAGAAATTCTCATGACAGTTTCCATGTTGGGGAATTCTGATAAAATATTCTCATTCATGTAAATGTATAAGTTATGATATTAATTTTGTTGTTGTTATCATCTTCAGCATATTCTTGGAAATATTTTGTGTTTACTCTTAGATATGTAGCAAAATGGTGACATTCAGATATTAGCTCTGCAGTCTCCATTTTAAAAATTTGCAAGGTTTTTACAATATTTTGAAATTTCAGAGCTCTCTAAACATGCAGACTTTCCAAATAACAGACCTCTGAAAAATGTCAATGTATGCTTTGCTTCGAAGTTCTAGGCTAGAAACCAGGGTGTGTATTGTGCGTAGGAATGTCTCTACTCTGAACTCTCCTTCCTCAAAGTTCCTCAGTGCTACATCCACCATCTGCAAATGCAAGATTGAAGCTGTGTTTTTTCATACTTGAGTATCATGATATTTTTTCACAATTGATTTCACTTTCTATTTTGATTCATAATCAGCAAAACAATCTCTCTTCTTCATTATGGAGGCAATTATGATTTCAGCACCTTTAATGCTACAGACAAATTCACTTTTCACTTTGCAGTTGTTTATTTACTCTTTAAATCGACTGAGGATTTCATTCCTTTAAAAAAATGTTAAAAAATGTTTCAGGTCTGTTAAGTTTTCTCTAATCCTTGAGCCATAAGACATTTCTCTAATGACTGATTTGTCACATTTTTTCTTATAGACTGAAGACTTAATTGGATTTCATTTTATACCTCCCTTAAAGCATTTATTTTGTGTCCGCTTGCACAGATTGTCTAGTGTCAAAGTTGTTTCACCACTCTAAGATGAGGTCCTTAATGTGAACACAGTATCAGCCAGCACACTGCGAAAAGGAGGAGTAAAGATATTGTACCACATGAAAGTAAATTGTCACGGTTGAAACACAGTTGACATCATGCACCCTTACTAAATTAAATGAGTGTCCAGCACATGGCACATACTCATTATCTTTTATATACACTGATATCCCTCCTTGCTTTTAATCCTGAGTATCACCCTGACATGTTTGCTGTGTTATAAGACTTACCCCTGCAATTCAGGATATCTATGTTATTGGTTTCTAAGCAAGATGTTCTGCATTATGTCCATGAATGGGAATAAACTGCAAAAATCACTCCTTTGAAACAATATCATAAGAACATATCGTACTATGAATGTATCAATGCGAGTTATATCCTGAGTTGAATCTACAGAAGTAGCATATTATTTTGATTTTTTGATGTCTGAGTTGATTTAACTTTAGTCCCCATTATTTATGTGAACGATTCACGAATGGTGGCTCAAAAGTATGATGGAATCCCTTTCCCTGCTTTGCCGTAGTTCTATGTGTGTTCATGTAAGAATGGGTCAAACTGACTATTAAATCCCAAAATACCCAATTCATTTCCATTTTTTACTGAACCAATTGTTTGGTTAGAACCTCTTAAAGGGAGCCCTCTCCGTCATGAGAATTGAATTACAGCAGTAATTCTTTTCAACACCTTTTTTTCCAGTATTGAATTGTGTGACGCATTGTGTATCTATGCACCCAAGTGTTCTTGAGTAACTACAGTGAGCTTGTGAATTTCAATGAAAAGAAGAATATTCCTTGAGGATCCACCTATTCAATACAACATATAATCTCACCTAATTACACATACATTTTTTAAATATCAAATTGCGGGACATGTTTTGCCTTCATTGAGGCGTCTTCAGCTGCGTATAATTGTTTTTAAGATTGAAATTACTAACATATGTTCTTAGGATATTAACAGTGTTCTGTCCCGTATATAAACAGTTTTTAAACAATGTGTGTTATAAAAAGTTTTAAAGCAATTTGTGTTGCTCTTGTCAGAAAACCCACAATGATTAAAATCCAAATTGTAAAAACAGTACACACACTTTTATTACTTCTTGTTTTAAACAAATCCACACATGTAAAAGAGTCTGGCAACATGTACACTGAAAATTCTTTTATGAAGTTGGCAGTTTAACACACGTAGTCTTTAAAAAATCTTGGGAAACTTAAAGATCAATGAAAGCCGCTTTTGTTGTATTTACAGTATTTGCTGTACAGAAGAAATGGGCTTCTCAAGGTTATCACTGAAGACAAACTTGGACCTTATTTGTCATTGAAGAATGAAATGTGTAGTGCACAGTTTTATTAGAAGTCTGAAAGAATAAAAGGTAGAAAAAACTAAATTAAGAGAATGTAGAAATTCAGAAATAGATATTAATTGGGGAGAGAGATTGGTCTGACTAACCCCCTTACTTCCTCTCTTGCACTAACTCTCTTTAGGTGATGTGCCCTGTCTTACTGGCTATTCCTGCTTGTCTTCTTTTGTATTTGTGTATTACAATACGTGGAGGAGAATAAACACGGGAGGGGAAGGAAGGAGAGAAAACTTCAGCAATCAGGGAGGGATACTTGTTAAGCAAGACGAGTAGAGGTGGGGGTTTGTTTACTGTTTGAAATATGTATTTCTCTATCCCCAATACCTCAAGGAAATATGGGATTTGGTCGTAAGGTGGATTTTTATTCTGTACCGTGTCATTCGGATTGTGATTATTGTTTCAAAATTGATCCAGAAATATGTAGGTGTTTTCTAATGCTTTCATTACATTGCATTTTTTAACTGTCTTTAACATGGTCAAATCCTGGTCAGTAGATGTGTAAGCGTGTTCCGTCTCTTCCATGTGAACACTCATGGCTGAAAATTTGCAATGTTTATTAGTGTTGACATGTTCCTTGTATCCTGTTAAAAAACTTCTACTGTACGGTACCTGTTTGCTTTACATTGGGCATAAATCCCAGAGCTAGAATAACGATCTTTATTGGAATTAACAATTTTATTATTTAAAAACATGCCTCAGTTGGTGTTATAGGCTGGGAAAATTATCTGAAAATCATGTTTTTAAATAAATTTGATATTTGACAGATCCGGGGTTGCTGTAGGTAAAGGTTGCAATTTATTTTTATTTTTTTCTGTTTTTCCGGAATTAGTTTGGAAAGTTGTTTATTTCATATCATTTCTATGATTTTATTAACTGTACCAATATTAAATCCATTAAATCTGGCCATATCCTGTATAAACTGTAGTTCTCTCTTTAACTCTCTATGTGAAAGGGGTCATTTAAAAGCATGGTAACTATGCTATGATGAGCTGCTCATTTTTGAGCCTTGGGATGCAGGGTGTTATTTTTTATTGTGATGGGTGAGGGAAAAAAATGTCAGCACGCAGCTATTCGAACAGAACCCAATAGCTGAGGAAACTATTAAAGCAGCACATGCCCTAACTTCTCTAATAGCCTAATTGAAAAGAGAGAGCTGGTCAAAATTAATGGAAGAATTGGATATGACATGGAGCAGTCAAGGCCTGGAGACTTCTAAAGAAGCTGAGCAGAGATCCAACCATGTGTAACACACATTCTTCTGTTACAGCCAGTCAGATTGCCAAGGTACAGTACCTGCAGGTAGGGATGAAAAAACATCTGAGCTCATGCAACATTTCAACATCACAGGGTTGGAAAATGCACTAATCAAGTGCAAATCGGGTAAAGCTGCGGGTTTGTATGATACGCGAGTTGATCAAATAAAGAACTTTGGAAGGAACATAAAAGAATGGTTGCTACAGTTTTATAATAACTGCCTACAGATGTCCATGATTCCAAAATTGTGCAGCAAAGCACGTGTAATTGCTGTTTTAAAGCCTGGAAAGGACAGCAGATACCTCAGGAACTAGAGACCAATATCTCTCCTGTGCCGTTTATATAAGATTTTCGAAAGGATGATACTCAACAGACTCATCCAGACTGTCAGCAAAAACCTCATTCCACAAAGGCAACCTCACACAGTGGATTGAGAATGGTTTTGAAAATCGACAAATCACAGGGGTAGCTTTCAATGACCTCAGTGCTACATATGATACAGTGAACCACCGTATACTGCTTCAGAAGATTTTTACACTCACAAAAGTTTCAATACTTCTCAGATTGATGTCAACCTTGTTGCAGAACCGCAGGTTTTTTGTTGACTTTCAAGAACAAAGAAGCAGATGGAGATCAGAGTAAAAGGTATTGTCCCAAGGAAATGTACTGGCTCCATTGCTGTTTAATATCTATACCAACGACCAATCACTCCCTAACAAAACAAGAAGTTTCATCTATGCAGATGACGTTGCACTAGCCTGCCAGAGTGCAACATTTGAAGAGGTAGAACTTGCTCTTGACAGCGTTCTGAAGGATTTAGGTACATAATACAAGGCTAACCATCTAAAGCCAAATCCATCAAAATTTCAGCTTTGTGCTCTCCACCTCAAGAACAGAGAGGCATCAAGGAAATTCCATGTCTCCTGGAATGGAACCCTCTTGGAACATTCTTTCACCCCGAAGTACCTAGGGGTAATGCTGGACTGCTCCCTCACTTTCAGAAAACACTGTTCCAACATCAAACACAAAGAAATAACAGAAATAACATCCTGAGGAAGCTGAGAGATTCAAACTGGGGTGCAAAGCCACAAATTCTTAGAACCACTGCATTGGCCTTTTGTTACTCTGCTGCAGAATACGCATCCCCTGTGTGGTATAGATCGTCCCACGCCAAGACTGGACCCTGCCCTGAATGAAGCTTGTAGGTTAATCACAGGATGCCTAAAACTTACCCCTGTTGAGAGGCTATGCTGTCTTACTGGTGTTGCACCTCCAAGTATTCGTGGAGTTCTTTTTTTTTTTTTTTTTTTTTTTTTTTTTACGTCGCACCGACGCAGATATGTCTTATGGCGACAATGGGATAGGAAAGGCCTGGAATGGGAAGGAAGCGGCCGTGGCTCTAATTAAGGTACAGGCCCAGCATTTGCCTGGTGTGAAAATGGGAAACCACGGAAAACCATCTTCAGGGCTGCCGACAGTTGGGGTTCGAACCCACTATCTCCCGATTGCTGGATACTGGCGGCACTTAAGTGTCTGCTGCTATCGAGCTCAGTGGTGGAGAAGTTGCTGCTGAACAAGAACGACTGAAGGTTCAGAACGTTGAAGCTCACCCACTGTTCTGTCATCAACAATCTCAATCTAGGCTGAAATCCAGGAAAAGTTTCCTCCAGACATCAAAGCCCTTGAAAGGACCACCAGATAAGGCAAGACTTTCTTATGGAAATCTAAGTAGAAAGACTGGATGGAGCCGCGTGTACATCTTCCGGCTGACTACAGTGAAGACTGGAGCGTGTGGAGGTCTCCTAACTGATTAAGAACTGGTGTCAGCAGGGCTAAGTCCTCACTTAAGTTACGGGCCTTCACATCAGAGGACAGCAAGTGTGCTTGCGGTGAAGAATAAACAGTGAACCATATGTACCAAGTCCTCTCTGCCCATTTTCATGCTCAGAGCAAGACAATGATGACAATGCCCTAGGTGTGGTTCAGTTTCCTTGTTTGTTAATTTTTGTAATTTTTTAAATAGTTGAATTATTTTATTTTAACTGTATATATTAAGTATGCTTCTGACGTGAGTAAATAAATAAATAAATAAATAAATAAATAAATAAATAAATAAATAAATCACACATATTGCCACTCTGTTACATATGTAGATTTTTAAAACAAAAAAGATAAAAATCATGTATACTGTTTTTATAATTTGTATTGTATTTTAATTATTGTAGTCTTTTTTTTAGACAAGGGCAACACAAATTATTTAAAAACTTTTTATAAGGGACAGGACATTGTTAATAGCCTAAGAAAATATGTTAGTACAGTAATTATATGTGGCTGAAGATGCCTAAATCAAGGCGAAGCATGTCCCGCAATTTGACATTTTAAAAGATTTATATGTATATATATATAATATTCAATATGTTGTATTGAATAGGCGGATCCTCAAGAAATATTCTTCTTTTCATTCGAGTAATATATTGTTCAATACCGACCAAAATCATGAAATTCTTAACATGTAATACAATGAGCTTCCATGCAGTTTCTATGTTCATCTCTATTTTCATGTTCTGATGCAGTTTTCAGAGCATGTTTCCAGCCGTTAAATTCATCTCCACTAAATTGATATTTGGAGTGAGAAAATAGTTTTACATGCAAAACAGTCAACTTTTCCCATCACAAGTGAATAAATGATCCATTCTTGTACGATTTCTTTGTTTGGCAATTGTTGCAAAAACGTTGAGTTAGGCATCTTTCTTTGACTTTGTTATTCCATCTTATACACACTGGCTGGTTTATCAAAATTATTTTCTTTACTTTGATGAGCAGAAGGTCCCTTTTCTACTGAGTAATCCTGTAAGATGTCATCAGTATATGGCCAAAGACCAGGTTATGATAATGAATAGCGACTGTTTTCTGAAAAATTTTACTTTTACTTATGTGGTTTCCTGAAACGCAGTCTGTCACCTTATCTTAAATATCTTCTCCGGCTCCGTGGCTTTAGCGTGCTAGCCTTTGGCCACAGGAGTCCCGGGTTCGGAAATTTTAACCGTAATTGGTTAATTTCGCTGACACGGGGGCTGGGTGTATGTGTCGTCTTCAGCATCATTTCATCCTCATCATGACGCGCAGGTCGCCTATGGGAGTCAAATCAAAAAGACCTGCATCTGGCAAGCCGAACCTGTCCTCGGACACTTCCGGCACTAAAAGCCATACGCCATTTCATTTTTTTTCTTTTTCCACTGTACATTATTGCATTTTTATGTTCTAGCCCACTGCTTGTTGCTTGTTTCTGTAAATCATTTTTTGCTGAACTCTGAAGTCGATTGGTCAGGAATGTGATTTATGAGTACATTATCATATGCAGTATTATCATTTTTGTTGACAGTAGCTACAGAATTGCAATAATTAATTAGTTTTAGAATTTTCTTAATAATTTCTTCTCGTTCTTTGACTTCCTTATGCTTAGCACAACCACTTCAAAATGCTTTATTGTTACTGGTAGCAATTGCAAATTGATACCTTAACTTGGAAGAGTGTTAAATTACAACATTTAATTCAATAACTTGCGCTAATCGACTCTTACTGTCATGATGCACTTCAAAAAAAAATTAAATATGACGGATATTGTATATCATACACAGTTTGATAATTGAAGTTCCATTGTTGAACAAACTTATAAATAACAATATAACATGTTATCGGTACATTATTGAAGCCGTGCTTTAATCAAGACAAGAAGGTGAATATTATAAGAGAGGAGAGAGAGAGAGAGAGATTTATTTATATTAATTCTGGTGTTGTATAATCTTATACAGTATACCTTATTGTAGAAGCAAGAAGTCAGGTCATTAACTTCTCACTGAATAAATCTTTGATCTGGAGCGATTTGATCTTGAATTTGTTGTTTTCAATATTTTTCAGGACTCTTTACTTGAGGCCCCCGGTGGCTACCGGGTTCACCCATGGCCTAAAATGGCATGGTAAGAATGGTCTAGGTGACAAACAGATTAAAGGAGATGCAGGTTGCAGTAATTACGTAGAAATGAAGAGAGGTTAATAGGGTGGCAATGAGGGCTGGATGAAACCAATCTGTGGACTGTCCCAAATAGCAACATGTTATAAATTCCACTTGAATTCTGGACAATGAAAAATTGTCACAAATAGTACTGCTTTTAATTGTGAATCAAGAAGATAGCCTAAAAATTGTTTTCATTCTAATTTCACTTCCATAGCTGTAAAAGGATTTATGAATTGACTATGAACCACACGTTTTGGGGGGATGGTTGCTTAAATGTACTTCCCTTTGTTCCACGTTGTTCTCAAAATAGCAATTCTGTTACTGCACTGCTTGGTAATTTGTTGAGTTGAAACTGTTTAAATCTTTTTTCTAAACCATTCATACCCAGAGTCCAGTATACTGTACGTAGGTTTTTGTATTCTTCTTCGAATGTTTTATTTGAGTTTATTACTTTTGGAATGGATTATAAATGTTCATGGACTTCTTTGCTTCTGCTTTTGGTAACACAGTGATAGGATTTTGAGGACTTAGTGAGAAAAGAAGAAGAAATAAAATCTTCTTGCAAACATGACTGATCATGCAGCATGTATGCAAATCAATTTTAAGAATAAATTCATTTTATTTGCTGCAACTTTTACTTAAACATACACTTGCCATGAATGTCAATAAAAACTTTTTAAAATATGTTTTCTTTTGAAGGATTGTGTTAATTGTGTGTATTTTCAGCAGACCAAGTTTCATAAGCATTTGTGTTTCTATCTCTGGGAAAGAATTCAGGACTAAATTTGTTAATAATAAAAAAGAACACACCTGTGATAAATCGGACATCGAGTAATATATGGTTCCTTACACTTAGTTTTATTAAAAACTAGCTGATGTACCCATGCTTCGCTACGGAATTCTAGGTTAGATAGTATACACGTTGTGAGTAAAATTCTATTAAATTGCATAGCTCTTAACATTGCCCCAGAAACGTGACAGGGAAGTCACCATATGTCTTTTTTCATGTGAAGACTGGATTAGGGAATTTTCATTGTAATGGTACGCCCTCTTGCCTACCATCAGTCACAATCAAGTTGGAGAATTTTCATTATAATGGCAGACACTCATTCTCCACCTGCCTTTTTACAACTTCAGAAAGACTGCTTTTCTCAACTGAAATCAACACAGGTCATTAAAATGACGTCAGTAGGAATGTTGCGATTAAATGAAAAACCACACATTTTCTCACTTTTAATGAAAAGTACTATGCTGCCAATCTATGCTATTATTCTGTTCAGTGTGCACACTGCTCATTCCAATCAGCGCCTCGGAGTAGGGATCGACGTGCTAAAGAAGAAAATTATCTAACTCCCCAGCTACATGCCGCAAATATTCAGGCAGGCTGTTTTAATTGGTACGCAGCAGTAACTCCATCTATCGGAGATCAGTGGCAGCAGGAGAGACGAACATCCCAACAAACAATGGTCAATGTAATGTTATTGTTGACCAATTTTATGAGCTTTTGATATTGTACGCCTTCAGATTCAGTTTCCTTCCGACTCTCAAATACCACTCATATCATAGTCGTACGGTAAAACTGAATAAAACATAAATAATTGGAAATGGTATTCTCTATAACTTTTGTTATGTAGTACTTTTCAATAGGACCAATAACATAGGTAATTTATTTAAAAATTGCATGTAAGGTGACTTCCCCTAAACTACCATTTCATCCAGGGTGAATATAATTATTTATAGCCTAGACTGTAGTTCCTTATTCCCCGACTACATACTGACTTTCATTCAATTCTGTTTACCCAGTATCTCGTGGCTCGGTGTTGATATGGACCTTAACATCAAAAATACAAATTCATGAATATCTCTGTCATCATAGCCAGTAATAACATAAAGATTTGAGAATTAAATTTTAGGGCTTCCCCTAAACTACCATTTTGCTCAGCGTTAATAAAATTACTTATGGCCTAGATTGTAGTGACTTATTCTCCGACTGTACATACCAATTTTCTTTAAATTCTCTTCAGCCGTTTTCTCGCGATTTGCGTACGTACGCATTTAAATAATTAACAGACAGACAGACAGACAGAAATTACGAAAAATAAAGAAGTTCATTTCCTTGTTTCTGAGGATACGACTGATACAGAAATACCATTCTTTTTAAATTCTGAGCAGTGTACAGACAAAACTCTTATTTTATATATATGTATACACCGGTAGGTTTCTGTGGCATATGTTATTGGCTCGCTTTGCTTGACATGATTCCGAATTGTAAAAATGTATGCCATATCTGGAGTATTAGAATATGAACTACTAGAGTTTAAAAGTATTGGTTAACTATGTTGTAACTAGTGTAATTGTTTGTTTTTTAAGTGCAGGTATTATATCATGAGGCCGATGAAAGTACTACAAATATTGATCACTACAACAACTTTAATTTTTGTTTGTAGTTGTGTCTATACTTAAAGACTAATATGATCATGAAGTAAAGATTTTGTAGTGGGTTTAATATATAAAATGATGCTGATGGGTTTTGATGATTGTTTTAGAAACATTTCTATTAATTGCATACTGAACTCCTTTCTGAAAATATCAGTTAACTTAAAATGTGTTTGTTTATTTTTGTTTGTATATTTTCATAATATTTGAATCTTGATTACATTAATTTGTATGTATATTTCTTAGATTGGAGTGTTACCGTTTACCAAACTTCTTGATCCAACCGTGTCTTCTCAGACATCAGCTGGAAATAGGGAAACAAAAGGATCGAGGAGTAAAAATAAAACATCTGAAGAAAATTCTAGAAGAGGAACAGATAGGTCATCAAGAGGGCACAAACAGAGGACCAGGACATCTAATTCTTCAGGTTAGTAATGTAATTGATGAAGTTAGATGTTATTTGTAAAAAGAAATCGGAAGTGTTTAACAGTATATTACTGTTGCCCATCCTATTTCATTTTCATGTATTGTACCCGTAATGAGACTCTGACATCTCAGGGGATCTGGGTAATGTTAAAAAACAGTGTGCAGATGCATAGAGGATATAATAAAATTGAAAAAATAAAACAATTAAAAAATGACTATATGTTCATAACAGACAACCCTGTCCGGTTCAAAAAAATGGGTTGATAGTGGAAATGATCATTATTAAATATTAAATTTTCTATTGAAACTAAAAACTGTCAAGGTTTCACTCAACATGTTTCTTATTATTCGAATCACTACTTAAATGTTAATACAGTCACTTCAATTGAAGCAGAGTTTAGACCATGTAATGGTGTCCATGTTGGTCTCAAAGCTTTACACATTTTTAGGATTAAAATATATATTTTCAACTATAATTATTTATGATCATTTAAGTTTAATTCAAAGACTTCTAATCTACAAACTCTACATGTATATATATATATTTTTTGCTATTTGCTTTACGTCGCACCGACACAGATAGGTCTTACGGCGACGATGGGATAGGAAAGGCCTAGGAAGTGGAAGGAAGTGGCCGTGGCCTTAATTAAGGTTCAGCCCCGGCATTTGCCTGGTGTGAAAATGGGAAACCACGGAAAACCATCTTCTGGGCTGCCGACAGCGGGGCTCGAACCCACTATCACCCGATTACTGGATACTGGCCGCACTTAAGCGACTGCAGCTATCGAGCTCGGTTACACGTATTTTAGAATCCGAATATCCAATCTCGAACCGCAATCATTTATGATTATCTAAGTTTATTTCATTTTAGTCACACATTGTTCATAACAGCCATAGCTCCTTTACATGGACGAATGGATTCCATTTCTATAACGTTACTACTAGGTATGCGGTGATGTAATCTATAATCAACTCGACTACACTAACCATAAGCATATCACTTCTGAAATGAAAACCGTAAATGAACTATGATGATTACATTACCACTCAAAGAAACACTACCAAGTATCCATAACAATAGCCTAAGGAAATATTTGTATTCTAATAATAATAATAATAATAATAATAATAATAATAATAATAATAATAATAATAATAATAATAATAACAACACCAGATGAAATCAACAAGTGGGCCCACCTCATTGAAGTAGTTTCCTCAGTGTTGACACACATTACACCTGGATAACACACATCACAATTTTCTTACATCAAGAGAATAGGAGACGTAATAATTAACACCAGCCCACAAACAAGAATTTAAATTAACAGCACTAAATAATATCAATGATTACCACCTAATCGTATCATGTCAATGGTTTGCTTCACACAGGAGTACTTATTTCTCAAAGAAATGCAAACGTGAGTTTTCTAAAACCTTCAAAATCACATACATAACCTTTATGAAGAAATGGATTCATTCCTATAGATCGACGACTTATATTTTATTAAAGGGGAAGAAACTGTTCTGTTCCACACAGTCCCTATGCATTAAATTCATCAACATATGTCGATTGCATTATATCATAAAATACTTATTAAAAGACGACTCATTATCAAAATATAGTACTGGACAAATTCTTCCAAGGCATGCCAAACTAGATAAGATGTGATTTAATTACGAAGTCTAAAAGTGAAGTTCACATATCGCGTACCAGAAATTTCTGTGTAGCCTAATAACAACAACTGCTTCCTCGTGTGGTATCATCCGTCCATCAACTAAACAGATCAGCTCATCATATTCCTCGGAATTCTGACTTGAATACAACTCATATGCACTGGACTCCACCTCATACATACAGTAACGGAAAATACACAAAAATATTAACAGGGACTTCATAGTAACATGCTTATGTTCCGAGCTGAAATTATTGAACTGAAATATAACCATTCTTCATTAGGATATAAATCTGCTAATTATCTAAACTTAACATACTATCCTCCATGCTTTTTGTAGCGTTACATTGACAGTAACTTACATGACCAAGATAGTACTCATCTGTCTTCATACGTCATCCTCCGGTTTGGTCAGATGACCACCATGCCATGTCCCAATGTTCTGCAGCTGGTCTCAGCTTCGCTGCCAGGTTGAATTTCTCCTTCCCGGTACATCTCCATGTCCACAAAGTCCCACATTGGATGTAAATAGCCTCAAATGATCTGGGAACTGTTGTCCTCTATGTTTTCGGGGTCTCTGCTAACCAGGGCACAAATGAGAATTTCTTTTACTATAATCTTACACCACAGCAAATGTAAGCCCTTAACTTGAACATGTTATGTGTGTGAGAATTAACATTGTGAAATATAACTCGGTTTGTCACAGGTAATTCCTCCTGTGTCAGAATATTCCACCAACTACATGTAGTCATAAGCATATAAGTCAGTTCTTATTGCTATGTCACACCTGCCAAGTATTCCGGTTTTTCCGTAAAATGTACGGATTTTGAGTGTGTTTTACAGTTGTATGGATGAACAGTGTTATTGTACGGATTTTGAATATCCGCGCTTGGTTTTGCTTTCTGCGGTCAAATTGGATTCGTTTGACTTTCGATAGTAGCTGGTAATACGAGATGCAGTGTTTGAAATTAGACCAATAAATGTATCGATAATCACCGTGCTTTTGTCACCTGTTCTACCTCAATTGCTACTTCATTCAGTGAGATGTTCCCGAACAAGTAGCAGGCTCCGATTTTGAAGAAAAGAAATTCGTGAAAAGTAGCAGGCTGTGAATTTATATAAAACAATTTTAGTAACTGCGTCGTGCTGCATAGCAGCTGAAAGGCTTTGTTTGTGTGCGTGTGTAATATTGGCAGTAGTTCTGAAACTCTTAGAATTGTGTGACGAATTTCTAAGCGATTTAGTATTTTTACTGGTGTTCGTAATGAATTCAACTAAGAAACTATATCATTCTTTTCAGGAGGCATATTCTGCTTGTTTTGTACAATCACGGAAAGTGTTCCCAGTGTTAAGTGGAAACAGATGAGCACTCATCAAGATGTAATTTTGTGTATTTAATTTGAGGGGTGGTCATAATACATACAGTAAAACCTCGTTTTCCGGGGGGGCAGGGGGAGAATGACAACGGATGCGAGCAACATAAACAGGGGGAAAGCAAAATAATAAAATACGGGTACTGTATTGGGACATTTTTCGTTATGTAAATATATTATTATTATTATTATTATAAAAACAACAATAATGACACGTGGCCTCCAGAGCCGGGTGCGATCTACGCGCATATGAAAATGCGGCCCTACCTAAGATGAATTCTAAGGTTTAATTCGGCAGACAGACAGCCCCCGAACCGTTGGAATTAACCAAGGAAAGTTAAAATTCCTCAATCCAATCGAGACTCCTTGAACCCAAGGCCAAGGAATTAACCAAGGAAAGTTAAAATTCCTCAATCCAATCGAGACTCCTTGAACCCAAGGCCAATACGTGCTAACCATTTAGCTCATACTATACATACTGGTATCAAAATATTGCAACCATGATATAGGCCTACGAGATGAAAATAAAAAGCGTGACTTTTATGCCGTTTCATTTTACATTTCTTTACACATTTCATTATAATTGAAAACCTTCAAGTCCAGTTCTCTTATTGCAAATTAAAGATATACGTGGATATTATGGCGATAACCTGTATTTAGGAAAAGATTCCGCAGACCCTTTGTGAACGATAGGTTAGATACCCAACAGCTCCCGCAGTTCAGCACAGACGATGTCACAGACGTTAGAAATTCAACGTGGCGTGTCTTGAACGATGTCACAGCGGCTTGTGCGAAGCTGCCTACTTACGAACTAGTTACAAGACTAGGCTATGAGAAAAGATTATTGGTCTGGCTTGTAACAAGACTATTGGGCAGAGGGCAACAAAGCGGTCAACACTCCACAGGGTATGACGCGATTAATCACCCTGTGACTAACCGTATCTGGCGCACTGTGCGATTTTCTCTTTTCTTTCAACAAAGTCTGCTTTAGTGAGGTTGCGCGTGAATAACCTGCGCACAGCACTACAAGATCCTTGTTCAAGACTAGCATCTCCGAATCGCTCGTACATTCTTACGTAACAGGTTGCCGCTGTTATGTGCTAAGAGTATTCAGCAGTTCCTCTAAATTCAAAAAACTTTTGCGTATATTTTTCTTACGTATGATCGATCAATGCAAGAAAATTGTGACCGAGAACAAATAATTTTTCAACGATTGATGCGATAAAACGATAGATCGAGAAACGATAGATGCGGGGAAATTTAACATTGGTTTATATATATAACATTTTTGGGACCGAATAAATTCGACGATGAATACGGGAAAACGACAGTTCTGGGAACGATGCATCGAGGTTCTACTGTATTTGACTTGTATTAGAATTGTTTGTAATCCCCCCCTCCCCTGCCGTCCTTTTTCATTATGTCTCAAGACTGTTACGCATGCACGTGTTGTTAAAAAATTTCCGCTTGAGGATCTTCCGGATTTCTCTTTTTGAAAGTTGGCAGGTATGCTATGTTTTTACTTGCAGAAACTTTCACCTTAAAGTAAATAAGGAACAAGGTTTACGTGTCACTGTTGGTCTAGATGTCCTTCCACAGCCGGAGGTTGTTACAGTTTGCTTGCCCGCGGCAAGAATCAAATTCACGTATGCCCTTGGCCAGATTGTACGCAGACATTTGCACTGTTTGCTGCAGTTTACATGAATATATTCCACTAGCTGAAAAATGCTATAGAGCTTTCTGCTGTCAAACAAATTCCCTTGTAAAGGAGTCCAAGGTTCATATCAGTTCTCAAAACATCCAACACAAAGAATACTGTCCACTGTCTCAAAGCAGTAAAAGTTAGATCAATTTACAAGTCACTTTGTAGATAAATTCAAAGTCTGTAACACTTCTGAAAGCTTCCAGTTCATACATGCTATTAGTTGCATCAAAATAAAGTAAGTCTCTGCTTAATCCTTCTCGAAGCCTCGACTAGATAAACACCATTCACCATCACGAACGCACTCCATCTCTCAAGAATACTGTCAGTCTGATTTACTTAATACGAGGAAGTGCATCGCACTGAACTTCGCCAACACGATCATACAACAGAAAATGCACTGCGTGTTAAAAAAGCTTCGCACCATCCATCGAAAAGACAAAGCAGAACCGACGCTCTTGAACTCGCCAGATACTTCTCTCAACTCAGAGCTTGTCACATCACACCTCTTAGGTCACCACCGATCAGCGCTCATGTCCAGCCCTGCGACTGCTCGCATTTCTCGTTGAATCTGATCCCACAAATATGAATATGTATTTTTGGCATGGACAGCGGGAACCACAAGCTTCTGCATACAGTTTCAGTATGTACCTCTCGTGTTTTTGCAAGTATAAGATGACTAGTGTATCTGGTTGGTGATCACTTTCAAGATGACTTCACCATTTTCAAAAGTTCATGTGTGAATCTGCTAAACAGTTTCTTGACAAATGTGATCAGTTTTATTATACTGTAGTGAGGTTATGGTCTTGCGAGTAGGTCTTAATATGTTCGATTGTCCAATACTATATGTCACTATACTGATACTTTTGTATCTGGTGTGATTGTGTTTCCTGTTTCAGGTTTTTTATGTAGCTTGTAATTTTTTCCTAGTTTTGCTTGGGTTTGTACATGTTGCTATTTTTCTATTGTGATCAAATAGGTTTGAATACTGTAAGATCTGGAGGAAAATAAAATAAATATATTATATACTAATAGTAAAAGAAGAACCCCTGCAGAACAACATTCAGCAACAATTGTAGGAATGTAACATTAAATAATGTGTGCTCAACTAGACCTCCACTCATAAACTATCATTTTGTATGCCTATCGTTAACTATGCTTGCTGCGTTGCCTGCCATGCACTCTATCCCCGTCACTCAGGAACAAATCAGGCATTTCCCCAGTCCAACTATACAGCAAATATTTTTACTTGAGACATTTCTGCTAAAGAAGAAAGTGTATGACAAAACTATGTGGAAATTTCTGTGTTGTTTCTGTGGCACTGAAATGCCTACGAGAGAGTACATAACCAAATTTTTCAGAAAATGGCAAAAAACAGGGTGTTTTAAACAAGAAAGAAAACCACAGTAGAAGCTTGCAGATAATCAAGTAAGAATGGGTATTAGCCTGAGGAAATCTTCACACAATTGACCCAGGAGTGTTGTATTTCACAAAGTTCTGCATTACGCCGACTGAAAACGCTACATTTTCTCCTTAAAATGAATCAGTGGTTCATCAGTTAACACCATGGGACCCTGCTGCTTGCATAAATTTCTGTCTGTGGATGCTGTAAATCTGTCCATGATGGTATTTTTGATCCTCCTCTTTTCATTAAGACCATCATCATCATCATTAGCAGCAGCAGCAGCAGCAGCAGCAGCAGCATATGCTGTTTCCAGCTATTGGCCAGGTCTGCTTGGAACATAAGCCTCTCCACCTCCTCTTATCTTCCCACCAGTTCTCCCTCTTCACTCCTGCCCAGTCCTCTACTCTTCTCTGTGCACAATCTTCCACTCCTTTTATCCACCTGTCTCCTGGTCTTCCTCTTGGTTGTTTTCCTGTTATCTCCATGTCGTGTATCTTTCGTGTATCCTTTTCTCTCTCATTTCTCTTCATGTGTCCATACCATCTAAGTCTAGATGCCTCTGTCCTGTTCTGTAGGGGTTCTTCTTTTACTATAGTATATTTATTTTATTTTCCTCCAAATCTTACACTGTTCAAACCTATTTGATCACAATGTAGAAAAATAGCATCATTTACAAACCCAAGCAAAACTAGAAAAAGATTGCAAGCTACATAAAAAACCTGAAACAATAAACGCAATCAAACCTAATACAAAAGACCATTCTCCTATTCTGAGAGAGAATGTTAAATACACAAGAAACACACAACCACCTAATTTTTCAACAGGTGAAATTTATACTGGCAACACAGCTACACAAAACACAGGATGAACAAAGAATAAAAAACCTACTTCTCCAATCCCGGTTGAATCAGCAAGTCTTGATCTATTTACATTCCGTTCCACGTGCAAGAGCACAGCAGCTTTTGTCCTTGAGTCATGTTTCATTGTTTCTTGACAAGGCTGCTTGCTCCTTATCACGACCTACCTCACTGTACAAGACTTGCTGAATCACTCTTATCATTTCTTTACTTTGTTGAGTCTTGTGCCTGCCTTTCTCTTTTCTTTTAAGTCACTACTTAGGTGCTCAATATTGACAACACAAAATATTACAACCACTTCTTTTAGCCACTTCTTGTAATCCTTACATGAATACCAATTCAGATTCCCTACCCTAAGTGAATTTACACAGCCATTTCTTTTAATTTTTTACCACAATTTTTTTTTACAGCACATAAATACCAATTCAGATTTCCTATCCTATTCCTTTCTTTAATCACCCACCCAATAATTTTCTGCTCGTCACTCTGTTTTAGTAGCTCTTGCTGCCTTACACTCAAAAGTTTCACTCTCAGCTTTTCTGTTTCTTTACATTGTCCTAACAAGTGCATCTCCTCATTAACTTTGACGCACATGCGATAAATTGATATAACTTGAAATCAATATTCTCTCACCCGTGGTTAAATAATGAAAGTATCAAGCTCGAATAATTATTATTATTTTACAATTATAGTTATTATTATTACATCATTAGTACATACGATACGATCGCGTTGTTTGTGAGGTTATGTCATGAAACATGCACTATATATGGACATTTATATCAGTTCAGTTAATGTAAGAACCTGTATATAATTTATTCTTACCTGTATATATAATTTGTAATCCACTACAAAATTGTGAAACACGCTCTAACTTCCAGGATGGTACTGGGTAGACGGGAACGATGGAGAATATTCTGTATACTATATCTATGTATTAAGCACTCTCGAATTTTCGAGAAGGTATTTTTTGTAACGTATCTTTCTAGAAGCCTGGCCAGACACATATATAAGGAGGCAATCTTGAAGGTAGAGATGAGTTTTTGTTCAGTAGAGTTATGAGTTAACAGGTTATACTTGTGACCACATGTTGTGACATGCTTTTAAGCAGTCATCTGTTTCAACTGTGTTTTAAGGTTGCAATCGTCATGTGCAGTAATAGGCAATCGTCAAAATAGTAGTTTGTGATGTGAGTGTTTTGTTCGTGACAGCATTGATTAAGGTTGTGTGTGTGTGTTTAATTTGTAAATAGATGAGAATAAATAACTGTACCAACTGACAGCATTTCGTGTGCATCTTTGTGATACATTAACTTCTCCATACAATATACATAATGAATTATATTTATTTCTGATCCACCCCTTGCTTTGTATAAACCCAAAATCCACCACAGTAAACCTCCTCTCACTGTTCTCTCTACATTATCAATATTTATCCTTGTTATTTTGCTTGCCTTGTTGAAGAAGCTTAGAGATGCTCTCTTTCTATATTCCACCATCTGTCCTTGCATCTGTATATCCTTAACCCTCCTTAAAATCATTCTCCAACTGCTGCTACCCCTTGTATTCCAAACCACTTGCCATATGTATCCCATGCCCAACCTTTCCACATACATTTTGATCTTCGAGAGCCAGCTCCCAGCATACATACTTTTCAGCTGTTGCTGGTAGGCCGATTGTAATACTATACCCCCTCCCCTCCCTTTAATTGCATCCAATAGTTAAGTACCCTCCTCACACATTCAACTTCTATATATACCCCACAAATTAATATCGCCGCCGCATTTGCAGTACACTGCGGGTATCGCATCAAGATCTTACTAAATTTACAAATAATCTGATTTAGCATGTCCCTTCCTCTAGACTCCATAGTTCAGCTCCATACATTACTCTGCTCACCACTAATGACTTTAACACCAGCCTTTGAATACTATACTTTATATCCGGGTACCTAGTCTCCAAAATCTTTAACACTGAGAGAGCCGCTGCCCCCTTCTATTTTGCCCTCTTAGTTTGATTCTCCCATCCACCTTTTTTGTTTAAAAGGACTCCTAGATATTCCAACTTATCTACATCTTCGATCATCCCCCCCTGGACCACCCATTTCCTCTCCTTTCTCGCCCTGTTCTTTCGGACTACTATCACCTTCAATTTGTTACAGTTAATTCTCAGGGACCACATGCTAGCCTATTTGGAGACCGCCTTTAAAACTTCTCTGTAAACCCCACCCTGTTAAGGTCATTAAAATCATATCATCAGCAAAGATCAGTCCTGGGATCTCTACATCGTTTACAACCAGCGATGCCCAGTTATTCTCTCTGTGACCTTGCAAAATGTCATTTATGAATAATAGAAATAAAATCGGCGATAGCTTACAGCCCTTTTTTAATCCCGTCTTACATTCAGTCAGACTGCTTACTAAATTTTCTTCCAATTTAATACATCAATAAACTTTATCATATATAGCCTCAATCACTCGGATAATCTTTCCTGAAACCCCCACCCTTCCTAATTTTTCTACTAACGTGCTTCTGCTCACCGTATCGAATGCTGTTTCAAAATCAGTAGCAGCTAGATATACCTTACCTCCTTCCTTAATCAAATATTTCTCCAGAATCATGTTGACTGTCATTATATTATTTGTTGTTCTTCTACCCATTCTGAATCCACCCTGAAAAATTGACAGTATCGACTGCTCTTCCGCCGAGTTCCTCAGTCTGTTCGTCAGTACACCTGTATAAATCTTGCTCAAGGAGTCCAGTAAGGTTATACCTATATGGTTATTCGGGAGGTTCCTCTCACCCTTCTTTTTGTATATTGGGCATATAATCCCCGTTTGCCACTCTTTTGGAAACCTGCCACCCTCGAAAATTATATTGAATAGTTTTACTATGCCCTCTATCATCTGACTATATTTACCTACTTCTTTCCAAAACAAGTTATTGATATCATTGCTTTCACCAGCCGACCTACCCTTAAGTTTTCCTATCTCCCCTAATACTTCTTCTTTCGATATTTCTTTATCAAGCTCATATATCTGTATATTTACATCTCTCCATATGTCCTCCCCCCCCCGCCCCATGTATCATTCAATATATCCTTCCCTCCTAATAATTTTCGGAATTAGTCCACCCATTAATCGTAGTCATTACTTGGCTTACCAACCTTTTTCCCTCCCCATATTCATTCTATTTACTCTGTCCCACACCCTTTCAGGTTGCTTCAGCTTGCATTCCCTGTTTATTGACTCTACTTGTTCTCTCATCCATATCTTCCTCCTCTCAGCAATTTTAAGCTTGTATTCTTTTCTTAATTTACAAAAAACTTCTCTTTCTGCGCTCCCACCATTCTTTCTATTATCTTTTAGAGGCTTCATGACTATTTTTCTCATTTCCTAACACTCTTTGTTGAACCACCCTTCTTCCCCTCACGTCTTTCTTCAATTACATCTATCTATCTATCTATCTATCTATCTATCTGGGCTACACTCTTAATTGGGTATTCAATAATTCCAGCACTCTGTCCACATTGTCTACTCTCAGGGCTGTTTCCCATCCACACTTAATTAATTGCAGTTCATTTTCTATGAGGGCATCAAAATCCGTTTTACATTTTCCGACTATTTATATTTAATATATCTTCTAACCTTCTCAACACTCCTCTCTTTCCCTCATTCCTTTTCCTCTCTCTTACTTCTTTCCATCATCACCCAAACCGGGGCATGGTGGGATTCAACCAGTCCCCTATTTTAATCCTCTTTAATTCTCCCCAACATGTCTTCCAAGCTGATTACTAACTCTATAACACTTCCACCCTGCGGTGTAATATATGTCAACTTCCCTTTCCTATCCCCTTCCCACCAGCCATTCAAAATATAAAATTTGCCTGTGGCACATAATTCTAAGAGTTTTAATCGATAATTATTTCTTTATCTTCACTACATCTTCCTCCCCTCATCATCATATCATCCTCTTTGTTGAATGTTGGACAAAGATCACTTATCCTAGCATTCCAATCACCAAATAGCAACATTCCATCTTCATATTTTCCTTCCATGACACTTGTTTCCAATAATAAATCCTTAAAAAAAAAAAGAAAAAAAATCCTTAGCATATGTGAAGCTCCTTGGGTGACAGTATAGAAAAGCCATGCATACCTTCTTTTCTCTTCCTTTCTCGCTCCCCATATTAAACCTGACCCTGACCACCTCTTAAATCTCATTCTCCATGTTTTTTATTAACTCACTAATCTCGTCCTTTATCAAAACAACAATACCCTCCGGTGATCTCCCCTTGGTTCGCTCTTTTCTTTTAGATTTGTACTTGACCACAAACCCCCTCCACGTTAACACGTTCCCTGTTTCTAACCACGTCTCTAGGAACGCCATAATATCAAAGCTTTCTACTAATTTTATTGCTTCTTCATTACACATCTTACTTAACAATCCTTCAATGTTTACAAATCCTATCTTCCAGTCTAGTTATAACCTAGCCCCCCTGCATCTCCATTTCGTCCCTTATTCTTACTCCCCTCTGCCACATTACTTGATTTACTTGGTATTACGGGGCGAGTTGGCCGTGCGGTTAGGGGCGCGCAGCTGTGAGCTTGCATCCGGGAGATAGTGGGTTCGAGCCCCACTGTAAAGCAATTAACAAAAAAAAGTTCTTGGCTTTCTAGACCAGGGCCGCTATCTCACCGGCAGATAGCTCCTCAATTCTAATCACGTAGGCTGAGTGGACCTTGAACCAGCCCTCAGGTCCAGGTAAAAATCCCTGACGTGGCCGGGAATCGAACCCGGGGCCTCCGGGTAAGAGGCAAGCACGCTACCCCTACATCACGGGGCTGGCCAGTGTATATATAGCTTTGTTAAATATTAATACAGCAGAAGTCTGCTGCAACAAGAATTCATAATGGCGAAAAGTGCATTCGCTATAGCATATTGTCGTTCTATCCAGTTTTCATAAAAGTCGGGGGGGGGGGGGGGGGAGGAAAACAGTATGAAACAAAATTTCTTGGAAGTTATTGCAAATCAATTCCGTACTGCGGCTTATGTGTTATAATTTCATAATTCCGATACTATGTGAACCCACATGTTCAATTTCATTCTTAAAAATTCAAGTACTATCACTCCTGATGTTTCTGTGGCAAACATTTTAATTACTCAAACAGTGTTACTTAACCTATCTTCAGTGTGCATTTGTCTTGAAATCATACTTCAGTGCCCAGAAGAGTAATGATTGCTTTTTTGCTAAAAATTTACATTGGAACAGCTTGTCTGAAATTTAATCACACATGAAAGTATATGCAGTAGTCTCCCTCTAGTTTGGCCATCTTTGGACCGGATCCTAGTCTGGACTAACCGACAATATGCTATAAATACCAGTATTTAGCTTAAGTGAAATACAGTACATTAAAAAAACAGTCATAATGCAAGTAGTATTAATGTGTCTTTACCAAGTGTACTCACCCACGGTGAGTTGACGTCTTTATGATGTCTCCATACACTACTGAAGTTTCACTCCCAATGAGAGATAAACACTCATAGTGGAAAATTAAATGCAGAAAAACATATTACAAAAACTCAGAATTTAATTTCTTAAGGTACACTGATACTTCATATAAACATCACAGACTGTCGCAAAACATAGGTAACTTGCATTACAATATAGTATTGTGTCATAAATTTCGCAGAATTCAAAAATTAAAAGAAATCGGTGATCCTTTTGTGTGTTTCGAGTCAATTGCTTTTTAGAAGCAAAATCACACCACTTCTTTATAAACACTACATCAACTGCTGTTGCTTCTGTCAGCTTCTCGATATAAGTCTCTGCCGATTGTAAAGCTGCACTTTAAGCCCTTCCCAGCATCATACGCTTATAAGCTTCAAGGTAATTATTCACAAGTTGCGAGAACCGCTTGTACGCGTCAGAAGTTTATGGGTACTTCTGACATCTATTGGCTTTATTTTGCAACAAAGCACATTTTATATTCCGTTTAGAATTCATGAGGCCGTGGACACGTTTTCCTTGCGGTCAGCAGTCGAAGCAATGTGGCTTCCACGCTAAAACCCCCCAAGTGTAAACAAAGTAATTTAGCTAACAGTGATATTGAACAAATGCTCTTGTTTTGTGATGAAAGCAAAGACAACAATGACGATTATTCTTCCGAATTGAGTGATGAATTCCACGACGACAGACACAAATGTCAAGAAATTGAAGACGTTCAGACTGACTGGGTTACGTGTGGAGCGCCGCGCAACAGATTCAATTTTACTGGCAATCGTGGGATTCTTGCTACCTCTGGGTACAATTCTGAACCATTCACAATATTTGAACAGTTTCTTAGTGACAAAAATTTATCTGAAGTATATACAGTATATATATTAAAAAACTGCAACACAAGGAATATTAATGCTCAGTTAAGGGTTTACTCAGCAGGACTCATTTTTCCCCTCTTAATTTTTTCTTCTTCTTCTTCTTCATCATCGACTTCTACTTCTTTGTCCTGCCGAATAACAGCATGCCCAATTTCTTCGTGAGGGAAGCATGACTCGAGGACGGCTGCCAGCCGGGCTTTCCAGTGGCTGAACTAACCAAAGCTGAACTGGAAGGAGTCTACTGTAACCTATCCTATGAAATCAGTGATGCATGCTGCCATACCCTGAGAAGTATCATATTCTTATTTCATTTCAGTACTTAGTATTAAAATCAAGCGGATGTTTACTTCAACCTTTATTTTTAATGAGGTAACAACTGTTATTGGCCACGTTATATATACACTTATTGCGTAAATATGTCTTTTCATTCAAATTTACATGTTTGTTTGGAGTATGAGTCAACGGGTAATGATCGATCGTATTCAGTATAAACACTGCAGTGTATAAATATCAATGACGGAAAAAGTAATACGTGCTGAATCATTATTAACAGCTTTTGGAAACAAGCAGGCCATCTCTTTGGTGTTATGTGATCTAAGCAAAGCTTTTGATTGTATTAATCATGGAATTTAACTTGCAAAGCTTGAGACGTATGGTGTCTAGTATCCCTCACTGCATATAATTAAGTCATACTTAAATAACAGATACCAGTTTGTCTCGATTAAAAATAGGTATTCCACTTTGAATTACAGTTGGTGTGCCACATGGCTCTGTCCTCGGTCCATTTTTATTCATTCTGGCAATGAATGATTTACCACAAAATATCACAGCTCATGCATGCTCTTATATCCTATGCGTACGATATAATGTTAAATACGAAACATCAGAGCATCTTAGATTTGCATCAGATGTTGCAGAAAGCTCTTGCAACTGCAGTGCATTGGTTTTCATCCAATAGGCTGGTGTGCAATCAGAATAAAACTCAATTTCTCACACTAGGTTTATCCAAAGGTATTGAAAGTCAGTCAGTCAGTCAGTCAGTCAGTCAGTCAGTCAGTCAGTCAGTCAAACTTTCGGGTTTTCATGTTGATGACACATTGAACTGGAAAACACACATTGATTATGTTGTAAAAAAATATCACGAGTGGCCTATTTGATATGGAAATTGAGGGATTTAGTTAGCAGTGACTACCTAAGGATGGCATATTTTGGTCTCTTCCAGTCACACATTACTTATGGAATGTTATTATGGGGGCATTCTTCTTACATATATAATATTCTTCCAGTACAGAAAAAGTATGTTCGCACAATGTGTAGGGCTGGTGCAGTTGACCATTGTCAACCTCTCTTCATTAAGCTTAAAATACTGAACAATTATAAATTTGTATATTTATGTCTCTTTGACATATGTTAAAGATTCTTGATTCATTCGTAATGAAGGAAAGCACAGTGAAAGGGTTCTTGTTGTAAGTGAAGTATGGTATATTACATAGTTTAATATAGAAATTTTTGAGCTGCAAAAAGAAACTGTTGTTACCGCGGGGTTCTCACAATATGCCATTCTCGCTATAGTGGATTCTTCTTCTTTCAGGATAAGAAATACGTCTGATCTGCACTACCAATTCGTGAATTATATATAATTTCACTGGCACAAACCAATAACAATGCTGTGGAAATTCACAACATTTTCTTCATGATTGGCTGGGAGACATTGTGCAGTGCTAGTTTTCCTGTGGAAACTGAAGTTATTTCATACTGGAACATGCGTGAACCATCTGCAACTAGCTTTACAGCCCATAATTTTTAACTTTCTTGCTTTTGCTATAGGTTTCAACAGACACATTTCACTCATGAACGAATATCGAAAATATATTTTTTCAGTCCCATATTTGCATACCCTGCATTTGATTTCTGGAAACTTCTCTTCTTGTCCGTGAAATGCACGACAGATACTGCTTGTCCATTCAGGATGAGCCTTATTTTCTCTCAATCACAAATGGAACACTCATCCTCATCATACTTTCTTCCTGCTGCACGATTAATGTGGAGCTTTTCTTAGCCATGAACGACCTATAATGAAAACTCACACTGGCCATGTAAAACCTGTGATATTACTTAAACTGATGCCACGTAAGTAACACTGAGTGTATGGATGTGCCTCTCGGTTTTGGCAGGAACAAATTTGGTAATCATATGGGCCAAAAAAATACGAACTTCGAGATTTTATCAGTCAGGAGTACTGTGCCAAACGTGACTCAAATAATACCTGTGCCCCAAATTTCTGCCGTCAAATTTTGAAAAAAATATTTGTGGATTATGTGCGTATATATGGTATAACAGAACTCATAGTTTGTTTTGAAATCTCCTCACACCAGCCACAAGAAGTTGATAGGGGGGGGGGAAAGCTAATTTTTGTACTGACCCTACCTTATTATAGATAAATTTGGATTGAAGGGCATTATAGTGATAGGATTAAGGGTAGGAGCTCGAGGGACTATTTTTTGATTCATAATTTTTTGGAAACAGTTTCATTTGTACTTAGAATTGCTAACTAACCACATCATTGTTAGTTTTACAAGCTTCAATTTCCATGTTTTGAAATCATTGCTATATATTATAATTCTTGTACTTGAACGACATTGTAAGAATAATGTAATCAATAAAATTATCATTGTAAGCTGAAATTATACATTTCATTTTTTAGTTACGCTTTGTCCATTATGGCAACCTTCAGCGGATGGAAGCATCTTTTTCTTTACTATTATTGGTTTTGTTTTCAGGTCTCTTTAATTATTTTATTGATAAAATTATTGGTAAACCCATTGTAGGGTGTGATTTTTGTGTGAATGGTTGACTGAGAGCTCTGTTAACTGTTATTATTTGATATTACATATTTATTTCTCCCCAGTAAGCAGCTCTTGTTATGTGAACCCAGGAGTGTGGAGATTGAATTTATTGTAGAATAAGTTTGGGCAGGTTGACAAATATTGAATTTTAATGAGTTTTTTGCTCTATGAATGTTAAGATCTAGAGAATTAATTTTAATATTTTTAAATTTTTGTTTCTTTGAATGGTTGACTGAGGGCTCTGTTAAAATTCATTCCTAATCCTGTTTGTTTATAAATATTTTGGTCGTAAAGAAAGTAGTTGGACTCAATGACAAATTTTAAAATTTTGTTGAATTCATCTGCTGCATTAAGACTTAAATTTTTGTTTTCTAATACTTGAATACTTGAAATACATGAATCATATTGTTGTTAAATATGAATGATTAATTAATTAATCAAGATGGCCGTGAGTAACGAACATGCAAAACTTTATAGCTCAGCTGAAAAAGAAATCAAAAACATATTTGAAGTTCTAAATAGTGACAAGCGACTGGATAAGAAGTGCAAAGAAAATATTACTAACTCCGTGAGTATAGTTAAAACAGTATTAGCAAACTTTCATGAGGAATTGATCAAACTGGAGAATACCTTAACCTCCAAACCAGATCAACACGAACAACAGATCAACGAACACGAACAGCCGCTTTATTCTGACACAGTATCTCATACTCATATAAATAAACAAAACATTAAGAAGACTAGAAATGTGGTATTCATCTCACCAAAGAACAAAGACACGATAAAGAACTCCGAACAGACTTTACACCTATTGCAAGCTACAACTAAATCCAGTTCTCTAAATGTAGGAGTAAAAAAGTGAATAAAGTGAAGAAAACTAGAAATGGAGTGTTATTCGAATTAAGGAATCATGATGAATGCACGAACCTAGTCAGTCGCATTCAAGAAACTTCCCTGGACCTGACGGCTATAATACCAAAACACAAGAATCCTAGACTCATCATTCATGGTATTGAACCGGACTTTCTGGAGGAGGACCTTGTGGACGCCATTAAAAACCAGAACCCGTGCATAAAGCAGTGCCTACTAGATCGTACGCAAGTCTTGGAGAAAAGATTTGTGAAGAAAGCTCGGAGTGGCGACAGCCAGTATGCAGTGATAGAAGTGACGCCTAAGATCTACCATGCCGTGATGAAAGAAAAGAAGCTATATATTGGCTACCAAAGGTGCAATGTTAAAGACTATTTCCCTGTCATACGTTGTCACTCATGTTGCGGTTATGGCCATTTTGCAGTAGACTGTAATTCGCAAAGATGCCCAATCTGTTCAGAGGAACATACTGTAGATGTATGCCCCCGAACATGAACTGAATGTGCCAACTGCAAATCATATAACCAAAAAATGGGGAACAGGACGTCTTTTCAAGCCATAGATACAAATCACACAGCAACATCCTCACAATGTCTGGCCTATATTAGAATATTAAACATAATTAAATCCAAGATTAACTATGGCTAAAATAACAGTATATCAGTATAACTTACACAGATCTCTTATTCCTACACAAGAACTACTTATTGAAGCCGGAAATCTATCAGATACACAGCACATCAAACTTTTGTGCATTCAAGAACCATACACTGGAAATAATGCTGTTATGGGAGGTAGGTAAGGGTTATTCTGACCGAAGGCAGGTCCGAACCTCCGCAGAGGTGTTCCTGAGCCGGAGTTTACGTGCGGTAGGGTGGCCAGTTCCTTTCCGCTCCTCCATTCCCTTACCCCCCACCAACAGCGCGTGGCAAACAATCCAACTCCTGACCACGCCCAACGTTGCTTAACTTCGGAGATCCCACGGGATCCGGTGTTTCAACACGGCTACAGCCGTTGGCTGTTATGGGACTAGGCACAAATTTGAACATTCATTCTGCTGATCCATCGGAGCACAGAGTAAGAGCTGCAATAGGTACAAATTATCCCAATGTTTTGAAGTTGGTACAGTTCTGTTGCTATGACTGTGTTGTAGTGTGTGTGAGTTGGCGGAGCACAACCCTATATGTGTGTAATGTTTACCTCGATCCAGATTGTGACTTTGACAATGCTTTGTATAAATTGGATCTTATCTGTAAGTCACTAAACGGAAGTCAGTTACTAGGAGGTATAAATGCAAAACACCAAGCATGGGGGAGCCCCATTTCAGATGAAAAGAGAAAGAAGTTCTATGATTTTTGTTGTACACATAGTCTTCATATACTAAATGACGGAACTAGGCCAACCTATCGCCGTGGTAACTCCGAGAGCTTCATTGATATCACCCCCTGCAGTGCTAGGCTCTTTCCATTTGTTTCCGATTGGATTAACAAAGACCCAATGACTGATCATGGGCTAATTAAAACCGAAATTAGCGATACAAGATGTCCTCCAGTTATTCCTGCAAACGTTTATCATACACGTAAATTCAAAACTCAAAATATGAAGTGGCTCCATTTTGAATTACCTATCTGCCAAACGAGTTCTCCAAAATTAAATTGAGAAATTGGAGGCTATCTCGACTGAACAACAGTTAAACAACTTTACGCAAGATATCACACAACATATTGTAAATCTGTGCAACTCCCACCTTCCCAAACTGTCACATAACCACCCAAAGAACTACTGGTGGACACCTCAACTTACAGCACTCCGAAATTGCTTCTTAGCGGCTCAGAGAAGATATAAAAGATGCACATGTGACACTCTCAAGCTTGCATATGAAGCCTCGTATAAAAGTATCAGAGAACTATATAGAAAGACAATTATGCAAACTAAATTAAATAGCTGGAAACAGTTGCTCCTCGGAATCAACTAGAAACCCCTGGGGGGAAAATTTATAAAGTATGTCGAAAAACAGGGAACCTCAACACTACTCTGCATACTATTGACACTGGCAGTGGATTCACAACAACACCATTAGAAACTGCAAACGCCCTAGCAGAGACATTTTTTCCCAGAGACGATGCTGATAATGAAAGGCAGGCTGCACTTCGAAAGGAAACCATGCTTGCACCAGAAACAGTAGATGAAAAGCCTTTTAGCATGGAAGAAGTTAATCATGTGATCTCAAAGTTAGATGATAAGAGAGTCCCAGGAATTGATGCCATATCTGCAATATTCATAGTGCCTGTCCTGACTTTCTCCTGAAACTGTTCAGTAAATGTTTAGAACTTTGTGTTTTTCCAGACTGTTGGAAGGAGGCCACGATAAAAGTGATCCCTAAACACGGAAAGCAAAATAAATATACAGCCAATTGTCTACGCCCAATAAGCCTACTCCCTTTGTTAGGAAAAGTCTTTGAGAAACTCATAATTAATAGAGTGATGTTTAACTTCGCGATGAAGAACAGTTTACATGAAAACCAATTTGGGTTTATGCCGTCAAAATCTACGGAGGATGCAGTACATAAGGTGACACAATGGATGAAATCTGTCTACGATTGCAAAGAATTTGGACTACTAGTATCATTAGATATCTCCGGTTCTTTCAACTTTGCTTAGTGGCCTAAAGTGTTACATCAGCTGAAAGTGAAGGGTTGTCCAAAAAACATTTATAGGCTAATGCAAAATTACTTCACAAATAGAAAAGTGCACCTGACCATTTGTGGCACAACTGTGACAAGAAACGTAGATCGATGATGCCCACAAGGCTCTGCTTGTAGCCCGGGTCTCTGGAACATACTCTATGATGACATTCTTCAACAGAAGCTTCCCGATAATTGTTCGCTAACTGCTTATGCAGATGATGCATTACCACTAGTTAGGGGTAGAACAACAAATACATTAACATCTGCAGCAAATGAAGCACTCAACATACTTCTAAGGTGGGGACAGAACAACAAATTGAAATTCAACACATCTAAGACTGTTGCTATGCTAGTCACCAAGAAAAGGAAATTTGAGACACCGGTGGTTAAACTAGACGGCCAAAAATTAGGTATTGTAGATAGCATGACATATCTAGGAATAATTTTAGACAGCAAACTTTTATTTAGACCACCGGGCGAGTTGGCCGCGCGCGTAGAGGCGCGCGGCTGTGAGCTTGCATCCGGGAAATAGTAGGTTCGAATCCCACTATCGGCAGCCTTGAAAGTGGTTTTCCGTGGTTTCCCATTTTCACACCAGGCAAATGCTGGGGCTGTACCTTAATTAAGGCCATGGCCGCTTCCTTCCAACTCCTAGGCCTTTCCTATCCCATCGTCGCCATAAGACCTATCTGTGTCGGTGCGACGTAAAGCCCATAGCAAAAAAAAAAATATTTAGACCGCACTTTCAACATTTGGAAACTAAAGCAGCCAAATTGTATAGGTGCCTGACAATGCTAGCACGACCCACCTGGGGACTAAACTCGGAAATTTTGAAGATTATGTATCGTGGAGCTGTTGAACCAATGGTGCTTTATTGTGTCACTGCTTTCGAACATGTTCTGCATAAAAAAATGGGCGCAACAGAAATTGTCTCAAATTCAAAAGAGGTTTCGTGTTACGCATCACACGCGCTTACCGTACAATATCGACAGACTGTGCCCTTATTATTTCTGGTATAGAACCTCTGCATCTCACAGGACTCAGCATGTCAACTTCTGTCAACTGTAAAAAGAACAGAATACATCGCGCGGGATTTGGAAGGAGTGGAACTTGAACTTCCTGCACATCATACTGCCGCCGGACATCCAGCAGACTATATGAGATCTGTATTTGACCAACTATGTACCAGAGATCACAGCCATTCAATATACACAGATGGTTCTTGCATTTCCAGCAATGGAACACTAGTATGCTGCGCCTTCTTGGTATATGAGGGTGAAGACGAAGTTCATTCTGAGAAAATAAAACTAAAGGAATACTGTTCCGTGTTTCAAGCCGAGCTGCTTGCAATACTGAAAGCAGTCGAGTGGTGCATAAACAAAAATACGTGTGCGACTATACTCGGTGACTCACAAGCGGCGCTGAACTCCATAAAAGATAAATATAACTTACACAATTTGGCAGTACATGTAAGAGAAAATATATCAAAGTACAATAAACATATATGTTTCGGTTGGGTGCGAGGTCATTCAGCCATAAAAGGGAACGAAAAAGCTGACCAATTGGCCAAAGAAGCTTGTAATTCTAACTTGTCAGAGAGTTATACTAAATGCCCAATTTCTTTTGTCAAAAGAACCGTAAAGGATGAAATGCTCTCTCGCTGGAATGAACTGTGGTTAACAAGTAAAAATGGCTCAGTAACCAAAGACTTGTTTTTTCCAAATGTATATAGTAGGCTGGGATGTAAATATATAGTGTGCAACTTTCATTTAACTCAAGTGCTATCAGGTCATGGTAAATTCAATGCTTGCTTCGAGCGATTCAAAATTCCAACACAAAATGGCTCACTTTGCTTCTGCACTGAAGACATTCAAACTGTAGAACACATTCTGTTCAACTGTCCTGCTTTTGAGAGAGCACGTTTTGAACTTAAGATGCATTTGTTAACTTGCAGTTGCTATTTTGAAAAACCACTAAATTTCATATTTTATAAAAAATGCTGCACTTCTCAGTTTTCAGAATTTATTGACTATGTATTTAAACATATATAATTTGATACTGTCTGCTTTATTAGCTGCTTAACATATGTATTTTATATATTGTACAGTATATATATTGTATGTCTGGTATTTTTAAATATTAGTACGGTACTCTTAGTATTATGGATTGTATATATCATACTTTTATTTTTCCATTTCTGTTCATGTCTATTTTGCTGTTTATGTATTTTGAATTTTATCAGAGAAATTGTATATTTTGTATAAACTACAATCCTAACATACCTTATGGTAAAATAGGGTTCACAGCACTTTGGAGATAAAAAATTATAATAATTAATGTGATTCTTTTTTTTTTCTTTCAGCTTCTACCAAAGAATCAAGAGAGAAGAAAGCTGTTGATGTGTACAATAGAGTGGTTGAAGATGTAAGTTTGGAAGTATCTGATAAAACAACCGACTCATGGAATCCTAAATTAGAAGCAAAGAATTTATCAGATTCGAAAACAAAAAATGATAACACCAATGTAGAACACTCACGATCAGAAGAAGAAAGAAAAATTTGTGATAAATCTGTTGAACACTCGCGTAGTAAGGAGGGAGATCTGAGGGCAGAGTTGAGCAGAAGAAGAGCCGAGAGACTGACAAAGGTAATATTCTTTATGTTTCATATTCATTTTTACCAGTTGCTGTATATTTTACTCCTGAGGTTCTCTCAAACTTTGGAGTTCTTGCCTCCATCTAGGAGTCAATTTTATTCTTGAAGTGCCGCCATTTTGTTTCTATGAATTGAGAAGTGTGAGTTAGTTTGGCCCCACCTGCGAACTGAACTATTAGCCTGCTACTCACATTGTCCCACTCAGGAAGACAAGCCAGTAGAGAAAGTGCCAACCCTTTATTCTTGTCACCCTAGTAGCCTATAGAGGACTGAACCAAGAGTTTTCCAGATGTATCCACTTCCTGGATTCATCTCCGGCCACTAAGCTCACTTAAAAAAGCCGGACAGGTGATCAACGAGCAGTTTGTCATGGAGTTGAGTCTCTCAGGTCTGTTTGTAGTGAAACTGAATTAGTCTGTGAATGCCTTGAGTGTTCTGTCATGTATTTTGTGTGCAGCATGGGAGTTTGATGATGACCTGCAAGTTGCATCGAACAAAGACTCTTGGATTGTATACCCGACAAACGAGTGCAAGTGAGAGTGCTCAGCGCCCATTAATTGTGAAACTGTGTAGTGTGTAAACTGAGGAACTGGGGTGACTGTTAGTGTGTAAGTTTTAGTAGTAGGAAAAGTCATAGCCTTACTGTCAGATTTTTTATTATGGACACTTGACTTTAGGCTTTAATTACTAATTTATAAACCTATTGCAAAATGAGTTATACCAATATTTTTCTTATTTAATTCTGCATTAGATTGCATAAGACAAATTGATTTGAAGTTCATGTATTTTTAAAATTTTATTTGTGGTTATAATAAATATTGTCTGGGTTTTTGGCTTCTTGTCTAGGAACTGCTCACTTAAAAATATACACATGGTAAACTTCTGATCTGATAGTAATGAAATTTGTATATGTTATAGCCACATGTATTCATAGTGTAATATTCAAGTTACAATTTTTTTTCAACCACCCCAAAGAATGTTCTTCAGAAACTTGGCCCAGAATAAATATAAACCAGGAAACTTGGGTTTGTTTCTAAACACCAAGTCATTATCAGAAACTATGACCTCTGTAACTGTACTGTGTGATACTGAATTTATGAAGAGTAGAATTGATGGGAAGTTGTGTGCATGCTGGACCGTGCAATTATCAGCAGGTCAGGTGGTGAAATGAGCTACAGCATTGCTGCGTTCAGTGGTAAATACAGCACGCAACCAACACAGCTTTTTGTTTCCTCTCAATCTTTGATTTACTTCCTCACACAAATTCCACTTCCCATTACCTTTTCTCATAAGGACTTTGGGCGTTCAATTGCAGGTTTACAAATACTTGGCTTCTTAATTTAGGAAAACTGAGCTCGATAGCTGCAGCTGCTTAGGTTGGCCAGTATCCAGTATTTGGGAGATAGTGGGTTTGAACCCCACTGTCAACAGTCCTGAAGATGGTTTTCCATGGTTTCCCATTTTCACACCAGGAAAATGCTGGGGCTGTACGTTAATTAAGGCCACAGCCGCTTCCTTCCCTCTCCTAACCCTTTCCTGTCCCATTGTTGCCATAAGATCTATCTGTGTCGGTGCGATGTAAAGCAACTTGCAAGAAAAAAAATTAGAAATGTCACACTGTACACTTTTTACAAGAATTATTTCCATTACTATTTACATATCTTTACAATATTTAATTCTGTCAATGTTATTCGTCTGAAAAATCACTGTTCCAATGAATCAGAACTGTTGTCATTCATGTTGGTTATGGCTGGCTCAAAATGAGGAATGTTTTCAGTCTTCCATTTTATTAGTGTGTTTTTTGACATTGCTTCCAATGTTTCAACAGTGTAGAAATTGACATACCAGTAAAATCCCCCATGTATTCCAACATTTTCATGCGAAGGCTTTTAATTGTGGAGAATGCCTTATTCATGTGAAAATCACATTTATTTCTTCTTATTGTGGGCAAAGTAAAATCATCGAGTTGTATTTTCAAATGCCTCGGCCCAAACACTGCTTCTTTCTTGACCTGGATGATATTTCTCTCATTTGCCTCTGAAGCGGCTCCTACTCTTTTCACTGACAACGATAATCCAAGACGATCTGCCACTTTGTGGTACACAGGTAACCTGTCTCCCCTACATTTGCCTCTCACTTTGAAGGAAACAAATAGCAGTCAAAACCATTGTCAGTTCGTTCTCCGACAATGGTGGTCACGGAGGCATCTTGGAAGTGATGTGGCTAAAATGCTGAACACAGGCAGACTGAATATAACATGCGGACAAATTGAGGTCACTGGCATTCCATTTCCCCCCCTGCCCGTTGTGATTGTACGTGGCAATCCTGCATCCAGTTTCACCACCCTGCCTGCTTTTAATCGCACGGTCCAGCTCATACACAACTTCCCATCGATATTACTCTAAATAAATTCAGTATCACACGGTATGGTTACAGCGGTTGCAGTTTCTGATAACCACGACTGAATGTTTCAAAACAAACCTAAGTTTCCTGTTGTACGTTTATCCTGGGCTGAGAAAAAGTAGAGATAAACATTTCATTACCACCAGAAAAATACTTTTCCGTGTATATATTTTTAAGTGAGCAGTTCCAAGAGCAGCCAAAAACCCGGACAATATTTACTATGATCACAAATAAAAATAATTAATGAACTTAAAAACAATTTTTGTTACATACTCGAATGTGGAATTAAACAAAGAAAATATTGGTATAACTCATTTTTAATAGGCCTGTTGGTTCATTTGTAATTAATGCCTAAAGTTGAGTGTCCATAATAAAAAAGAATCTGACAGTAGAGTTAAATGTTACCAGTTGTGTTCTTATTTATCACCTTCTCAGCATGTCACATTGCAGTACTGTGTAACTTGGATAATTCAAAACTTAAGGGACCGCAATAAAAATTTGATTTACCCAAAATTCAAATTAGAAAATAATAATAAAAACTGGGTCTAAAATGGGTACAGCAAGAAAAAAAGACAATTTATTAAACTCAAGTGGCAGTATTGAGGTACTGTATATGGTATAAAATTACAAGGCTTTTGAACACAACAATAATTGTACATTACTGTACAATTAAACATGAAAATAAAGAGTACATACCATTCACATCTAGCATTTTCATATCCGTTTAAGGCCACGGCCGCTTCCTTCCCATTCCTAGGCCTTTCCTGTCCCATCGTCGCCATAAGACCTATCTGTGTCGGTGTGACATAAAAGCAGCTAGCAAAAATAAATAAAAATAAATAAATAGCATATCCGTTTAAAAAGTGAGAGATTTTTTAAATTGTTTTTGATTTAATACACCAAAGAGTAGTGAAGATTTCAAGTGAATTAAGGGCCTCAAAAATGTCTTCATATACATTTTACTACCCCTTAATTCCTGAACGTAGCTTGAAGCTTGAGTAGTTGTTATGACTGGCGTTTCAGGAAGTTCTGATTCCTCCACTTCGTCTTCAGTTGCACCTTCGTTTTTGATAACATCAATAATGATGTCTGCGTTAGTCAGCTCGCCGTACACCGCCAAATCTTCATCCACAGTCAGAAAGTCCTCATAACAAACATTTGCAGCATCAATTTCTTGCCAATTCTCAATGGTAGGTGTAATTTTTGCAGCGTTTTCATTTTCCTCAATATGACAGAAACCAGCTTTCTGAAAACAGTTTGAAATTGTTGACTGAGACACTTGGTCTCACACACTGTTACACAATTGAACAGCCTGAAGAAGGTTGATTTTGATCTTGTCCTGTTTGTTTAAGTAAGTGCGAGAAAGGTTATTCTGTACTAACGAACTTCTGTAAAAGTGTTAGAAATTTTTAATGATGCCCTGATCCATAGGTTGCACTACAGAAGTCATGTTTGGAGGAAAAATGGTGACTAATGTTTTCCATCACCGAGGTCGATAGCTGCAGTCGCTTAAGTGCGGCCAGTATCCATTAATCGGGAGATAGTGGATTCGAGCCCCACTGTCGGCAGCCCTGAAGATCATTTTCTGTGGTTTCCCATTTTCACACCAGGCAAATGCCGGGGCTGTACCTTCATTAAGGCCACGGCCACTTCCTTCCATGTCCTAGACCTTTCCTATCCCATCGTTGCCGTAAGACCTATCTGTGTCGGTGCGATGTTAAGCAAAATAGCAACAAAAAAATGTTTTCCATCAGGAAAATCGAGTTGTGTGCAGTGCAATTGTCAATAAATAGGATTATTCTTCTTTATGGTTTTTTAAATTTCTTGTTGAGTTTCAAGAGCCATTTTTCGAAAATCTCACTTGTCACTCAGGCTTTCTTATTCGATTTGTACTCCACATGTTTAGTTTTCACATTTTTGAAACAGCGTGGATTACTTGACTTGCCTATCGTGAGTAATGGTAGTTTATCGGAACCGTCCACATTAGCACTTATCAAAAGTGTAACCCGCTCTTTACTGAGTTTTTCTCCATTGCAATTCTTGCCAGTAAATGCCAGTGTCTTGTCTGGACTGCATTTAAATGTTAAAAATGTCTTTTTGATCTCTATCACTGATCATATGTACCAAATTTTTTTCCATGAATTTGCAGTGACCATATTAACGGATCCACTTTCCCCACAAACATTTTTGAACAAAATTTTATTTCTGTCTTTAAAGCCATCGAGCCAGCCCATACTCGCCTTGAAACTTGTTTTCCCCAAGGCTGTAGCAAACTCTTCTGCTTTCGCATGAATTACAGGCCCACTGGTAGGAATTCTTTTGCCTCTCGCTTGCTTGAACCACTTTAACAAACATTCACCAGTGTCTGGATTTTCTAGTCCGTGCACTCGTTTTCCTGTACTAATTCCTGCTCTGTTTAAAATTGTATCTTTATTCTTCAGAAGCGTTGACAGCATATTCGCCGGTATCCAGAATTCTTTAGCGATGTCTGATTACCTTTTTACTCCTTTTTCCACTTCTTCAACAACTAATTTTTTTGGCTAGAGTCATTGATTTGTACTGAACACGTAAGGGTTTGGAAAGAGCCATGATACGATACAGTACTCGATAGAACACAAACATTGCACAAAACACTACATGAGTATATTGAAAAGACTTAGGAAGATGCTTGACCTTTCACATCTGCAAGAAGGCTGACTGTTGTGAGTGCATTGTGATTAACAGTTGAAGCAACCTTGAGTGTGTTGAGCACAGACACTCGGCGCCAGCCAGGGATTCAGCGGCCGGTGCCAAAGCGGTGGTTGAAAGCAAGAACTGGACTATTTAAGTAATGAAAACTATTCAGAAATAAAAACTTTTTTTAAAGAATTTTTTAGATTTTGACTGCAAATTAATCAATATAAATTTGAATTAGAGATGATATTTTAACATTATGTTAATAGGAAATTCAAGGGACCACAGGAAGAGTTCAAATTATCGACGAGTTTGAATTAAGAATGTTCGAATTATTCTGGTAACCCTGTATTACACTTTCTTCAGAGTGTGAAGTTGTGTACGCAACATTACAATAATTTATATTTGAGAACATCAGTTTGAAAATGCATCGCCACTGATTTCAATCCCATAGAAAACACAGAACCGAAAGCAAATTTGTCCAAAGCCCCTATATTAAATAACTACAGTTTTATTGTGGATCTGTACATGTCCATGTTATTAACTGTTAATATGTTAATCATTTCTTGAATTTTTTCAGGTTGGGTCTGTTCATGAAATTTTACCTGCAAGGCTTGTGAGGTCAGCTTTCAAGGATGCTGTTGGAACGTAAGTTAATGCATGATTTACATTACTGCTACTTTTGACCTTTTTCATTACCATTATTGTTGATGAAGTTCACATTCCTCATATCTTGTTTATATCATCTCATGATTCCTCACACTTTGTCATTGGGTGTTACTGATTTTTACATAGTTACTCTAAAAATCAGTTTGAAAAATCATTTTACTCATTGAATATTTTTTTTTTTGTTTGTTTATGAACTAAGAATTGAGGAGAATGTAATACTTGGGGCAAGATTAGGTTTTGACAGGGTATAAAAAATTGTTGTGCCGGCTCCATGGGGTTGGGGTAGTGTGCCTGCATCTTACCTGGAGGCCTGGGTTCGATTCCTGGGCAGGTCAGGGATTTCACATGGATCCGAAGGCTGGTTCGAGGTCCACTCAGCCTACGTGATTACTAGAGCCTGGATTTCCATGCACTATCAAATCTCAAAATATGCATGCATTAATGCACTATCATATGGCAAAACATACACAATAAACTGGAAAATATGCACTATCAAAATTCAGTTCCTTTTGAAACATGAACAAAACTACCCTAATTTCTCCAAATTGTCTTGATTTAAGCTCATCCGTTTATCATTCAGCACATACTTAAGCACAGAAAATTATCTTTTTACGTCACGAGAAGTGATAGATGCATAATTCAATGAAGACATTTGGACAAAGTGAGGTCAAATTGTACGTCTTTTGCATTTTCACCACAATACGTCTTTTATAAGCTTGATGAATTCAAAATCAGGATTTGAACGAATTAGTTTGCTCAACTTATCTCTATCTGCGGCAGCTGCTTCTCCATGCGATGATTGCAGACACATTTGAATGTCCTCAATAAGTGGTAACGTATGCTTGCTGCAATAACACAGACGTGTGACGATTGAGAGTTTCGGGTAGGACATTCCAGGATAACAACGGTAGAGGGTTCAATGAAAAACCAGAATTTGTAAGCTGCTATCCCATTAACCCGGCGCCACAGAAGTGAGATACAAGGTTTCTTTTGTTCGTCTAACAGACGAAAAATGAGCCATCAATGATTAATGCACAATTTACGGTTCAATTTATGGCGATGTACAACTGTAAAACTGGGACACCTTATTCCTAAGAATTAGATTTCGACGTGGGGCCTTCCGACTTACGTCATTGTTTACTCAAGCAACAGATATGAAAGTGTTTGGTTAATTGCATTATACTGTAGGACCTGTACCGTATGTAGGCTACTAACTATGGTTGTCACATAGGATGCCAGGAATACATTCTCTCCGTCTCTCAGTAATAGACATACTGTAGCCTACAACGTGAAAAATTGTCCCAAATTCTGCAAACTAACATTCAGAAAATGCACTATGATGCAAGTTAACAATATATATGCGTCAAAGTCAGAATAAAAGTCATATTATGCAATATTAAATGGCCAAGTATGCGCTATTAAATCCAAAATCTTCCAAATATGCATTATGCATGAATTTTCTCCGAAAAATGCCAAAACATGCAAACATGCACGGAAAAAGAACGGTTATTTGGAATTGTTAAGCCGTAAAACGAATATTTGCAAAGTTTGAGAAGTGTAGCTAGCTTATTTAAAAACATGCATTTGCATGGAAATCTGGGCTCTAGTGATTACGATTGAGCATCTATCTGATGGTGAGATATTGGCCCTGGTCTAGAAAGCCAAGAATAACAACACCTCGTAATCTACAGGCCTTCATGTTGAGCAGCGGTTGCTTGGTAGGCCAAGGCCCTGCAGGACAGTTGTGCCATGGGGTTTGGTTTGGTATTTATAAGAATTGTTGTGGTCCTTGGCTAAGGTTGAGTATTAGCTTGTTACACATTTATCGGAACTGTAATATATTAACAAAAACTAAAATTTTCAGGTTTCACTATCATGGCTTTTTGCATCAGGGATGCCAGTAAAGTGTATCCACTTCTGTTATAGTTTGCTGGTAAATGATATGAACTTGATTAGAAAAATTCTACTACATATTTAGAAAAAACCACACCTAGGCGACTGGAGTGGGACATTGATGATGATGATGATGATGATGATGATGATGATGATGATGATGATGATGATGATGATGATGATGATGACATATGTAGAAAAGAGGGTAATGCAACATGTGTGAGCTTTGTACATAAGCAGGAGGTAAAACATTCCTCAACTGGCCACTGTTGCAAAAGTAAACTCTGGCTCTGGGTGCTTGATCATTGTCTGCTGGCCTAGCCGGGGACACTGACTAAGTCGCCAACATCCATGTTTAGATGGAACACTAGTATTTTCATTTTGCCGTTGAACCATAAAGGGAAAAAAATTAAATTTCAACAGTAGTACATTCAAAATGTATACAGTATTATAAAAGATGAAAGACCAGTGCATATCATCTGTCAGTAATGATCAGTATGTTAAAATTAATAAGGTTTCCCTAACACTTTGATGAATTCTATAGTATTTGGATAAAAAATCTAGGTTTCTTCTTAAACATTTTTTGGATGAATTGGGATGCTTTTTATAGAGGGCTTGTTCTATAGTTGATAATCGGGCGAATGGGGACGCCGGTCCTGTGCGTCTTAGGAAGGGCTTTAGCAGTGGGAAGGCCTGGGTTCATGCTAATAAATTTTGTTCTTTCCTGATCTGATAATAAATACGAGGTATTCTTTAGGGTTTGCTTGAGTAGGCGTTGGATTGTCTGAGTAGGATACTTTCTAACTGTGGAAAATGCACTGTCGGTAAAAAAATCTTTTGTTTTACCTACATATTCGTTTTTTGTTTTTTTTTTTTTTCATTATAGCAGTTGTGTTGCCCTTGTCTGCTTTTGACCATGAGATACTTTTTTTTTTTTTAATGATATTTGTTTGTGGCGTCGACCTCTGTAGATCTTTTGCCACTACTTGCACCATATGATATGAACCTGGGTGTAATTGTATTTCAGAAGTTTAGAGTGTTGAATGTGAGGAAGGAACGTTAAGGACAACACAAACACCCGGTCCCCTGGCCAGGGATATTAATCATTTACAATTAAAAACCCTTGACCGGGCCGGGAATCGAACCCGGGGCTGCCGGGTGACAGGCGGACGCGTTGCCCCCTACACCGCGGGGCCGGACAGAATTTCATGTTAGTCATCTTGAACTTTTTCGTAGCTTACAAATTCTTCTATCACAAGAAGAATCGTCAAGCTAAAGAAATTGAGTGAGACCCTACACTAATATTAATCCTGGAGACACAAACATGGGAAACACATACAAGAAAAATACACACGCATCTGCCCCCTGCCTCCTCCCCCGCCCAGTAAAATATTATAAATACACACGTTGAATTTAATGACGAAACCGAAATCAATGCAAGTCATCTTCTGGTCCTTTAAAATCCTTATCTGATGATGTGGATATAAGGGAATGGCATTATTTATCCTTATTATCTGACTTTAAAATGGGATAATATTATGATGACCAGAAATTTCTTAATTGGTTCCTTTAAAATGACACTACAGCTCTGACAATCAAGTTCGTTTATAGCCTTATACTTGAAGGCATTCCTTACACAGCCTGGACGGACAGCATATGTCTGCTAACTAACTGAGTTCTTTCCTTTTACTCTTGCAAGACTGGAGATCAGAAACCACCACATTCTCTTTCGATGGCACTCAACTGACAGGCACATCATGGCTATCCGAAATGTCTGCATTCTCCTGGACAATCGTAATCCAGCTTGAGAATACCTGTACTGTCCAATAATAACCTCATAAATTCATAATTCTTTGTGTTAAAAGTAGCAGTAAACTCTAGTCTTATTCACCATATTCAAACCTTTGATTCATTAAATATCAACCAAATTGAGGTCTGTGCTAACTTTTGCAGTCAGAAATACACTCAAACTCTGTAAATTAATGAGGAAAACCTATCACTAGGTTGTGTTTACTATGAGAAACAACCGTGCCTAAAATACCATGGGTTTGATTAAAATGATGGTCACATCTTCACGCTCAAAAAAAACCCCACACAATCTGCCAATAGCATGCATCAAACTACACATTTACATTAATAACCAGAGTGCGTCCCTACATCTTAACCGTTCCTGGGTTCAAAACTAGTGGGCCTTCACAGTCTGCTAAACACAAATGACACATTTTTTACTAACCATGAGAAGGTACTTAGGGCATTCAATAATCCTTTCGTGATAGCTAATTTAAATAATATTAAATGCTAAGTTTCCCAAATTAAGACTGTCGTTAAGTGAATATATAAGTGTACACAAACACGGTCCCGCTTGAATCATATAATGAAAAGACATGTGCTGATAAACAGCATTAATATTACTAATGTATTGACAATATTTACAGCACGTTCTTATTTCTTTACATGACTACATAATTAGACATAGCCGGTACTCACTGATCTCATTTGATGGTGAACTTTGGGCTGGGAAGGACTCAACTAAGATGCTTAACAAGGCCTCATACTGCTGAGGACAACTGATAGCTTCACGCATCACTGGGCCATTGAGCTTTCCATTGTCCAAACATCCTCTTCCTTCCTGATACTGCTGGGGGAGGGGAACTATAAAGGAGGGTAATCTCGTTATTGATTGTTTCGCGAGTGTTGCACTTCGAACTAGTAGTAATCGTTGAGCAAAAATGTCAGTACGGTGCTCAGGCTATGGACCTTAACGCACCCTTAAAATTCACTGTTAAAGTGATATTGTTTAGAAATGCAACACACTTCTAAAATTCGCATAGAAAGTTTACAGTTTATTATTCTCACTGTCAAGAATTGCAGGTGACCTGCTTCCATAGTACTGATATAATCTACTGCCAATTACAAAGTCTTTCTTCTTGGCTAATAGATCTACACCTCAATCGACAATCGGCACTAGACATCTGACATGATAGACATAGCCATACGTTTGACATAGGAGACAATTGACCCACTTAACCCTGGAGGGGCTTCCTTATAAGTGGTTTCTGAAGATATGGCGACAAGAAACAAACTTGCGAACATTCATAAATGTTGTTCTCCTCTTAGGAGTTGTAAAATCCTTATAATCACGCAGGTTATATGTTATACTAGATAACATTAGAGATAGGCGTGCTTAAAATTTGATTGCTGGTTTCCAAAATATTAATCTATTTATTTTCACATCAGACTCACCGTGCAAATGAAATAGGGGGTTCGCTGAAATACAACCCGTCTCCAACTGTGTTCATTGATCTACTTAAGTCCAACTGCCTCAACCTTCAGCTAGGTTTTACAGGAACATATAATTACCATTTATTATTGCATTAGTATTCGTAATTAATTTGGTGCTCAGAGGGTTTGACTATTATTTCCAGTAATTAACCTTGGTCTCAAAGATACCATCAATTTTCCATTTAACTTTCATGTTGGTAGACCCGTGACATTATCGGCATGTTGGCATAAAGGAATTTTGCTGTTTTGTTTTCTGCTGGTGAATTTTTAAAGGATCTTCTGTCTCCCTCATCTGTTGTAGCTGGCTCTCTCTCTTGACTCGGCCTCCCTGAATTCCATTGTCCCCAGTCATGAAATTTAACCGACTCAGCTGCATAGTCTTCTGTTCGAAACTACTGTATGTGCTGCAAATAAGATCCACGACTGACCTCAGTTCCTGGATCCTGGTATCTGTACCACTAGGGTACAGTATGTTCTATGATTTCTGTTACTGATTCATGAACATGTTATAATTTTGTATGTTTTCATTTTATTATTCTATTTTGCATCAATTATAAATTTGTTCTTTTCTTCTATGTTTTGCTTTTGAGTTTGTTTCTTTGTTTGTTGGGCTTTCATTCCAAAGACTGGTTAGATCCTCAACAGCTCTACCATTAGCTTGTCATAGGATGGCCTAGGCATAACTTAAGAGGCATTCTAGGGAAATGAGGAGTGAGGTAATTTCTGGTTGCTTTTCTCAGCAAGCATGAAGTTGTTAATGCTTATCAGTTTGCCAAACCCACTGAAATGCTTGCACCAACTGACGCTATGAGTGACATTTTCACACCATTCATAACAGGGACTGGCTGCACAAGGGATGGCATTACTAGCATCGCTCATAGCACAGTCACTGTCATATTGTCAAAGCCAAGGGTGAGACTGAGACAGGTTACTGAAAGTAACAAATTTGATCTAGCCCATACCTGAAGATGGAAGTGCACTGTAAACACAAGGTCTCGCCAGCAAAGTCCCCTTTAGCGTATAACAATTTAAAATAAATGTAAAATATTATTATACTGCTTGTATTTGTATTTTGCTGTTAGTTCTATTCAAATGCAATTTTTTCACATTATTACTATCAGAAAACATTATCTTTTGATCAGAATTACCTCAAATTCCATGTTCTTTTCAAAAGACTTTTAAATACTACATTATAACTGTATAAACACAACAAAATGCTACATGTAAAAATCAAAATGGTACATTTCTGATTTCAAAATGCTAAAAGTCTCCACCCGTAATCATTAGCTATATAATCTTTAATTTCCTTTTCGTAATGATTCTTTTTACCTTTCTGTAATATTTCATATGTAATATACTTCCTTCTTTTCTTTGTTTTTAGAAAGAACTTGAAGAAAATTAACAGGAATGAAAAGCATGATGGTTCAAAGAAGGCAGAGTCCAGCAAAGGTAGGTGTTCATGTTGGATAGTTTGTATAAGATATTAAATCATGAACCTCAAGCCCTTGTGTATGCTTTTTCAAGTTTTATTTCTTATTTTTGGAGTTCATCATAAGGAAAATAACAATGATGGAACATAAAATAGTGTGGGTTTTTTTAACTGTCACATTATACAAATTTCATATTCTCTAAAAACTTGTTCTCATTGAAACCTTTATCAGACGTGCCATCTCCTCCGATTTAAGCAGGAGACTCCCTATTTTTGGTCTTTCCTCCCTCTCTCCCAATAGCAGATACTTATCTCCCAGTTTTGAGAACATATTTACCAGGTGTACGCATAAGTCTTCCGATTTCACTAAGAGATGCGAACAGTACGCAGCGTTTGAATTTAACACATACGTCAGTTTGTTCGTCTGACATTAACCTACCAACACACACAAGTTGAGTCCGCCAAATTCTAGCATCTGTGTTGTATCGTTCAGTGATCATGTCGACATTTGTGCTTGAAAAACAACATTTGCTTTTCTTATTTAATCAAAAGAAAAATGCTGTGTAAAGTCATCGTTTGCTGGTAGAAACATATGGTGAACACAATCCATGTGAGACATGGTTTCGACAATTTAAACGTGGTGATTTTAATGTGAAAGACAGTGCGCGCTCTGGTAGACCACAAACGTGCGATGACGAGCAATTGCAGGCGTTAATGGATGCTGACTCAACTCAACTCAACTCAACAGCAATTGGCACGTGCATTAAATGTTTCACAAAAAGCAATCAGCAGACATTGACGAGCAATGGGAAAGATCAGTAAACTCGGAAATGGGTCCCACATGATTTGAATGAATGGCAAATCGCGAAGTCACTTGTGAAATGTTGCTTCAGTGCCACAAAAGAAAATCATTTCTGTACCGAATTGTGACGCGTGACAAAAAATGTTTGAAAACCCGAAGCGGAGGAAACCACGGTTGTCATCTGACAAAGTCAGTCCTTCAACACCAAGGCCAAATCACTTCGGCAAGAAGACCATGCTTTTGCTTCCATTAGTGCGTACAATAACAGTCGGTGTCCATTAAATTTAATGAACTATTGATCTCAGCCTCCTTAGTAAATTTCATGGGCCATTGTAATTATAGCCTTAAATCAATCTGAAAATAATACTTTTAAATATTAAAACAAGAAGCTAGAAAATTAGCCTTGTAACCTTATATACTTAAAATTCTGGTACACTAAGTGTGATAATGGACTACACTAAATAAGAATTGTGATAAAATGTCATTGGAGCACTATCACTTAGTCATTCTAAAACCATATGTTCCGAGACTAAAACTAGATCTTCTTATACAAACTTTTGAAGTCCTTATAAAATGTCTCATTGAAGTGTCTCCTATTTTTCCAAATGCAATGGTAAAAACATACGTTCTAACAAAATGAAAGAGATATAAACACAGGAACTCTGTCTTGCGAAAGACGTGGTCAATGCTGCTACTGTTGTCATTAAATGTGAAGGTAATTTAAACTCTCAGCTAAAGTCTACATGAATGAACATTTTATCTCATCATCATTACTTGTTGTTACTTTCATTGATCTGTCTCTGTCTTATCCTTGTCTTTGTCAATATGAAAGTGACTGAGGTATGAGCAATGCTAGTAATGCCATTCCTTGTGCAGCCAGTCCCTGCTATGAATGGTGTGAAAATGTCGCTCATAGGGTCGGTTGGTGTATGCATTTCAGTGGGCTTGGCAGACTGATATGTAATAGCAACTTCTGGCTTGGTAAGGAAAGCAACGGGAAACTACCTCACTCCTCATTTCCCTAGTATGCCTCTTCATTGTTGCCTAGGCCATCTATGACAGCTGATGGCAGAGCTTTTGAGGATCCAACCAGCCTTATGGCTGAAGACTGAACATACATATCACAATCATAATCATCATAAGTGTTTTATTTGTCTTGTCAGTTTTTGTTAAATCTTTTAGCTGAAGATGTTCCCTAATTGGGATGAAACATGTTCTATTTAGCATTATACTCAGAGATTAAGCTGGATTATGTTATGTAAATAATAAACTAGCTGTAAGAAACTGACAAGTATTGGAATGTGGGAATCTCCTTGTAACATAACCTTAGTTTTGTTGAGCCAATACGGGACAAAATATGAGCTTTATACGATCTACATCACCAGGTGCAGGATCGGAACAATCATCACTCCAATAATCCATGATGCAGCAGCTAATTTTGAAATGTTGAAGCAAATAAGGGACAGTTGACATCTTGGGTAGAAATGTTACGGGACGAGGGACATTTTATTCATATATGGGATAATATGAAGGATGTGGGAATTATAGGAACATATAAGCCTGGTAGAGAGGAAAGAGACATGGAAATATTTGAGAAACTAATTGTATTTTTATTATTATTATTATTATTATTATTATTATTATTATTATTATTATCTTTACGTCGCACCGACACAGATAGGCCTTATGGCGACGATGGGATAGGAGAAGCCTAGGAAGTGGAAGGAAGCGGCCGTGGTCTTAATTAAGGTACAGCCCCGGCATTTGCCTGGGATGAAAATGGGAAACCACAGAAAACCATCTTCAGGGCTGCTGACAGTGGGGCTCGAACCCACTATCTCCCGATTACTGTATACTGGCCGCACTTAAGCGACTGCAGCTATCGAGCTGGGTATTATTATTATTATTATTATTATTATTATTATTATTATTATTATTATTATTAGCATATGTCAAGGAAATCATATACATAATGTACAATGTATACACAATAACAAAAAACATTGATTCACTTCAGGCATTAGTGTTATCTGTTATATCTGAACATCCAACTTTTCAATCCACTGTAGTGCTTCCGCTGTTGGAGATAGGAAGTCTTCCAATCTATCTGGATAAGCCTGTATTTGACACTCGCTTACAATGTGGGGGAATAGTCTGGCGAGGGGCTCCACAGTCACATTCTGGAGATGGTACAAATTTCCACTTGTAGAGAGAATCCCTGCACCTTCCATGATCTGTCCTGATCCTGTTCAGTCTGGACCAAGTTGCACGTGACAATTGGGATCCATTTGCAATTTTTTTCCCTGTGAAGATGTTATGCAAGGGCAAGTCAGGAGAGTTATTCCAGCGGCCTTTCCACTCCTCCAATGCATTGAAGTTGGTGGACGTCTTCAGAGCAGCATCACAAAGGGGTGGATGTCATGATTTCAGTCTTCGGAGACTAAGAGCTGGTAAGTCATTTAGAACAGGTAACAGAGGATTCTTGCAGATCTTGTTGTATTCTCGAACAAGAGCACTGGATCTTCATAAGTCAGGTGGCATTATTCCAGACAACAGTGGGAACCAGTGAACTGGAGTTGATCTGCTGGTACCAGATATAAGACGCATGCTGGTATTCAATTGTGGGTCAATATACTTTGTATATGGGCTATTAATCCACGCTGGAGCTCAATAGTCAGCAGCAGAGAAAACCAGTGCTAAAGTTGAAGAGCGCAGGATGTTTGCAGTAGATCCCCAAGTAGTACCAGTTAGCTTCTGAATAATATTGTTTCAGCTTTTCAGTTTCTTCGACAAGTTCAAAAGATGTTGCTTGAATGATAAAGTCCTGTCCAAAGTAACACCGAGATATTTTGGATACCTATTGTGATTAAGTACTCGATTGGAGAAGGTAATATTTAGTTTTATGTTAGCAAGCCGGTTGCTCAAATGGAAGCAAGAAACCTCTGTCTTGGCTGTAGTGGGTCTGAGTCTCCATTTCCTGAAGTATTCTGTATATATGGGTAAGTCCTGAGTCAAAATGTCTTCGGTTTTCTCAGAGATCTTGTGTTGTGTGGCCAGGGTCGAGTCATCAGCATAGTAGAACTTTCTGGATATTGTTTCTGGAAGATCAGAGATGTACAGATTAAACAGTAGTGGCGATAAAACTGATCCTTGGGGCAAATCATTATGCATTTTTCTCACTGAGTTTTTCTTTTCACCTAAACAGATCTGGAATTTCCTGTCGCTGATCATGTTGTTGATAAGCTGTGCAATCATTCTGCAGGGTATAGCTCTGAATAATTTATAAATCAATCCTTCCTTCCATACGGTATCAAAGGCACCAGTCAGATCCACAAAGACAGCAGATGTTTTAAGCTTTTGCTGGTATCCGGCTTCACTGTAAGATGTTAAAGAAAGTACTGGATCGCAGGAGTTTCGGTTAGGTCTGAAGCCTGCCTGAATGAGTTCTAAAATGGTTGATCCAATTCTGTTGTAGATAAGCCTTTCAAAGAGTTCGTAGCGACAGCTAAGGAGGGCTATTTTTTCTGTAACTTTCGGGTCAATTTTCAGGTTTTCCAGGCTTCTATATGGAAATAAATTTAGCTTTCTAGAAGTCAGGTGGGATTTGTCCAGTCTGGAGAATGTCCATGCAGAACTGTGCCATCCATCTCTTTGCATTCTCTCCCACATGTATGAGGAATTCTGGATGAATTCCATCGAATCCAGGTGCCTTAGCAGGTTTTCGTTCTTTGAGAGCCTCTTGAATATCAAGGGCTGTAAAGGGATGTGAATAGCTAGATATGCGAGGTGCTTATGATTTCAGAGCACGAAGCTGGCATCTGACATACTTTGTATGCTTCTTATCAGCTGGAGCTCGGGAAGTTGTTACAATATGGGAAGCTGTTTGGTCAGTTGTCACCTGAGGTTGACCCTTCACTACTGGTGCACCTCTCCTAGCCTTCTAAGAAGGCCCCAGGCCTTTCTGCTAGAATAAACGTTGCTCACGTCCGCAGGCAGGATTTGCCTTCTCATTGCCATGCACGTGTCCCCCAGGTGGTGCTAAGCAAGCAGCAGCAATAGGCAGCCAGTCTATCCTAGAAGCTCCTGGCTATCAAATTATGTCAAAGACACCATGAGAAACTATTAGATTATACTCATAAAACAAATAATGATATGGTAATAATTGGGGGAGATCTAAACTTACCTGAAGTTGAATGGAATGGAATGGAATGGAATGGAACTGGAAGTGAAGCCCATGAACAGACTGGCAAATAGGTTGATTTGGGAAGGAGGATTTACACAAGCAGTACAAACACCAACTTGCCTCAATAACTTACTAGATGTATTCATGGTTAAACCGTAGAAAATTGTTGATAAAACTGAGGTAATTGAAGGAACAGGTAACCATAAGGCTGTAATAATGGATGTAGGACTGGTACCAAAAAGGCTTATAAGAGGGTCACACAAGACAAGAAATAGTACAGAAAATCTAAAGTTCATGAATTCGGGACTTACCTTAAATTGCAATTCAGTTGTTGGATAAGTAGAGGGAGTAATGTAGATACACTTTGGGCAAACTTTAAAGGAATCATTTGGGAAGGAAAGAAGAGATTTGTACCTGTTAAGAAGGGTAAAATGACCTCAGACCCTATTTATTATTCAAGGGAAGTAAAAAAATTAAAAAGAAAATGTAGAATAGTAAACAGGAAAATCAAAAGGGTAGGAAGAATAGAGAAACTAGAAAACAGCTAATAAGGGAACTCAGTAGAGGGAAAAAGGAGGCAAAAGATAATTACATGAATGGCATACTTCATGAGGGTAATTTCCACAAAGGGAAATGGAAAATGCTGTATTCATATATTAAGAATTAAAAGGGAAAAACAATCCAAATTCCCACAAGGGTGGGAGAAGGGGGTGAACACTTTTTAACAGATAATGAGAAAGTAAATCTATTTAGTAGGGAATTCATAGATTCAGTAGAAGATTGTCAGGAGTTGGAAACAGAAACAGAAGATAGAGAGGGAGAGACTCATAAGGAAACAAGAAGCTTCTCATTCACAAATGAGGATCTGGGGAGGTATTAAAGACAGTGGGGTGGTACATTGTGCCATATTTAAAATTTCTCTTTGACTATGTCATATGAAATAGTGTAGTACCAAAGGAATGGAAGGAATCTATAACAACACCAGTTTATAATGGAAAGGGTGATAAAAGGAAACCGGAGAACTACAGACCAGTCAGCCTAACCAGTGTGGTTTGTAAAATACTAGAAAGTTTAATAGCAAAGTATGTTACAGGCGTATGTGAAGATAAAAATTTGTTCATGAGGAGCCAGTATGGATTTAGAAAGAAATTGTCTTGCGAGGCAGAACTGGTGGGATTTCAGGAGGCCAGTTGGATTGCATAGCCATAGACCTTTTCAAAGCATTTGACAGTGTGGAACATGGAATATTATTAAAGAAATTGGAGGGAATAGGATTGGGCATAAGGGTTATGCATGGGATACAAACATTTCTAAAGTGTCCGGCTCCATAGCTAAATGGTTAGCGTGCTGGGCTTTGGTCACAGGGGCACCGGCTTCGATTCCCAGCAGGGTCGGGAATTTTAACCATCATTGGTTCACGGGGGCTGGGTATCATCGCGACACGCAGGTCGCCTACAGGAGTCAAATAAAAAGACCTGCATCTGGCGAGCCAAACTTGTCCTTGGACACTCTCGGCGCTAAAAGCCATACGCCATTTCATTTCTAAATTCAAGAGTTCAGAAAATCAAAGGAGGAAATCATGTATCGCAGGAAGAGAAAGTTTGAAAGGGAATTCCACAGGGTAGCATAATCGGCCCATTACTTTTCTTAATATATGCAAACGATTTAGGGAATGATGTATGTTCGGTCTCGTTTTCGAGTTATTTACTCATGTTGAACGAGGCCTACCTCTTCCCACAGTCCACAAAATGTACTTCATCATTAAGTGCAAAGGGAAGGCCAACAATGTACATTACATACTTAATTTATTAAAACTAATTACACTGTACAAAATATACATTAGGACGCTGTGGTCCATGATGTAGCGCACCAAACACAATACCCACACTAGTCCAAGTCTCGGAACGCACTGACGCCAGTGAGGCGCGTGACTCTGTCCCCCTTCCACTGGGGCTGTAGCAGTCTGATTGTGCTGACCTCTGACGAAAGAAAACACATGGCATTCAACAACATACCGCCCACCTAATTTATATATAAATTACAAACATAAATATTATTAAGAACAATAAAAATTAGCACTCACACTGAAAAAGTCAAATGTAAAAACCAAAGTTTTAGCACCTAAAAGATTACACCTTTTCACTAATTACACTTTTTCACTATATACAGTTTCAACCTCTTCTGGGAAGACACAAAGTTTTGCAATTGGGCGTTTGAAGGTCCCCTTGGGAGTGCGAATAGTGGCAACTCGCACCAAGCCGTCAGCACCTGCGTGTGTATCTAGCACAATCCCTGTCAGCCACACGAGAAGTGGCAAGTTGTCTTCCTTGAGAAGAACCAGAGTTCCGGGTTGAAGGTTGACCTTTCCTGCTGACCACTTAGTCGGCTGCTGGAGTTGACATAGATAGTCCCTTGACCACCGCTTCCAGAAATACTGTCTGCAATGCTGAAGTAGTTGCCACCTGGACAGACGAGAACCTGAAACTGTAAGTAAATCTGGCTCTGGGATGGTTGTGAGAGGTTCTCCAATCAGGAAGTGACCGGGAGTCAGGAATGAATAGTCATCAGGATTATCAGACAATTTGGTTATTGGTCTCGAATTCAGGCATGCCTCAATCTGGACTAACAATGTGGACATTTCTTCAAAAGTCAGTACAAGATTTCCTGCAACCTTCTTCAAATGGGACTTAGTAGACTTTATGCCAGCCTCCCACAGCCCACCAAAATGAGGGGCATGCGGTGGAATAAAATGCCACTGGATTCCACATTGTGCTGCGAAGTCATCCACCTTCCTCTGATGTACTTGAGATCTGAAAAGGGTGTGAAGCTCCCGTAGCTCGTTTCTTGCTCCCACGAAGGTACTTCCATTGTCGCTGTAGATATTCTGGCAGATACTCTGACGTGATGTAAATCTACGCAGAGCAGCTCGGAACGCATCAGTTGACAGGTCAGAGACAAGTTCAAGATGGATCGCCTTGGTAGCCATGCAGATGTATAGAGCAATATAAGATTTTAGCTTTGTTTTGCTCTTACGGTTCCCTTGTTTAATGTAAAGTGGACCCCCATAGTCAACTCCGCAGTTCAAAAATGGTCTGTTGGGTTCTACCCTGTGGTGTGGGAGCTGGCCCATGAGTTGAGTTGATGTACTTGCCTTCAACTTGTAGCAAGGGAGACACTTATGTGTTATGTGCCTAATGACGGACTTACCATTAAGTATCCAATATCGTTGTCTAATGGTTGCAAGCAAAAGTTGGGGAAGTCGCATGTTCTCGCACATTTCTAACAACCTGGTCACATGATGATTAGGTGGTAGGATGATGGGATGTTTCTGGCTGTACGGAGCTTGAGATTGTTCCAATCTGCCGCCCACCCTAAGCATCTGGTTTGCATCTACAAAGGGATGAAGAGACTTCAACTTGCTGTCCTTTGCGATCGGTCTTCTAAGTCGCAGATCTTGAAGTTCCTTACCATATTCTCGTTCTTGGGCAGTGCGAATGATCCTGTGCGATGCCTTTTGAAATTCTACTACAGTCGGACTTCCCACCTGTCTCCTTGAAGCAGCATGCCTGAGGTTGTTCATGTATCTCAGTATGAAGGCCATGACTCTCACCAGCCGTGACCAAGAAGAAAAGCGTTGGACTAAGTCTTCAAGCAAATGACTAACAACAAGTAAGCAAACAGCTGTTTTCCATTGCTCTGGTACATCAGTGAGTTCAGAAGTGTTCTTCATGTCGTTGACAGGCCAGGTTGATGGTGGCTGGTAGAGCCAGGATGGTCCCGCCCACCATAACAGATTGTCTTGAAGAAGATGTGGTTCAATCCCTCTCGAAATGATGTCAGCTGGATTGTCCTGTGACGTCACGTGGTTCCATTGTTCTACAGATGAAAGTTGTTGTATCTCAGACACTCTGTTACCAACAAAGGTTTTCCAAGATGCGGGCTCTCCTGCAAGCCAAGCTAGTGCTATGGTAGAATCAGTCCAATAGTAGTTTTGTTCAATTTTGAGGTTAAGAGCAGTTTTAACCTTATCCATTAATTTTACAAGGAGTAATACTCCACATAGTTCAAGTCTAGGGAGGGAAATCTGTTTCAGTGGTGCTACTCTGGATTTGGAGCTTAACAGCACTACTGTTACATTATCCTTGACATCTATACTCCGTGGGTAAACAGATGCTCCAAAGGCCCTTTCTGAAGCATCAGAGAATCCGTGTACCTCATATTGTTTAATCTCTCCATCTCCCATCACTCTTCGAGGGATGCGAATGTCGTTGAGTGATGGCAAATGTGCGTGAGACTATTCCCAAGTAGTTAATAGCTCAGGAGGCAAGCTCTGATCCCAGTCCACTTTCGCCTGCCATAAGTGTTGCAAGAAAATTTTACATTTTATTGTTACTGGACCTAAGAGTCCCAAAGGATCAAAAATGGATGAAATGCAGGATAACACACTACGTTTTGTCCAGGTTGTGGTCTTCTGGGTGTGACTGGTAGCTACAAACTGGAAGATGACCTTTAGAGGATGCCACAGTAGTCCCAATGCCTTAATGGTACCCTCTTCCTTGTCATCCAGACTCCAAGGCAGTTGTGATTCTTGGTGCTCAAGAGGTATGTGCTCTAAAAGAGTGGGATGGTTAGCACACCATTTACGAAGAGGAAAGCCTGCGCTACTGAGTTGTTCGATCAGCTCTTGTTGCAGACTGAGTGCATCTCCAATGGTATCTGCTCCACTCAGAACATCATCAACATAGAAGTCTCTTCGTAATGTCTCCGACGCTCTTGGGTATTGCAGTGCACCGTCATTGGCAAGTTGTACCAGGCATCTCGTGGCTAAAAACGGCGCTGCTGAGGTACCATAAGTTACAGTGGAAAGTCAATAAATCTGGATAGGTTCATTCGGAGATGAACGCCATATAATGCGTTGCAGATCTTGGTCATCAGGATGAACTAGAATTTGCCTGTACATTTTTGTAACATCTGCAGTGAATTCATACTTATGTGTTCTAAATCTCAATATGATAGAATACAAGTCTTCTTGCACCGTAGGTCCAACCATCAAGATATCGTTCAGTGAGTAGTTACTAGTAGTTTTAGCAGAGGCGTTGAAGATGACTCTGACCTTAGTGGTAGTGCTGGACTGCTTAATTACAGCATGATGCGGCATGTAATATGTTGGCTTATTAGTTTGCATTGTCACAAGTTCCATGTGATGAAGATCAGCATATTCTGTCATGAACTCAACATAGTCCTTCTTCAAGTCTGGTTGGCGATGTAACTGATGTTCAATTTGACTGAGACAACGAGTGGCGTATTCAAATGAATCCCCAAGTTCCTTATGGTGTGGTTTAATAGGTAGTCTTACAACATATCTTCCGGTGCTATCCCTAGTTGTGTTGTTCACACAGTGTTCTTCGCACTGACTTTCTTCCTTAGAATGCAGGGGAGACATCTTTACTTCCTCTTGTTGCCAAAATTGTTCGATCTGTATGTACAGTTCATTGCCGCGCACAAGACAAGACATTACTTTCTTGTTGGTAGACTTTAGAGAGTGTGGTGGTATCTTGCCTGATAAAATCCAACCAAATTCAGTGTCCTGTAGTACAGGATGATTTTCTCTCGTGAGTTGACCACGACGCAGTATGTCAAAAAACACAGAAGCCCCCAGTAGTAAATCAACTTCACAAGTTTACTAAATTGAGGATCCGCCAAGGGAATGTCCTGTGGTAGCTGCCAGTCAGACGTGCAAGCTGTACTGTAGGGAGCTGACCAGTTATGCGAGGAAGTACAGCACAAACAATAGGGGTAGTGTAGTCTGTGACCCTGGATGTAACTTGGATTTGACAAATATGTGATGATTTATTTGCCTTAGTATCACAAATTCCCCTTATTGAGTGCCGACTCAATTCAATCCCTAAGCGATCTGCCAAACACCTGGACATGAAATGCATTTGAGACGCACTATTAAGTAGAGCTCGGCACTGATGTGCATTCGCACGTTTGTCTGTGACCTCTAGGAGAGCTGTTGACAATAGAACTTCTACACGAGTATAGTTGCTCTTCACAGCACAGTAGGTTTGCTGCCGAGTCTGGTTCGTTTCTGATGTAGTAGAAGCATTGTAGGATGTACTCTGCTCCTTGTGCAACAGAGTATGATGTCTATTATTGCAGATTCGACAATTTCCTGAACTACACTCCTTTAAAGTATGATTAGTACCCAGACAGTTAAAGCAAAGTTTACACTTCTCGGTGAAATCTATTCTATTTCCAACGCTGGCTTCACGAAACTTAGGGCATTTTGTTAGGGTGTGAGAAGCCGTACAAAACTCTCAACGAGTTGCTGTTGTGACAAAGGACTTCTTACTGCTCTTATCACCACCATGTTTGAATACGACCTGTTGCTTGTCGCTTTGGTGTTTTTCGGGCTTGATTAGCTCCAGAGTTTGACAACTATTCTCCAAGAGAGCCACTAAATCCTTCAAGCGAGGGAACTTCTTATTTGAGGATTTAACTTCCCACTGTTTTCTTAGACCGAGGCTGATTCGATCTAGCACTAAGCGAAATAACAAAATTTCATGCAGAGGCACATCTATTTCCATTACTTCAATAGCGCTCAGGTTGCTCAGCAGTTTATTTAGCAACACTTTTAAATCCTTGGCTGATTCTGTTCTAACTGACGGAAGATCTAGCAGTTGCTTAACGTGTAGGTCTACAATCAATTTGGGGTTATTATATATCTGAAAGATTAATTCCCAAGCTACCTTGAAATTGCTTTTAGTGACAGGCAAGCTTTCAGTTAATTTATGAGGTTCTCCCGATAAGCATGATAGTAGGTAATAGTACCTCTGTATGTCTGTTAAGGCATGATTATTAACTACTAGGCTCTGGAAGGTATCCCGAAAATGAATAAATTCAGAAATAATTCCTGTAAATTTTGGCAGTGAAATTGTAGGGAGTCTTATTTCATGTATGCTACTGGTATTTGAAGAACTAGATGTTGCAGGGGAAGTTGCATTCGAATTTGCATTCAACAGAGTTTCCATCTTAGATTCTATTTCTAGGATGAGTTCTTCAGTGGATTCCCTATCTGCATCATGAACTTCTTCGGTATCACTAATTTCTAACTGGGTTTGAACATCGTTGTATTCCTCCTTACTTGAACATAGCAGCCTTTGCCTAACTCGAATATCATTCAGATTTGAGCCTTCATTAAATGTACTGACAAAACTAGCTATACGCTTTATACGAGACTTAATAACTGCTCTCTTTTTTATGAGACCTTTTCGCTGGACAGGATCCATGGTGAAGGATAACAAGAAATAATGGATATATTATAAAGGACTGGGAATGCCAGACTACTTACAGATCAGGAGGATGTATCCTTCCACAGCAGGGCTGAAAACCAAAGAGCACTGCGTGGCTGGGCTGCACTCTGGTGGTCACTTCTGGAACTACTGCTACGGATCTGGATTACTACTCCTTGGAATTTCCACCAATTGGGTTGGCAAAACTGTATTCGTCCGTGCAAGATGGCGGTAACACACGCTTCAATCTCTAAGTTTAAAATGAATGAGAACTGTATTAGAACTCGGTTAATCACATCACAAGTCACAGTGTTTCATGTAGAAAATGGTTGTGAATCACATACACGGCACGTTAGTTGAAGTCCTCATTTGTAACTTACTGTGCAGTACTTAGCACGTGGGTGGTTGTAAGTTTGGCGGTAAAACAAACACATTCGTACTTCACAAATGTAAACACTTGTAAATAAACTGTAATCACTAATAGACCTAAATGCGTAGATTATGAGATGTAATATCGTCACTGAATCACATCCTGCCCGGAGGACCAAAATTTTCGGTCTCGTTTTCAAGTTATTTACTCATGTTGAACGAGGCCTAGCTCTTCCCACAGTCCACGAAATGTACTTCACCATTAAGTGCAAAGGGAAGGCCAACAATGTACATTACATACTTAATTTATTAAAACTAATTACACTGTACAAAATATACATGGTCCATGATGTAGCGCACCAAACACAATACCCACACTAGTCCAAGTCTCGGAACGCACTGATGCCGGTGAGGCGCGTGACTCTGTCCCCCTTCCACTGGGGCTGTAGCAGTCTGGTTGTGCTGACCTCTGATGAAAGAAAACGCATTGCGTTCAACATAGGGTAGCATAATCGGCACATTACTTTTCTTAATATATGCAAACTATTTAGGGAACGATATAACATTCAAAAACAGAGGTGAGGTTATCCACCTGTTCAATACTACTCACAATGTGTTATCATTAAAATATCACATTTTATTATTCCATTTGGTGGGTACCGGTTTCGGCATTATATAATGCCATCATCAGCCCAAGATTTAAGCAAGCAAGGACACTTAATAAAATACATATATATGTACATAGATAGATAGCAATGGTAGTCGCGTTCCATCATAAAACATTTGACCACATAATGTCTCTAAAAACACATTAAAATTCTGAAATTCTAGATTTAAGATAAGAGTTTTTTGTATGTACAATTCAGAATGTTCTTATCACCCAATAATGTTGATAAATGATTTCTATGTATAGAGCTACAAGTTATGTAAGAGCTTCATTTTTTCTTTTTTACCATCTATATAGTTAAATGATTATTCTATTGCTCTTGAACACCATAGAGAGTCCTTGAGAACGTTCTAATGTGTAAGGTTACATCCTTTATACATAATTATCACAGTTTAGAGTATTACTGTACAGTTTAAAATAGAGAAGACCATTGTACATTCAATGTAAATAAAAATTGTTTCTCTTGGTAAAACTCGGATAGCCATTTGTAAACTGGTCAGATGTTTAGAGCAGGTGGACAGCGTGTTCTTAGTATAATTGTTGTTGGAACCTTACTGATATGTCTTAACTTGATGAGTCATATAATAATGGAGGCTAAAATTTCAGTAATATCTTCATATATAGGTGGGGTGAGGCCGAAGGTTGACTTTTTTATGAAACACGATGTTTTCAGTGTTCAAACGTAACCTTAAAGGATCTTAATCCAACCGGACCTTGACTTCTATGTCCCCAATTTTATTAACAGCTCTAATGATGGGTCTTCCAAACATCGAAGGAAAAATATGAGTTGGAAAGTTGGATCCAGCATAACCGCACTTAACAAACCCAGTTCCATTATCGCACACAATTACTTTTCTACCTTGACTGTCCATCAGCGACGAACAGAACGGAAAACAACTTAATTAACTCTTCCTATCCAACTTCGCCGGCACCTCCCACAGCTGTGTCTATGAAACACAATGTTTTCAATGTTCAAACGTAACCTTAGAGGATCTTAATTCAACCGGACCTTGACTTCTATGTCCCTAATTTTATTAACAGCTCTAATGATGGGTCTTCCAACCATCGAAGGAAAAATATGAGCTGGAAAGTTGGATCCAGCATAACCGCACTTAACAAACCCAGTTCCATTATCGCACACAATTACTTTTCTACCTTGACTGTCCATCAGCGATGAACAGAACGGAAAACAACTTAATTAACTCTTCCTATCCAATTTCACCGGCACCTCCCACAGCTGTGTCCTATATTTGAAGATATTACTGAAATTTTAGCCTCCATTATTATATGACTCATCAAGTTAAGACATATCAGTAAGATTCCAACAACAATTATGCTAAGAACAAGCTGTCCACCTGCTCTAAACATCTGACCAGTTTATAAATGGCTATCTGAGTTTTACCAAGAGGAACTATTTTTATTTACATTGAATGTACAGTGGTCTTCTCTATTTTATACTGTACAGTAATACTCTAAAATGTGATAATTATGTATATAGGATTTAACCTTACACGTTAGAACGTTCTCAAGGACTCTATATGGTGTTCAAGAGCAATAGAATAATCGTCATTTAACTATATAGATGGTAAAAAAGAAAAAATGAAGCTCTTACATAACTTGTAGCTCTATACATGGAAATCATTAATCAACATTATTGGGTGATAAGAACATTCTGAATTGTACATACAAAAAACTCTTATCTTAAATCTAGAATTTCAGAATTTTAATGTGTTTTTAGAGACATTATGTGGTCAAATGTTTTATGATGTAACGCGACTACCATTGCTAGCTATCTATGTACATATATATGTATTTTATTAAGTGTCCTTGCTTGCTTAAATCTTGGGCTGATGATGGCATTACATAATGCCGAAACCGGTACCCACCAAATGGAATAATAAAATGTGATATTTTAATGATAACACATTGTAAGTAGTATTGAACAGGTGGATAACCTTACCTCTGTTTTTGAATGTAAATCTTTTTTCAATACAGACCATTATGAAGTTTTTGACGTTAAATAAAGAACGATATAACATAAAAAATAAAATTGTTTTTTATAGATGGCATCATTGTTTATAGGGAAATATGAAGATTAATGGAGGCAAATCAACTGTCACAACACTTACAAACAGGAGCTTAAAAACTGAATTTAAATATACTTTGGATGAGGCAATTGTTCCAAAAGATGGCAAGTGCAAATACTTAGGTGTGAGATTTGAAAGTAATTTGCACTGGAAGGGTCATGTTGGTGACGTTGTTGGGAAAGCATACAGATCATTACATGTCATAATGAGGCTACTTAAAGGGTGCAACAAAGAATTAAAAGAGAAAAGTTACTTAAGTATGGTTAGTCCATGCCTAGTAAAAGAAATCGATGGTGTGCAGAGGAAAGTAGAGGGATTTGTATTGGGATTTCAGGGGGAAAAGTGGGAAGCTTTAAGTAAGAGAAGGGAGAAAAGTTGGCTTATAGGATTATATGGAACCTATACAGGAGAGGAAGCACGAGGGAAATCCGTGAGAGGCTTCAGTTGGAAAATAATTATAATGGTTGGGCTAACCACAAGTATAAAATTAGACAGGATTTTAACTGAAGCGATTGGGTAAAGTTTCATTCATGGGGAAGGGTGTGAAGGAGTGGAAAAGTTTATCAGGAGAAGTGTTTGATCCTTTTCCAAAGTCTGTACAGATATTCAAGAAAATAAATTAATGTTAAGAGGGCATTCGGCCTGTGCATGTTATTGTAAATAGAGAATTTTTGTAAATAAATTAATTCCACCCCCTTGTCTATGGAGATTGGACAGCCAATGTAGGGGAGTGCCTTTAGGGGTGAAGTACAGTGGGGACTTCGAGGGCCCTGGGACCACTATGGTAGCTGTGAAGGTCCTTCACGAAGTCTGAAAAGTGGTAGCAAAAGGTACTCTGGTTAAGACGCAGCAGGTCTTATGCATATTGCGTACCAAAATGGGCAGGGGAAAAAATGCAATGTAAATTTAAATCTTACAGCAGTTGTATAATATTATTTGAAGTGATTCCACATACTGTATATGAGTTGATTATGTGGGTAAGTACAGAAGATATTATGAATAGAATTTTGTAAATAATATAAATTTATTAAGGATGATCTGTGTGTGTAATAGAAAAATTGTTGGTGTAAATTGTATAATACTGTATTTTAGGAAAATGTCTTCTTTTCTTTTCAATTTAAAATTTAGTGCTTGATAATAATGCATTTTTGTATATCATTTGCCATTTGCAAATAAAGTGATATTGATTTGATTTGACTTGACGTGACTTGACTGTCCCTTACAACCATAAATAAGACTGAGACTTCAGTAGAGGATAAATTTTGTTTTCCCCTGTGCCGAGAGATGAAAAATTGCATCTATCAAAAAATGGCAATAACATGGCGTTTATATACTCATTGTGAGTATCCCCCTGTCAAACATCCACCTGTTTGTACAAGCAATCATTCTAGCTACTTTTGTTTCTTTTACTTCTGGCATATGAGTAAGATGTTGTGTCCATGCTACATCACTCCTGTATGGTTGCTCTGAAACCAGAATGATGTAAAGATAATTTGGTCAAAGTGCAGCCTACATCTTTTGTGCAGAGGAACTGCGTACTCATAGCAGTAGCTTTGCTACACCTTAATTCAATTTTACACACATCAAGTTATTATTGCTATTTAATGTGACTGAAATACAAAGGACGTTTACCTGGTAGGTACTGAGTCCAAATTCAGTTGATTAGTTACCAGAAGTCTTATAATGTGACATTCCTTTCTTTCAGTGCAGTGAGTATGGAATTATATGTATACTCCTTGAATGTTGTTAGTTTATTTCAAATCTTTGTTCCCTTATTTCAGAGTGACTTTTTAACGATTCACTTAAAATTAGTTTTCCATTTCTGTAACACTATTGTAAAGAATGTAACGTTGGGATTTTTTTCTTTTAAATAGTTGGAACAGAGAAGAGTGATGGACGACGTGTTCTAGTCTTGAAGTCTACTGCTGTTGAGCACCGTATTCCATCAATCAGTGTCACCATTCCCAAAGGTAAATATTGAGGTGTTGATGCTAAGTACAGAGAAGCTTACTAATTAATGCATGAGAACATTGTAATCTTTATATTTCTTTTCTAACAGAAAAGATGAGAGTAATATTTTAATGTTAAAATTAAGGTTAATCAAATACAGTGAAACTTTAGTTGAGAGTTCCTGGGACCAAACATTTTAACTTCAAATGATATTTCTTCATTTCTATTCACTTGTACACTTTCTTTCAATAATAAAATATATAGACTAGTTACTTAATTTCAAGACTAGTTTCTTAAATCCACGTGGACAGGAAAAGTAAATACCAGATATGTGAAGTTTAATCACACACACATGTATATTTAACGACAAATTAAATACAGTAAAACCTCGATTATCCATTCTAATGCCCAGGAAGGGGTGAACTGTTAATAATTTAAAAAACGGATAATCCATACTGCTAATTTTAATGGACTTTAAAGTACATAAAATACATACCATATAACCTTAAAATGCAGTATTACAAACTATCCACTTCATAGCCGTATCGATGATATAATCTAATAGTTTCATAAGAAAATATTTTCCACCTAATCGATACCTTTTTATTTTGCCTTTGGCAATTTATAACATCATTTAAAATAAAAAACAATACATGTTTCGATCGCTTTGCGATCATCAACAGCTGTATACACAAAAGCTTCGATAAAAAGCATTAAAATAAGCACATAATGAAATCCTTGTTGACTTTAAAACTATCGTTAGTAAAGGACGTATGGGTTTGTTGGGGGAGGGGGGTTTGCGGCAGGAAGGGGACGGATGTTACAAGGAAGTTAATCTAAAATAAGTAAAAAAACTTCAATCTTATTGAGCTAAAATGTATTTAGTATCTATTTAAGTCCCGAAGGCATAATTGAAATCACTTATTGTTTTAATACTAGAAGTGGGTGTTGTAATCTTGAAGAAATGTTTTTAACTAGAATGTGCTTCTTCTTTCATTGAATTTCAGTCTTCTTCCTGGTCACATTTTGCATACATTCTATACATTAAGTCTCAATAATTATACTTTAATTTTAAATCAGGTGCCTTATTTCACCATGAGGAGGTACAGTGACTGAAGGTGCCTTCTATGAAAGGCAAACCATGTCTCATATTTTATAATGTAAAAAGGATCAAATCCTAATTGTATAAGACTGTAAAGTATTGAATAGGTGGTTAACTAATAAATTAATTAGCAATATAATAAATACAAGAAAAATGGGTGATGAATGCACCGACTTGGAAGGTCGAATAATACCATCCTTCAACATTTGGTTGATAATCTCCTTAAAGGCCTTCATTTTAGGTGGAGATAGCCTATAAGGGATAATCCTAACTGGAATAGAATCTGTTAGCTCAATCTTATATTCGATAAGGTCAGTGACGCCAAGGTTTTCTGAAAATACTTCAGGAAAAGACTGACACAACCTTGTAATACTTTCAGCTTGGTCCTCAGGTAGATGCCCAAGATCTAACGACATCTCACTCTGGGTGGGCGAAATCGATGAAAATGACACAGAATTACATTCCAAAAGAGGAATATTTATGTTACTAGCAAACTTGAATGTGCACGACTTGCTCTGAAGATCGAGTACCAGACCGGAATGAGACATGAAATCGGCCCCCTATATTACAGGGCAAGACAACTGTTTAGCCATAAATAACTTAATTTTCCAAGTAAATTTTGAGAATTGAACTTTAGCGACAATGGAGCCTAAAATTTCCATTGGTGACGAATTTGCCGAAACACATTTAATGGAAAACAATAGCCCAGAAATTTGCAACAAGCTTTCAGTTTAAGGTACCATTCTTCGGAATAATGGAGCTAACGCTCCCTGAATCTAACAGTGCGGTTATGGGTTCATTATTCACTTCAATTTTCAGAAATGGCACGAATCCTGGGGTCTCTGAAGCAATTCTAAGGCATTCCCTAGGGCCTTCAAATAATAAATTAAAGGAAGTCTCTTCCTTGAAGGATTCGTTACTTGATTTAATGGGGGCTGAGCCTCGGAAAGTTGAACATTGTGACTCAGCCGATGACGTCACTTCCCATCGCCTGGATTCGTGGAGGTAGCACCAAAATTTGAACAAGATGGTGTGCTGTTAATTGAAGTGCAATTCTTGGCAAGATGGGAAAATGACCTGCACTTGAAACAACCTTGGGACAGACCTGCTCCGTTCCTAGTTCCACTAGATTTTACAAAGGAGCATTTATTTCTAAGGTGTTTGGGCGATCCGCACGCATAACACTTGCGTGTGGTGAAGGTTCGGCGAGATGATGGCCGAGAATTGTTAGATGACGGAGGGGGCTCCCTGGCGGCTCATAAGGTGTCAACGTACCTCACTCCTTCGACTGACACTGCCATTGCCTCGAGTTCCAAAAAGGTTTGGGGCCGAGAGGCAAAACATAGGTATGAGCTATAGGGCGGAGTGATTCCTTCTACAACGGTTTGCACAATTTGATCTTCTGGAAAATGAAGAGCAAATACCGTGGTGTAAAACTTTATATCTTAAATAAAGTCAGCCAGATTCTCATCTAACCTCTGTACTCTAAGGTAGTACTTCTGTATTAGGGATGACATTGCTCTAGCAGGAATAAAGTTAGCCAGAAAATGGGCATGGGAAACTTCTATCGGAGATCTATCAGCTATTGCTTTTACTATTTTGTCCGAGAGGGCGTCTACAGAACAGGGGTAAATTATTTGTAGAATTTGGGAATGAGACAGAGCAAATACTAAAGCATGGTCTTGAAATTCAACTAAAAATCGTAGAAATGAAATTACCTCATTAGTTGAGTAAATGGAAAACTTGGATATGCCTTTAAGCAACATGGCTAAGGAATGAGGCAAACTGCTAAAATGGGGTGACATAATAGAGGACGGCATTGGAGGCTGAGAAGTTTCAAACACTGCATTACTCATAAAGAAAGGTGGTTGTTGTCTCAGATTATCAGACACTTGTTCCGATGGGGCAGATGTTTGTTGAGTATCCACCGATTTCCTACTCTCAATAGCCCTACTAGAGTCCTCCTCCGCAGCCAAGTTTACATTTTGAACAGGGTCAATTTTAGCACTAGCGGCCCCAGACAACAATTGACTAACTCTATTCGACATATCTGACAGGTCTTCCAATAGATTACTCGCTTCCTTAGCGTGATCATCCTTCAATTTTAGAGACAATAGGTCCCTATCCCTATTCTTGAAATGAAACAGTCTAGCTTGAACTCTTTTATGTTTATTAGCCGAAGGATCACTTACTTAAAAAAAAAAAAACTAACTACAGAAGATAGCTCGATGGTATTATCCGTGATAGTGGACAGAGCCTCATCAATGTCCTTCTCCCCAAATATCGGGATACAAATAGGAAGTTCTAATGATTCCTTAAGTTTGGCAATATCTGCCACAACCAGACTGGACCTTCCTAATTAGAAGTTCTTAAATTAATGCCTCCTTGCACAAGTACCTGGGTGCAAAGACTTCACGCGGACCAGACATATTGATAGAAAATCTCACGAATTTTGAAAATTTCCAACATCCAAGAAGATTTTTAGGGTTCGGAGTTGGTTTCTACTAGTAACCGTCAAAAGGGGCTTGATCCAGACCCATTCAACCACGCTCTGCTACCACTTGTTACGGGGATACCGTGGTGGACAGAGGTGAAAGAAGGTGCGGGCATGAATGGGTCTATCTAAGATAATCAAAAGATTAATAAAAAACTTTAAAATTAGTGTTATATTTCTTTTCTCGGTTATCTTTTAGTTTTTCAAAGACAAACTTTATAATTCAGGTACAAAACTTCATAATATAGGGTAACAATTTTAGAATATCGAATAACAATTAACTAACAGCCGTGAGCTTGAGGCTCCCTAATTATACATTCTCCATGAGCACTGCGGCTCCTTTCAAAAACAGTCAAGTAGACAAACCTCCCAATTTCTTTTACACAAGGAGACAGAGTATTCAAAATATACAATGTTTTAAGAGGACCTTTTTCTCAACAAAATTATCTAGTAGACTACTCTCCAAACATTATACCACACCAGCCTTCCAAATGCACCATTTAACCTTTACATAGAAGGAGCGTTTTTGCTCTATTAAAATTTTACACTTGGAAACAAAGTTCCGGAAAGGACCAGGCCTATCAAAGGCACAACCTACCTACATTTTACAATTCAAACAGTATTCACTGTCTTAGACACTCAAAAGTCTAACCTCTTAACATAAAAGAATGAAATAGAATTTTACAGGGGTATCGAATACCCATTCTACTAGGCCTTTGTGGAAAACAACAGGTTAAAGTTACTGGACCAAAATGCAAAATTATTTGGAGGCGGACACTTGCACTCCTTGAAATTTGCAATTGAAGGATTGAAGCCTTACTTGGGCTTCTGGCGCAAAGTTACAGAGGCTAAGCCTATACTACCGAGGTGACTAGATGGAAGGAATATTTAAATTACAGAAATTTCAAACTGAAAAAGATTACAAAATCATAGTCGCCTCAAAATCAAGTTGATAGGGAATGCGAGAGGGTGTCGCACTCTCTATTCCCTGATTTTGGCTAAGTTCTATTGACTTGTTTGCATGTTACATTTTAGAAAATTAAAGTTACATTAGTAAAGATTGGAAACCTTCCCCTCGAGCTAGCTGTCAAAGAATATCATTTAGATAGGACTGCCATTACCTTGAGCTGATGGTGAGTTGGCCGTGCGGTTAGGGGTGTGCGGCTTTGAGCTTGCATCCAGGAGATAGTGGGTTCGAATCCCCCTGTCGGCAGCCCTGAAGATGGTTTTCTGTGGTTTCCCATTTTCACACCAGGCAAATGCTCGGGCTGTACCTTAATTAAGGCCACAGCCGCTTCCTTCCAACTCTTAGGCCTTTCCTATACCATTGTCGTGTCGGTGCGACATAAAGCCACTAGCAAAAAAAAAAAATGTTAACAATAAGTATAAAAAAGTGCCTCATGCTGATGATTAGGTCTACTGTAGATCTTACACTTTTAAAACCATACTATTCCTCTTGCTACTTTGCTTCTACCTTTCTTCTCATTCTCCTTTCTAATATCCTTTCCAGTATTTTTGCCACTTGTGATAAGAGTGTGATTCCTCTATAGTTATCACACCCTTTGTTTGTCCCCCTTCGTAAATACTGGTATTATTATTCCTGTTCCCCAGTTTTCTGGCACAAGTTTCCGTTTGCATATGCACTTAAATAAACTGTACATCCAGTGTAGTTCAACAGGTCCAGCAGCCTTTACCACTGTATATATCCAACTATTCTGCTGTCGGTTTAATGTCAGTGGTTTTTAGAATTTACAATACAGTCACAGAATACACAAATACCTAATAATCATTGTGTCAGTATTACCATACATTTGAATTTTATAGCCAAAAACTAGTTACTTGCCAAAGGATATTTAGGAGATTTCAGTTTGAGTAAAGAGTCTAAGAGATTGGTTAAGAAAATAAAGGGTGTCTTACCTAAAACGAAAGTTAACTCATTTGTATCTTAGAGGTGAAGCTTCTACGATGTGTAGAATTATTTAATTTATTTTCTGGTTGAACCGTGTTGTTATCTGTGCATCATGTACAGTTTGCCAACGTTTCGAATACATTGCAGTATTCTTTGTCAAGGCAATTGAAATACCCCTAGTCGATCCAAGGTAATCAATCTCCCAGGCAGCAATCACACTACAAGGGTGGTGCCTGACCTTGGTCTTTTATATCCTAGCCTTTCTGGCTGACGTAAGCCCCCTGGCTGTCTCGTGAGAATTCTGGAAGGTATGTGTCACAGCCAGGTAGTGGGGCTTGCCTGCGCTGTTACGTAATTGGAGGTTCGGCCTGTGTGTTAATGTTGTGGTCTGTATGTCTTAAACTATGAATGATAGGGATCCAAGAATTACTGATTTTATATCCTTCTTCTAAATTCATATTGTTCAGATGTATTTCGATAGCCTCGCCGATTTTCCTTTCCAGATTGCAAGGGATAGCTGCTAGGATCCTTTTCTTGTCAAATGATATTCCGTGCCTTGTTTCATAGGAATGTTTGGCTACCGCTGAAATATCTGTGTTTTGGTTCTTGGTGTGACGGATATGTTCTTTCAGGCGGGTGGAGATCAGACGTTTTGTTTCACCAACATAACACGCTCTGCAGCTACATTCAATGAGATATACTCCAGGAGCCTGTAGTTCTATTGTGTCTTTTACTGGTGGTAGATAACGGGCTAGCTTCCGGTGTGGTTTGTAGAGGGTTTTTATGTCGTATTTGTCCAGTATGTTGCCGATCCTGTCTGCAGTGTTTTTAATGTATGGCAATATCGCTGTTTTTGGGTGGGTCAGTTCTTCTTTCCCGTTGTTTTCTCCTACGGCGGCCTTTTCTTTGTTCTCTTCTGATTTCCTAAAGACTCGTCGGATGTTATTGAGCAAGTAGCCATTTTCCCTGAGGGTTCTCGTGAGGTGTTCTTTCGCTTTTTTCAAGGTGTTCTGCATCTGATATTGCTATGGCCCTGTTAACCAGTGATGTTAGGACAGCCTGCTTTTGTGAGGGGTGGTGATCAGACGAGGCGTGCAGGTACCTATCTGTGTGTGTGGATTTCCTGTATACTGCGTGACTCAGAGTCCCATTGATGTTGCGTTTTACTAGGACATCCAGGAACGGTAGTTTTCCGTTTACTTCGGTTTCCATGGTAAACTGAATATTTACGTGAATAAAGTTGAGATGGTCGAGAAATAGCTGCAGGTTATTGCTCCCGTGAGCCCAGATCACGAACGTGTCATCCACATAACGGAGAAAACATTTCAATTTCAGGGTAGATGTGGTTAAGGTTTTCTGTTTGAAGTGTTCCATATACATGTTTGCTATTGTTGGAGAGAGCGGCGACCCCATCGCGGCCCCTTCTGTCTGTTCGTAGAACTCCCTGTTGACGTAGAAATAAGTATTACATTGGTGAAACAAAATGTCTGATCTCCACCCGCCTAAAAGAACATATCCATCACACGAACAACCAAAACACAGATATTTCAGCGGTAGCCAAGCATTCCTACTAAACAAGGCACGGAATATCGTTAGACAAGACCAAGGTCCTAGCAGCTATCCCTTGGAATCTGGAAAGGAAAATTCGCGAGGCTATCGAAATCAAGACACATCCAAACAATATGAATTTAGAAGAAGGATATTAAATCAGTAATTCTTGGATGCCTATCATTCATAGTTCAAAACATATAGACCACAACATTAACACGCAGGCTGAACCTCCAATTCATAACAGCGCGGGCAAGCCCCACTACCTGGCTGTGACACATACCTTCCAGAATTCTCACGAGACAGCCAGGGGGCTTACGTCAGCCAGAAAGGCTAGGATATAAAAGACCAAGGTCAGGCACCACCCTTGTAGTGTGATTGCTGCCTGGGAGACTGATTACCTCGGATCGAGTAGGGGTATTTCAGTCGCCTTGACAAAGAATACTGCAATGTATTTGAAACGTTGGCAAACTGTACGTGATGTACAGATAACAACAACATGGTTCAACCCGGAAAATGAACTAAATAGTTAACTCATTTGTGTATGCTTCCCCACATTCTCCTGTTGTTAACTACTTTTAACTTGGTGTCTTCTAGGAGAGTTACCATTAATAATTCAAAATGTGATATTCTAGAGGGAAAGCACAAAGAAGTAACTTCTCCTCTTCAAAAATTGCCAGTTCGTATGAGATTGGGTTTGCCAACAGTCCCTGGCAATGAAAGAGAAAGTGCTTCATCCAGAAGAAGAGGCAGTCGAAAGGTGAAGCTGAAACGCAATGTTACTGTGACATCGGGCTCTAGCTCCGGTGATAAGGTAAAGTGTTGCTCCAGTCTTTCTCTCACATTAGGCAGCATGAAACACAGCCTGTTTTTATATTATATATTCTGTTTATCATTGTCCAATACTATTAGGAGTTCACTTTCTTGCAACTTGAAATGTATTTTAACTGTACTACATTTATCTGAGGACTTCTTTAGATCTAACGCTACCCAAAAGCCTTCTGCCAAGTTTGAGAGCTTTTTTTATCTGTTACTGTTACAGACCAGGTTTTGCTCTGCTTATACACTGAATGTCCCAAAAATTAGACACATCTGCTGAATGAGATGACTTTTAAAGGAGCAGCTGGATGATCCAGGTTGATTCTTCACGGGCATGTTTCTCTAGCAAATGTTTAAAGATTACTGGCTGGGTGTTCCCCATGTTGCAGTATTGCCTGCCTTTTCAAGATCAACAGTGTCATGAGTGCATTGTGAATAGATGAATCAGAACTAAGCATCCAGCAGAAAGGTGCTTTCCTGACATATAGAGGTGAGCGAAAGTGGTCAGAGACAACTCGGAAGGAGTTTGCTGATTAAGAGGATGTCTACTCTTTTGCAAATGAATGCTGATTACATCAGCACCTGGGATCACATCAGAATAATTATTTGTCATACATTAACTGGAATGATTTCTGCCAGTAAATATTTGTTTGTTATGGATCCCATGTTTAGAGCTTCAAATAAGAAACACTGCCTGTTGTTTGTAAAGAACGGTTGCAGGTAGATTGTTGATCACTGGAAGTTCAAGTGGTCCAGTGAAGCTAGACTTATTAGTTCCATTTTGACTGCAGTCTACAGGTGTTTCAGAAACAATTTGCCAGTGGACCCACAGTGTAATTTGTCAAACATGCAGTGGTGGAAGCAGTACAGTAGTCTGGGGGCTGTTTGGGTGCCATGAATTTCATCCTCTAATGCGTGCATGTAGATTTCTATGGAAATCTTTTAATAGGATGCACACTAACTGGGTAATATATATATAGTATATATTTTTTAAGAAGGAAGCCATGTTCTCCAGTGTTTTTAATGTAACTTTAAAACTATTCTGTCTGTCAAAAACATGAATTATAACACATGTAACACTATAATATACGTGTAAAAAAAAATGTCAAAAATTGTGTATGTTTTTTACAGGTATGTTATAGTGTTATATGTGTTATAATTATGCCCAGTTTCTTTAGCGAATGTTAAGTTTTAACACTGCTGTTAAGGAAACTTAACACAATTTAACAAAATAGCTGTCTCATTAAGCATTGTTAACTCTAACAAATTGTTAATACCTGTGTTAAATTAACATGGCAGCAGCCCTGTGTTAACAGCTGTTAAAATTTAAAAATGGTAGCATATAGAAGACGTTTGAAGATGTACGGTTGTATGAAGACTATAAACTGAAGATGGCAAAGGACGACCCATACTAAGAAAAAAAATTACCAGGCGAGTTGGCCGTGTGGTTAGAGGCGCGGAGCTGTGAGCTTGCATCCAGGAGATAGTGGGTTTGAATTCCACTGTCGGCAGCCCTGAAGATGGATTTCCGTGGTTTCCCATTTTCACACCAGGCAAATGCTGGGGCTGTACCTTAATTAAGGCCACGGCCACTTTCTTCCCTCCTAGCCCTTTCCTATCCCATCGTCGCCATAAGACCTGCCTGTGTCAGTGCGACGTAAAGCCACTAGCAAAAAAAAAAAAACTTTTTAGTGTTGTCGGAATAAAGTTTTATACAAAGATAAGTACCAAAGCCATTATAAACAAGGTACTAAAGGAAATTGAAAATAGGTTAGAGTTTCCCACAGATTGAAACTTATCAGTGTCTCCAGTGCAGTAGTTGCTTATAGTTCTTAGATATCATGCGTCAGACTCTTTTCATGTAATTGTAGGCAACGATGTTCATAATTGCAATACAAGAGTGTGTATAATTCTGCAAAGAATTCCTGCTGCCATTGCAGCATTAACAAGGCATTACATTATTTTTCCCACAGAAAAGGAATGCCCAAAAATCATTCAAAATATATCCGTTATCAAATTATCCCATTGATGTAGTAGCCTTAGATTGCACTCATATAAGAATATATTGAATGTTGTCATATAACAGTCCGTTCTTTCATTTCTCAAGCACACTCGTATACTTTCAAATTAAATCTATAACATCATTTGTCTTGCATTCATCATAACACTTTTGTTGTCTTTTACTTGACATGTTTACTTCTTAGCAGTCTCCTCTAACCATAATCTATAATAATGTCAACCATGTGTAACAGAATACTCTTTCAACACACCACTAGCAGCTCTTTATGTGAAGAAACGAAAGACGCCCACTGCCTAACATGTTAATTTGTCTTCAACAATTGTTTCGTAACAAATGTTGGAAATGTGTTCATTAAACTGGGTACTTTTAACCGATGTTAAATTAGTAACAATTGTTAGTTAATATTTGTAGTCCAACTCATTGGCCGAATGGTCAGCGTGCTGTCCCTTGGTTCAGAGGGTCCCGAGTTCGATTCCCAGCTGGGTCGGGGATTTTATTCATTTCCGATTAATTCTTCTGGCTCGGGGACTGGGTATTTGTGTCTATCCCAATACGCTCCTCTTTATATTCAGACAATACACCACACTACCAACTGTCACAGAAACACGCCATATTGATTACACCCCTTCATATAGGGTTGGCGTCATGAAGGGCATCCGGCCGTAAAACAGGGCCATATCCACATGCGTGACACAGTTCACACCCACAACCCCATAGGTGAGGGAAAATCAGTAGAAGAAGAAGAAGTTAGTTAACATTTGTTAAGTAAAATTTAACACAGAGTTGAAGAAACCAGGCCTTAGTGTTTTCGACAGACTGCAAAGCTTTAAAGTTACATGTGGAAGATGTGCATTCACATTACATCAGTGGGATTTCAAGAACTCTCTAGGATGTGATTGTGGAGCTTCATTTCTAGACCATTTCATGCATCGCGATTAAGTGCCCTCTTCTTACTTACCATGGTAGTCTTGAGGATATTGCCAAAACCTCTTCGCTGTCGGTACAGTGGCTGGAAGACTTGGACATACAAATTTTTATTTATGTTCTCCATCAGTATATTAGGTTTTTCATTTTTGTAAATTATGTGCTTATGTATTTGTATCAATTTCTGTTTGATCCAAGTATGCCATATTGAAAAATGAAAATCCACATCCTGTTTCCAGTCATTCGACCGGGTCAGGAATAGAATGAATGAAGCCCCCATCTAGCGGCGAGGATAGGAAATGTGCCAGCTGCCAAAGCCTGTCGCTCTGCTCTCGGGCAATGATAAATGACTGACAGATGAAATATTAATGGAGAGTGTTGCTGGAATGAAAGATGACGGGGAAAACCGGAGTGCCCGGAGAAAAACCTGTCCCGCCTCTGCTTTGTGCAGCACAAATCTCACATGGAGTGACTGGAATTTGACCAAGTATGCCATATTAATCATAACAATAATAATATTATTTGCAACATGTTGGTGATCCAACACTTCAGTATGCATTTGTCATATGAACAGCTATTTCCCACAGAGCTGGTATTGTGAGTATTTCTCTAGAAGCGTGAAAGTGGATTGTCATTGCTTCAATAGAATCACTTTCACTCCAGCCATGCTAAACATTTACCGGTTTAGGTGAAACGAGCTATTCAAGTACGATCTCATCCATCGACTAGCATGAGGGAATTGCAAGCATGGTGTAGCATTCTTTAATAATACTGTCAAAGACTTGTTGAATCATTACCACATTGAATCCACACCACTTTAACATTCAAGGTACAAAGTAGATGTGTCTAATGTTTTGGATGTACAGTGTAGAATTTAAGATGCATCCTCCTATGAAGGTTAAAATATGGGTTACTCATTTGTTGAGTTTTGAACTTTTTGAAGTAAACATTCAGAAGAAGGAAATGTTACGTGAACATGACTTGAATTTGCTTTCAGATTGAGGCCTGGCTGCTTTTGCTATACCAGCACCTCTCTTCTTGCTGCTTTGTAGAGAAGGTTTCCCTTCAGCATTATAGTTTCGGTGGTTATCAATTGACCTACTGAGGCTCCTCTTACTCATTTAATAATCCTCCCTCCCTGCCTGACAACTTGAGAAATATAACCTTGGATAATTCATCTAACTAGACCTGTCATATGGCAGTTATCTTGATCATTGCCAACTCTTATTGTTCTTATTCTTGGTGAAGTCCATGATGGGTACATCTAAATGATCTGACTCTTTGTAAAATTGGCAAATTCCTTTGTTGTCTATGATTCTTTGATCATGTAATTTCAAGCTTGGCAACATCCTAGCATCCAGTAATCACTAGGGGAAGTATTTCATGCTTTGATTGCTCAGAATTTTGTTTGTCATTTTCTTCTATGAAACATCCTTGTATTCTGTCATCCTGTTGTGTGTTACATCTTGTACTTTGGGTACCTGTTATTATCCTGGATGTGTCCATAACCTCATTACACATCTCTCACTGTTGCTGAACATTGGATTATTATCTCATCTTGGTAACCATTATTTACAAGAAAACTGCATTCATGTTTGTATGTAATATCAGTTTTGTACATTGCATTCTGTGCAGTATCTTCTGTTAAATACTTTCCTGGCAGTTGATAGCTTTTCATAATGAATTAATGTCCTGACAACTTCAATTATGAATGAAGCAAAACAAACATGAATTAGTGGACTGTTCCATAGGTAATTTTGTTCAGTTATCTGTAGATATCAATATCAAGTGAGTGGCTGCACGGTTTGGGTCACTTAAAACTGTCAGCTTGCATTCAGAAGAAAGTAGGTTTGAAATATGGTTTTCCATGGTTTCCCATTTTCACACAAGTCTATACCTTAATGAAGGCCATGGTCGATTCCTTCCCACTCCTAGCCCTTTCCTGTCCTATTGTCACCATAAGACCTATTTGTGTCTGTGCTTCATAAAGAAAATTGTAAAAAAAGAAAAGAAGAATGTATGTATCAGTTACTGCTGTACATGGAACCATCCCTTTCACTTGTGAGTTATGAACCTTATTGGCTTATACTTCTTTTTACATCTTTGCCTTCATCACATCTTTTCTCGATATAGCTATAGTTCAGCCTGCATTGTTGGAACTATTCAAGCACAGAGAGACTACATTCAAGTAAAAGTTTGCAAGTATTGTTCATTTCTCAAACTGGAAGGATAACATACTCTTATTGATGTAAGACTTAAAAGTTGGAAGGATTTTATGGATGATAGTTTGAAGTATCTGGACCATGGGAGATGTTTTCATTAACGATGAAAATTAACAACTTCACTACAGTTTTTATGGTAAACAAGTTACCTTATACGCTTATGTTATCCCTTCGGATCCTTTCCTCCTTTTGTGTTTGTCATGTGTTCCTGATCTTCCACATGTATTTTATCTTTGTCATATGTTTTGCCCCCTTTACTGTTCTTACCTGGCTTTCTTCTCATCCTACACTTCGCACATGAAGACTGAAGATGTGTCAAGATGGTCCTTCAATGAGTGTTGATGCCCACCCTCCTGACGAAGCTGGGAAATAGAAATGAGCTTCTTGAGGGGCTGAGAAGAGATGGATGTAGAAAAAGTGGGGTGGATGGAGAGAGAGCCTATCTGTTTGAAGACAGCAGTGTATGAAGATGTGAAGATTATCCTTTTGTGTTTTCATGTCTGTCCTGGTATCGTCTTTCTGTTACTCCCACTTTTCACACTGACCTCCCATTGTGTTCATCCTATTATTTGTTCCTTTTCTTGTTCCTGTCTCTCTATATGATTTGCAGTTACCTCGTTGGTGCAGTTTCAGCTATCTTCACCTCCTGACTCCCGAGACAGGAACATCTGATGTAATTTGCTCGTTACCAATATTACTGTTAGAAGGGCATTATGTGTGATGGGGCCGTATAATGTGTATGATTTGAAATTTGTGTTTCATTGAAAATGTTGGTGCTTTGATATATGACTAAACCTCTGGGCAGAACTTGATGAATTAATTCCTCATATCGAGAAAATAAGATAGTGTTATAACAATATGGGTCTGGAAATGCATAGTTGCTGAATTATTTTCCGTTAAACACTTCTTAATTGTAGGAATTTATTCTGAGGCCCTTCTTACATTTCTTATGTGAAAGCATGTTATGGATAAATTGATGTGGAACTGAGTACATCATTAATACCCACAAATGATTCTCATAGTCCTAGTTACATGTCTCTCATAAGTTTGAAGTTTCGTGCTTGATGGTGCTCCCATACATGACAGTCTTTTTGTGTCAGCAAGCACGTTAATGCATGTTACCATGAGCACTGGATAGGTACAGGTGGACTAACTGCTTGACCCCCACACTTTTCTGACTTAAATCTACTGGAATTTTGCCTATGGGAGTACCTGAAGTATTTTGTGTATTTGACAGCTATGGATGATGCAGTAACTCTCCATGCTCGAATTGTGGCTGCCCATTTTATATGACATGTCAACGGTGTTCCAGCAGGTGTTAGACGTATTTAGTGCTACATCATCCATGAATATTGGAAAATATAATTGTATCGGTGATATGTGTTAAGAGTGCTCTACGAATAAAGTTGATAACTCAGCAATTACGCACTTCCAGACCCATGTTGTTATACTCTTTTCTTTCTCACTATATGTGTTACTCTGAAGGAAACCATACCTTACCACATTGCGGACAGGATCCGAGTCTACTCGTGTTTGGCTGGCCGTATGTTGCTGACAGGTCCCGAGTTAACTCATGTTCCCGGGTCTTGTATATTCTGTGATATCTGTTGGAACTTCTGAAACTAACTAGCGGTCTTGGTTTATAGAATATCATTGTTGAAGGTTTTGTTTATTCTATGCTACCTTTAATTTTCATTCTTCTTCTGTTTTATGCTTCAATTTCTTAGTTTCCCAATCTAATGTTTACATCATTCAAAGAGCCATGTGGTGGGTAAGATGGCACTTCCCAGACACCCCGTGTTTAGGTCAGGACAAAATATTTAACGAACTGCATGTGGATAATTATTCGGAATGCTCAAGTAAATTTGAAAAATGTGAGTTTGTTATTGAAAGCTTTTCTGATGAAAGTGTGAGTCGTGATGATGAAGATATACACCCTTCAAAACAATGTGAAATCTTTTTAAGTTGCCGTATGCCCTTTCACCAAGCTCATTGCTATACAACTTACACACCAGAAAACTTTATTAGAACTACTTCAGAAGGTTATCACAATTAGTACAAGGTTAGTGAAGCCAGGCTCATTTGATTCTGTGTGTGCGCTTTCGCACTAAGTTGCTCAGGAAATGACGGGGCACAGGGGTTGGACAGTGCAAGGAGCATCCGGTCGGGAATGTGTTAAGTAGCACCTCCAGATTTTATAGATTGAGCAAAAAACTCATACCGAGCTCGATAGCTGCAGTCGCTTAAGTGCAGCCAGTAATCAGGAGATAGTGGGTTTGAACCCCACTGTCGGCAGTCCTGAAAATGGTTTTCCATGGTTTCCCATTTTCACACCAGGCAATTAAGGCCACAGCCGATTCCTTCCCATTCCTAGGCCTTTCCTATCCCATTGTCGCCATAAGACATATCAGTGTCGGTGCGACGTAAAGCAAATAGCACACAAAAAACTCTTTAACTCAGTGGAAGCATGCCGTCAGTATGAAGAGAAATCTTCTGACACCTAAATATGTGTCATTGGCCACAAGAAAACAACTCATTAAAATCCATTTATGGATTATTGCCATGTACACTTCAGAAATACAGACTTTCAGAAAAGCAGAGGAAGGAAAATGGAGTCATTAGTGAGATGATGTGCTGGAAGAGAATGATAAAGATATTCTGGACCGAAAGAATGAAAAATGAACAGGTGCTGAGACATGTTCAAGAAAACTACCATCCTGTGGAGTCCATTGAGAAGAGAAGAAAGTAACTCATTGGCTACTTTTCTAGAAGGCCGTGTGGATGGAAAAATACCTTGAAGGAGACATCAAACAATGTCCCTGTATAACATAAATGAAGGAAGACCATACCAGACTCTTAAACTACTGGCTGACTGTCAAAAAAACACCATTTACTAACTTTCATTCTGCCCACCAACTGCCCAGGTTGAAGAGTCGAAGGAGAAAAACTAGAGCAAGAACCTGATGCGCGTGAAGTATTTTCTCTTGTAGATTTCAGTGTTTTGGCCTAATCCTTAAACTACATGATGGTAAAACAAACAACACTATCAGTGCACTTGGAAAGTCTTTAAAAAGCTTCTCGATACAGGGTTATTCTCATAATGAAATCATATCTTAAGTCGCAAAGGAAATTTCTTTTCTTGGTTTCTTTAATGAAGTTTCTGTGAAGTCTTCGTGTACTATAACATTAAATATCCTGTGAAAACATGCATCATGGTTATAATGAAGGACTTCATTATATAGAGCGCTTATTTTTTTCCGCTGTTTATTTTAACTGAAGCTTCCTTGCTGTCTGTGTGTGGGAAGCTGTATGCAGGAAACCTATCACACCTGTATGCAGCAGAGACATCTTCTGTTTAATTCGTGCCTGACTAAAGATAAAAGATATTGGTGGCAGAAATATGCAGTAAGAGAAAGGTGTTTTAGACATTTAGTAACTCTTTTTCTAGTAGTGCCAATATTCCTGACAATTCGGAAAGTTTACTCTGATAGTGACATGATAGTGAATATGATTCATAAGACAATATGAACATGATATCATACGTGCTTATGGAGGCTATAACAACATTGATGTATTTTTGTTGCTCTAGTATACAAGATCATGATCAGTAATGTCAATTTTAATTGGGTACTAAGAAACAATTGCACACAGATTTTCTTAATATCATATGTTGTTGTTGTTTTTTATTATTAATAATAATACTATTAGGGTCCAGATCTTAATGACATGTCATCCTTTTATTGAGTGGTCAGGTGCAATGCTCCAGTATATACAAACTCCGTTCATGGCACCCGTTTACGAATATATCCTTTTTATTTTGCATAATTTGCATTTTTTAAATTTACATTTTAAGAGCATTTATTTGGAGAATTGTTCAGTCATATTTTTTATAAATTAGTCTCTTTAGGTTATGTTGTCCCTTTTGTGGTGTTATCATATTGTGACGAGTTGGCGGGGTAGTAAGATAAATGAACACTAGACTGGTAGCTTAGGCTATATACTAAGATTTATTAATTAAGCACTAAAATTACACAGGACTGAGGAGCACATAACTTTCACTCGTAACACACACACTCACACACACACAGAGAGAGATGCCAACTTTCAAGAAAGGCAATTCGTAATGCAGCCATTAGAGCAAGGGGGTAGGAGGGGCCGTAGAATTTTTTTTACGAGATCTTACATAGCACTGAAATATCAATGAACAACATACAGGCCGGGATGAGTGGCTCAGACGGTTGAGGCGCTGGCCTTCTAACCCCAACTTGGCATGTTCAATCCTGGCTCAGTCCTGTGGTATTTGAAGATGATCAAATACGTCAGCCTCGTGTCGGTAGATTTACTGGCACGTAAAATAACTCCTGCGGGACAAAATTCCGGCACCTCAGCGTCTCCGAAAACCGTAAAAAGAGTAGTTAGTGGGACGTAAAACATATAACATTATTGAACAACATACACTTCAACCAGATGTAACATATCAAAGACTGGCATAAAGTGTGTATTATTCTTACCTGCTAAAGTAACAGGTGATCAGCAGTACATATCTGAGTGGAGATTGAAGGATCATTTCTTTTGTTGAGTACTGTAGTTGCTCCCTTAGCAGCTTGTAGTTCCTGTTTGGTAAATGTACACTGGTGACGTGCTTTTTCTTTTGATATCATGTGCATCCTCTGCACTAACAGAGCACTTAACAGTTCGGTGTTCATATTAGCACGGAATTCAGTCTTGTTCTTACTCATCATGCGCATCTGAAAAATCGCGGCTACACACACTACAAAACACTTGTGAATGAGATTTTGAGGAACGCAGTAAACAGGACCATTCTTTCCAGTATTCCTCCCTAAATTTTTGAACTATTTTTGGTTTATTAGTAGCGTCACTAGTCAATGTAATGTCATCACACATATTTTTCTGCACAAGAAATCGCTTCATTATTTAAACCTTTCATATTTCGTAACACATGATTAGCATATATCCTAGAAGAGCCATATATGCCAATTTGGCAACCAAAATCGCAATAAATACTTCTTCAAAAGTCACGCACACAGTATTCACAATGAAACCGAGTTTCGTCACCACTTTTCCGCCAAAACAACCACAAAAGAACTCTCTTACTTTCATGGAAGTCTAATCATGTGACGAACAAAGACAACTCCGCAAGATATACCACTTTCCAGTTGCTTATTTTTCTGGTACTGGAAGCACACACTGCGTTCGGTGCATGAAAATAAATGAAGGGCTGAGAACCATAGTGGGCCAAATCCACCAACCGTCAAAATTGAGTTAATGCCACCTAGCGGTTCATTTCTGACTTAGGTATTATCTCTTCAACTGGGTTATCTCTATGTCTTCCCATTTATGTGCTACAGGGTCACAAAATATAAACCAAATTGAACTAGTCGCTGGAGGTAGTGCCATAGTGGGCCAAATCCGCATGACCAATCCCTTGCTTGCTCTGAGTCACATGACATGCGTAGTATCATGGCGGACATCGCCCACGAGGAAAATAAAAGCAGTGATTTGACATGCAGCAAACCCTCCTCCTTCCCTAAATAACAAGTAGCATTTGTTTTTACAAGAGGAAGTTTTGGGTGTATAATGTAGGGAAGGGTACATGTACTTGTGGGGTGAAGATACAGCACAAAGGGGCCCAACAGAAGTAGGTTCATGATTGTATTCTGTATTACCTGAGGAACGTCAGCACAACAGCAAATCATTTAATAGCCTATTCAGACACTTGTGGTGGTCAGAATAGGAATCAATATATTGCATCCTTATGGGCCCCATTAGTTCATTATTCCCAATTTAAAACTATTGATCCTAAGTTCCTAAAACCGGCCATTCATATTTGCCTAATGACAGAGATTTTAGTACCATCGAAACTTCAAAACATAAGGCAAAATCACTGTTTTCGGTAGAAGATTATGTGACCTTAGTTAAGGAATGTAGGAGAAATAAGCCCTTTGGTGTGAAGAAAATGGAACAGAAAGAATTTGTGAACATTAAGGAGCTCTCAAAAAACTTTGTGTATCGTAAGGAAACAGTAGATGGGGAGAAGTTTGAGTGGCTCAAAATTAGGTGATTTCGTTTCCAGTCTAATGAACCTCTTAAGATTAAATTCAGGTACACCCTCAACAAAATGAACGAATGGAAAATCCTTGATATTTCACCTTCTCGTAAGGGCAGGCCATCTGTAAAGGTAACAACTTCAGTACCTTCACCATGGGAAGTGAGTCCTGTTTACACAGCACCCATTAAGCTCACAAAAGCTAAATATGATTATTTAATTGCCATACTTCCAGTCATTCCACCAGTAAATCATAAGTTTTTTAAGGATTTGCAATATTGTGTTGTAACTATGGCAAAATGAAGTACCTTACAGTGCCATGTGGAGTTGGCCCACTGGCGTATTGTTAGAATTCATCCTTTCTGTTTAGAGCGAAAGTGGGCCAAATCCACTCCAGTGGAAAATGATGGTATTCATTTACTTTTTATTTGTATTAAAAAGCCAGATAATCTTTGTATTTTGCTTTGTAGTGATTAATGTATCTATTAACTATAACATGCAAATGTTGTAATCTCTGTAATCTGTGTCAGTGAATTATAGCAGTGACTAAACTTTAACCTTCATTTTCTCCATTCTTAAAATATGGCACTTGGCCCACTTTGGTTCTCAGCCCTTCAAATATTCTTAAATGAGGGACAGCAAATTGTAATCGTAATAGTTGGCATGTCTGCTTACACAGTTCGCGCTCTTTCTCTCTTAGATTCTAACTTGTTCTAACTCTACAGATTACTCTTGCAAAGCTAAACAGTTATGTCACAAAATCACACGTCACACGCAATTGCACCCTAGGGTAGTGTACGCTGTATTTCAAAAGCGGCCACACACTACACAGTTCGGGCGCGCCTACACTGTTTTACATTCACACACAAGGTCCCCCGTTGCACCGCTACACGCTCTCTCCTTCGCTGTCAGTCCGCACTGTAGCACGCTAGTCTGACAGTCAAGGCAGTTCACGCACTTCACAGCACTGGCATTCACTCACTGACAGCTCATAACTGAACTACACCAATAGCGACCCAGGGAAGTCACTCCTGTCTTATATATCTGCTCCAGTTCTTCCAGAACAGTCTGGATGCTGGATGTATCCCAGGAACCTCCCAAGATGGAAGACTCCAAGTTAATCGTCTCGTAATTTCCATAGTCCTATGCCGCGCTACCATGGGTGGAAGCGAGAGGGGTGCCGTCTAGGACTTAAGCCTTGTTCGTGATTGGTGCAATCGAAGAGTAAGCAGGTGGGCCGATACATTGACGTCACCAGCCCATAGCAAGTTAGCGTGGCAAACGCTATAACCATAACAATATTATTTTATGAAATTATGACAAAGCCTTACTTAGCAGTTTAAATATTGAAATAAACATTTCAATATAATACTGTTTATTTAACACAGTAACTGTTGGTGGAAATGTTTTATGGTACACAAGGTTACAGTAAATTACTGCACATGTACAGGCCTAAAATATATGTGGTGTGGCAATCAGGTGCACGAAGCAATCATTTTGCACCCACGAGTGGGTGACAGCTGTCACCATTCTTCTTTCATGATACAGACTTCATACACTCACTTTTCCAGGAATCAAAGTTATTTGGGGACTAGAATATCTGGAATGTTCCCTGGAGTCTCCAAGACTTCTTTGACATCTACAAGTGTAAAGGTTAGAGTGGTAGGGGAAGGTGTGGATTTTCTGTGAACAGTATTGCCTCAGTTTCACACAGTAGTGTTGGCTACTGAATGCATGATTCGAAGCAGTGTATCGATTCATTCAAGTGTCCGAGTGAATCGATTCACAGGAAAGGCGAGCTCACGGTTCACGATTCAGCTTACTCCCAGCGGACAGTGCTGAGTGGCGCACTCACTGGATGTTGACGGGGAGCCGAGCTTCCGCTGCAGCGAGACAGTGTATCATGGCACATCGAAAGAATCGTGAACGAGCCGGCTCAGTGAGACACAAGATACACACGGCTCCTTCGGCTCACTGGACACGCGGAGAGCCGAGCTTCCGCTGCAGCGAGGCATACAGTGAATCATGGCACATCGAAAGAATCGTGAACGAGCGCGGCTCAGTGAGACGCATGATACACACGGCTCCTTCGGCTCACTGGACACGCGGAGAGCCGAGCTTCCGCTGCAGCGAGACATACAGTGAGACATGCTAGACTGAAAGAATCGTATGCTATAATGGACTCTCGAGCTCAGCTCATTTGAAAATAATACCCATTTGCATTCACTGTCCTCTTCTTACAGGGAGGTTTAAATAATAGATGGATTTATTTGCAGTGTTAAAAAGGTAGTCATAACATAATTCTGAAGTAGCTAGTAAGTAGGTAGGCTATTAGGTTATACTATTTATTAGTTTAATGAATCTTAGTATTATAACTTAATTGACTTTTGACAAACTCGACTCTAGCCTGCCCTATGACTATGAGTCATGCTCATGACCACTCAAAAGTACCTGTTTTATATTGGGAAGAACGGCTCAGTATTTTCTCAGTTCATATGTCACATCGTTGCACAAGACTTCAATCATATGTGGACAGACGCAATAACAGTATGTTGAATCAGAAAACCAGCGGGCTACTGTACATCTCGAGTAGCCTATACAAAATATGACGATTTAAAAAAATCCTCAGCTGATAGAAAAATACTTTTTAAAAAAGACTGAGCGAGTTGTCGTGCGGTTAATATCGCGTGGCTATGCGTTTGCATTCGGGGGGTGGTGGGTTCGAATCCCACCGTCGGCAGCCGTTAAGATGGTTTTTCCGTAGTTTCCCCATTTTCACACCAGGAAATGCTGGCTCTGTACCTTAATTCAGGCCATGGCTGCTACCTTCATAATCCTAACCTTTCCCACCCTGCGTTGCCGGAAACCTTCGATGTATTAGAGTAACTAGCATTTTTTCTAAGTTCATAGTATGAAGACCAGATGGCAGCTGCGAGCACTGAATGCTGTTGCTGCTGTCTTACCAGCACATACTACACTGATGCAGTAGGAGCGGTGACCAATGAGCCGTGAATCGGATCACTGTATCGATTCAGTAACGTGAACGGAATCAAATGAATCGATTCAGTAAAATGAATCGAATGTCCCATCACTATCACACAGTTCATAGCATGCAGTACTTAGAAGGAATTAAGTACCAATTTGAAAATGCCTAAAATTAAACCTCACGTATCACTTAATTTAAAACAAATAGCTCAGTTTGGTGATGGTGTGTTTTCTACTGATGGAAGCGCACTGTTATAAGCTGTGCGAAACCTAATTATCAGTTGAAAGACGGTTTACTGTGATGCAGCACATTGTTCTCGAGAATCCTCTGCGTGCTCTTGAGCGTTCATCAAAGAAAGCTGCAGTTCAGTGCTTGCTACCTACTGTTGCTTCAACATCCACTGTGATCACGAGAATCCTCTGCGTGCTCTTGAGCGTTCATCAAAGAAAACTGCAGTTCAGGGCTTGCTGCCTACTGTTGCTTCAACATCCACTGTGTTCTCACAGTTCAGTGAGGAGTTGTTGCAACGTGTTAGTGTCAGAAAATGTTCCCCTATTTAAACTCTCTAGTCCAAGATTACATGCACTTTTGGAAAAAGATACAAATCAGGAAATACCAGACGAGTTGACCTTACTTAAGAATTATTTACAACACTGCTACAAAGAAACATTATATAAAATAATGCGGGCTACTCAGGCAAAGGCTGTGAGCTTCTATCGATGAGACAGTTGATGCTATGGGGCACTATGTAGCCAATGTGATTTGGAACATTGGAATTGGATATACCAGGTGAAATATTTTTATTGACTGCCAAATTGTTAGAAAAGGCCTATCACTGGATGATAACCAATTTGTTTGACAGTACTATGTTTCTTCTGTGGTCTGATGGCAGAAAACATAATAATGTGCTTTTCATTTTAAGTGATGCAGCACCATATACTGTATGGTACGAGTAGGTAATTCATCGAAGGCACTTTACTCTAAAATGGTACATATCAAGTGTATATCGCATGGCCTACATAGGGTTTGTGAAGAAGGCTTGTAGCGAATGTTAAATTGGTTTTCTTTAAAGCCCCTCACGAGTTACACAATCATTCAAAGCAGAAGCTCCGGACATCACGTTTCCACCACAACCTACAACCACACGCTGGGGCATGTGGTTAAATGCGTGCTTGTATTGTTGTGAATGAAATAGTACAGGGTTTTGACTGTGAAGAAGCTACTTCAATACAGATTGCTCAAGATATTCTCTATGAACTAAACATGAAGGGCAGTTCGGCATTTAGTAAGTCGAACTTCACATTATTGTCGACTCCTATCACTTCACTGGAAAAGAAAGGTGAGGCAATGGAGATTCCATTTCTCTAATTAAGCACCTGGAGTCTGGTTTTAACAACACTCCTAATGCTGGGGCTGTACCTTAATTAAGGCCACGGCCGCTTCCTTCCAACTCCTAGGCCTTTCCTATCCCATCGTCGCCGTAAGACCTATCTGTGTCAGTGCGACGTAAAGCCCCTAGCAAAAAAAAAAACAAAACAAAAAAAAACACCACTCCTGGTGGATTTCCTACAGCTGTTGAATTTAAACTGAAAAAGGTGCTGGACAAAAATATTGTACAGGGGAATGCAAGCTGGCCCACTCACAGAGAATGAGGGAATTCTGGGCTCAAAAGAAAGCGAAACAAACTGCCAAATGTAACAAGACTTAATGTGGTCCTAGATGGCCCCAGCGAATAATATATATAATAACCTAGATAATTGTACTATTATTTACAATTTAATGTTGAGTACTTACAATTTCCCACATTAAGAAAGGTTGTAGTATCTATATTACAACTGTGGGCAAAAATTATTACTAAAATAGGGTTATAAGGATTAGTTAAACTGGCAGCCACAGTTGAATACTAGTAATGCTCTACCACTTACTTATTAACAGTAGTGAAGACGATATGATAATTATTACAATAAGGAGAACTGCTGTCATTCTACGGAAATATTTTAAGTATACACATTTAAAGTTTCCATTGTTTGATATCCATCTCACCTCTTTGGAAGGAGGTTTCATTCACAGCTTGCAGCAACTGTAAAGGAAATGATGATGTTTGAGGATTTATGATCAGGAATGTATGACCTACTCAAAGATAAATGTGCTAAAGATAGTAAGATAGCTCTCAGTTTGTTCATGAATAGTAAAGTGTTATCTACCATTTTCAAAGCCTATAAGTGATTCGTGTCAAATCTGTGACATACTTAATATAAAAATTTCTTCCGAGACTGATGAAGCCACCAAAGAAGCCTTAAAAACAACAGAAGCTCTGCATATGAGGAAAGCTGTTGCTGGCTATGAGAATATGAAAGACACAGCTACAGTAAGACAATCTACAGACATACATGTCATAACATTTGATATGCAGTACGCATTGCCCTCCCCACATCTAAAACTACCAACCAACCTACACACCAACCCCGCGGTACTTTGTCTTCTTTTTGGTTGCTTGTCTCGGTTTATCTCATTTGTCAGTATCTTTTTGTGGAAGAGATCTCTATTGAAGGCGTCTTCGGGTTTTATATGCAGCATTTGGAGGTCTTCCTTGGTGTCCATAAACCAGGGCATTGTAGTTTCGGTTTAATATCATACCCGTCTCTTACAGATTGTTTCTGTAATTTTCTCTATTTTACTGTACACTTCTTTGTTGGACTTTTTATAATGGGTTCCATTCTTGTAATTGGATCCTATGATACTTCTGATGATTTTGCGCTCTTTTTTCTCCAGTTCTTCGAGGAGTCTTTTATTTGCATTCAGGGATAGGTTTCGGCTGCATACATAACTACTGGCTTCAGAACAGTTTCATAATGATGTAGTTTAGTATTTGGGGACAGGCTTTTTTCTTTTTTTCCTAGATTGAGCGCGATGTTTGATAGGCTATTTCAAGTTTGTGTACTCGTTCCTTAAGTGCTTCTTTGTCCAGTCCATTTTTCATTGTGATCTCACGCAGATACTTAAATTTTTCTATTCGATTGATCTTCCCATACTTTGTCTGGCGTTTTGCTGGGGCATCTTTGATGTTAGTCATTACTTTGGTTTTTTCCAAAGATACCTGCAAGCCAGTTTGTTCAGCGATTTCCTTTAGAAGGTCGATTTGCATCCTAGCAGTTTCTACATTGTTTGACAGAATGGTGATGTCATCAGCAAATGTTAGACAGTCAATCATGATCCCCTAAGATTTTGTTCCCATTCTGAGAGGACTATAGTCAGCTTCTATTAATTTTGTTCGCCAGATCCTGTTGATCTTTTCGAGCACACAGTTGAAAAGCGTTGGAGAGAGCCCATCACCTTGTCTGACTCCTGTTTTGATCTCGAAGGAATCTGATAGGCATCCTAGGAACTTTACTTTGGATTTTGTGTTAATTAGGGTGGCTCTAATTATTGTCAGCAGTTTCAGGTCAACCCTGAATTCGTTGAGGATGTTCAGCAGAACCTTGCGGTCTATTGAATCATAGGCCTTCTTAAAGTCCACAAAGACTGACACTTACTGTTTGGACCTGAGATTACAATGCCTGATGATCATTTTGAGGTTGTGGATCTGTTCAGCAGTTGAATGATCCTTCCTGAAGCCCCCTTGCTATTCGCCTATTTGATGCTCAACTCGGGTTTCTAAACGCTCCGGGATAGCAAGTGAGAGAATTTTGTACGTTACCAGTAGCAGGGATATTCCTCTATAGTTGTTGACGTTTATCATGCTGCCTTTTTTGTGTAACGGATGGATCAATGCTGTTTTCCAGTCTTCAGGTAGGATTTCTTCTTTCCAAATAAGTTCTATTTGTTTCTGCAAGATTTCGGCTGCTTCTTCAGGGGCATATTTCCTAAGTTCTGCAGTGCCAAAGTCTTCTCCAGGCGCTTTGTTGTTTTTGAATCGGACAATGTCATGCTTGATTTAGTGTTTGTCGGGTGGTCTTGATTCTGAGCATCTGAGTATGGGTTCTTCGGTCTTCATGGGATTTTTGGGTTTATCGCAATTTAGTAAGTTTGTAGTTGGCGAGGATGGTACAGTTATTTCGTTCGATGTCACCAACATACCATCCTTTCGCTGAAAGCATAGCGATGGAGGTTTATAGCCTATTAGTTTCCTTTTGAACGTTCTATAGTACTCTCTGGTTTCATTTCCCTTAAAGTCTTAGTCGATCTTCTCAAGTGACTTTTCATATTTATGTTTCTCAGCTCAGATTACTTTAACTTTCTGGGTCTGTTGGGCTTTGTAGGTTTCCTAGTCAGTTTGCCATTTTGTTGAATAATATTGTTTCTATGCGTCAAGCTTTTCCTTGAGAACTGAAACACCGGTATCTCTCCACCAGGCATGTTTCTTGCTTCTTTTGATTTCAGCAACTTCGTTTGCAGCCTCAGTCAGGCAGTTTTTATTGTTGTTAAAGTCACAGTCGATCGGTCGAGCCTTTTCCTGGAACTCTGTGACTTTTTGTCGCAGTTCATCATTGTCAAAGCGAATTATGTTTTTGGAGGTCTTGTTGGAGTTTGCAGGGACCGGTTTTAATTTAATTATAGACCTATAATGGTCTGAGGCCACGTTTACGCCCTTTTTAACCTTAACCATTCATAATCTCAGGACTGTTTTTCCAAGAGATTGCGACGGGATCTATTCGGAACTCTTCGATTGTTGGGATAGTAGATCGCCATGTTGTCTGCTTTCTGGGAAGATGGCAAAAGTGGGTTGACATGATCTGCAAGTTATGGTTTTCACAAATGGAGACCAATCTCTTGCCATTTTGATTGGTTCTTTTGTGGGCAGGATAGTTTCCAATGATTTTCTTGTACTTTTGTTCTCAGCCAAGTTGGGCATTGAAATCTCCCATAAGAAGTTTCACATGGTTGTTGGGAATTTCAGCGAGCTTTTCATCCAGTAGGTCCCAGAAGTTATCCACCTCCTCTGTATCAGATCTGTTCTTATCGTTTGTTTGGGCATGTGTGTTAACTAGGCTGTATGTCTTGTTGGCACATTTGATTGTTAATATGGATAATCTGTCATTTATTGGTTCAAAATTTGCAACCGATTTTAGGATTCTGATTCTCACAGCAAACGTGGTTCCAAGCATCACAGATCCATTGAGGACTCTTTTTTTGAGCTCTGCTCTTGAAGAAATGGTAACCTTCAGATTCAGAAGTCTCTTCGCCTGTGTAACGTGTTTCTTGTAGGGCAAGTATAGATATCCGCTTTTCATGTATGGCTTTGGTGAGAGTTTTCAGTTTGCCAATTTGTGTATGGAAATTTATGTTGAACGTTGCTAGAAAGGTATCCGATTTGGTTCTGAGTTTCTGACTGGTTGGGATACACCGAGACGCTCCGACTTGTCCCTTGCATGATGTCAAGTCTTCCGAATGAGATTTATGCGCCGTGGGTTTCACGATGAGGTATACACTGACTGACAGAGCAAATGCAACACCAAGAAGGAGTGGTTCGAAAGGGATGAAAGTTGGGGGAAAAACTGAGACGGCACGGACGAATAATTGATGTTTATTTCAAACCGATATGCACTTTACACAATGCGCATGGCATCGACTCAGTAGGATGTAGGACCACCGCGAGCGGCGATGCACGCAGAAACACGTCGAGGTACAGAATCAATAAGAGTGCGGATGGTGTCCTGAGGGATGGTTCTCCATTCTCTGTCAACCATTTGCCACAGTTGGTCGTCCGTACGAGGCTGGGGCAGAGTTTGCAAACGGCGTCCAATGAGATCCCACACGTGTTCGATTGCTGAGAGATCCGGAGAGTACGCTGGCCACGGAAGCATCTGTACACCTCGTAGAGCCTGTTGGGAGATGCGAGCAGTGTGTGGGCGGGCATTATCCTGCTGAAACAGAGCATTGGGCAGCCCCTGAAGGTACGGGAGTGCCACCGGCCGCAGCACATACTGCACATAGTGGTGGGCATTTAACGTGCCTTGAATACGCACTAGAGGTGACGTGGAATCATACGAAATAGCGCCCCAAACCATGATGCCGCGTTGTCTAGCGGTAGGGCGCTCCACAGTTACTGCCGGATTTGACCTTTCTCCACGCCGATGCCACACTCGTCTGCGGTGACTATCACTGACAGAACAGAAGCGTGACTCATCGGAAAACACGACGTTCCGCCATTCCCTCATCCAAGTCGCTCTAGCCCGGCACCATGCCAGGCGTGCACGTCTATGCTGTGGAGTCAATGGTAGTCTTCTGAGCGAACGCCGGGAGTGCAGGCCTCCTTCAACCAATCGACGGGAAATTGTTCTGGTCGATATTGGAACAGCCAGGGTGTCTTGCACATGCTGAAGAATGGCGGTTGACGTGGCGTGCGGGGCTGCCACCGCTTGGCGGCGGATGCGCCGATCCTAGCGTGCTGACGTCACTCGGGCTGCGCCTGGACCCCTCGCACGTGCCACATATCCCTGCGCCAACCATCTTCGCCACAGGCGCTGCACCGTGGACACATCCCTATGGGTATCGGCTGCGATTTGACGAAGCGACCAACCTGCCCTTCTCAGCCCGATCACCATACCCCTCGTAAAGTCGTCTGTCTGCTGGAAATGCCTCCGTTGACGGCGACCTGGCATTCTTAGCTATACACGTGTCCTGTGGCACACGACAACACGTTCTACAATGACTGTCGGCTGAGAAATCACGGTACGAAGTGGGCCATTCACCAACGCCATGTCCCATTTATCGTTCGCTACGTGCGCAGCACAGCGGCGCATTTCACATCATGAGCATACCTCAGTGACATCAGTCTACCCTGCAATTGGCATAAAGTTCTGACCACTCCTTCTTGGTGTTGCATTTGCTCTGTCAGTCAGTGTATATTCAAAGACTTACCCCATGGGGTAGTTTCTTGAAATATTTTGCCATCATACTTATTTGACTTGAATTTGTTTTAGATGCATACGCATCCATCTTGTAACTAAGGTTGTTAGCCCTAGAGGTTGCCTCAAGATGTTTTCTGGCTTCTCTTTACTACCAAGGTTATGAGCCTTGGAGCTCCCAGCACTAATCGGCTTGTCGACCCAGTTTCCTGCGGGATTGGTTACCCAACTTCCACTAGGTTGCTCAACTTAAGAGGGGCACCTCTTGTAGGTTATGTGCTGGAGTTGGAGTGAATGAGGCTAGTTTGATTCTCTTGCTGAACCCAATATATTAATGTTGCAGATGTTGGCAATGACGCATTTCACTCCCATTTGCCAGTCACAATGACTCCAAACCAAACCAAACCAAACCAAACCAAACCCCATGGCACTACAGCCCTTGAAGGGCCTTGGCCTACCAAGCGACCGCTGCTCAGCCCGAAAGCCTGCAAATTACGAGGTGTCATGTGGTCAGCACGACGAATCCTCTCGGCCGTTATTCTTGGCTTTCTAGATCGGAGCCGCTATCTCACCGTCAGATAGCTCCTCAGTTCTAATCACATAGGCTGAGTGGACCTCGAACCAGCCCTCAGGTCCAGGTAAAAATCCCTAACCTGGCCGGGAATCGAACCTGGGGCCTCCGGGTTCGAGGCAGGCACGCTACCCCTACACCACGGGGCCGGCTCACAATGACTCCTCCCAGGTTAATTCCTGAGACCCTATTATTATTATTATTATTATTATTATTATTATTATTATTATTGTTGTTGTTGTTGTTATCATTTAGGCAGAAAATGCTCATTTATGATCATATTTTGTGTATTCTGTTTACAGTAGTATAGTAATTTGTTTTATTTTTTATGATACTTAACGTACTCACCGGTAAAGTGTAAGAAAGGGACAGCTGTCCCTAACTTTGCCAGTTAAAATAAATTATCTACTTATATGATACTAAGGTTAAGTTCTGATGAGAGGTAAGCCAAATTTGGCCTTTTATTATCCCTTTCAGACCGAATACGCACAATTGTGCGGGTTCGTATTTTGTTTATCCCTGACCGTATTTGATGTTTTTTCGGCGCTAGACCGGACTGCAGTGATTGTGCGGGCACGTGGCGTCTATTTCAATTATTTTTAGTATGCGCTTGACCGCCAGGGCGAAGGAAGAAGAGTTTAAAAAGCACAGTTGATCGGCGAGATGGCGAGAAGCAGTAGTGCCAAAAGTAAGTATTTATTTATTGCGTTTATATTAAACTAGAAGCTTTACTGAATACCGGAATATATTCAATGAAGTGTGTACATTGGTTAGTGAACGTAAATTTTGAAGTTACATCATCGTATGTGATACGAGGTTTTGAATTTTGATACGCACAATTGTGTGGGTCCTTTTTATCGGATATTAGTTTTTATTTTGTAAAATAAACTATCAATATGTGTATTGAGGAGCATTTTAGTCAGTTTTTGACATACAAACAAAAATTAACGCCTCCAGTTTTCTTTCAGGTCTGAAAGGGTTATGGCTATTCTAGGTCGGGTATCTATATGTGCTCTTGCTTGTGTAACATCGTCGCCGGCGCTTTTGTTTGGTCATGTGTTAAGGCTGCCTCATTGATCAGTCTGAAACCAAACAAAAGACAGTTTTATTGACAGTAGTAATGATAATTTCCTCATTATCAATGGAACCCGACACACCAAATTATGCTGGCTTAATACACACACAAAAAGGATCTCACAAAAGTCAGTTTTGACCTATTGGCAACTATACAGACTACATATAGGCAGAATATCAACACACACATTTCACGCTCAAGGAATTGACACCAGGAAATTTGAAACTCAAAAAACGGGTGGCCACAAGAAAAGACGACAGACCTATAGTGATAGGATGAGGAAGTTTTGGGAAGATAAGAACAAGAAGATGACCCGTAGTAACTAATGGTTCTACGAGGTCCTTAGAGGGCCAGACACGTGTATAATAATAATAATATGAAGAAGAAGGATGAGTTGCGATCCTGGCTCAGTCCGGTGGTATTTGAAGGTGTTTAAATACATCAGCTTCATGTTGTTAGATTTACCGACACATTAAAGAACTCCTGCAGGTTAAAATTCCAGTACCTCGGAATCTCCAAAAACCGCAAAAGTAGCAAGATGAATATTAGTATTGTCACGGAGATTCCATGGTGGACAGAGGTGTAAGAAGGTGCGGGCATGAATGGGTCTATCTACTACAATCAAAAGATTAATTAAAAGCTTTAAAATTAGTTCTATGTTGTTTGGGCCTTTTTTTGAAGCTAAATTTTAACAAAACACGTCGCTCGACGACAGAACGAGATTTCAGGTACAGTAGTTTAAATACAAAGTAGGAGAGATCAAAAAAATCAACAAAATTTGTCAGTTAATCATCTGAGCTTAAAACTCCCAATTTTACAAAGGTTACTTAAGCAATATTGCTCCATCCACTCAATAGTCAAGGAGACAGGTCTCCCAATTTCATTTACCTCTACAAGAATAGAAAGAGCGTCTATGCTCTGTGTATTTATCTAGCTTTTTTTTTTTTTTTTGCTAGGGGCTTTACGTCGCACCGACACAGATAGGTCTTATGGCGACGATGGGATAGGAACGGCCTAGGAGTTGGAAGGAAGCGGCCGTGGCCTTAATTAAGGTACAGCCCCAGCATTTGCCTGGTGTGAAAATGGGAAACCACGGAAAACCATTTTCAGGGCTGCCGATAGTGGGATTCGAACCTACTATCTCCCGGATGCAAGCTCACAGCCGCGCGCCTCTACGAGCACGGCCAACTCGCCCGGTATATTTATCTAGCAGACTACACTCCAAACCTTATACATTTACTGCCTTATCACGGCAACCTTCAACAACCAGAGCATATTTGCTCACTAAAATTTACAGTTTCCAGGCCTCTTGAGGCACAGCCTACATTTTACAATTCAAAAATAATTCACTGTCTTAAACTCTCAACAATTTAACAGGAGTATCAAATACCCATTCTACCAGTCCTTTGTGGGAGGAAAAAAAATGTTAAAGTTACTGGCCCAAAAATCAAAGTGATGCAGAGACGGACACTTGCACTCTATGAAACTTACTCTTAGAAATTTAAAACCCTAGTTGGGCTCACTGCCCGACGTTACAGAGGCTAATCCTATACTACTGAGGTGACTAGATGGAGAAAATTTAAGTTACAGGCAGAAAACGGTTACAAAATCATAGTCGCCTCAAAGTCAAGTTGATAGGGAACTCGAGAGGGTGTCACACTCTCTATTCCCAATTTTAAGCTAAGTGCATTTTGGCTTGTTTGAAAATTTACCGTAGAAATTTATATTTTAGAATATTGGAAATTAAAGGTTACAGTATTAAAGACAGGAAACCTTCCCCTCAAGCTAGCATTCAGAAGCTATCACATAGATATTAAATAGCTGCCATTACCTTAATCTGCAGAAAAGCTTGATGAAGGGCGAGACGTCCCCGCCTCCTATATTAGCACGCGCTCAGTAACCTGGACGATCAGTAAGATAAAGTGGCTCGGAAAGGTACCAGCTTTTATATCTGAGAGGATGGTTCTAGAAAGATCTGGGCTAAGGCCCGACACACTCCCAATTTTTACTGGATAATCAAATAAGTAGAAGATGAACATTATTGGTGGAAAAATACACATACAAAATTTCTTATTGGTCAATTTTGAAGTTAGCGGAAAGAGATTGAAGTGTTGACAACTGTAATACACAAAAAAACAAAGACAAATCAACTCAGTTTAGGGAACCTTAAAATAACAAATTACTTTGTAGTTTTAATCGTTCCTCTTCATACTAGAAGGCATAACATACCCTTTTTTTTTTTTGGTAGAGACATCTGTGAAGAAAAGTCCAAACTTCCTGCACAAGTTGTTGCGAGTTTATATTGTAGATGGCATTCTTCAAGGCACTTCATTTGAATGCACGGGGCGGGTGTACCTCACGGTACAATTATTATTATTAATTTTTATTTATTTATATACATCGAGTTGAGCCTCTATGGACTGCGTGGTAACAACCAACTTCATGTCAGTGTCTAGGTCTTGTTCTTGTTCCGGCTTTGACTTCCTGCCAGTATCTTCTGAGCCCAGCGACGAGTGCCTGTTTATGCTCTTCATTATTATTATTATTATTATTATTATTATTATTATTATTATTATTATCATCGTCATCATCATTATTATCATCATTATTAAAGGTGAGCTGTAAACTATGAAATAATAATGGTAGAAGTTTCTAAATATTACTATCCTATATTAAAGTGTGGTAGGTACTGACCTTAGGTATTCCTTTCCGTTTCATCTGGTCCAGGATTTTTGCTTGTGGTGATTGAGTAGTTATGCAGTTTGGGCCATATAGTTGTCAGCTTGCATTCAGAAGGTAGTGGGTTCAAACCCCACATTCAGTGGCCCTGAACATATTTTTCTGTGATTTCCCATTTACGCATCTTATATAAGACCATGGTTGCTCCCTTCCCACTCCTAGCCCTTTCCTATTCCACCATTCCCATAAAACCCTATCTCTGTTGGTGCGATGTAAAGCAAAATGTGTGAAATATAATAATAATAATAATAATAATAATAATAATACCAAGCTCGATAGCTGCAGTTGCATAAGTGCGGCCAGTATCCAGTATTTGGGAGATAGTAGGTTCGAACCCCACTGTCGGCAGCCCTGAAAATGGTTTTCCGTGGTTTCCCATTTTCACACCAGGCAAATGCTGGGGCTGTACCTTAATACTTTCCACTCCTAGCCCCTTCCTGTCCCATCGTTGCCATAAGACCTATCTGTGTCGGTGCGACGTAAAGCAACTAGCAAAAAAAAAAAAAAAATCTGATTTTTCTGGTATTTGACACAGTGAATTTACTTGAAAGCCTCCTTGCGTATATGAGTATCCTGTCTTCCATCTACACATATGTGGTGTATACATAAGTACACTCTTTCAGACTTCTTGCAGGTTCATCAGTATATCATCTCCTAGGATTTGTGGTATGAACATATCAGCAATGTATGCATCTTGTAAATTCTTGTTTCCATGCTCCCAAAATCGCTTTTAAATAATGTTTTTCATGTCTTAGAGGTTTTTCGAATCACTGTCTTGGACATTTGCAGTCTGTACCTATATGCTTTTATGGTTTTCTAAATCCACTAATTCTCAGCTTTTTCTATATAATTCTGTTCCTGTTTTCTGTAATACTTTTCCGTTTCTTATAGTTCGCAATGAAAGCTCTGTTGTTTTCAAAACCAGATACGTTCACTTCCTCACATCCCCATTTTGTGATTATTACACGCCAAGCAGCTGGAGAGAACACTGTGTAGGAAAGTGGATTGGCCCAGTCTTGCGGTCCACCGCATGACAATTCGTCTTAGCACAGAGACTAAATTTGTCATAAAGGTAAGGTAAAAAGCATCATGGTTGGCCTAAAACTGTGTACATATAGTTCACAAACTAGAAAACAGATGGCTGCAGTCAGCTAATTTTTCTCAGAAATGAGGGTTGGCCCATTTTTGTGTCCTTAGCTTCAATTATACAGTGTATTTACGAGCACATTTGAGCGGATATTGAGCTATTAGAAAAAGGAACTCTGTATATCAGCAGATTGTGATTCATACATATCGCTTTCCTTGGCAATTCATTCAAATAGAGCATCCCAAGAATGGTGAATGAAGTACTTTGAAGACATTCCATTTTCTTGAGGAGTACTGGCCATATTTTGTAAATGATCACTTCTCTGAATTTTCAGTGTCCATATCTCTGATGCTAGATGCAGAGACGGTGTATTTAATTTCTAAAATAAAAAAATTAGTACCATTATCTCAGCAGATATTGACACTGGAAATGTTCTGCCCATTGGTAGCATTACTGAAAGTGAAAACAAATTTTTGGTGTTTTTAACATTTTATATGCAATTTGAGGTGAACATTTTAGGACAGGGTGAGTCTCCCCTCTGCGGCAAAAACCAAGAGAGTAATTAGGGATGTGATAAGGAAGATAACAAAGCCATGATGTACACTATAGTCCAATGGACTGCCATTTTTGTACTATAACTGTGTACTGCTAAAAGAACGATTGTACATCCAGGCCTCCATCTGATGATGCTAGAGCAACTATCAGGCCTTATTAATACTTGTTACATACACAATTTATGCATAAATGTGAATAGTGGGTGTCTACGAGACATTTGTGCACTGTATTCTGCAGGCAGACTGTTAATGGGTATGCCTTGTGTAATAGAATCTGTGATGAAATGGGCAAGAAACAACATCACAGCAGTTGCTCAAAGTGACTTCCACCCAATCACATGCAAGCTTACTAGAGGCAACATAACATGGTGTGCATTCTCCTCCAATTTTGATTGACTGTAATTAGCAAACAGTAGTGATTTTTGGAGCTTACTTCTTGGCTCACTAGCCTCTGGGCTGATTACCTAACAGACATACATCCTCCTTATTTCCTATAGAAGGGAGACTTACTGTGTGAATGTATAGAGATAGAGAGAGGTTGCAGAGAGAGAGAGACAGGTACAGGACATCAACTATTCCTGTCCTGGTTATCTGTTGCTGAAGATAGCTGGATATAATCAGTCGTAAGTACTGTAATCCAACAAGGTAATTTGTTTACCATATGCACTGTAGTGAAATCATTACCTTTCTTCATATTTTATCACCACCAACATGAATGGTGGACCACTGTTAAGGGATTTTTTCAGTCTTCGTCAGGAACATGAAAACAAACCATCAACCATTAATTCATTTAGTCTTCATTGCTATTGCATTGTAGAATATTTGTGAGACTGATTTTTACAACTACAAGAAAACAATCCTGTTATTTCTTTCTACTTGATGAAGACTGAAAGTACCCTTATGACCAAGGTACTTTAAACTGGTATCTAGCAAAACCCATCCCACTTCAACCCTAAAATCTATTAAAGAAAATTCCAAACAATTATAACCTTTTGCCTTTGTGCCTGTCCTGGAGGACAGGAGAATTCTGCGAGGAGAATTCTCCTTAATTTCACCTATACATTTATTTAATCATTTAACTTACTCAAATATTTATTTTGTTTATAGTTTTGTGTCTAGTTTAATGTAATATCAGTCTTAAATTTTACTTTTTAGTACTGAATAATTTTTGGGTATATCTTTAAAATATTATCAGATGTCGATAATGTTGAAATTCTAATCATTTTATTTCCAGAAGACACTTCCAGAAATTGCATCAGTTTTGTATTTAAAATTTTAAACATAATGCCCCTTTGTTCCACTTTGTTTGCTTTTAATGAAGTCCTAAAGTCCTATTTACTAATTTTGGGGTATTTTTCTCAGGTTGTTGAATTTTCATATTATTCTACTGAAGAAATTCTTATGTAGAGTTTTACTCAACAAAGAAATTATATTCTGATATTTCTTTAGTTACATTTTTTGCCATTAAAGTAGAATATTATTTCTACTATGTCATATCAATTTCTTCAGGAGAGAATACAAGTTGCAGGTTAGTGACTCTTGGAGAATATATGTATTAAAGAGACAACCCATTTTATTGATGTAACTGATGCATGTCTTATATTTCAGACTTCACCAGGATTCTTTTTGTGTAGTAAATAATGGAGCCATGAGCATAAGATTGTTACTATTTTAATCAGTCTTCTATTCTGCATCCTGTATATTGTTTTACTGTATTGTGTTCTAGTACTTCTTGCTAAATTTAATGCCCCCTGTTACACACAACCCTGAACACTTGCCGAATGATAGTATTGTGTTCCATTAGTGAAACTAATTTCTGTTATATTAAGGGAAGTAATGTTGCAGGTATACTGAAGTAACAGTGAAATAGAGCAGTTAAATTGTTGACAAGGTAGCATCACCTTCCTGATGTTCATTGTAGACATTTCTTAAACACCCAACACAGGGATTACAAATCAAGGTAGGTATTTATTATGCATAGGACTAAGAATGTGTTCAGTAGCAAATAGACATCGTAAGTTAGTGAGATTATGGTCTTTTATTTGAAGAAGTGTTGATCATCAATCATTAACCTGTTCGGTGCTAAGTCTTCTGAAGACAGTGTAAAGAATAAAAACGTTCATTGACAACATTGTTGGCTTTTCAACAGGTGGGCTGCAGTTTAATTTCTTGCCAATGCATATGATGAGGTAGAGTATAACCTGTAGTAACAGACCACTTGATGCTTCAAAAAAAAAAAGAGAGAGAGAGAGCAGAAGAAGAAAAGTGGTAGTTTAAGGGGTGGTTGCTTTATAGAGATGGTGATATTTTTATCCTGATGTATATTATACTATCATACAATGAAATATAAAATGCCTGGAATGATGTATTGAACATGATTACTATATGCAATTTGAAAATGCACATGTCATTTACTGTCATTACTTCTGCTGTAGAAAATCAGAATTAGAAGTTTGTTTCATTTCTTTTTTCTTTTCCGTTCATGATTTTATTTTCTGAATTGTCCTTTACATAAAAAAGTTCATTCATATGTCATCCAGTTGCACTCTTTCAGGGGTGCTATCATTAAATTCTGTCAGTGTTAGGTAAAACTATTTGATGTAACATTGTTTCATGTACAGAATATGCATCATTGTCACCACCATCACTACCAGTTTTCCCTTAGGTCATCAGTCTTCTGACACTGATACAAGATCTGCAGGATTGGAAGCATTTCATTGTGGTACAATGAACAGCATCACTATTGGTTATTTTCTTTGCTAAATCTGATGCATGGGCAACTGCAACCGTTCACGTAATCAACTAACAAAGAACATTTCCCTGATCAAGTTGTTGTAGTTTAGGAGTTGTGTTAGATGGCAGGAACTGGAATTTCATATATTTCAGTTTTAATTGATTGACATAGCAAGGAGCATTATCTAATAAAAGAAGAACCTTTCTGTTTTGACTACACATTTTTTGTTGAAATTTAATGCCCACTCTTCAAAAATTTCCTCCATCATCCAAGCTTTCTTGTTTGCATGTTGTGTAACCCCACCCATCTGTTTGAACTCTATGTTTTGGTATCATCTAGGGTGAAGGGATTTACCACATTGTAAATATTTTTTATATTGTATCCTTGAATAACCGATGCGAGGTAATCTTTCCAATCCTCAAAAGTAGTATCATTTAAATCGCCTGCCTTACCATTGATTGGCCTGTAAACAGTGTTGTTGTGCACACAGAATCTTTTGAGCCACTAGCAGTGAAATCTAAAACCCCATTTCTTTGGCAATTTCTAAAGCCTTTTCTTTTATTACAGGTCCACAGATATTAATGTTCTTTGACCTTGCACTTTTAAACCAGTCTAACAAAATCGTGGTGTTAACATCATACATTTTCTCCTGCTCCCTCCTCTTCAGGCAATGATCGACATTTGAATTCCAATCACTTGAAACATTGCCCTTTGGTTTTAAAATAGAATTAATCGGAGTTTTGCTACATTTTAATTTTTCTGCTAAGTTCCATTCTGATAGTCCCCTCTCACGCTCGTGAATGACTTTCGTCCTTTCCTCTAACGATAATACATTTCTTATTTTACTGGATATGTTTCAGAACTTCACACAATGCTAGAATATTTGAAACTGTTCAACACTCGGCCGCTAATTAATGACTTTGATGAGGTCAGGGTCTGTCACGCCATCGTCCTTTCATCTTTAGTTAGACTTATTGCTTGCTACCTTGTCTCTCCTCAAAATTCCCTCAGCCACGTTCCTACAGGATTAGTGGACAGTGTGTACAGTACGAACAATTAACACCAGTGCCAGATTTAATTTGAGTGTCAATAGAGACCGTATACAATAAATTTTAATTCCCTCATTTATAAATTTGATCTTTTAAGCATTGTAAAACCTAAGAAAATGGAGGTTCAAGAGTAGTCAATGGTCAGGGAAGGGGGTGGTCCTCAACTAGGATCCAAAAGTAAATTGTTCTGACACAGGTTGAAGTCATACCTATGAAGTGTAAAATTTTGATCTTATACCTGTCTGTTAATATGGCTGTGATCATCCTCTTCATCTTCTTGCTCTTCCATAGCTGAAAAACTGTTATTCTTCACATTCAACTCATTATACTTTCTAAGTAATCTTTTGACCCTGGATTATCATGCATGGTTCAGACATTACCAAACGAATGGTTATAAAAGAGCATCACTGGAAGTAAATAAATATGAATATTCTTCTCTTATAAACTCATCGGTTACACTTTATTTTCTACTCAAAGCTATGCTAGGGAAAAGCTTGTCAGAGACTTTCAAAACTATTTTTCTCACACAACGATAGGAAACCATCTTAAGGAGCAGTTATACAGGAGCCATATGTCACTGTATATATATAAAAATTAGTGAAACTGATGTAATCTGATGTAAGTTGTTGGTGGTGGTTGTTTTCCTTCTTCAGTTCTCTCTACGTTGCACCGACACAGATAAGTCTTATGGCAACGATGGTATAGGAAAGGGCTAGGAGTAGGAAAGAAGTGACCATTGCCTTAATTAAGGTGCAATGCTAGCATTTGCCTGGTGTGAAAGTGGGAAACCATGGAAAACCATTTTCAGGGCTGCCGACAGTGGGGTTCAAACCCACGGTTTCCTAATGCAAGCTGATAGCTACGTAACCCAAACTGCTTGTCACTTGCTCGGTGTAAATTTTTAATTTTTTAAAATTTTTAATCCTAGTAAACTTGTGGATGGATCCGTGAACAGTCCAGTCATTTAACATGTATGTGGGAATTTAAGGGTTAAATGTAAGCTCTTAGATAAGGCTGAATGCTGAAGGCATTTAATCAAATAGGAAGGTGTATTTGCTTTTACAGAACACCGCTGTAAGATGTTTTCTAATGTATTTATATCCCGTTAGTTCTGTTTATTGATACAGCTTCGAGGATGAGGTGAGCTGTATATATATATATGGCATATTTTTATGGCCATGTGACATTCCTGATGCCAGCTTCAGTTGAGGAACTAATGAAGGAGAAATGAATGAACGGTGAATGAAACTGGATGACGAGGTGGAAGGAACCAGTTGTGGCCTATGAATAAAACCTATCCCGACATTTGCCTGGATGTGAAAACAGGAAACCACTGAGAACCATTCTCAGGACAGTCGGCGGTAGGGTTCGAATCTACATGTCTTCTGAATGCAGAAATCAGCTACATAACTATAGCATGTTAACATGCTCAGCCACTCTGCTCAGTGACATGATTTCTAATATATTTGCTAAATAATCAGAATTAAATAGCCATTAGTTTTTAGTATTTCATGAACATTGCCACGGATCATTGTTGCAGGATGGGTAAGTTTGTGAAGTTATGCATGGGAAACATATAGGTTATGAGACTTTTGTGATCTCTTTTGAGCTGTTACTATGCAGTCATTAAAATGCTATGAAAGTGTGTGTCAGGGTTGTGTGAACTTTGAATCCTTTGTTTTTTGTTTTTTTTTTTTTTCACACATATCATCATCATCTGAATTGTCTTCCATGTTTTAATATTGAGTCCTTGTTGTGAAATTTCATTCTCCTCAGTGGATTACTTATTAATTTTTTTCCTCATGTTTTGTTAATTGTATGTAATTTGTACATGTATGTAAACAGAACAGCTTTTTTCCTCAGTTAGGTATACTTCATGGTATTCTCATATAAAGCAACTCTTATAGAAGGGTTTCTAGTTTTATTTATTCAACTATGGTATACATTAATTTACCAGTGCTCAGTTCACATATATACTGTATATGTGGACACACATGTATATTCTGTATCCACAATATTTGCGAATAGTACTGTGCTTAAGCTCATGTTTATGCTTATGATCCTGTGTGTTAATATTTTAGAATGGATAGTAAAAAGCATAATTGTTGACAAGAATTATTAAATGAACATTACTTTCTATGATTTCTGTATCACCAAATTAGAAGGGGCAGATTTGGCTCACGAAATTGTCTGGTATCAAACGTTATTTCATTCTAAAATTTATATTGTGTGAAACAGTACAATTGTTTTCAGTGTTGAAAGTTACTGGTATAACCATTCTTTTTTGGTTTCTCACGGTGAGAATAAGTTTGTCTTTTATAACGTCATATCATTATTTATATGCCTATGATGTATGTGATTATGATATGATATATGATGTGTTATATTATATAAGACTACATAAAATTGCAAAGTAATCAAACATTGATATTCGGATCTAATTTTTGTAACGATTGAGGGGCTAGATTGCTAGATGGGATATCAGGTCGGATATCTTGTGGCACCAAGCAAGGCACTTAGCTTCATCATTTAAGCCTGTTAGAAATCATTCTTAGTTCCCACTAATGTTTCTTTATTTCTTTCTTTCTTATTTTCTCTTTCTTTCCTAATTAAAACAAGTAACTATACAGTTAAGAGTCCTTGCTTTCCTTGTGCTTGTCCCTCTTTCTCTCTCTCTCTTTTTCTCTCCCTCAATACCCATACATGATGCTATTCATTTTTTATGCTGACTGTTACAACCCTCAGCTTTTATTGAAAATACCCATTTTTCCATTCCATTTCCATTTTTTGTTAGTATATTCTGAAAGAAAAGAAAATCAAGATTTGTCAGTTGTTTTAAGAGTGGCAAGTGTCCTTCACAATTTATTATAAAAATGTGAATTCTTTTTGTTGCTTTGTCATTCTTTATTAAGAAACTGTGTACAGTTTATGATTAGTGACAAAAATGGAACCCTTACAGTTTGATTCACAAACAAGTTATTGATTGACTTTAAATTCAGGCAATGAATTTCTAAAGAAAGTGTTAACTGTGAAATGTATGAAAGATGTCGCATGTAGAAAGTCCTTCAGATTAGATTGCTGATATGTCATGCTGCAAGTATTGTATTCACTTTCTTCCAGTGTTGTATTAAATAGAAGTGTAAGGGCCTTTGTTGAGAGTTAAAATATTTGCTTTTTTTCTTCAATTATACAGTGATTATAGATGTTTGGAACAATTGTGTACCTTGTGATGGGCTGGGGTAGAAACAAGGTTCTAGATGGTGATTTAGCATTAAATCAATATGATCATCATCTGAAAATAGGATTTTATTAACCCTTAGCACTTGTGCGGTATAGCAGGTCTGACATGGGAAATTTTCTCACATAGATCCTATGTCGGGGCATGCTTGGCAATGAATCTTTCCACCTCTGACTCCGTTGTTTGTTTACACCTGCCCAATTCAGCACTACAATGTGCTCCTGACACCCGTTGACAGCTCTTTGGAATGCATCAGGGGTTATTTTATCACTGGTAACAGGCCCTGATGAGAGTTATCTCTGGTCATGCATGTTTGTAAACATCTATTGTCTACCAACATGGCATCTTTCAAAGACCTTGAGAAAGGAATAATGAGATTTTTAGATGAAAGTTATGTTGATTTTTAGTGACAGTGAAAAGAAGTTTAATGTGAGTGCTGAAGATGATATTGCGCAGTTAGTGATAATGAATACAGTGATGTTGAAGCCATTACCACTAAATGTAGTGATAATGACAGTTCTGATGATGGTTGGAGATAATAGTGAAACTCAAATAAGTTCAAATGCATCTCTTTCACAGGTACATCTGGTTACATGCCACCACAAGGAAATAAACCTAAGACAGCTTGTAATTTTTCACTTATTCATGACTGATGAACTGTTGACATATATTGTGCAGGAAACTAACCCGTATGCAAGGTAAACATTCAAAAGCTTATATACCCCCTCAGGCGAGACTGTATTTGGAATTCATAGGCAGATGTCACTCTACCTGAAATCAAAGCCTTTTTAGGCATGCCTTTGAATATGGCAGTGAATAGAAAGCCAGAATTACAGGACTATTTTTCCAAGGAGTGGTTCGGTAAGTGCCCATTTTATAAAGATGGTCTTCTCTGAAAAGATTCTTCAAATATTCCGGATGTTGCACATTTGTCCTCCTCCTCCAGAGCAACGAAAGGAGTTGGAAGAATAAAGATCTGAAACTTAGTGGAATATCTGGACTGTAAATTCAGAGTGTTCTTTGTGCCAGTTTGAAATATTGCTGTTGATGAAAGTACAGTAGGATTCAGGGGTATTTAATTATCGTATGGATTTTAGTGCCAGGAGTGTCAAAAGACATGTTCGACATGCCTGGTGCAGGTTGTTCTCAGAGCTTCACGTCCCCATACGACAGACGAATCACCATCAACAGCGTCATATGTCCTCGCTCCATATGAGCACTGTGGAGAGGTTTGGAATGTAATTCAGGCTTTTGGTATGCAATCTAGTGATTAGAAATTGTATACCACCACCTCCCCTAACCTGCCGGCCAACATTCTGATGGAGAAATTTTTTTTGACCAGCGGGACTCAAACAGGCTAACCACGGTGTCAGACAGTATAGACCTAACACCTTAACGATCATGACCACCAGGCGGGCTATTCAAAGGCAGAATTGTGTTCAAGTGGTAGGCCATTCCATGTTAAGAAAGAAGTATTGCTCTTTTGCCATATTGGATGACTCCCTTCAGCATCATCAGGGAAAAACGGTGGCACATAAATGTGTGAAACTAAATATTTAAGGTCAAGATAAAAGGGGGAAGAAACTAAGCTGAAAATTATTTTTATGTACGGTACTCGAGGGTACTGGAGATTTAGAGGGGACTCATTTTGGTTTTCACAGCATAACGAGACAACAGCAGCACATAAATTGGCAAACTGTGTATTTAAGTTCAAAATAAAAGAGGGGAAACCAAGCTGCAATTTATTTTTTATTAACTCAAGGAAATGGAGGGGGCTCATTTTGGTTCCCACAGCATAATGGGAAAACGGCAGCACGTAAATTTGTGAAACTCTGTATTTACGTTCAGAATAAAAGTGGAGAAAACCAAGCTGCAAATTATTTGTATTAGCTAGGGGGGAGGGGGTTTGGAGCTCATTGTAGTTTTCACAGTAGGACAGGAAAATGGCAGCACATACATTTGTGAAACTTGGTATTTAAGTTCAAGATAAAAGTAGGAAGAAACTGAGCTGCTAATTATTTTCATATGAACTCGAGGGGACAGATCGTTTTAGAGGAGGCTCATTTTTTGCTTTCACAGCAATACGGGAAAACGGTGGCACATATATTTATGAAACTCGGTATTTAAGTTCATGATAAAAGAAGGAAAAAAACTAAGGTGCAATTTTTTTTTGTAGGTTCGAATCCCACTATCGGCATCCCTGAAGATGGTTTTCCGTGGTTTCCCATTTTCACACCAGGCAAATGCTGGGGCTGTACCTTAATTAAGGCCACGGCCGCTTCCTTCCAACTCCTAGGCCTTTCCTATCCCACTGTCGCCATAAGACCTATCTGTGTTGGTGTGACGTAAAGCCCCTAGCAAAAAAAAAAAAATTGTGAAATTCAGGGTACAAGTGGTGGTGGTTTTTTTTTTTTTTTTTTTTTTTTTTTTTTTTTTTTTTTTTTTTTTTTTTTTTTTACTGCAACAAGGGTGAACTACTGCATATACAGAACCTCAGTATTGAAGTTCAAGGCAAACTGGAGGAGAAAATGGACAACAGACAATTTTTTTGAGCTTGGAGGGGTGGGGATGCATTTAATTACATTTAATATGGTACTAATATGCAGTCATTTTGCCTCATGGAAAAAATGGTAAAAGTTAAATACAATTTTGAAGAAAAAGAAAGCAGTGATAAAAATAGAATGTGCAGAAGAAACAACTGCTAAATAACAAAACTAAGTATAGATAAAAATCGTGGCAAATTTTTGTATCAGTACAAGTCATGTCGTGCCATATCTCTGCAACCACAGCATCAAAATCTTAAGTAACAACTGCTGCGTGCATGTACGCACACACACACACACACACACACACAAATACTGTGCAAGATACAACTAAAGCAAAATATCTGTCATTAGGCAAACATATTTTGGTACTTACCTAATGTTAACTCCTCGCCGCTGCAGGCTGCTGTCCCCTCTCATTCGGAATCTGACTGAGATTCACTGTCTACAGCAATGATGATGGGCTCCATTTTGTCTTGGATTTAATCAGATTTCCACATGTCCGCTTCAGTAGTATCTTTCACATGTTTAAAATTGTTTGCCCAGGTTTCAGCAGACATGCATAGAAAATCTTCATCCATGAGTCTTTCCAGCTTTTATTTTGAAAGTGGTTGTGTTAATTGCAACATAGCACTTCGCTTGTGTCCAAACAAGTTCAGTAGGATACAGCTCACAATGATACAAAGGTAAACTAAGAACCGTGACTCCACTTTCTCTTGCCATTTCATTGATTCTGTAGCGATTGTATTTTCCCTCGTACACTGTTTACGAAGGGCATGAAGTCTGTTTTTAGCATATTTTCTTCATACACTACACCACGTTCTCAAAGGTCATGACCACAGGTTCACTTTCTTTCAAGCCTTCGTAGACAGAACTTCTTTCTTGCAGCTGTGATAGGAGGAGTCATTGTCGAGAACAATGACGGAGTTTGGTGCCAAATTCAATAGCAGATACTCTTCTAAAATATTCCTCATAACAATCACCGTCCATTTCATCACAAGTGTCTGCAGTATTCTTCTTGCATTGAAATGCGTACTTCACCCCTGGCATGATCTCATGCCTGTTACCGACGTGCACTAACGCGAACAATGGGCCACGGCTTGTAGGTGACTTAGGACCACATGAGAGTCCTAACAGAGAAGTACCCCATGGAGTTAAAATGGTCGTATCTTTCCATTCTTTCTTGACAGCGTGCCCTGTGTTAACACATGATTCGCCAGCGTAAAAAATATTCTTTGCCTCCTCTCTGTATTTCTTAGTTGTCAGATAATTATGTTGCCTTACTTTTTCGTCATATGAGCTGATTTCTCTTTCTTTTCGTACTCGAATCCCAACTCTTTCAATAAACAGTACAAGGTTTTTCTTTTAAAATTTGGAAGGTCTTTATCATTATTCACAGACAATAGCATTTGTTGCAATGTTGGAGGTTGGTTTTTAAGGAAAAACTTGTGCACGTTATGCCTTACATCACTGTGAACAAAACCATTGAATTTGACCAAATTGCTGTCTTTCCAAGGTTGTTTACCGTCTCTTGATTTAATCAAAGAAGTCGTAGTCCTATAGTAGCTGTTGATTACACTTTGTAAACAGTCCTCTCAGGAAAGCCTGTTGCTTTAGTAGTTTCTTTTTATCACCCAACTGAAATTTTAATCTGAATTCTTTCAAGAAGGATAATTAAGTACATTAAGTACAGTTTGACAGTTTGCTTTTGTTTCTTCCTAAGTACCTGTCTCTGCTTATTTTTGTGCCATAGCACAAATAAATAACTGTATTAATGTTAAAGAAAGAAATTGCACATGTAGGCAAATTAATCACATAGCACGTACTCAACAAAGACAAGTATGCACTGATAAAAAGAACATATGCAACAAATAAATAGGTGACTAGTTTTACCAGAACAACACAGAAGAAAATGAAGGAAGGCAATAAAGCAATGGCTGTTTCTGCCTTTGTACTTCCTCCCTGCAAATGTATTTAAGTAGAAAGTGTTAAGTAGTTATTTTAATAACTCACCAGCAAAAAATGCCTCACCCTTTTTTCTTTCTTCTTCTTCTTCTTCTTTTATGACCACATAGGATCACTTTAGTCAGTCCGTCGTTCAGGTCTCTTTGAAGGGATTGTTCGGGCTTTGCGGTCCTCCCAGTACTTCTTCAGACGCTCCGATCTTCGTGCCCTTTCCTCAGTTGAAAATGTGCGTGTTGTTGGTTTGTTTTGTGTAAGGGTAAAGCGGAGGTTTGTATTATTGAGTTTTGTATTCAATTTTATCTTATTTCTGGTGTCTTCTGTTGTAAGGCCTATTTCCTTCAGATCCTCTCTTACTTCTCTGATCCATTTACATCCTGTTGTGGTATTTTTTGAGACGAGATTGTGTTGTACTAGTTGTTTCAGAAGTCTCGAGTCCTGCATCCTCATGATATGTCCAAAGAATCCCAGTCTCCTCTTACGCATAGTATCTGTAATGGGTTCTAGCTCTTTGTACACGACTTTGTTAGGTATTAACCGCCACTGTCCATCTTTCTGATATTTTTTGTTGATACAGGTTCTTCCAATCCTCCTTTCAATTTTCTGAAGTCTGTCAGTCTTTGATTGTTTATTCAGGTAAAAGAGTGTTTCTGCTGCATATGTAGCTTCCGGTTTTATAACTGTGTTGTAGTGTTTTATTTTTGTATTTATTGATAGACATTTCTTTTTGTAGATATCCCATGTTAATTTTTGTGCTTTAGCTAATCTATTTGTTCTTACTTGGATTGAGATTTTTTCATTTAAGTTATGTGTTATTACTTCTCCAAGATATTTAAACTGAGTTACTATTTTGATTTTATTACCATTTATGGTGACTTCTTTTAGCTGTGTTGGTTTTTGGGGCATAATTTCTGTTTTTTCAAATGATATTTTGAGGCCAATTTTATTTGCAATGTTTTGAAGTTCTGATATCTGGGTTTTTGCTTCTTTTATGTCCACTGCTAGTAATGCTAAATCGTCAGCAAAACCCAGGCAATTTGTTTTGATTTTTCGGCCAATCTTTATTTTGGGGGGAGATTTTCTAAATCATTCCCTCATTACCATTTCTAGAGCACAGTTAAATAATAGTGGTGAGAGCCCATCTCCCTGCCGTAGTCCAGTTTTAATTTCAAATGTCTCTGATGTTTCACCCCTAAACTTCACTTTTGACTTGGTATTGGTGAGAGTCAATTTTATCATGTTTATTAATTTGGGGTGTAGTCCAAGGTGTCTTAAAATTTTAAACAGAGATTCTCTATGGATGCAATCATAAGCTTTCTTGAAATCTACAAATGTTATCACCATATCTCTGTTTCTTCTCCTGTTATAGTCCATTATCAACTTAAGACTCATGATCTGATCAGGACAGCTCCTCCAGGGTCTGAAACCTCCTTGATATTCTCCTAGTTCTTTCTCAAGTTGTAAACTTATCCTATTAAGGATGATTATTGAAAATATTTTGTATGTTATGTCTAGGAGAGAGATTCCCCTGTAGTTATTAGGGTCGGTTTTGTCCCCTTTTTTGTGCAGAGGATGAATGAGGGCTGTTGTCCAGTGTTCTGGTAGTTCTTCTTTAATCCAGATTGAGACAAGTTGTTGATGGAGGGCAACTTTTGCTGAGGTTCCTGCATATTTCCAGATTTCCGCAAAGGTCTGATCTTCTCCTGGCGCTTTGTAGTTTTTTAATTTATTCAGAGCTTGGTAGACTTCCTTTATTGTGGGGGGGATTGATGTTTTCTGGTGATGTTTTTATCGGGGTGTTGGTGTCCAAATGAAGGAGTTCTGTAGGTTCCTCACAATTTAAAAGCTTGTTGAAATGTTTAGCCAGAATTTCTGCATTGTCTTTATTGTTATGGGCCAGCTTACCATCTTCATCCTTCATCAGTAGGGTCGGGGGTTCATATTTTTGGAGCTGCTTTCTGAAGGTTTTGTAGTAGTCCCTTGATTTAGTTTTACTGAACTGTTCTTCAATTAACTGCAGGGTGTCCTTATGATGTTGTCTTTTTATTCTTCTTAAGACTTGGGTAGTTTCTTTTCTCTGTTTTACTAGCTTTTGATAGGATATTTCTGTCTTTTGGGACTGATGTAATAGCCATGCCTGATGTCTTTTCTCCACTGTTTCATCACATTCACTGTTCCACCATTGGTGTTTTTTACGTGGTTTAATTGGAGCTAGGTCTTCTGCAATTTGTTTAAGGTTGTGTACTAAGTCTTCAAGTTTGTCTGTGATTTTTATTTTTTCAGTTGCTTTCTGGTAATTTTTGTTGTTGATTAGCTGGGTAGGATCTATTTTTCTTTTAGTTTTAAGGGCTTGCTTTTGTTGTCTCCTCTGGGGAGTGAGTTTAATTTTAATTTTAACTACGTAGTGATCTGAACCTGTGTCTATTCCTCGGAGGACTTTGACGTTATAGATCTCTTTGTGGTGGTATTTGTCCATGCAGACGTGGTCCAGTTGCCATTCTCCTTTAGTGTAGTCAGGGTGTTTCCATGTTTTGAGTTTTTGAGGTTTCCTCTTGAAACATGTAGATTTTGAGATTAAATTATGGTTTCTACACAGGTCAACTAGTCAACTTTTTTCTTTCATAATACAATATTAATTATTTTATTATATTTCTTAATCTCAAGGAATTAGGGGCGTCTAAGAAGGGATTGTGTTCACGTCTTGTCAGTCCATAAGAACAATACTGTTTTCTTAACATAGAATGAACTGTAGAATCCTGGAAAACCAACAAAATGGGGCTAATTCTGCTGCTGGGTACATTATTGTAGCTCTAGAGCCATGTTATGGAACCACTACAATTTCCCTTCCTTGACCCAATCTACCACTTTTTTTTTGAAATTTCCTTTTCTACTTGTTTGACGTTGCACTAACACATCAAAGATTTTCGGCAACAGAGGGATGGGAAAGGGCTAGGATTGGGAAGGCAGCAGCCATGGCCTTAAGTAAGGTGAAAAAATGGGAAACCACAGAAAATCATCTCCAGAGTTGTCGACAGTGGGATTCGAGTCCACTATATTCTGAATCTACCATTTACAGCTCATATCATGTTCATACCTGCCAACCCTTCCGATTTACCCGGAAACTTTCCGGTTTTTAACTCCTCTTCCGATTTATTTTTACTTCTTCCGATTTTTGACTAATATAATCTCTAGTACGGCCAATACTCTTCCCCTAGAATAAAGGATAAATTCTTATGTGCTTGTGTAATTTACGAAACCTAATTTTCAAGCGTATTTGATGCTTTATTTCGTGAGTGTTTCGTCCGTCGCCTTCGTGTATCGTGTTTCCCGCTCACCACAGCAGCGTGTGCGCTTTATACAGCTGGGGATTCGGGGCGGCAATCGTCCTGCAAGCAAGAGGCTAGCGCGCGCTAACGACTCAGTTAATCGGGATGAAAGAATGAGTTTGTTATTGTGTTGTTCGCGCGCTGTTAACATCGTTTCTGTGCGTAGTTTCGTCGGAGTTGTAGGCCACGTGTTTTTCCTTGCATTTCTATGACCGTTTCTGGTATTTTCTTTTCTCGTTATGGACAAAAAATATGACAAACGTTATCTCCAAGTGCTCAGAGATGCCTATAAATTTCTGTACATTTTACCGGCTATTGAAGGAAACTACCGTATTTTCCCGCGAACCGTAATCGACGCCCTTGAATAATTTACACATCCCAATATTTTTGGGTCCAAAGTGGAATTCGATGCACCCACAACTTTGAAGATCCATCACGCAGCTCCGGATGCGTTTCGAAATAAAGATGCCAACTACTCAGGTAGCAGGCTTCCTATTGCGAAAACGGGCATTCCAAATATAGGCAACGTGCTGTATTAGCCGGCAGGAAATCCCACTGCACTAGTTTTACGAGTGCTTTGCGTACGGGACATAATGTGATCTCAAAATTGTTTGTCAGTCCACAGTACTCGATTAATACTGCATCATACGAACTTGCGGTGATCAGTTACGCCGAAACATAGTGAATAGAGCAGCGGGCAGCAGTTTTTCAGTGTGCAAATGAAACATGCGCTACCGCGGTAACAGAAGTGCACTTCAAGGGGCCAACAAGTCTCGCAAAGCATTTCGCGGACCAAAAAGCGGCAAGTTTCCGCAAGTAGAGGATTATCTGCTTAACTATATGATTTTGTTACGCAATGTTGGATAAGCCGTTTCTCACAAAATGCTGCATTTTAAAGAATGAGAAATGGCCGCGGCACGTGGAATCATTGTCTCGTATTTGAAGGTTAGCCGAGGCTGAATTAATTTTTTGAAGAGAAATGGACTTTCTCTTCGACGAAGAACAACATTATGCCAAAAAGTGACGAATGATTTCAACCATTTTCAGCGCTTTGTGATTGGGAAGCGTAAAGTGAAGGAATATTTTATCTCCCTTATAGGAACCGCAGGTCAGACGCCAATCAGTTTCCATATACCATTAAGTCGAACAATTGATAAGAAAGGAACGTACAGTGTTATCGCACGCGTTACCGGAAGCAAAAAGCAACGATGTACTGCAATGCTTGCTGTAACAGCTGATGGCAGAAAGCTTGCAGCTTACATTGTTCTAAAACGAAAAACAATGCCTAAAACAAAATTTCCGCGAGTGATCCACGTTCGTATTCAAGAAAAAAGGTGGATGGACACGTCATTCGTACAAGATTGGATACGAACGGTTTGGGGTAATGTAGCAGGGTCCCTCCATCGATGCCCAGCCCTTCTCGTGTTGGACAGGGGTTTTTTTGCCGGTATGTCATTCAGGTCGTATTGTCAGCTCGTAACGGGAAGAATGTTTTCCAGTGTCGGTACTTCAAACCCACGTGTCTAACTTATCTGATGTACCCTATTTGACTTTTCAGAAAAAATCTCACGCCGGAATTTTACGCCAAATGACGATAACTGCAAATGGGTTGAACCAATTGTGTTTGGATTATATTTGATGTACCAGTATCTTTTAAATGTAAATGAATTGTAAATAATTTGTAAATATCCGATTTCCTTGAATCGCATCAGAAGTTTTCACCTGTATTTTTCGTCAAAAAAGTGCGTTAATTACGCGAGAATATACGGTATTATGCATTTTGTTGCGCGTGTCGGTGTGACAAATATTATTCGTATGTTAATGTCATAAATGAGAGTGATTAGGTACATTTTCTTGTAACCATTTTTATGTTTTCTTAGTTTAAGATTTTAAATTTAATGGTCAATTCGCATCGTAACTGTAGACAAGTATGCCTTTTATCCTGACCTTTTTTCACGTAGACCTTGGTGGAATATATGTGATGAAATCCAAGAATTAAAAAATCTTCCTATTTTTGGTTTCTAAAAGTTGGCAGGTATGCATGTTACATCTGTTTGATAAACTTTTGATTAGTACAAATGGTATGATAGGCTTCAGTGTTTTTACTGACAGGTATTATACTGGATATGAAGTAACAGTAAGCTCATAAACATAGGACACCACTTTACAGGAACTGTAATGTTGAAGAAGAAGAAAGGATTACCTCCATCTCTTAAGAAGAAAATAGAAAGAAAAGAAAGAGAAAAAGGCAAAATATGAAGTTTGCACTAACCGCAAGCATTACAAGGTTCTTGTCTTCCTGTGGAGAAATAAATGCACTGTGTCCATGTTGAGCACTTACTAAAATAATTTTTCAAGCCAGGAGGTCACATGGAAAGCAAGGGGGAAATAAAATGAAGTGGTCTGAAAACCAGAAGTTGTGTGCAAATACAAACATATGAGTGGCATGCTTTTTGCAAATCATTTCTCTTTCTACAGCTTCACCAGAAGATCCATAAAATGCTGGTGAAAAATGTGATTTTGGCTACTGGAGGTAGCAGTAATACCATATTTGCTCGCATATAACTCGCGCACTTTTGACCAAACATAAGTGTGAAAAATGTGATTTTGGCTAATGGAGGTAGCAGTAATACCATATTTGCTCGCATATAACTCGCGCACTTTTGACCAAAAATGAGTGTGAACTTTTTCGGTGTGTGATATATGTGAGTATTGGTTCGAAGGTTCGTATTCCCGAAAAAAAGTAAAATTTGCATTAGGCTATTGAAACAAGACAACTGGCATACTTACCCTCTTCATTGTCGCTGCCTTCAATCTCCAAGCTGTTCTCATGTGTATATTTCTGGTCACCATCCCATACTGCATCATCCTGACTTCCGTCCAACGCATTTGCGATGTCCATCTTCAAGAAACTCTTCACAATAACGCCTGTCCACACCATAATCCATGGCCACATAATCCAATCACACACAAGTTCAACTAACGGCCTCAGCTCCTGCTCCCCTCCTGCCATCCATTCAGCGTATAATTTACGTATGTTGTCCTTGAAGGGCTTGTAGATAATGTGTGAGTCCACCAGAAATCACGAGATCAGTTTTCATTTCCTGAAGACGTTTCTTCGTGTCTTCCACCAAGTGTCCATGGAAACTGTCCCACACTAACATTGCTGGGCGTCGAAGCAATGCCCCTGGCCATGATCCCCACACCATACGGACCCAGTCCTGGACAAGAGCTGTATCCATCCATCCATCCATCCATCCATCCATCCTTTCATCCTTTCTCTTGAACCCGTACATGAATGCCATAATTAAATGCCTAACCCAGAACAGGTCAGTAGCACACAATATGAAGAAGACATTCCATGTATTATTCCATAATAAAGGCATTAACTAGAGCAAAGTTGTATGTCAACTATATTTAAGAAGTTATTGTACAAACAACCAGCATAGGGTATATTTTGCAGGGGAAGCATATAGAGAGAGAGAGAGATATGAGTCATCTTCAATATGATTGTGTGCTTAGCTCCCATGAAGTGTCCAAGGATGGTACGAGACAAGGAGATTAAATAATGATGGGATGATTCAGAATATCAACAGACAATAAATTTATTATAAATACCTAGACCTTTGGAAGAACATGAATTTTTTTGGAGTTATGAACTAGCATCAGTTACAACTTTTGCCATATGCCCTGAAACTTAAACTAGGGCTTGTGACTAGTTTTGTGGCAAATAGCGGGAATTACAAACTTTATCTGTGTTTAACCGTACTATAAAGTTGATGCCATGTTTTGTAACAGGTAGCATGAATTACAAACTTTCACAAGGTGGCCTTAACCTAAAACTAGGACTAATGACAATTGCTATCACAAATTTGGATCCATCTGATGAATCAAAAGATTCCATGAGAATCATCCTGATAGAATTCAGGTTCAACAAAGCTAAATATACAAAATCAAATGAAAACATTGATTTTTCACAGTCATAAACGGTCTTCTGTGTTTGACAGCATAGACTATGAAATCAATGGTTGGATCCAAAAATATGCAGTATAAGTATTAGGTATCAATGAAATTCACAACTTGAAAAATTTAAATATACGTGGCCCAGGAATAGAGGCATAATATTTCTTCTTTGACTTGAGTACGCAAGAGAGCATTAAGAAAATAACTGTCATGAAAGAACAGCATATCATATAGAACTTTTAAGTTTGCCAAAACAGCAGATACAGTCATGATTATAGGAAATGAAGAAAACAGATGCTAAGTCCAGTAAAGAAGCACATTTTGTATTTGCAACTCTAGTTCAGAACTCACACTATATTGATCATAATAGGTAAAAACTGTTCAAAAGGCATTGAAACGAGGCAAGACAAAGAAAGAGGATGAACATGTAAGAATAGGAATTCAGAGTTGCATGGTATTGGGCCCGGACCATACGTCCCTCACATATCGAGTGAAGGCAGAAGACTCATAAATAGCCTAATATTGAAGTACCAGCTTCAAAAGGCTGACATAAAATAAAGAGAAGTGAAAGAGCGAGCATTCTGAAAACATGTAGAATGAAAATGATGACACAATAGCATGCATCAAGAGTAGTAAATATGTGCTAGTAGAGTGGGGGCCGTGTGGCAGAAAATATGAAGAAAGTTCCAGAAACATAATTGTAGAAGAATAGTGGCGGAAGGTAAGGATATGTTATGCTTGTCATTTTATGAATTCCACATAGCAATGCTGACTGTGAGGTGATCTTTAGCACATTTGCAAAGACAAGAACATTTCAGAAAAACTTTTAACCTGAAAATTTGTTCAGCAGGGCAAATACTTTGGAAACTTAGGTCAGAGTTTCTAAAGAGGGCTAAGTCAGCAACGGTGTTGAAGAACGATCAGCACCAGCCACATCGTGTTTTACAAATTGAAGAATGACGAGTCATGTTGTAAATAAATAATGAAAAATTATATAACGGAATAGTGTATAGTGTTACGTATTCTTGAATTGATACAAGTTACATCATCAGTGATGCGTCAAAACATGTCATGATATATGATACAAAAACTCATGATTTTTACTTTTAAAAGTTGGCATGTAAGAGTAACTGTATTCCTGTACTAATACACTATGGATCTAACTCTACAAGTTGTTGCAGATTTACTAAAGTATGACAAGGCAAGTTAAGATTAGTGCAGCAGTTCTGTTGTTAACACATGAGAGGGCGCCATAGAATGTTCAAACGTCAGAGGTCGCTCGCGCAGGTTTTCTCCGTGGTCATTATAAAGACAATTAGCTTCACTTACAAGATATTTGTGTTGCAATCAATATTTATTTATAGCTGTAATGTTACAGTAACATAAGTGAACCTATAAGCGTCATATGTCTATGTTAAAAAAGCAATGTTTTTGTACCTTTTTCATAATTATTATGTAGAATCGTTTTAATTTATTCCAACCATGGGATTTCTATACAGCTATGTATGTTATACAGATGTGGTAAGACATTATAAAAATATCAAGAAAATACAATAGTTGCCTACTGTAACAATGTGTGATGTAACTATGACATAAAGATACCTACATTGAAAATAATAAAACTCCTAAAAAACACGTTTATGCATTTACTAACTACCACAGTTGTTGATTCTGATAGTTAGTGCCTACCATAATAATTCTTTTACCACAATGAAAAGTACTCTATCAAAGACAAGACACATTCATCATACTCGTTATAACTCTTCTACTTCCCATAATTGAGTTTGGTTGCCTCCTCATTTTCGGTACAGACCTGACGTGTACACACGGTATATACTGTCTGTGGATAATATAACCACAAATAGTGAACCTGCTTTTGAGGGGCTGTTCTTCTTCCACTCCCTTTAAAACATCTTCCTATACCAATTTGAGCAGCTGGACAAGGATGTACTTGTTCTCATGTTTCACCAATTCTTGGATTCTTGCTCGCAATGTTCTTGGCAGCTTCCCTTGCGTCAGTCATAGCTGCATGTACTCTATACATTTCCTGTGCCAGAGATTTCAAAAATTGTCTCCTGAGCATTCCTGTGTCATTCACATTATTCTTCAGAGTGATGAAGCTTTTGCTACCATCCACATTCAGAAAGCCATAGGAAATAGTCAATGACCATTGGTTGCTTGTCCTTGCAATGGTGTAGGTAGCTTTAAGTTCATCCCCTCTATCTACACCTCCTTTTGTTCCATTATAACATGTTAAAATATCAGGTTTCACTGCATCTCCAGAGTCGGAGTCTATGTTTTCACTGGTATGCATTGATGATAGTAGCAAAAACCACTGTTCTTTCTTGGAATGTTGGAGACTATTGTACATTTAGGTGTACTGGCCAATATTTAAGATTAAATAAACAAGAGTGGTACCTCTCTTTTGTTCGTTCTTAGAGTGCCAACTATTGTTAAATTATTGTTTTGTATTATGACCGTTACTAAAGGATACGAACAGTACCCATTGCCTACAGTCACATTGCGACTACTGCCTGATATCAGTTGCACCAGCCTCTCTACCACACTTTCTGAAGAGCTGCAAAGGGAATAGGGTCCTGCTGGTTGTTTACTGGCATAGATCTCCATGTTTACAGTGTAGTAGGTTCTTGCACAAGCTAATCCAAATATCTTTATCCCATATTTTGCCAACTTACTCCTAATATACTATCTGAAACCACATTTTCCACAAATGGTTCCAGCATTTTGTCCACAGTACTAACTAATTACATAATTACACTGGCAGTTCTCCACCAATGTCTCAAACACTTTTTGGGTTGGTGTAAATGATTTTTGTACCTCTCTGCTGTTTTTATTGTCAAATCCGAGAGCTTGCATTAAGAATTTGAAACACTTGAGAGCCGTATGAGTTCAAAAGAATTCCAGATCAGTGCCATCTGATGCCCAAAGATCTTCCAAATTCAGGTGGGAAGCTTTCAAAATTCCTGTTATGTTTATGTTTAAAAGATCAAAGACTGTTTTAATTTCTGCAGTTATTGTGTTGTCAGCATCCCTTTTCTGCAAGTAATTACCTTGAATTTTCTCTGTCCATATATTTGTGAATTTGGTTATGTCACTCACCATATCGTCTGTGAAAAATAGTTTCCACACATCTAGCAGAGTGCATGCTTCCATGGCTCGTCTCTACATTTGAGGTGAATGGGTTTTTATTATATTGCAAATAAGGGTCCTAACATTTTTAGGCAGTGCATAAACGTTCCAGTTTGTTGTGCCATCTCTTCCAGTATACGCAGGTTGGTATATGGCATTTTGTTCCCCGTTTACACCAGGCAAATGCGGGGGGCTGTACCTTAATTAAGGCCATGGCCGCTACCTTCCCAAACAAGTAGCATAGAAAAAAACGATTAAATATATTACAAAAAAAATTCCAGTAAACCAAACTCAAAACCCGGGTTATCCAAAATTGCCTCCAACATACATTTTATTTTAAAGCAACACGGAATCTGAAGTATGTACATGTGTTGTTATTTTAGGTTGCCCTAAGTTTTTCGAAGAGTGCAGTGAATTGATGCCAGCTGACATCCTCCTAATGAAAGATGGCAAGATATTGCTGCTTGAAAATGTTGAGAGGGACGCGAGGAACAAACAAAAATTACTGAAATTTTTGAATGAGTACAATTTACACTAAGAATATTTTAATGAACAACGTAAGTGTGACCTATAAAGAGAGTTTTAAATTTGTTTGTCCTTCAAAACATTTCCGAATTATGAACTCTAATTAGATAAAAATACTAGTTTAATCAAATATAAACCGGAATAATTTTTTACAGTTTTATTGAACCCACCAACAAATACACAACAAGCACCTCATTTTTCTATATAGTCTCCCAAATTTGAGACACATTTTTGCCACTGAATTGGCAAATTATTCATGCCGCCCTCGAAAAAAGAAGAAGAACATGTGTGCAGCCAGTTTCTGCATCATCATGAAATCACTTTCCTCTCAGTTCTTCTTTCAGTGGTCCAAACAAGAGGTAGCCACAGGGTGATAAGTTTGGACTGTAAGGGGGATGTTCCAGAGGTGTCCAATGCATTTCCTCCAGTTGCCGGTGACGTTTGTTGCGATATGCAGCTTTTTTCTCGATCAAAGGACGGCAGTAATAGGTTGCATTCACTTTCCTTCGTTCATGCAAGAAATCCACAAGCAAAATGCCTGCTTAGTCCCAAAAAAAAAAAACATTTGCAAGCACTTTTCCAGTAGAAAGGTGTGTTTTGGCCTTGACTGGGCCAGCTGCACCTCTCCCGCCACTCCATGCGTACTTGTTTTGACTCCGGGGTGTAATGCTGAACCCAAGTTTCATCGGAAGTTACAATGCGATGCAAAAATCATATCCTTCCTCCTTGTAGTGATTCATATGCCCCCGACAAACATTCTGGCGGGATTTTATTTTGTTCCTGGGTGAGTAACCCACTAGGCAGACAATTTCTGAAGGTTGAGTTCATCATTAATGATGGCTTGAACACTTCCAAAGCTGTTCCTACGAGTGAAGCAATTTCAGACATATTTATGCGCCAATCTTCTGCAATAAGGTCACGTACAGCACAAATGTTGTGTGCAGTGATGCTTGTCCGCGGTTGTCTTTGGTGGGGATTTGTTTTCCACTTCTTCCCATCCTGCCGAAAATTGTTTGTGCCATTCATACACCTGGGTCTTTGAAAGAGTTGCGTCCCCAAACTGTTCTCGGAGCCTTCTCAAAATTGACGATGCGCTGCACAGTGGACGTGTGTACCTCTTACACGCTCATGGCGTACTGAAGCTAGCAGTCGCTGTCTGGTGTGTGATGCATCAAGTCCCCTAATCTGGACATCCCCATCAACATCCTCTCAAAGCCCCACCCATTTCCGTTCGCTACTGGAGCCAGTAATTTCAAATTACGGTTTATATTTGATGCACCTAGTAGTAATAGATATTCGTGGCATAACCAAAAAATCCTTATCTGAAAGGCCCCCCCCCCCCCCTGGTTCAATTAATCGAGGTGTACTGTAATTTTTTAAATATTTTTTATACAGGTTGACTTTCCGTTGCACCAACACTGATAGGTCTTATGGCGACGATGGAACAGGAAAAGGCTAGAAGTGGGAAGGAAGCTGCCGTGGCCTTAATTAAGGTACAGCCCCAGCATTTGCTTGGTATGAAAATGGGAAATCACGGAAAACCATCTTCAGGGCTGCCGAGGTTGGGGTTCGAACCCACTATCTCCCGAATACTAGATACTGTATTTTTTGTAATAACAAAGTTTTTATTCTAATCCACCTGTTCAATACATTATAATGTTGTCACATTTAAAATATCTTCATTAATTGACAAGTTATTTTTGGGACATGTTTCGCTCCCTTACAGAGCATCATCAGCCAGATCTGAATCTCAAAGGTGGATTAGAATAAAAACTTTGTTATTACAAATAACGCATTTCAATATGGATTTAAAAATGAGATTAGTCACTTGCAATACTAGATACTGACCACACTTAAGTGACTGTAGCTATCGAGCTCGGTTTACTGTATTTTAATATCTTATTGGTTTATTGTCTCATGAATTGTTGACTGTTCAAAGCTTATCCCATTGCCCTGAACTCCTAAAATAAGTTGTCGCGGATATGTTTGAAGATATGTAGTGAAGGTGCAAAATTGGTCTCTGTGTTTAGGGTATCATCGGACTTAGGCATGCCAAATTAAACTTAAGTTATTTTTAATTCTGCCATAAGGTATAACTGTGTGATTTTTTTTTCCCGCCCAGGGCGATTTCAGGTCAGTATTGTTACATACCAGTACTTGCCACAATGATAGATGTAAGTTGGGTTTTCAACACATTTAGATAGACGTTACTATGGTTCATTTCATTACTAACGTGATGTCTGTTAATATTATACATAAAATAAATAGCCACAACACCTGTGTCTCCATTTAATCCATTGTTACAAAATACATTAAATAGACTAATGAAGGCTCAAAGAATGATTCAGTGTTTATTATGTTATAGAATATACCACTAAATGTTTAACTGCTGCTGTATGGAAGGAGTTGTGTAGAGACAAATAGTTAAATTGCGCATTCTTCAGTTTTTTGTGATCATATTTTGTAGGAATCAAGGCAAGAAACAATAAGTACCATGTGTTTATTGAACTGAAAAGTTATGAAACAGTATTTCCATAAAGAGATCAGGAACAAAATTAAATATATATCAAAATACACCTCGTAATCTGCAATTCTTCAGACTTAGCGGCAGTCGTTTGGTAGGCCAAGGCCCATCAGGAATGCAGCATCATGGGGATTTTTTGTACGAAAATAAATACTAACAAAACGTAAATTCTTTGTTATTTTGCATAATGATAATAACATTTGCAAGGAATTATACAGACTTCACTACTGGTTTTAAACAGTAAATTAATTACCTCGTTGAAGCACTTTAAGTCCCTTTGAGAATGTCCACACTTGGCAACTGACTTAAGGGACAGGAAGTCTTGATGACTTGTGTCCATTACCAACATTGCCATTAAAATAGCCTTGTGTACAGAATACAGACCAACAAACACTGCACACCAAAAACTTACCTAAAATTTCAGAAAATTGGGTACAGAAAACATTCAGAATAAAGAACACACAAATCAGTGCAGAAATTTCCAGTATGAAAATCATGTACAGTACATTATTTACCAAGGATGGACGGACGTTCCTAAAATAGTTGAATGCACTCCCATGAGATAGTTCATTTATTGTTAACGTATCCACAAACATGCACACAAAATTCTATCAGTTGGTACAGTTATTTGTTCACATCTATTTACAAATTAAACACATACATAACCTTAACCACTGCTGTCACAAACAAAACACATCACAAACTGCCATTTTGACAATTGCCTATCACTGCACATGGAGATTGTAACCTTAAAACACAGTTGAAACAGATGACTGCTTAAGAGCATGTCACAACACATGGTCACAAGTATAACCTGTTAACTCATAACTATATTGAACAATAACTCGTCTCTACCGTCAAGATTGCCTCCTTATATATGTGCCTGGCCGGGCTTCTAGAAAGATACGTTACAAAAAAAACCTTCTCGAAAATTCTAGAGTACCTAATACATAGATATAGTGTACAGAATATTCTCCATCATTCTCGTCTACTCAGTACCATTCTGGACGTTACAGTGTGTTTCACAATTTTGTAGTGGATTAGAAATTATCTATACAGGCAGAATAAATTATATACAGGTTCATACATTAATTGAACTATTATAAATGTGTATATACAGTGCATGTTTCATGACATAACCTGACAAACAACGTGATCGTATGTACATATGATGTAATAATAATAATACCCTTAATCGTAAAATAATAATGTTAATTTGAGCTCAATACTTGCATTATTTACCCATGGGTGAGAGAATATTGTTTTCAAGTTATATCAGTTTATTGCACGTGCGTCATTGTTAACAGACAGTGATTAAGTCGGTTTAATTCCTAGTATCAAAAAGTAATAACGAAAAAAGAAACTCATGTGAGAAATGCTATTGCAAAAGAATAGTATGGTTTAAAGTGCCAAGAATGTGGATAGGGAAATCAAGGATATCATTGGTTTCATAAGTAAATTATCATAGTAAATTAAAGCAAAATAATAATTTAGCCATTAATATTATTAATGCACTAAGTACGTTTTAATACCTTTGTATATCACCAGCTCCTTTCCAGTTGCTTGCCTCACCAATTTTATCTTTACTTTACCTGGTATTAAAATTCAAAAAATTAAATTAAAAGTGATCATTTCAACACCAAAATACAGGTTATCATCAGTCATCTCATTTCCATGTATCTACACTAGTAATGCTCCCTCAAATCATCATCATCATACCATAGGTATCCCAGATTTCTTTTTATGTTAGGTCGTAACATTTGTTGCCTCCCAAGATGGTAGAATGAGGAAAAATATTTTTTATTGTTATGATTATTTACTTATAAATACAAAATGCTGTGCTTTAGGAAGTCTTAAAAAATGCGACATCTTTTATGCCTTTGACAGTATACTGAAAAACATGATGGTTAATATATCTTAAGCAAGTTAAGAATCTAGTCATTATTTATGTTGTGATTTGTGTATGTTTACTGTGTATGGCAATATAGCATACAAATATTAAATGTGCCTTATTTCAATGGTTATGAAATTAGACCAGCAGAGATGGATACTGCTGTTAAGAATTGTTTTTGTTGCTTTATTGACTGTAGAAATATAAAATATGGTACATCTGAAGTTGATTTGTCCATAGAGGAAAATGTATTTTTGTAATTCAAATTCATGCTATGTAAAGGTTAATGTGTTATTTGCTGTTATTGGTTTACTTAAAATGTTAGATCCTTATAAAATAAACTTTATTCTGAAATAATGGATACTTGAACTGATCAGTGTGTTTGTAAAGAACTTTTTTACTTATTATTAACTAGTCTTTCAGTGAATCATTGCTTTTATAACTTTTTTAAAATATACTTAAATGTTATTTTGTAAATGTTCATTTATTGCAAAATCATTCTGAAAAACTAGAGATTTTATGTGAATATCTTCTCTCAAATTGTTTTGTTGTTCATAAAGTGGAACTGAAATATATTTTCAGTTTTCCATTTTTTTATATATATATATATATATATATATATATATTTTTTTTTTTTTTTTGAAATTTACCCTGACTGAATACATTTCATTCTATTAGTGTCATGTGAAACCAAATAATGCCATGGGTGTTAGTACGAGTTTGTCTTTTATCAGCATACTACTTGATGGTAAATTTTGCCATTCTAATGCTTGTGCCAGATGGACATTATATGAAGTACTGCGATTTCTTTCTTATTCATTATTGTGTAGAAAACTTCCGATTAGCAGGTCATATTTATAGGACTTTTGATATCTATGTAGTCATGGATATACACATTTCTTTTCATTAGATTCCTTGGAAGAAATGAACATTTTTTGTTTTGTTATATACTGAATGACGTGTCATTGTTGGCCTAAGTGCAGTTTGCTTTTATTTCTAGTAATGTGCCCTACTGTATGTTTTGTAGTACGTTAGTGGTGTAAACGTTAGTCATTACTTCTGCTTTGTAAAATCCTTTTGCCCATATTTCTGTTGTGTGTAATCAAATGCCATGTCGGTAAATGGAGAAAGAAATTTTAAATAGCAAAAATTACAGTATAGGTATGAAAAACAATATATTGTGGTTGTGTATAGTGGTGAAGAAGGAAGTAGTCAAGATGAAAGACTGTAGTCTAGAAAATAGTCTTCTGGTTCTTTAATATGCAGAATAGTTTATCAAGGCTTTGTTATAGGTGTACTTTCCAACCATGACTGAAGTTATCAACTATTATGTCTTAATAGTGGCTTTGATTCATTTTTTTCCCTCTAGTTTGCAATGCACTTAATGTTTTATGCACCTGCAATAGACTCCTCTTTCAGCAGTAGTAGCAATTCACAATACTGCATAGAAACTTTCTCTAACACACCTATCTTCATTTAAGTGGCTTCTGTGTGAAATATGGCAACTATTTGTCTCCATTTAATTTTGAATCATGTAGTGCATGTTGTAGATTTTCTCACTGCAAAATCTGGGAAGTAGGTGGGTGTTTTGGGAATGTGACCAATATGCAACATAACAGGGTTTTTTGTTTTCTTTGGAAAGCCTCGATTTCTGCTTCCCTTCTGCATAATGACCAACAAAAAATTAGGTGTATCATTTAATATGACATACATGATAATTTGTTTTAAATAAATGCCCAGGTGTTCCCATTAAAATACAGTATTATTGTAGGAGGGATTTGAAGTACTATGGCCATCTCTCTTCACATTCTGTTGCAACTGCATGAGAGATTCAAGGAAAAATCTGTTGAAATAGAGAGACTAACGCCCACTGAAAATTAAATATACTGAACGCATCAAGGCTTATTTTGGTAATGGTTGTATTTTAAGAGGCAAAACTAACAGATGCTTTTTTTTTAAATTACAGTTAGTATATTACAATGAATTCTAAAAATATTTGAAATGTTACACATAGCATGAACACACTGCTGCTTTGGGTAATGCATGTGCTGCTAGTACTAGTCAATATTGTTGTGAGGGTTCTTTCTTCCCTTAAATAGTCCAAGATGTTAAAGTTAGGATTTTTTCTGTTATGGGCTCCTACAAGTTCACCTTCCAACCACTGATGAGTTTTACGGTGTATAACTGAGGGGATTTACGTTCATGAGGATGTTGAGAGCTTCTTATTGGGGTTTTTTTCCAGCAAACTCTTACTGAAGCATGGTGAACTTCCCCTGTTAACCTTGTTAGTCATCTTAGAACCTTTGTGAAAACAGTGTAAACTGATTGTGCTTATTGCTGAATGTTTCTTCTGCAGACAAAATTGGCCTTTTTGAGGAAGGAATTTGCTGATATCCTCCATTCATGTACAGATCAATCAGTTGCCTTTTTCATCCTAATTTTCTTGTAAAGTACGTATGTAGGGTCCTCAGCCTGAAGGCCAGTTGACTTCCAACATTTCTGCCCTATAAAGCTCAGATTGTACTGAAGAGGTATACTAAGTACATAATGAGTGAGATTGTTTCCTTCTGTTTTCCTTACTTTGTCAGAAGTTATTATTACATACCAGACAGCTTAGCCAACTGAAATGTTCACACCTGACTGTACAAGTCCCACTTCCTACAATTCATCACAGTGAGTAGCTGAATAAGGAATAGTGTTACCAGAATCATTCACTGCTTAGTCATATTGTCAAGGCCAATGTTCAGAGTGAGACATATAGATGAAAGTAGCAAACTTATTCTAGCTCTTATTACTCATTTTTCGTGTGCTCAGCTCTTAAACCACTTTTTTTTTTGCTAGGGGCTTTACGTCGCACCGACACAGATAGGTCTTATGGCGACGATAAACCACTATAAGCCAGATTAATATTTATATTGTCATTTGTATGACTCATGATCACTATCTTAAACGTAATTTTGGAACAGTAGTAGTGGTAGAATTTTATAGGTTTTCTATTATTTATTTATTTTCAAATATTTTTTTTTTCTTTTTCATACAACCAAAATATGAGGCAAACAATAATTTTTTTAAACATGATAAACAGTGACTGGAAGGTATACACTGAAAGTGTGAAGATGATACTTCCAGTATTTTCTTTGCTGAGTGCACCAAACATCTGAAGATTACAAACTGAGAGGAGAAGGAGCTTAAATTTAAAGCACGTAAAACATATATAAATGAGAAGAAAGCTGGAGGGGCAATTACAAGAAGAGCCATATGCCTTTCGAAATGGAAAATTAACACTAGAAGACATCTGCAGTGTGAGGCAGTTAATGGGAAAACATAGGAATACAGAAGAGATATGGTGATGACATTCTGTGATTTACAAAAGGCTTACACTCCCACTGTTATTCATGATGGTTATGGACAAAATTGTGAAGGAGATAAATGTAAAATATGGAGGAAAGAGATGAAGGTAGCAGAAGGGAAGTACAAAGGGCACTTTCTCATATTGAATGAGATTCTTGAAAAATTGTGGAATGAATACCAGTGTGGTAAACAGTAAGACAGTGGTGTTGACTGGAGGAGAAAGGGAAGGGAATATTAAAGGGACAAAACCTTGAAATTGCCGGGCTGAGTGGCTCAGACTGTTGAAGCGCCAGCCTTCTCACCCCAACTTGGCAGGTTTGCTCCTGACTCAGGCTGGTGATATTTGAAGGTGCTCAAATACATCAACCTCGCGTCAGTAGATTTACTGGCACGTAAAAGAATTCGGCACTTCGGTGTCTCCGAAGAATGTCGAAAAACGGTAGTTAGTGGATTGTGAAAACAAATAACATTATTAAACCTTGAAATTGTGGAGACCTTCAAGTGCTTGGGAACAAACTGGTGTAGAATGCAGGGCTGGACCTGGAGATTAGTATGAAGGCTGTAAATAAAGTAGTGGCAACGTAGTCCAGACACTCGCAGGAAATCGGACATGTGCGAATAGGATATGGGAGCGGTCAGGTGGCACTGTTGTAGATTTACTGGCGCGTAAAAGAACTGCGTGGAAAAATTCCGGCACCTCGTCCTTTCCAAAAGCTGTAAAAGTAGTTAATGGGACATAAAGCAAGTAACATATTATTATTATTATTATTATTATTATTATTATTATTATTATTATTAAAGTTAGTCTTTCTGGATTTCCTGTACTCCATCTTGTTGGAAAATGCAGTTTTTCATTCTTCAGACCACTTTGCACCAGGTTGTCTTCTAACTCTTTCCAGATGATCCTTAGGAGATCCTTTAACCCATTTACTTGCTCATTTCTTGAACTGGCCAGATCCTCCTCCACTGCAGTTGCCCATGGAGAGGTACATTTCCAGGTGATGAGAAGATCAAAAATTCTTTGAGATATTCTGGTGTTAGTCTGAGAGCTTTTCATATTTAGAGTACAGTTCTGCATTTGACCTCATGAGATATTTGCTCTCAGAATGTTGATGTGGGCCAAGGATCTTCCTTAAGAATTTCCTGTTCTTTCATTTGGAACCTCTCTATCTCACTATGGTGAGTGAGGGCCAAACATTCAGCAGCATATGAGACTTCAGGACATATTACATCTGAAAACATTACTATGGTCTCTAAAATTTTCCTACTGAAATACTTTTGTATAATATATGCCAGTAAGGACTGAGCAATATTCATGAACTCACATTTTTTTCCCCCTGAAGTACAGTCATTTTCATGTTGTATTGTTAGCGATGCTCCCATGTCGTAAGGTTAGCTTAAAATCTCAGGTCATTGGGTGGTGTGAATAAAAATGAGTCTAGGCGACTGATCAAGGTCGTGCACGTGCCATGTATATAACACCTTAGACTGTGATGACACTTAGATGACTTCCGGGTAGTTCATTGCTTAACATGGCAGACAACAGTGTGTGGAATTCCAGTCCGCTTTTATCTCCATTTTAAAGGAACATACAATTATGTTTTCAAAGTCACAGTTACCGGATAAGAAGCACAAGAAAACAAGTACAATAAATGCAGCTCAGTGTGAACTACTCGCTAAATTTAACTTAAACATTTCCGTCCAACAACTGTCTGATTGGCTGAATGGTCATCATTGAGGCCTTCGGTTCAGAGGGTCCCGGCTGGGTCGGGGATTTTAATCGCCTCTGATTAATTCTTCTGGACAGGAGACTGGGTGTTTGTGTTTGTCCCTACACTTTCCACTTCATATTCACACAACATACTACGCTACCAACCATCACAGAAACACACAATAGTGATTACATCCCTCCATCTAGGGTTGGCGTCAGGAAGAGCATCCGGCCGTAAAACAGGGCCAAATCCACGTGTGCTACACAATTCGCACCCAGGACCCCACAGAGGAGGGAAAAGCGATAGAAGGAGAAGAAGAATTTCCGTCCAACAACTGATGGTAAAAAAATTACAAAACATGAAAACAAGACTGAAATATAAAGTAGAATTAAAGCGTAGGGAAACAAATGCATATCGTTAAAATAATGGGAGAAGCGGCTGATGAATCTGATGCAGGGGGGAGAATAAACCCTACCATCGGCCGTCTGAAAGGTAGGAAATCATAGTCTGAATATTACGACATTGATAAATTGAGGAAAATGGTAGGCCTATAACGTAAATAACAAACATTATCATGAAAATGATGTATTGACAATTGAATGAAATTTTTAAGGAGTCAGATCTGCAGGACCGGATGAGTTGGCCGTGCGGTTAAGGGCACTCAGCTGTGAGCTTGCATCCGGGAGATAGTGGGTTCGATCCCCACTGTCAGCAGACTTGAAGTGGTTTCAATCCCCACTGTCAGCAGCCTTGAAGATGGTTTTCCGTGATTTCCCATTTTCACACTAGGCAAATGCTGGGGTTATACCTTAATTAAGGCCACGGCCGCTCCCTTCCTACTCCTACGCCATTTCTATCCCATCGTCGCCATAAGACCTATCTGTGTTGGCATGATGTAAGCAAGTTGTAAGATCTGCAGAAGTTGTCATTCCCTTCGACTTCCTACAGAGGCGTCATAACTGCAAACATCAGAGTTTCTCCAAATTCGGGAGTCATAGACAGTCAGGCCATGATACATCTACACTGGTTAAATTCTTCCTTTCCATTGCAAGTGGCCTCTACATCAGTGCTAGGGATGCCTTTTCTGTAAATGTAGTCATTCCCATGAACATGTGGCTTCTGAATTTGTACATGAGTACAGTCTACAGTTCTGACAGCATAAGGGAAGCTCAAACGTTCTTACCACTTAGCCTGTGCTTCCTGCATCTAAGCGACATTTGTTGGAATTTTATCTAATAATCTGCTTTCATTTCTGTTCATGTCAGAAACCTGCGAAAATGTTTTTGACAAAGTTCGGCGAGATGTCTTCACCAACTCCATTCTGATACCCAGGCTCACCAACATAACGCAAGAATATTTACATTTTATCTTCATTTGTTAGTGCACCACCTCTTGTTTCTTTGAAGTGCCCAAGGAAATGCCCCGCTAACCATTCAGCATGCTCCTTGAAAATCCACAGCCTGTTTCCAGTCATCTGACCGGGTCAGGAATGGAATGAATAAAGCGGTGAGGATAGGAATAGTGCCGGCTGCCAAAGCCTGTCGCACTCCTCTGGGGCAATGCTTAATGACTGACAGATGAAATGTAATGATATTGGAGAGTGTTGCTGGAATGAAAGATGGCAGGAAAACTGGAGTACCTGGAGGAAAATCTGTCCCGCCTCCACTTTGTCGAGCACAAATCCCACATGGAGTGGCCGAGATTTGAACCACGGAACCCAAAGGTGAAAGGCCAGCACGCTGCCGTCTGAGCCACGGAGGCTCTTCAGCATGCTCTTTACTGGACCTTTATAACACTCTGTAACCAAGTTCTTTGCGAAGTTAATATAATTTTCTTTTCCGATTAACCACCACCATTACCTCTGCCATGTTGAACTTGGCACTATCATTTAGATTCACCTACTGAGTTAGCTCAAGGAAACATGAGCAGGCACTTACCGGAAAGAGTGCCTACTTTATCTTTATTCACCAGAAATCTGGAGCGCCAACTCTGCCCCTCGAGCGACTGGAGTTGCTCAAGGTCACAGGTCTGCTGTGAGTGACTGCTTCCGACAGGCGGTTTTTATTCACCTCATTCCGAGTGCCTGCTCTAAATTCGCGAGTAAAGAGTGCGTGCTCATTTTTATTCACACCACCCATTTTATTTTATGAGAATATGTTTTATATGCAAGACAAAGTAAATTCTGATCATTTTCGGTATATTTCATGCATCGCTACACTAATTTTTGACTTGAAAGTCCAGTATTGTAGGTTTAATCCTGATTCAGGTGGATGGAATTTAAGGTTACTTAATTGTGGTAACGTGCCCATAAGTTTATCATCACAGAAAATTGAAGACTGAGCAGTTGCTGTCATTATTATAGGTTGGCTCAGTACGTTTACGGGTTATTATGCCAATGACACCATTTGCTGAGAAGTAATGCCTTGGACATGGAAGGTTTTTTGCATTCTAGATTATATTAATGTTACATATTTCATGCATGTCTATCTTTCTTGTATACGTTTTGTTTCACCAGTCCAAATAATGGTCTCATCCTTTACATATAGAGCTCAAGGAAACACATACATCTCTTTCTAATATTGTAGTATGTTCATCATATTGCTGTTTACATTACCACCTATTATTGTTAAATAGGTAAAATTAGCATCCTTGTTATGTAGTCCTTAAATGTTTAATTGTAGTAGATATACAGTATGTTGATCTCAGACTTCTCTTTTTTTTTTTTTTTTTTTTTTTTTCATAAAGCATCCCAAAAATTATGCTTAGTTGAAATATTTTATAGGAATTTTATGTCAGACACATCACATTACCCTATGATTTTGTCAAATACCTTAATTCATGACCATGTAATAAAACATATTAAACTGGCATTAACGGTGATGGGATCCATTGTACTGACAGCACAACATATAGTTCTGCCATGTGAAAGGAAACTGTTGTTCATTAGGCTAAGAACCTGCAAGAACTCTAGTACAACCGTTTGTAATAAACCTTGGTAGATATCCATAGCTCATTCATGTCTTCAGGATTTGCAGTTACGGTGGGCATGTCATATTATGTTATACTTATGACATTAACTGTTTTATGTCACATTGCTGAAGAGAAGTAAAAGCATACTGTTAATATAAAATGCAGGTGTATTCATTTTGTAGTACTTCATGTGCTCATATATTTAAATAATACAGGTAATTATTGGTCGACTGAATTTGTGTCAACTACATCACAGCAAATGTTATTGTTTGAAAGATGCTTGAGGAATGTTACATGTAAATTGTAGTTTGATTTGCATCCATTAGTAAAGAAGAGTATCTTCCCTAAGTTTTGTTATTTTGAAATATTAAGCATTGAAATGTGGTTTTTCTTTCCCATTTTGCTTCCAAGGTATATCTACTTTCCCAGAACTTCATACAGAAATGGAACTTGAACTAATTTCTTATAATCTATGTCTTAAGTATGAAATAATTCTGTGTCATTTCAATAACTTGTTTTATTGTCTGGTCTGTGCTCATTTATACTTGTATTGCAAACTGAAGGTATTTGGAATGTGAAGGGATGTATGGTGATAATGCCCTTGTTTACATCCAGGTGTTAAAACATGTTGTGTACATACACATAGCAGTATATCTTGACCATGGGAGTATTGTTCATTATTAATGTTTGCCAGGTGTTTATGGTGTTCAATTATTTTTTTTAAATTTTTTTGATATCAATTTAAAGTTTTAAAACAAACAGTTCCTTACTGAAGACCCTTGAACTAAACTCGACTTCTTTTATGTAAAGGATGACATTGGCTTTGAGATATTAGTTTTATTCAATCAGTACTGACTACTGATTCATTATTGTACTAAATTTGAACTCACAAAATTGACTGGTTATTCAGTAGGTTCTTTCTTTATCATTATTTATTGTTATTCATTAATTTAGTGGCAGTGTAACTGTTGAAGAGTATGCTTTACAGTTATAGAAGTAATCACCATTTACTGCATCTTTCAGTAATAGTATTGAATAAGAGAGCTTATTTTTGAGGATTTTTACAAAATCTTAGATTATTATAACATTGTTTTTATTTTTTACCCTCCAAAACTTTTTTTTAATTTTTTTTGCTAGTTGCTAGTTGCTTTACGTCGCACCGACACAGATAGGTCTTATGGCAACGATGGGACAGGGAAGGGCTAGGAGTGGGAGGGAAGCGGCCGTGGCCTTAATTAAGGTACAGCCCCAGCATTTGCCTGGTGTGAACCAAAACCTTTTGTAAAGGAAGTTATATCACCAAACATCATCTACTATTATTATTATTATTGCTCCTTTACCAAAAATTTACTAAATGCTAAATTTAGGATTCCTCTGTGAAAAGTATAATGTGTATTATCCTTATTGCCTGGGTAATTAGGAAACCATCATTTCACAGTCTCGTTACCGTTGTAATACAGCTTCCAATGACAGGAATCCTTTTACATTTGTAAGTCATTGTACGTATAGGACTTACAACAGTGAAGGGGAAGTGTATTCATATGATTTAAAAGGGCAAAAAGAAAGGTAGACTTTAGTGCGTCATACCACTTCATTTTTTTTTTGCATTATTAATCACATTTTCTTTTCATGAAGCAATTATTTGATTTTAAATCATTTTAGCATGCCTTCTCTTGAAATATATTATGTGATTAGTATAATATTAATAAAAAATTGCATTGCCAGTTGCATGGTACAAATATCTTATGAAAAAAGTACTTGGTGGATGTAAAACAAGTATCATCATCATCATCATCATGTTGTATCTTACTAACATACAAGTGAAGAAGCGTGCACTTTTACGTGACTGTTTAACTGTGGAATCCATTTTTTTTAAATCCCACATGCAAATATAGGTTTTAAGCTCCAGCTCTTCGGTGAGAAGCCAGTGACAGTGTCATTTGATTATCGCACTCTCTCCTGACTACTACCCTTTTAGTCTTACGATATTGTAACATGTTGGCGGGGTAAATAAGTAAATAAATGAGTACAGGACCTGGTAGCATCCTATTTCTAAGATTTATTAACTAAGCACTACAATTACACATTTACACACGCACTCACACGATTGCCGAGCTTACAAGTTACACAAGTACACTTACACGGTTCGCGCTCTCTCTCTCTCTTAGTTTCTCATGTTCCATCTACAATGACACACACCAGAGTCATCGATTATTTACGCTACACTCACTCAGTCACACTCGTTAGCGCTGTCACGGTCCACAGCCTACACATCAGTCTCGCAGGTTGGGATAGTATCCGCTGCACTCAGTTCGTTGAACCCCATTCGCAGTCTGCACACGTCAGCACCCAGTGTTCCCTTCTCCCTGCTCCAGAACACCCAAGGTTCTTCTCCAGCAGCCGGCCTCAGGGGACTCGCACACACGACATCAGGGAAACAGGAACGAGTCCTCGGCTCCAACAGGTAGATATTCCGTCAGGCTGATATCTCAGCCCAGGCTGTCACTGACTGTGCTCTTCGCTCACACCAGCGAACTCAATCTCGCTCTCACTCACGCACTCACTCACTCACTCACTCACTGCAGACAAGTAACTGCTCTTATATACCTGCGCCAGCCCTTCTAGAACAGTCCGGATGCTCGATGAATCCAGGACCTCGCGAGATAGAAGACTCCAGATTAATAGTCGAGTAATTTCAGTAGTCCTCTGCTGTGGGACAGCAGGCGGAGGCGAGAGAGGCTGGCCTAGCATTTAAGTGCTGCTCGTGATTGGCGCAGCTGAAGTAGGGGGTGGGCCGAATACGGTGATGAGCCGGGCACTAGCAAGTTGGCATGGCGTACGCTATAACTATTACATTGCCCCCTCCTTAAGGCTGCTCAACGGTACACGCTGCAATACGGTTTGTTCGGTTGGCCACCACCTTCCCATGGGGGATCCGCTGGGTCTGGTCGACAGTGTCCTCGTTCCCGTTGATAACGATCAGCAAGTCTTCACGTGGCAGCAGGAACTTCGGTGGTTTTCCTTTCCTCCACACTGTAACTACCGCAAGCTATTGAAATACTGAACAGATAAACGTTGACTCAACTAAGTGTAAATAACAAGGATAATGGGCGCCACCTGCAAAACAATTGCAGGAATATTTAATTATGTAGAGCAACGAGCCACTCCCTCTCCCAAGGCGACGGTCATTAGGCTGACGAGGCTCCAGACTTACTTTATAACCTTACCCGTTGCTATATAACCCCTGAAATTAAATTTGGGTAACATGCCAGGTTCAGCCTCACTCCACTGACTAAAGACTCACTTTAAGTTTGATTCTATGACTTTACTCCCAGAATAAGAACTCATATGTGACAAACACCAACAAAAATAAACACTTATGCAACCCACTTAGTGCTTGCTGTTTACATAGAGCTAATATACACAATACTACCCAATAAAATCTTCTCTTCACGAGATTTACTCGTTTGCCGTCTACAAAGGCAAATTACACATCATTAAAATCACTAATAAAATAGAACATCATTATGCAACCCACTTAGTGCTTGCCGTTTACATAGAGCTAATATACACAATACTACCCAACAAAATCATCTCTTCACGAGATTTACTCGTTTGCCGTCTATAAAGGCAAATTACAAATCATTAAAATCACTAATAAAAAAAATAGAACATCATTATACTTTTAACATACATCCAGGTAAGAGCCCCTTCGCACTCCACTGTTACCGTGAATCCTAATCTGGTAGAGAAAAGTACTGCGACTATTTCTCTACATATGGATGCAACCTTCTTTACGACGAGCATCCCTAACCTTATTTACACTTCTTCGTCGACGTCTTGAATTCTTTCCAATTGCTGACTGGACAGAAAGCGTTACATGTCCGGAGGCAAGCAAACAGCAAAATTCTCCACCAACTGAAGCTGCATACTCGGCTGACAAGTTACAAACAAACACTTTCTTTTACAGAAAATCCACTGCAAAGCCGGTAAGTCGTTGTGATTATACCATGTTCACTCCGTAACAGATACTCACGAACAATAGCAGATCGCATAGCAAACTGCGCAAATACGTAGCTCCCGCAGACCGGTACAAATGAGAAACACACAGAATCAGCATCAGCATCAGAGTCAGAAACAGAATAAGTATCAGAATCAGAATGAGAAAGACTCGCCGCACACGCGTACACACTTATATATGCTTGCTACACGTGGTAATAGCGTCCTGAAAAGTTCACTGGTAGCAACGCTCACACCGGCACTTCTTCCCGCGTCACTCTGTCAACCCAAACCTCGCTCAAAACAAAGCCCTCGCATTGGCTATCGAGTATATGATGTGACATAGACCGTCCACTCACGTATGTCCACATTGATTCACTCCAATTCTTCAACCGATACAACCTGCCGTACCCCGTGTTTTCAAGCCACTTGTTGCAACACATCCAACTGACTTCAACCGTCCTTCCCGATATAGTCGCAGTTTTCCCGGTTGCACAATCCTTACGGCTAGGCCATATTTACAGACTCTTACCCAAACGGAAATTTATACAAAATATAATGATGAACATATGCAATATTCCCTAACTATACATTCTTCTTATAATATTACGTTTTTACATGGTAAATAAACAAAATTACAGGATTTTAACCTTACAAACTATATACGAAAATTTCCTAACCTAAAAAACTCGGTAGTGTAGATACGTTGTAGTATAGATACAGTACATTTAGATAGTGCCGTATCTTGCGTGCTATATTCGTGTGTTATCTTTCGTGTGCATCTATTAGACCCTAATACTAATAATAATTTGTCTAAGCATTTAGCTTCGTTGGTAATCTTTGAGTACAGTAGTTCTTGCAAATTTCATTTCTGTTGTGCTTAGTAGTGACATACGGTACGGTACCGGTATCGTAATTAGGATACGTCTGAAAGTAGTTTAAAAATTACTGTAGTGTACTGTACAGTAGTATACGAGTAATATCCTATTAGAATTTAGTGTGCTTATTTTATTATTGTAAAATATTTGTGTAGTACTGATGTAGTAGAGGTATCCGTAGAAACTCACACCAAAATATTGTTGAAATTAGGATAGGCTTAATTGCAGTTTGGAATTGTGTATTACTTTCGATATTCAGTAATTAACAGTAGTTTTTATCCTGTTAGGGGTTGTTGGATAAAAAAAAAAAGAGCACGACTAAGTAGTATTGTAGTGTAGTCCTATATTAATTACCTTATTGTTGTGTACTATCCCAGACAATATATCCCTCCCTTCATTTTTTTTTTGCAAATAAATTACTTTATTTTTTAATTTTCACCCCGTAAAGAATGGCTAAGGAGCGCGAGTGTACTTATTGTGGGTGTGGTGAGGCATTGAGGGGTATGAGGGAGGAGTTGGAAAGTTTGAGGGAGATCATTAGGATTCTCACAGAAGACAGGAAGGAAGATAAGACTCCCTCAAATAATGTACAGGTTACAGTAGGTGTACAAGAGGGAGGGGAAGGAAAGGGAGGAGTTGTAGAAGACAGGTGGTCTAATGTTCTAAGGGGAAGGAGATTGCAGGCCAAGGGCTCTATTCAGGATCAGAATTCAGGACAGGTGTCTGTGCGAAATCGGTACGAGTCACTCCAGGTAGAACAACAGAGGGAAGATGAGGGACAGGGAACTGTTGCTGAGATGCATGGAAGTAGGAGGAAGGGAAAAGGTAGGAAAGGGAAATGTAGAGTAGACGATAGGAAAAGACAGGTGGAACAGGGTCATGGGAAGGAGAAAAGGGAGGAGGAAGTAGCTTCTGCAGCTATCAGCAAAGATAGGGCTGACCAGGAGGGGAGGGGATCAAATGAGGTAGGTAGGGTTGAGGCTCTGGTCATGGGGGATTCCATCGTTAGACACGTGGGGAAAGTGTGTGGAGGAAAGGGAACCAGGGTAGAATGTTATCCAGGAATTAGGTTGAGGCAGATGTTGAGGAAAGTAGAAGAGAGGGAGGAGGGGAAGGAGAAGGTGGTAGTGTTTCACGTTGGTACCAACAACGTAAGGCAAGCTGATATAAGTACCAACATAGTTGGAGATGTGTGGGATCTGGTAAATGCAGCACGGGTGAAGTTTAAGAAAGCGGAGATTGTTATTAGTGGAATACTGTGTAGGAGGGATACTGACTGGAGGGTGATTGGGGATTTAAATGAGACTATGGAGTGGGTATGTGGGAAACTGGGAGTGAAATTTCTAGATCCTAATGGGTGGGTAGGAGATAGGGATCTGCGCTCGGATGGCCTTCATTTAAACCGCAGTGGTACGTATAAGTTAGGAAATTTGTTTGGAAGGGTAATAGGGAGGTACATTCAGGGAAACGGGATGGCCTAGGGAGCGGTGATAAGGGAACAGGGAACTGGAAATCAAGTAGGGATGACATAAAATTGTTAGTGTTGAACTGTAGAAGTATTGTAAAGAAAGGAATAGAATTAAGTAATTTAATAGATATATATTTACCAGATATTGTAATAGGAGTTGAATCATGGCTGAGAAATGATATAACGGATGCAGAAATTTTCTCACGGCACTGGAGTGTGTATCGTAGAGATAGGATAGGAAAGGTGGGAGGGGGAGTTTTCATTCTGGTGAAAGAAGAATTTGTAAGCTACGAAAAAGTTAAAGATGAGACACATGAAATTCTAGGTGTAAGACTCATTTCTAAAGATAATAGGCAACTTGATATATTTGGAGTGTACAGATCGGGAAAGGGTAGCACTGATGCGGATTCGGAATTATTTGATAGGATAGTCAGCTATGTGGGAAACGACATAGAAAGAAATGTGATTGTAGCGGGAGATCTGAATTTGCCAGATGTAAATTGGGAAGGAAATGCGAACGACAGGAAGCATGACCAACAAATGGCAAATAAGTTAATATGGGAAGGACAGCTGATTCAGAAAGTGATGGAACCAACCAGAGGGAAAAATATCCTGGATGTGGTGCTGATAAAACCAGATGAGCTCTATAGGGAAACTGAAGTAATAGATGGTATTAGTGATCATGAAGCTGTTTTTGTGGTAGTTAAAAATAAATGCGATAAAAAGGAAGGTCTTAAAAGTAGGACTGTTAGGCAGTACCATATGGCTGATCAAGCAGGTATGAGGCAGTTTCTAAAAAGTAACTATGATCGGTGGAAAACGGTAAATAAAAATGTAAACAGACTCTGGAATGGGTTTAAAGAAATTGTTGAGGAATGCGAAAACAGGTTTGTACCTTTAAGGGTGGTAAGGAATGGTAAAGACCCACCTTATTATAATAGAGAAATAAAGAGACTAAGAAGGAGGTGCAGACTGGAAAGAAATAGAGTTAGAAATGGCTGTGGAAGTAAGGAGAAATTGAAGGAACTTACAAGAAAATTGAATCTAGCAAAGAAGGCAGCTAAGGATAACATGATGGCAAGCATAATTGGCAGTCATACAAATTTTAGTGAAAAATGGAAGGGTATGTATAGGTATTTTAAGGCTGAAACAGGTTCCAAGAAGGACATTCCAGGAATAATTAATGAACAAGGGGAGTGTGTATGTGAGGATCTTCAAAAGGCAGAAGTATTCAATCAGCAGTATGTAAAGATTGTTGGTTACAAGGATAATGTCGAGATAGAGGAAGAGACTAAGGCCAAAGAAGAAATAAAATTTACATATGATAGCAATGACATTTACAATAAGATACAAAAGTTGAAAACTAGAAAAGCGGCTGGAATTGATCAGATTTCTGGGGATATACTAAAGACAATGGGTTGGAATATAGTACCATATCTGAAGTACTTATTTGATTATTGTTTGTTCGAAGGAGCTATACCAGATGAATGGAGAGTTGCTATAGTAGCCCCTGTGTATAAAGGAAAGGGTGATAGACATAAAGCTGAAAATTACAGGCCAGTAAGTTTGACATGCATTGTATGTAAGCTTTGGGAAGGCATTCTTTCTGATTATATTAGACATGTTTGTGAATTTAATAACTGGTTCGATAGAAGGCAATTCGGTTTTAGGAAAGGTTATTCCACTGAAGCTCAACTTGTAGGATTCCAGCAAGATATAGCAGATATCTTGGATTCTGGAGGTCAAATGGACTGTATCGCGATTGACATGTCTAAAGCATTTGATAGGGTGGATCATGGGAGACTACTGGCAAAAATGAGTGCAATTGGACTAGACAAAAGAGTGACTGAATGGGTTGCTATATTTCTAGAAAATAGATCTCAGAGAGTTAGAGTAGGTGAAGCTTTGTCTGACCCTGTAATAGTTGAGAGGGGAGTTCCTCAGGGCAGTGTTATCGGACCTTTATGTTTTCTTATATATATAAATGATATGAGTAAAGGAGTGGAATCGGAGGTAAGGCTTTTTGCGGATGATGTTATTCTCTATAGAGTGATAAATAAGTTACAAGATTGTGAGCAACTGCAACGTGACCTCGAAAATGTTGTGAGATGGACAGCAGGCAATGGTATGTTGATAAACGGGGTTAAAAGTCAGGTTGTGAGTTTCACAAATAGGAAAAGTCCTCTCAGTTTTAATTACTGCGTTGATGGGGTGAAAGTTCCTTTTGGGGATCATTGTAAGTATCTAGGTGTTAATATAAGGAAAGATCTTCACTGGGGTAATCACATAAATGGGATTGTAAATAAAGGGTACCGATCTCTGCACATGGTTATGAGAGTGTTTAGGGGTTGTAGTAAGGATGTAAAGGAGAGTGCATATAAGTCTCTGGTAAGACCCCAACTAGAGTATGGTTCCAGTGTATGGGACCCTCACCAGGATTATCTGATTCAAGAACTGGAGAAAATCCAAAGAAAAGCAGCTCGATTTGTTCTGGGTGATTTCCGACAAAAGAGTAGTGTTACAAAAATGTTGCAATGTTTGGGTTGGGAAGAATTGAGAGAAAGAAGAAGAGCTGCTCGACTAAGTGGTATGTTCCGAGCTGTCAGAGGAGAGATGGCGTGGAATGACATTAGTAGACGAATAGGTTTGAATGGCGTTTATAAAAGTAGGAAAGATCACAATATGAAGATAAAGTTGGAATTCAAGAGGACAAACTGGGGCAAATATTCATTTATAGGAAGGGGAGTTAGGGATTGGAATAACTTACCAAGGGAGATGTTCAATAAATTTCCAATTTCTTTGAAATCATTTCGGAAAAGGCTAGGAAAGCAACAGATAGGGAATCTGCCACCTGGGCGACTGCCCTAAATGCAGATCAGTATTGATTGATTGGATCGTACATACGTACGGTTACAACACCTGCGTCCACTTTCAGGGCTTGAGCGCCTTCATAGTCCTCTGGTGTGATGCCCGGGACTGGTTTGCTCATCCCAGATTTAGCCGTGATGAATTTCCTTTTATTCCGGGGTGCGGAATTTGATGTTCGTACCGGCACGCAGCTTCGTGCCGGAACAAGTGCCCTGGTCAGATGGCATCCTCGTTCGTCGGTCATCGGTTTGTCTTCCGTTCCTGCTCCGTCTCCTAGTAGAGGTCTCTCCAGCCGTGCTGTTGCAGTTGCTGCCTCTGTCTCATGGGCCATCATCAGAGCCTCTTCGTAGTTCTGTTTCTTGCCAATCGTCCTTCCTGTACGGATCTCAGCGCCACGTAGTTTATCGCAGGTGTCAGCCGCCTCGAGCTTGGTGTCACCTCGGGACAACTCTTCCACAATTGCGTCGCCTAGTCGCTCAATCTCGGCGTCAATTATCCGCAGCGTTATATCTGTGCGCTGAGTCCTCTCCTGCAGCTTGACTCGGTAGGTGGCTCTTGGTTGGTGGACACCGCAGCGTACGTCGAGCACTCCCACAACCTCCTCGTAGGTCAAACTTGGCTGGGGCTGCATTGAACTATTATCTTCTGTACACATAGTCCGGCGATCGGATATTCGGCACTATTCTTGGACGTCGATCTGGTCTCGAACTGGGTCTGGCAGGTTCTCTTGGAAGTAATTCCGTCGTCCCATGGAGTTTCCAACTTCACGATGGTGGAGCCACCATTGCTGGTAGCAGGATTCATTCGCGTCTCCACAGCTATCGTTTTCGCATGCAAGGCACTCACTTCCACCGCTGGGCCTCGAACTCTGGACTCCACAACAGCGGGCATCTCTTCGGACCGCTTCTCTTCGAGTTCGTTGTCGTCACGCACATCGTCATTGTCGACCTCTTTTTTGAGAGAGCGCACTTCATTTTCCGACTTTAACTGCTCACTCTTCCGTTCACTTAAGTCTGTTTTCAGTTGGTCCGTATTAGAACTCCGTTCAGACCTCAGTTCTCTAACAAGTTCGCCATAGCTAGATAAGATTTTATTTTCAAGTTCACTAAACTTAGAAAAATCTGGAGCTGTTTGGAATTAATTTCACTCGTAGAAATTCCTGCCGGCTACAAAATACGCTAGCAGGTTATCCGTGCTGACACCAATTTTAACGTAAGAGTTATCTACCAATTTATCACACTTGTCCATCCCACTTCTGATGCCAGTTGTAGCATGTTGGCGGGGTAAATAAGTAAATAAATGAGTACAGAACCTGGTAGCGTCCTATTTCTAAGATTTATTAACTAAGCACTACAATTACACATTTACACATGCACACACACGATTGCCGAGCTTACAAGTTACACAAGTACACTTACATGGTTCGCGCTCTCTCTCTTAGTTTCTCATGTTCCATCCACAATGACACACACCAGACCGTGGTTTCCCATTTTCACACCAGGCAAATGCTGGGACTGTACCTTAATTAAGGCCACGGCCGCTTCCTTCCCACTCCTAGCCCTTCCTTGTCCCATCGTCGCCGTAAGACCTATCTGTGTCGGTGCGACGTAAAGTAACTAGCAAAAAAAAGACACACCAGAGTCATCGATTATTTACACTACACTCACTCAGCCACTCAGTCACTCAGTCACACAGTCACACTTGTTATCGCTGTCACGGTCCACAGCCTACACGTCAGTCTCGCAGGTCAGGATAGTATCCACTGCACTCAGTTCGTCAAACCCCGTTCGCAGTCTGCACACGTCGGCACGCAGTGTTCGCTTCGTGCTGCTCCAGAACACCGAAGGTTCTTCTCCAGCAGCTGGCCTCAAGGGACTCACACACACGACATCAGGGAAACAGGAACGAGTCCTCGGCTCCAACAGGTAGATACTCCGTCAGGCTGACATCTCAGCCCAGTCTATCGCTGACTGCGCTCTTCGCTAACTCACACCAGTGAATTCAATCTCGCTCTCACTCACTCACTAACTCACTGCAGGTAAGTAACTGCTCTTATATACCTGCGCCAGCCCTTCTAGAACAGTCCAGATGCTCAATGAATCCAGGAACCTCGCGTGATGGAAGACTCCAGATTAATAGTCGAGTAATTTCCGTCGTCCTCTGCTGCAGGACAGCGGGCGGAGGCGAGAGAGGCTGGCCTAGCAAGTGCTGCTCGTGATTGGCGCGCCTGAAGTAAGGGGGTGGGCCAAATACGGTGACGGGCCGGACCCGTAGCAAGTTGGCGTGGCGGACGCTATAACCATTTCAATATTTCGCAACACAAAGGCTTAGAAAGCACTAATGGAGGGATTTGTTCCTCAATCATAGTGAGCTTACTCTTGAGTGTGGTTCTTCTGTAGGTTTTATATCACTAAGAAAATGCTGGTTAGAGTGTTGTTTCAGGATTTGGAACAAATTTCCCAGTTCTACTCCTGATCATTATCAGATACAATTACAGGCACCAAGGGGACATTTGTGAAGACAAAAATTTGTCCATGTACAGGAGGCTATTGACTTTTGTGATCTGAAGTACCTAATAAAACCATAGTATCAAAGAAAGTTTGTTATTGCAGAAGTCAATAATTTAATAATGTGATTATGAATACCTGAAAGTTTGATAGGCAGTAAATTCATGTCATAGTCTGAAACACTTCAGTATATATTAAATATTAAACTCCCATAGTCAAGTTTAATGCTTCAATATTAGAGGTAGAATTACTTTATAGGATCATTAATAAATTCTTGTATATTCCTTGTCATTTTATCAGTAATTTTAATTTTGTCTATGTTTTGTTTTAAATGATCTAGGTTTAATCTTGGATTCAGAGCTCATCCCTTTTGGAATCCACAAAACATGCAAAGAAAAAAACAGAAGAGTGATAGTTAGTAAAGTGAATGAATCACCATGAACAAAAAAAAAGTGAACTGAATGCTTAAATAATATATTAAAATAATCTAGAACTGTAAGCTGTAAAATGTGATTTTTATTTTGTGAACTCTTTCGTGTTAAAGAAATATTTCCCTGATATTGGTGTCAGGATGTCTTTGAATGAATTACTTATGTGGATGAACATATTATATATAAATACATGCATATTGTTATTTAGTGTATCAATTATTTTAGGTTCATATATTTAGTTTATATGAAACATTCTGTACTTAATACAGAGGAACTATCATTTGCTTCTTACGTACCCAATAAAATAATTCTCTTGTTTTATTATGATAGTGATATGTAGACTGTATTGCAAATAATACTTCTGTGTACAGTGCTGCCATAAATATTTCTGATTGTCTTGTGTATAAAGAGAGTTTTGTAAATATATACTTTTTTAAAAAATTAGAATACTCGATTCTGTTATTACTATTATTATACCTCTTGTTTATTTGTTTCATGATAATGATTTTTTTGAAGACCAGATGTTAGTTAACATTTGGGGCAGTCACCCAGGTGGCAGATTCCCTATCTGTTTACCTAGTACTTTCTTAAATAATTGCAAAGAATGAGGAGTTTTTTCTTTATTATGACCTTCGTCCATAGGATATTTGGCCATCAATAATGTACAATGATAAAAATTGTTACAGAAAAGAGAAAGAAAAAGGGACAAGAAGTTAAAAAACATACAAAATAACAGAAATGACCTAGAACAGAGCAAGAAAGGAAACAAAACACACTTGAAATAAAGACACTTTTTCTTTAGATATTAACACCAGTGTTTGTGAAGTATGTTGCAATTGCACTGTACACACGTAAGTCTCCAGTTGCCAGTAATAGCTGAATATGTGTGGGTAAAGGAACCCGAAGGTGCACAAGGGTTGCGAACAATTCTCTTCGAAAGGATTCAGTTCTACTGCACTCATAGATAACGTGGTTCACATCTCCCATGTTTCTTGCACTACACGGACATTGTGCTGATTGGAGAACTCCAATCCTGTTGAGGTTAGCGGGGAATGTAGCATGGTTGAACCTCATCCGAATTATGGTAGTTACTTGGCCTTAAGCCCATCTGACGTCTTGATATCCTGGTTTGAGGGGGACAGTTGGTTAAATGCAGGCATAGTATCGTCCTTTGTGTTGAGTAGTCCTGTTCCACAGAGCTGTCCATTCAACATACGTTTTCCTTCTGCTAGTAACAAAAAAATTGGTACATGGGAGGCGTATGAAAGGAATAAGCCAGTATGTGCACCTTGTATGGCCCAACTGCCAACCAGATCATTGTATGAAAGTCCAGAGTGTCCTTTCTCCCATAAAAATGACACACATTTTCCGCGCAATTTCATGACAGACGATAATTCGAATATTTCATTGATGTAGGAGTGTGTTCGTATGTTTCGTCAAGGATGTCCCAATTTCATAATAGCACTTTGAGAATCTGAAATGATAAGTATCTTATGAAAATTTCTGGATTTTGAGTAATATAGTGCCTCCCGGAGGGCGACAAGTTCAACAGTGTAGATGGATGCTTCAACAGGAAGAGAAAAATGGCCATATTCTTGTGTTTGCACCCAAAAATGTGCAAAACCAACTGAATCTGTAAACTTTGCACCGTCGGTATAAATGTGGATGTAGTCGAACCAAGTAGATTCAATAAAATCAATTACATGTTTATTTGGAGCAGGTTTTTCTAGTAGGTACCTGGGGATATAATATGTGGAGGCTGGAGATATCGAACAGGCGTAGTTAAAATGGAATGCCGGAATTGTGTGGGACTTCAAAGTCAAGGGTAGACAGAACTTCAGTTCTCTTAAACATTCTAGAAGTAGAGGTGGATGTTTTCCATGACGTTTGCGATACTGGTTATGTAGAAGGTGTAGGCTCTTGAATAACAAATGATCCTCCAGAGTAGAATGTTGAAGGAGAAATTTTATTGCCAGTAGTTTCCTTCTCAAGTACAGGGATTGTTCTTGAGCTTCAACCTGTAGAGCATTTGTAGGCATTGACGACTTAGCACCTAGACATACTCTGAGAGCACGAAATAGTAGGACATTTAATTTCTCCAAAACATACTTCAGAGTGTTGCTGTTCAACATACTGCCATAGTCAATAACTGTCCTGTCGAAGAGCGGCGAACATCTCCCTTGGGTAAATTATTGCAATCCATAACTCCTCTTCCTATAAACGAATATTTGCCCCAATTTGTCCTCTTGAATTCCAACTTTATCTACATATTGTGATCTTTCCTACTTTAAAAACACCACTCAAACTTATTTATCTACTGTCATTTAACGCCATTTCTCCACTGACAGCTCGGAACATACCACTTATTGCAAGAGACTATCCTCATTTTTCCGTATTGAAAGTCTGTTAAAAGGAGAAAAATAAAACTTTGATTTCCACCTATTCAATACATTAAAAGCAATTATAAAATAAGGATCTCATCCTTATTTTATTGCTTAATTGTTAAAACATAGGACATGTTTCGTTCATATTTTGAACATCTTCATCTAAAAATATTCTTACAAGGTTAAATTGGTAACATTGTTGTAGAACTTACACTTATGGTTTGCCGTTAACAAACTTGTCCATAATAAACTTTCAAAAACCTCTTAAATATAAAGCGTTTATATATTACGTCGTCTTATTGAAAATAATATGACTGTTGAATTTGAAACTTTAAAACCTTATTCAAATATTTAAAATACAATGCCATTAGTTAGTCTCTGTATAAATGCATTTACAATCTGTTAAAATTGCTGAATGGCTTAAAATTATTTGTTGAATACACATTAAAAAAATGTGTTACAACTGGCGTGAACTTTTTCACACCATATGGAAATGAAATCTTTATACACTCTCAAAATAGCTGAGTTTAGGCATGAGTATTATTATTTTCGTCCATAAATGACAAAACTGATGACTACTGTTGATTACAGGTTATGAATTTTGTCCTACTTTAAATTTTTAACGTCCAATTTGTCAAATTCACAAATTGCTTGTAGACTATACTATTGTAGGGCAATCCTAAAGATGTAAGCTAGGACTCAGATGATACAAGTGGGTCACGTAACGTAAGTTAATTTTTGTTCTTAATAACTTACCTTAAATGCTTTCCTGTTAGTCACAATTTTTAACTCTTAATTTGATTTGTTTTATCCATTTTATAGACTAAAAATCAGACAGTTCAACTTCAATAATGCTTATGTATATCAACCCATGTTGAAATATAACAACTAAGCCAACAGTTTAGAGATACTAATTGAACCACACCAGGGGACAACAAAAACATTGAAACAAAAAGACCTCCAGCTCAAGACAGTTTTAACGATCACCATCTCACAGTTTTTAACTTTCATCATGCTTTTCAAGAAAAAAAAATTTAACCTACATTTCATTTTGTGAGTCTGGTGTTTTTGATTCATTATATATGTCTTACTGAGGATGACGCAATGCCAGGTCGAAACATGTCTGTGTAAAGTTTTGTCTTAATTGGATGTAAAATAATATAATATTGACTATAAGGATATCAACATAATTTTGTAAGAAGTACGTAGTTTACGGAAGCAGATATCGTTATCAATGGAATACTGTTTAGTAGGGATAGTGACTGGAGGGTAATTGGGGATTTAAATGGAAATGTGGAATGGCTATGTGGGAAATTGGGAGTGAGATTTGTAGATCCTAAAGGGTGGGTAGGAGATAGGGATCTACGCTCAGATGGCCTTCACTTGAACTGCAATGGTACTTATAAGTTAGGAAGTTTCTTTAGAAGGGTTATAGGGAGGTACATTCAGGGAAATGGGGTGGAATAGGGAGTAGTAATAAGGGTACAGGAATCTGGACGTCAAGTAGGGAAGACATAAAAATGTTAGTGTTGAACTGTAGAAGTATTTTAAAGAAAGAAATAGAATTAAGTAATTTCATAGATATACAGTATACTTACCAGATATTGTAATAGGAGTCGAATCATGTCTGAGAAATGATATAATGGATGCAGAAATTTTCTCACAGAACTGGAGTGTTTATTGTAGAGACAGGATAGGAATGGTAGGAGGGGGAGTATGCATTCTGATGAAAGTAGAATTTGTAAGCTACAAAAATTTAAAGATGACAAACATGAAATTCTAGGTGTAAGGCTCATCTCTAAAGATAATTGGCAACTTGATGTTTTAGAAGTGTATAGACCTAGAAAGGGTGATGCACACGCTGATTCAGAATTATTTGATAAGATAATCAGCTATGTGGGAAACGATACAGAAGAGAACTTGATTGTAGCAGGTGATCTCAATTTACCAAATGTCAATTGGGAAGGTAATGCGAATGACAGGAATCATGACCAACAAATGGCAAATAGGTTAATCTGTGAAGGAAAAATGATGGAAGCAACTAGAGGGAAGAATATTCTGGATGTGGTGCTGGTAAAATCAGATGAGCTCTATAGAGAAACTGAAGTAATAAATGGTATTAGTGATCATGATTTGTCATAGTTAAAAAATAAATGTGATAGAAAGGAAGGTCTTAAATGTAGGACTGTTAAGCAATACCATATGGCTGATAAAACAGGCATGAGGGCATTTTTAAAACGTAACTATGATCGATGGAAAACAGTAAATAAAAATGTAAACAGACTCTGGGATGGGTTTGAAGTAATTGTTGAGGAATGTGAAAATAGATTTGTACCTTTAAAGGTAGTAAGGAATGGTAAAGATCCACTGTATTATAACAGAGAAGTTAAGAGATTAAGAAGGAGGTGGAGGATGGAAAGAAATAGTTAGTAATCGCTGTGGAAGTAAGGAGAAATTGAATCTAGCAAAGATGTCAGCTAAGGATAACATGATGGCAAGTCATCGAAATGTTGGTGAAAAATTGAAGAGTATGTATAGGTACTGTTACGAAAATAAAACTCCATCTGTTCATTACTTTAATTTATTTAAGGATGGCCTAATAAATGTATACACACGTAATTAAACACAAACAAATCTAACCAGTTGTGAATGGCCACACACTAATTACCAGTCTATTTACAAATCTCTCTTCTGTACACACACCCGGGGGTCCCGGCCGGCTCCTGCCTGGGAGATCTATAAGCCTTACTTCCACTTTCTCCCAAGTCCAGTCACCTTCTAAAGCCGCTGTGCGTAGACACCTGGATTTGAACACAGTGTCACTGGCTATACAACACACGATGACTGTTCGTTGGTTCAGACTCCAATGATAGTCCGCAACTTCACACAATCACATGAAGAGAACAAAAATCAGCAACAGCTCAATAGTATCCAACAGCAGGACGGCACTCACGACAACGAATATTAAGCCACGTCCAATTATCTTCGCACTCACGATAACTGCTTCAATCGCTGATTCACGGCGGTCCTCAATCCACAGGACACACACAGTACTCTAAGGCCGTACACAGTCTTCTGTCCCATACGCGGTCTCCCATGCAGCTACTCACTGGACACTCGTTCAGATCTCGGTAGGACACTGGCGACAGCCAACACCTCTGTCGCCCTCAGCTCAGCCACTGAACCCCAACTCACTGAGTGTCACACTGGCTCCACCTCGAAGTCCAACTGTCGTTCACTCTAACACTGACTCCCACACGGAGTCCAATTCTCACTCTGAGTCCAACACTGACTGACTCTCAGGGCCTTGTCTCCCTTTTTAGGCCTATACCTCGCGTAATTTGATAGAGAAATTTCACGATGTTACTGGAGACAGAACATTCCCGTTGGATCCCAAAGAAACTCACAGGTAAGCCGGCCGCCGAGAACAATACACGGGAAGGCCGGTCCCACCCCACAGGCCAGCTGGGAGATTCCAGTTTGTCTGAGTCACCAGCCTCTTCCTGGAAATACCTTAAGGAGCTACCATGGGGCTGACACGTAACAGTACTTAAAGGCAGAAACAGGTTCCAAGAAGGACATTCCAGGAATCATTAATGAACAAGGGGAGTGTATGCGAGGATCTTCAGAAAGCAGAAGTATTCAATCAGCAGTGCGTAAAGATTATTGATTACAACGATAATGTCCAGATAGAGAAGGTGACTAATACTAAAGAAGTATTAAATTTTACCTATGATAACAGTGACATTTACAGTAAGATACAAAAGTTGAAAAGTAGACAAACAGCTGGAATTCATAACATTTCAAGGGATATACTAAGGACAATGGGTTGGGATATAGTACCATATCTGAAGTACTTATTTGACTATTGTTTGCAAGAAGGAATTATACAAATGAATGGACAGTTGCTATAGTAGCCCCTGTGTATAAAGGAAAGGGTGATAAACATAAAGATGAAAATTACAGGCCAGTCAGTTTGACATGTGTTACATGTAATCTTTGAGAAAGCATTATTTCTGATTATATTAATCATGTTTGTGAAATTAATAACTGGTTTGACAGAAGGCAGTTCGGGTTTAGGAAAATTTATTCCACTGAAGCTCAACTTGTAGAATTCCTGCGAGGTAGACCGGATATCCTAGATTCGGGAGATCAAATCGACTGTGTCGTGATTGACCTATCCAAGGCATTCAACAGTGTAGATCATGGAAGACAACTGGCGAAAATGAGTGCTATTGGTCTAGACAAGAGGGTGACTGAATGGGTGGCTATATTTTCTAGATAATAGAACTCAGAAAATTAGAGTAGGTGAAGGGTTATGTGATCCTGTAACAATTAAGAGGGGAATTCTTCAAGGCAGTATTATTGGATCTTAATGTTTTCTTATATACGAGGGGCGTACTGTATTGTTTTACACTTTATTTTTTGTACTTCCGAGTATGGTTCATATTTCCCCTTTTGAGGGTGGTGACATGTAACTAATTCTTGTTCCACTGTTTGGGAGCAGCAGACGCACAAGGGCCAAGGAATGCACTCGTAGCCATTTCATAGCAACACTGTCAGCATAGGAGCAGACAACATGGAAAGCAACCGTCAGGGACAGCGCTATACGACTGGGTTCTTATTGAAAGAAGGCGTGACCACTGCAGAAATTCATCGGCGCTTGGCGGCAGTCTGTGGAGAACATGCGCCATCACGGAAAACAGTTTACAACTGGGTGGAAGGTTGGAAATCAGGGCTCATGGTAATGGAGCCATGTCTCATCGCCAGTCACAAGCCTAGCCATGATGTTGGCTTGATCTTGATCATGGCGTTGCAAAAGTTCTCTGTACACGTCCAGATGCCTCTGCTTTTTCGTCTGCAGACAAATGTCTAGGCACCCACTGGATGAAACCTTCCCCCAACTGTAAGTGGCCGCGCACAGTCTGCTGCAGTGTGTTTTGGCTAATTCCCGCGACTGCCTCCTTTTCCGTAAATGTAACGCATTTGTTTCCTTGGATGGCCTGTCCAACCCGGGCAGTATTGGCTGGTGGTGACACTGTCACATTCCTGGTTCCCTTGTCCACCGATGTACGCCTTGTTTTGCAACCTTCCTCCCAGTTGTAAACTGTTTTCCATGACGGCGCATGTTCTCCACAGACAGCCACCAAACGCCGATGAATTTCTGCAGTGATCACGCCTTCTTTCCATAGGAACCAAGTTGTGTAGCCCTGTCTCTGACGGTTGTTTTCCATGTTGTCTAGTCCTACGCTGACAGTGTTGTTACGAAATGGCTGTGACTAGTGCATTCGTTGGCCCCTGTGCATGTGCTGCTACAAACGGTGGAACAAGACACTAGTTACACGTCGCTACCTTCAAAGGTGTAATGTGAACCATACCCCCAAGTACAAAAATTAACGTGTAAAGCAATATAATACGCCTTTGTTTATAAATGATCTTAGTAAAGAACTGGAATCAGTGGTTAGGGTTTTTGCAGATTATGTCATACTGTATAGAGTAGTAAACAAGTTACATGACTGTGAGCAACTGCAAAAAGAGCTCGACACTGTTGTGAGATGGACAGCAAGCAAATGGTATGATGACAAATGGGGTTAAAAGTCAGGTTGTCAGTTTCACAAATAGGAAAAGTCTTCTCATGCTTAATTACTGTGTTGAACATTATTTATGGGGATCACTGTAAGTAACTAGGTGTTCATGTCAGGAAAAATCATTGGGGTAATCACTGGTAATAAGGGGTACAGATCTCTGCACTTGGTTATGTGGGTATTTTGGGGTTTTAGTAAGTCTCTGGTAAGACCCAAACTAGAGTACGGTACTTATGTGTCGGACCCTCACCAGCATTACTTGATTCGAGAACTGGAAAACATCCAAAGAAAAGCAGCTCGATTTGTTCTGGGTGATTCCCGACAAAAGAGTAGCGTTACGAAAATGTTGCAAAGTTTGGACTGGAAATACTTGGGAGAAAGGAGACGAGCTGCTCGACTAAGTGGTATGTTACACGTTATAATTCTCATGTTAGGTCCGTATTGAAATGTACGTAAATACAAAGTATGTTACAAGTGTTATTTTTAATATCCACCTATTCAATACGAAGAGATCTAGTAAATTAAGAATTAAGACAGCAGTCTTCTGAAGTAGGTAGCTGTTCAGCTGTCTATAGTCTTATTTAACTTGGTTGAAGGAGTGAAAGTCGAATGTGTTACGATAAGATAACAGTCTTCTTTAAGTAGTTGTGGGAGCAAGGAAAGGTATTCGGCTATCTATAGTCGTATTTATCTTGCTTGAAGGAGCGAAAGTCGAAAGTATATTGACGTTGATAGAGCTTTTTGGTGTGAAGTCTGTAACAAGAGGAGAGTGAATGCTTTGGAGAGGTATTTTTGAAAGGAGTGTGAGTGTTAAAAAAGAAAATATGGAGATTGTATAAACAGTTACCCTTTTGTCTGTAAAGATGTAAATCAGTTATGGAAAGGTTAGTTGAAGAAAAACAACGTTATGTGTATGTTCATTTATTTCTTTGACTGTTATGATGTTAATCAGTTGTTATGGTAGCGTTGAATGACTGACACTTGTACTTCTAGTATTGTATCGATGTGAGATTGGCGAAGGAGTGTGTGGTGGAGGGGAGGGGCTAGGCGGGGCGTTAAGTTTATGTGTTGTTGGTTGAGAGAGATTTGCGTGGTCGGATCGGGAGGGAGTCGTAAATGAAGCTAGTCATATTAGTTAAAGTAGTGGAGGTTCTAGAAGATGTTAATTTAAGATTTTTAGGAATGTGGTTATGTTTTGAATTTAGAGTTTGCAATAATTTGGGTAAACTTTTGTATAATGGATTCTTGACTTCAATTAAATCATTGAGGTTTAGATTTTTCTTGTAGTATTGGTCCAAACATATATAGATGGTTTCAAGTTCATTCATCAACTTTCCTTTGTCTACTCTTTCAATAATTGTGAGGTCTTGTTCTGTCGTTGTAAAATGGTGTCCTGTTTCTTTCATATGGGAGCTCATGTACTGTGCTTATTGACATTATAGTGTTCTACGTACCTAGTTTGAAAACTCCGGCCTGTTTGACCAATATTAAGAGACGTTGCATTGCATTCAGGTGAGCCTGTATATGCCTGAGCCTGAGTAAGTGTTTTTGCTTGAATTGACTGTGTTGTGATTAAAAAAATAATTTTTGGTTAGTTGTCCTAAAAGCTATACTGGTATTTTTGTTTTTATTGGGTTCAAGACCTGGTGAAAGTTTGGATTGTTGTAGGTAAGAGTAGTAGTAGTTTTATAGAACCTCACAGGTTTCCACCCAATACATGGTTCAAATTTGGAATAGCCTAAGCCAGTTACAGGATGAAAAAGGACAGTGCATTAGAATCTAGTAAACGACATAAAATAAGAAAGCAGCAAAATGAAATAACATGAGACTAAAAGAAAATAAAATGCAATCGAACAAATACTCCTTGGACACGCCATGAAGTCCGTCGGATACCCGAAACGTGACCCCCAAAGTGAGGGTCACCACAGCAGCTATCCTCGGTCTCTTCATGCCACGTCCAACTTCTCAGCTTTATTGTCTTCCAGAATATGCTATTTAAAAGTATAGTTAAAAGACATATAATCAAATGGCCCACGGTCAACTCACTTCCGGAGAACCGTTAGTCCTGGCAAAAGGCAAACACATAATTAAAAATAAAATTAGAATACCACATACGCATGCTATAAAAAGAACTACACCTTCCAACTGACCGGCCTCGCCGACGCGGCACATTCCATCACAGCTATTGTCATAACTCCTGACCTAGTTACTCTGCTGATCCAGCCCCCACGAACACTTTAACTACCTCCTCGTCAAAACAGTGTCGTCATTCTTTGCCAACCAAACCATTAAATTTGCTTAACAACCACACAATTAATCTAAAATCACCATCAAACTTTTCAGTCTCATGCCACCAACTCCAACTTTTATACTTCGCCACTTACAGACACCTACCTCCCACTCCACCTCATAACACCCACCACTATTCCATTCTCATCCCTCTCAACACTTAAATTCTGCTATTACATATACTACCACTTCTCCATTACCTACCAAAAACAGCATTCAACTCCACAATCTTTCACTTACACTTAACACTCCAGATCAATTCCGAATTACCTTACTACCTACCAATTTCAATTTACTCCATTAATTCACTATACCTACTATGCCAATACATACCACCATCACCACCATATTCACTATACTTAATTACCCACCAAAAACTCCATCCAACTCCACAATCATTCACTTAAACTTAACACTTCAAATCAATTCCAAATTACCTTACTACATACCAATTACAGCTTACTCCCTTAATTCACTATGCCTATTATAATAACACATACCACCATCACCATCAAATTAACTATACTTCATTACCTATACCAATCACAACTTACTCCATTAATTCACTATACAAATTACCTTACTACATACCAATTACAGCTTACTCCCTTAATTCACTATGCCTATTATAATAACACATACCACCATCACCATCAAATTAACTATACTTCATTACCTATACCAATCACAACTTACTCCATTAATTCACTATACCTATTATAACAACACACACTTAACACTCCAAATCAATTCCAAATTACCTTACGACATACCAATTACTATACCTATTATACCAACACAAATAACATAAGTCAAACACCATATTAACTTTTGATCCAAAACGCATTTCCTCATATACCAGCAATAAATAAACACACTTCATTACCTACCAAATACTCCATCCAACTCCACTACCATTCACTTACACTTAACACTCCAAATTAATTCCAAATTACCTTACTATATACCAATTACCACTTCCTCCATTATTTCACAATACCTACTATACCAATACATACCCCATCACCATTGAATTCACTCAACAAATCACTAACATCAGCAGTAAATAAGCACACTTCATTACCTACCAAAAAGTACCACCACCACCGTCAAATTTCCTATACCGACACCTACCTCCAACTTCACCTCATAAACACACGTCTTCGACAACCATTTTTTTTTTTTTTTTTTTTTTTCAACTTTCAACATATTTGACTAATGCCACCAACTATAAACATCGCGACTACGGAAGAAAAATGCTCCATTAACATGTCTAATAACTCCAACATCTGTAGCTGCCAATAATATCTCCATATAAATAAACAGCATTACCTGATCTGCAGCGGATCATTATAATACCAATTGTCTTTATATATAATATTTTTATGGATCCATTTTGTTGGAACACTATATATACAAACCTCATTTATTCCAAATCAGTGTACATGTTGTACCGCACATAAACAACATCAATGTAATGTATTTTTAACTAGACATGTGTGGCATACATACCACTGTTTTTGACTATATGCCCATTTTAACAACATTTTAATGTCTACATTAGCAAATATTTTTATTCAAATTTTAACTTCATACTAAGTTTCAATCAGAAGTAATGGGCCTTACAAACTGAATTTAGCTTCTAGGATGTATGCAAATAAGGTGTTGCATTGATACCTCAATCAGAAATGTTCAAGCCAGTGTTCTGTACTTTCATGTGACTAATCAATAGCCAATTGTGTACATAGTTGAACTTGCCACTGTTGAGTTACACAAACATATGTGTGTTCCATATTATATAACCTAAAAATTGGATGGTAGTAGCAGTAAGGTGATATGTGTCTTCATGAACGATGCACACTAGTCATGCATTAGACATACCAACATTAATGATCAATCTAAATTAGTCCAAACTTTTACCACTATATGTGATGTTTTTATGAACAATACAATTTTTATTGCATGTCAACTGAGGATGACCCCCTAGGGGTCGAAACTAGTCTTGACTATTTGACTATATTTACTTGCTTAATGTAAAATAAATTTGTATTGATAAGGTGGAGATTTGTATATATATTGTTTTTCTGTAAAGTAATATCCATCAATACGGAAATGAAACTTATAAATAACAGTTCGACAACCATGCCCTTAATTACTTACTTACTAACTTTATTATAGTTTTTGATTCTTGTTACAATACTCTCATCACTTTTTTTAACTCCCCACAGGTCCCTTAAGCTTCTGCTCCTCCCCCTGCTCCTACTCATATCGAGTCTCTCCCAGGTTGCCTCTGACCTAACCTTTATACCCCGCGCTTCCCTTACTTCACTGTTATCACTTCCCTGCCTTTCCTCTTCACTGTTTATGGTCACATTTTCACTTGGCACCTCTCCCTGTTTCTCTTCACACAGTACACTGTTACTTTTGGTATTAACATTACTGCCTTGCCCCTCTTCTCCCATATCACTATCTTTCACTTGCCTATCTTTCCCACTGATCGCTATACTTCTCTCTGTTTCTTCGTCTTGTTTTATCTTCATTTCTAGCTCCATCAATCGATTCACAGATCAGATTCTACTCCAGCTGCTGCTTGACACCACTAGTTCTTGTCCTCTGATAATTGCTCTCAGCTCTTGAAGTTTAGCTCTATCATATGTTTTCTAAGAATTTTTTCGTTCCTGATCGCTTCCATTCCCACGTCCCACTTGATCCATATTTTTCTCCTCTGCATATTACCCGCATTGCCTACCACAATATCAGCCATCAACGTAGAAAACAGTTGTACTTTGATAGGCCTGTTGCCTCCAATTCTTCCCACTCTCTGCATGTCGTCTATATCCACTTCACTAAAATTAATTTTCATTTTCCCCTGAATTAGGTCCACCACTTTATAAATTGTAAGCACTTTGTCCTCTCTCTTCTTCTCAGGCACACCATATATAAATAGGCATTTCTTCCTGCGATTTAGAGTGTTGGCTTCCACTTCTGCTTTCAGTTTCAGCGTCTGCTCTTCTAATCGTCCTATTTTCTCCCTTAATGCTGCAACTTTTTCGGCATTTTCCTCACTTGCGATGTTGTGTCATCTGCCCTTTCTCGGAACCATCCCTTCATTTTTTCAAACTCCCTCGTTTGCTCTTGTATCATATTTTTGGGTTGCTCAAAGGGGCAGACTTCTACAACCACCTCTTTTACAACTCTTCTGATTGTTTCCATGTCTTCCCAGCTCATATTTCCACTGGGGATCGGACCTGGGTTCATTTCGACAGCCCCAATCCATAGTAATATTATAATCACCGCCGCTGATAGCATTAATTCTCCTTTCATTTCCATTTCCATTATGCGCCCTCCTGGATTCACTTCTTCTTTCTTCTTTCTTCCCTGCCATCCTCCTATGGTCGCCCTGTATTGCTCCACACCAATCATTGTCAGTAAACTCCTTACTGCCTTCCTGCACTCAGAAACTGCACCCCCTACTCCCACTCCAGGGACCCTCCACTCAAGACGTCTGCACTCGTCAGTGGCCTAGGCTGTACTTCTGTTGTAGGTAAAGGTAACGAATTTGAATTTTTTGAGTTTATTAAATGGTTAATCATTTCAAGTTTATATCCATTGATTTTTGCTAAATCCTTTATATAATTTAGTTCTGTTTCAAGGTTCTTGAGTGTTAGAGGGATTTTTAAAGCTCTGTAAATTAAACTGTGAAAAGTGACCAATTTATGGGAGTTAGGATGTAAAGAAGTATTTTCAATTGTTAATGGGGGTGTGAGTAGGTTTTCTGTAAATTTCAAAATCAAAGTTGCCATTAATATAAGTTACTGTGAGATCTAGGAAATTTAAAGATCCACTGACTTCATCTTCCTCCCCTCCACCACACCCTCCTCCGCCAATCTCACATCGATACAATACTAGAAAAACAAGTGTCAGTCATTCAACGTTACCATAGGAACTGATTAACACAATAACAGTCAAAGAAACAAATGAACATACACATAACGTTGTTTTTCTTCAACTAATTTTTTCATAACTGATTTACATCTTTACAGACGAAAGGGTAAGTGTTTATACATTCTCCATGTTTTCCTTTTTAACACTCACATTCCCTTCAAAAATACCTTTCCTAATCATTCACTCTCCTCCTGTTACAGACTTCACACCAAGAAGCTCTATCAACGTCAATATACCTCGACTTTCCCTCCTTCAAGCCAATTAAATAAGACCATAGACAGCTGAACAGCTACCTACTTAAGAAGACTGTTGTCTTAATTTACTAGATCTCTTTGTATTGAATGGGTGGATATTAAAAATAACACTTGTAACATACTTTGTATTTAAGTGGCATGTTCCGAGCTGTCAGTGGAGAGATGGCGTGGAATGACATTAGTAGGCGAATAAGTTTGAGTGATGTTTTCAAAAGTATGAAAGATCACAATATGAAGATAAAGTTGGAATTGGGGCAAATATTCGTTTATAGGAAGAGGAGTTAGGGATTGGAATAATTTACGAAGGGAGATGCTCAATTTAAGAAAACGCTACGTGACTGCCCTAAATGCAGATCACTGGTGATTGACTGACGTGCATTGTTGCACATTACTTTCTATCGAAGAAATTGCAGTAGCACAGGAACAACAACAACCTGTGCATTGTAGCTGGTACTGGTTACGTAACCCTGTATAAACTTCATCTGTGACTATGAGTTGTAACTGATGGCCCAACACACCATGAATCCTGGGGTGGGACCTGGGTGTCGTGGGCGAATGCACTCTGGAATAGGCCGCTCACCAGGTCTACGCTGTACACGTATACGCCCATCACTTGCATACAGACAGAATCTACTCTCGTCGCTGAACACAGCAGAGCGCAATTCCCCTCTCCATTAGATTTTCACGACACCAGAGTAGCCGAGCTTGGCGGTGTCATGATGTCATTGGTAGCCTGGCGAGAGGCACACGTGATCGTAATCTTGCTGCAAGCAGACAGTTCCCAATGGTCGTTGGTGATGCAGCAGATGCAACATGTGACCGGATTTTGTTTCTGGATGATGTTTGGTCGGCCACCTTTGCTCGCACAATGCATCAGGCTTGACATGCGTCTGTACTACACGTACGTCCGGAGCCTGGTCAACGGGTATGGGAATGTTCCGCAGACCACTGCTGGAAGCAACGACACACCACCGATACATTGTGTCCAACATGTGCAGCAATCCGTCAGTACGACTGTCCAGCTTCCCGCAGGCCCATAATGTGACCCCGTTCAAATGGCTGCAGTTATTCAACAGGAGCACATACTTGTCGCGTGACATGATTGTACCCTAGAATTAATGTTGCAAACGCTGTTCACCTGTAACATCAACAAAGTTACTGCCTGCAGAGTCAAAACAGAGTGCGCTTGGACAGGCCTTCTGAGCACCATCTGATCGCCGACGTCCATGACAAATGAATCACTAACACAACAACCCCTTAGTATGCACATATACCCTGGTGCCACTGAACACAGTCCTTAAGGGTGTTGCATGCTTTTTTCCTGGCAGTGTATGTATTTGAGGACATGAAACACAATTTTGTTGCAACTTTTGCACCTTTTTCTGTAAGATTACTACATTTTGCCAACTTTTCTCTTCTATTTCATCCTTCAACACATTTTTACCCCACTTTTATCTGCATTTTTAAAGGATTAGTCCAATTTTTTCTCTCCGTAAACAGATTTTTTTAAAATTTTGTTTAATCAGAAGTCAACAACATTCAATAAATCAATATTGAAATATAATTAATGAAAACCACCAGTAATTCATATCCTAGCAACATGTCGAACTTCAGCAATAATGGCCAACCTCCAACTGTGAAATCAAATTAAAATTTAATCAATGATGCTGCAACAGTTTAAACTAAGTTCAGTTAGTACTGGCATGAATTTAACGGTTCCACCTATCGAATGTGGACTTTCTTGGTGGCCATGTTAGTGTTTTATCAGTCTGGACCAGTGCATGTGTTTCACAACACAAAATCATGTTGGAGGTTAAGAAGGAGAAGTTGTATGCACTTTCAGAATCATTCAAGATGCAATTTATCGAAACTGATGGCATCATTCTTCGAAGTGCCGTCTGCGAAGTAAATATTGCAACGCGATGACAAGCATCAAAGAAACAGAATAAACCAGCACAGCAAACATGTAAAGAACAATGAACTTCACAAGTTGAAACCTAAGCAAACTACCGTACTGTATTCTGGTACATGCCTTCGCTTCAGGATCTGAAAAGCAGCGGTCATTACATGAATTCAGTGCGGATCATGTGATAGCATTAATCCAGTCAGGAATTCCAGTCCACAAGATGAACAATCCTTCATTCAAATCATTCCTTGAGAAGTATATGCAAAGGTCAATGCCAGATGAGAGCACTCTGAGAAAAGATTACATACAGCCAAATTTATGAGAACATCTTCGAGAAAATAAAAGAGGCAGTCGGCAAGCAAGTGGGATTAATTTCAGATGAAACAACACATGAGCTGCAAAGATATATTTTGAATATGTTGGTATTACCATAAGATAGTGAATGGTTGAACCTATTAATTTTAAAATGTACCAATTCAAAAAAACAAATGCCAGCACAGTAATCAAATCATTTAATGACTCGTGTATAGACCTGTGGCCAGGGGGCATACAGTATGAAATAGTCAGGCTTGTGGTGAGTGATCAAGCACATTACATGCTTTCAGCTTTCAAGCAACTGAAGGGCATGTACCCCAACCTCAGTGATGAGACATGTATTGCAAATGGACTACACCATGTTTTTGAAAGTATCAGGAAGTATTACAGCAGGGTAAAAGACCATTGCTGCTCCAAGAAGATTCTCGTAAAAGTTCCCAGTTATCAAGTTTTGTTCCAAGAAGTGACTGGGCTCCACCTTCCATAGTTTCCTGTTACCACAAGGTGGGATACTTGGATAAGATGCGCAGTTTTCGTGTGCAAAGAGTGTGATAAAATCAAATGTTTCACATGTGCCCTAGACTCAACGGATGTAACAGCCATCAAGGAGGCCAACAATTACTCAACAACAAAGACGTAAAACTGGAACCTTTTGCATTGTATGTCTACAAGTATTTTCCTGATGTGATTCAGAGTTTGGAAGAAGAAGGTATGGAGGAAGAGGATCAGCGGAAGAAGTTGGTGAGTGTTAGGGACAAGCTTGATGGATTTGCTAATGATAAATTCAAATTAAATTTGAAGAACAATCCAGATGTAGAAACCTATGAAACTTTGACTAAACTCCCTTAATGAGTGCTGACAAGATATGACACATTGGTTTCTGTAGATGCCCAGCAATGTTCTTGTTTTTCTCGATAAGGATCCACTGATTTCAAACTGGACATATTGTCAGGAACATTGAAATTTTGTGTGTAATCCAATGTGTTTTTGTTGTTTGAGTCATCAGTCCATAGACTGGTTTGATGCAGCGCTCCATGCCACCCTATCCTGTGCTAACCTTTTCAATTCTGCGTAACTACTGCCTCCTACATCTGCTGTAATGTGCTTGTCATATTCATACCTTGGTCTACCCCTACCGTTCTTACCACCTACACTTCCTTCAAAAACCAACTGAACAAGTCCTTGGTGTCTTAAGATGTGTCCTACCATTCTATCTCTTCTTCTCGTCAAATTTAGTCAAATCGATCTCCTCTCGCCAATTCGATTCAGTATCTCTTCATTTGTGATTCGATCTGTCCATCTCACCTTCAGCATTCTTCTGTAACACTACATTTCAAAAGCTTCTATTCTCTTTCTTTCTGAGCTAGTTATCGTCCATGTTTCACTTCCATACAATGCCACGCTCCACACGAAAGTCTTCAAAAACATCTTTCTAATTCCTATATCAATTTTTGAAGTGAGCAAATTTCTTTTCTTAAGAAAGCTCTTCCTTGCTTGTGCTAATCTGCTTTTTATGTCCTCCTTCTGCCATCGATAGTTATTTTACTACCCAAGTAACAATATCCATCTACTTCCTTTAAGACTTAATTTCCTAATTTAATATTTCCTGCATCACCTGCCTTCGTTCGACTCCACTCCATTAATTTTTCATCTTGTACTCCTTACCCAAGACTTCATCCATAACATTTAGCAGCTTTTCGAGATCTTCTGCAGTCTCAGATAAAATAACAATATCGTCGGCAAATCTCAAGTTTTTTATTTCCTCTCCTTGGATTGTGATTCCCTTTTCAAATTTCTCTTTGATATCCTTTACTGCCTGTTCTGTGTAAACGTTGAAAAGGAGGGGGGACAAACGGCAGCCTTGCCTCACTCCTTTCTGGATTGCTGCTTCTTTTTCAAAGACCTCGATTCTTATCACTGCAGACTGATTTTTATACAGATTGTAGATAATTCTTCGTTCTCGGTATCTGATCCCAATCATCTTCAGAATCTTAAAGAGCTTGGTCCAATGGACATTATCGAATGCCTTTTCTAGATCTACGAATGCCATGTACATGGGCTTGTCCTTCTTGATTCGATCCTCTAAAATCAGACGTAAAGCCAGGATTGCTTCACGTGTTCCTACATTTCTTCTGAAGCCAAACTGATCCTCTCCCAAATCAGCTTCAACTTGTCTTTCCATTTTTCTGTAAACAATACGTGTTAAAATTTTGCAGGCATGAGATACTAAACTAATGGTGCGATAGTTTTCACACCTGTCAGCACTGGCTTTCTTGGGAATAGGTATAACAACATTCTGTCGAAAATCGGGTGGGACTTCTCCTGTCTCATTCATCTTACCCACTAAATGGAATAACCTTGCCAAGCTGGTTTCTCTTAAGGCAGTCAGTAATTCAGAGGGAATTTCATCAATTCCAGGTGCCTTGTTCCTATTTAGGTCGCTCACAGCTCTGTCAAACTCTGACCATAAAATTGGGTCTCCCATTTCATCAGCATCAACAGTCTCTTCTTGTTCCAGAACCAAATTATCTACATCTTCACCTTGATACAACTGTTGGATATGTCCCTGCCATCTGTCTGCTTTGTCTTCTTTCCCTAGAAGAGGCTTTCCATCTGAGCTCTTAATATTCATACACCTAGATTTCCTTTCTCCAAAGGTTTCCTTGATTTGCCTGTATGCAGCGTCTACCTTTCGTAGGACCATACAACCTTCGACATCCTTGCACTTCTCCTTCAGCCAGTCTTGCTTAGCTACCTTGCACTTTCTGTCCACATCATTCTTTAATCTCTTGTATTCTTTTCTGCCCTCTTCATTTCTAGCATTCTTGTATTTTCGTCGTTCATCAATCAGGTCTAGTATCTCCTGAGTTATCCACTGATTTTTAGTTGATCTTTTCTTTCTTCCTAACATTTCTTCAGCAGCCCTGCTGACTTCATTTTTCATGACTATCCACACTTCCTGTATTCTGTTTCCTTCAGCCTTTTTATTTAGTCCTTTTGCAACATGTTCCTTGAAACAATCCCTCACACTCTTTTCTTTCAACTTGTCTAGATTCCATCATTTTGCATTCTTTCCTTTCTTCAATTTCTTCAGCTTTAGATGGTATTTCATGACCAACTAGTTGTGGTCAGAGTCCAATAGAACAAGTTTATTAATGATTAAAATTCTGTACATTGGATAAAGGAAGTTCATGTAACTGGTTTAAACTTTAGTAAAGTGGTTTTTTCAACACCTGTTTGCACCTTTTTATTTGTATTTTCATAACCTCCTCCCCCCATCCCACTTTTCTGACCATACTTTCCACCTTAAAATATTTTTCGTAGGAAGCCTAATTGAGTATCCACTGACAGAACTAAACATTTCAGGTAATTTTGCAATGTTTGTTTAAATTAGCAAAAACAATAATAATTCCATTTAAACAATAAAAATGAATCCAAGAACAAAAATATATAATAGATAACAGAGAAGTAATAAAAAACAGTACAGTACATCACAATACAGTAATGCATAATTTCAAACAACTCAGTGTAAAGGACCCGGCGCAACCTTTCACATCCAAGGAGTTATGTGACTTATCCTGTGTTAACTAGGAAATGGTCAGATAAGAAAGCTAACAAGAGTAAACTTATATAAACACTTGAAGGAAACAGGAAGCTAACGGGAAATCCATCTCCATGCCCGCAGTCATTGCCTCAGCTTTCAGTGAAAAATTTAAAGAGAATTTCTCCCAGGCACATCAGCTGGGGACATGTATATAACCAACACACCCGTACCACCCCTCCCTCTCACCAGCCTCTACTTCTCGGAACTTGAGATACTAAGAAGTTTGAAGAGGATTCGACCCCATGCGGCGAGCGGCCCTGATGAAATACCCAGCCGTATACTCCGTGACTGCGCTGAGTCACTGGCACCATCTCGCTGCGAACTATTCAACCTGTCGCTTCACTGTGGATCACTGCCTCATGATTGGAAGTGTACTGATGTAGTTCCGATTTTCAAGAAAGGGGACAAAGCACTCATTGACAACTATCGGCCAGTGTCTCTCACATCCCACGTATGTAAATGTATGGAACGACTGGTAGCCTCTAATATACGGGAATACTTCCGGGAAGTTAATCTGCTAAGTGAAAGCCAGCACGGTTTTCTTCCAGGAAGATCCTGTAATACTTTATTAACAAAGGTTATTGATAAGTGGCAGTTCTATCTGGAGAAATCTAAAATTGTTCAGGTGGACTGCGTGGCTTTGGACTGGGCTAAAGCTTTTGACCGAATCCCTCATGAACGGCTTTTGTTAAAATTAAGACAGATGAAATTTAGGGGAAGTGTACTGGCATGGTTGCGGTCATTTCTCGAGGGTCGAACTCAACGTATTGTGTTTGATGGAGTTCGATCATCGACCGTTAAAGTAACCTCAGGAGTATGTCAAGGCACCGTCCTTGGAACTTTATTATTTAAGCATTTGTCTCTGATTTACCTAAATGTGTGACCTCAACCATAGCCCAGTATGCTGATGACACTGTAATGTACAGGGATATACAATGTGCAGTTGATTGTCTGAAGTTACAATCGGACTTGGACACTATAGCGGTGTGGTGTAACGTCAACGGTCTCAACATTAATACTGGCAAATGAAAATACATCAGGTTAAGTAGGTCTCGACACCCAGTATAATGTATATATAACATTAATAATGTGCATATTGAGCGAGTTAAATCAATGCATTTGTTAGGAATAACCATTTCTGAACAACTAAAACGGAACACACAAACAGAGGAAGTGAGATGCAAAGCTGCCAGGGTGCTCGGTTTTATGCACAGAAGCCTCCGTGGGTGCAAGTCGAATGCTACACGGACAGCTTACCTGACACTAGTGAGGCCTATACTAACGTATGATCTACCTGCCTGGCACCCTACCACTGCAGCTAACCTTCACAAACTAGAAGGAATCCAACGCCGCGCTGAACGACTAATTAACAAGAACAGCTGCCTGCCTTCCTTCCCGTCAATCGCCTCCTTGTTTAAACAAAGTGGCATCACCTTCTTACACAAGTCCCTCACAGGGGCCATTCAACCTTTCACCATTCCCTCGACTCTCCTTATCTTACAGCTCCGTCCGTAGAGGCAAAGGGGTGTGTCTTATACCCCCCTTTGCGCGAACTGAGTCCTACGAACTAGGTTTCTTTGCTCGTTCAGCACGGCTTTGGAACGATCTACCCGCCAACATTAAATGTAGAAATGTAAATATAGTTAAATGTTATGTTAGGAAGCACATACGGTGAGAAAATGCATGTGAATATGTGGAAAAATGAACGAGGGAGTGAAAGGTTGTATAAATTAGAAATATGTATATATTAGGCTATACTTTGTTACTTTACCTGTAAATAGTGTATATGACTGTTTTAGTTTAGGATTTAGGTACTTATTTCAAAGGTCAGGGGCCACTACGTGTAGGGGGCTTGTCCTTTTCCCCTGGCCTTCCATAGATACTGTAAAGGTTTATGGTAAATAAATAAATAAATAATGAATTAATTAATATGGAGAGCAGTGATTTACCCGTAAGCACATGTGGATAGAGCACAGGTAAAAGGAAATATATGGGTCCAAACGTTTTGGCTGAAGCCTTCATCATTGGAGGTCGAAATAAGAATGGTAGTGGTCATGGTTGATGTATACACGCTGTTAGGAGGTAAAGGGAGAGGGTAGCAGGGAGATAGGCTAGGCAAGTAAATAAAATAAAAAAAGAGCAATAATCTCATGTTAAGGCCTGGTACTTCCTTAGACCTGAGCACCAACTAATGTCCAACTTTGGAATATCTAAGAGCAATAGAGTGGGAAATGCTTAAGGCCTTGCACTGTGAAACAATCATCAAATATGGTTTGATGGTACCATGTGTGAATGGGGACAGAAAGATACATTCTATGGGTTTAGCAGGTACTGCGTTGGTCACATATTTGTTCGACGGGTGTAGGCAGTTAAGTCAATGTAGAAAGTTGGGCAGAGTCTGCATTTAAAGTGGTATATGTTGAATGAAGTGCTGCCATGACGAACTTATTTGAGGTAAGACTTGTTGGTGATGCTGCTGGTGGAAGTGGTGCTGGGTACATGAAGACAGCCGGTCTTGCACCGGTTGTGTTCACTGGGAAAACAGCTAGAAGGGGGTAGGGTTTGGTGTGGTGTGGTCCATAGTGAGACATGAAATGTTTTCTGTTTTTCTGCCTCTTGTGGCTAAGGTCTTTATTCATAAAGGCTATCCTTTCCTGTTTCATCCTTTTTCTCAAGCTGAAGCACTTCGATAAGCAGTTCGGACACTATAATATGTGACATACCCCTTGAGATCTTCATTAACTTTGCAACATGCCCTGCAATAGACTCAGCTTTCCTCATCCCTTCATTTTTTTACATTTATTTTTAAAATTATGATCTTTAATAATTTTCAACCAGCATCTCATTATGTTACTCTTGAATTTTTTAAGTGAAGAATTTTTTATGGATTAACTTTGTAGGAAACCTTTAGGGAAACATTGTTTTGTTGTACTTCCCCTTAAAGCAGTAACAATTACCATCACAAATCTACCAAATGAGAAGTCGTGGAGGTCAAATTTGAGCAATTTTAACCTGGGCAACTGCGAATTTTTGGTAATATTCTGAGTAGCTCTCTTGTTTTTCTACAAGGAATCAAGACATGCCTAGTATCATATTTAATGTCCTGAGATAACCTCCCTAATTCGAGCTTGAAAGTAGTTGCACACTGTAAAACTGACATCATAGTGGCACAAGTTAGTGAAAGACATATCGCTACTGAAGAAATAATGCTACATAACAAAAATTGCTGAGTTTATAGGAGAGCTAAAAACTGCCTAGAAGCCATAAAACACTTCGTAGAGCATTGAAATTATTAGTAGAACATCAAATTAGTGCTTTGCATGAGATGACTGTGCCAAAATGAAAATGGAATTCCACATGTTTGCACAGTGTTAATTTTGTATGTGCTTTAAGTAATATTAACTCTTGCTATGCCATTATGCTTGGTTATGAAGAGTACTTGTTTATTTTGTCATACTAACATTAAAACAGTTGGAAATTTACAGTCTGTAAACTGAAATGGCACTGGCCAGTACATTTGTAGATGGTTCTTCTCTGCATTACTGTCTGCACACTATAGGCTGGGTATAATTGACATCACTGGAACTGGGTGGAACAAGTTGTTTTTGTGTGGTTCAGGACAATTTGTACATGATGCAAAAGATAATGCTACCAGGTCCCTTTGTCTCTCATCAAACCAATTACTCTTACAGCATCATCATCATTATCATCATCCTAAACCATCTCCAGTTTCCCGGGTGTGGTATATGAGCCTCCTCCATCTCATCCTGTCCTTGTACCATTCCTCCTCCACCAACTTGTTCCAACCATGACCTCTCAGCAGTACATTGTTCTTAACTAAATCTATCCATTTCCTTCGTGGCCTTCCCATGGGTCGTCGTCCTTCTACATTTCTGTCAAATTCCTTCCATGCAGTTCTGTTAACTGGCACCCTCTTCATGTGACCAAACCACTTCAGTCTTGATATCTGAATCTTATAGAGGAGAGCATCATCTATTCCTACTTCTTCTCTAATTTTCTCATTCCTAATCTTGTCTTTCCTGGTTTGCTTGATCACAGTGCGTAGGAATTTCATTTCAGGTGTCTGGAGTTTGGAATTATCTCTATTGGTCAGTGTTGTGGTTTCGAGACTGTATGTAGCGAAAGATAAAATAACGTAACAATAGGTTATAATTTTATCAATGAGTTTTCGGAAGGAAACCATAATGTAATGTCATCTGTTACAAACTTTAACAACATTAAATCTCTTTAAACCTTTACAATCATGTAAAGGCTTAAAGAGCTTGAAGGCTTTTAGGTTAGAATTTGGTTTTTTTCGCAACAAAAAGAATAGAAGAATATCTGGTCTAGTTAGTCGCTTGAAAATCAACCTGTGTAAAACCTTCATTCACCTATAGCGTTATCAAATCTTCAGAAGTACAGTGCATCAAAAAAAGGATTCACTCACATCAAATGCCATCATAGTAGGCATGGCAGTCCTTAGGGTGAAAAACCTTCAGATTCATGTATATGCTCCCACTTTGTATTTATCTTTAGACTTTATTCCATTGTGAAAATTGAACTTCTCCAGTTAGCTTTCTTGGGTTTCTTGGCATTTGCCATTCCTCACTGAAACTACACTGATAGAACATAACAACCTCAGGATGATAGTGTTGGGCTTTCAGGTATCTACAATTGCAAGAATTACTGCTCTTCCAGCTCAAATAGTCATACAACAACAGGCTCTTTTCTGCTTAGTTCTTGAAGAATAAGAATGAGTAATCCAAATAACGCACTTTGTAGGGTTGGGTTATAATACCTTATCTGAAGTACTTATTTGATTATTGTTTGACGAAGGAGCTACACCAAATAAATGGAGAGTTGCTATAGTAGCCCCTGTGTATAAAGGAAAGGGTGATAGACATAAAGCTGAATTTTTGTTTTGTTTTGATCACTGGCTTTACGTCGCACGGACACAGATAGGACTTATGGCGACGATAAGCTGAAAATTACAGGCCAGTCAATTTGACATGCATTGCATGTAAACTTTGGGAAAGCATTCTTTCTGATTATATTAGATACGTTTGCAAAATTAATAACTGGTTTGACAGAAGGCAGTTTGGGTTTAGGAAATGTCATTCCATTGAAGCTCAACTTGTAGGATTCCAGTAAGATATAGCAGATATCCTGGATTCAGAAGGTCAAATGGACTGTATTGCGATTGACCTATCTAAGGCATTTGATCGGGTAGATCATGGGAGACTACTGGCAAAAATGAGTGCAATTGTACTAGAAAAAAGGATGACTGAATGCATGGCTATATATCAAGAAAATAGAACTCAGAGAATTAGAGTAGACAAAGCTTTATCTGACCCTGTAATAATTAAGAGGGGAATTCCTCAAGGCAGTATTATTTAACGTTTATGTTTTCTTATATATATAAAAGATATGAGTAAACAAACGGAATCAGAAGTAAGGCTTTTTATGGATGATGTTATTCTGTATAGAGTAATAAATAAGTTACAAGATTGTGGACAGCAGGCAATGGTATGTTGATAAACGGGGTTAAAAGTCTGGTTATGAGTTTCACAAATAGGAAAAGTCCTCTCAATTTTAATTACTGCGTTGATGGGGTGAAAGTTCCTTTTGGGGATCATTGTAAGTACCTAGGTGTTAATATAATGACGGATCTTCACTGGGGTGATCATATAAATATGATTGTTAATAAAGGGTACATTTCTCTGCACAGGGTTATGAGGGTATTTAGGGGTAGTAGTAAGGATGTACTCTGCAAATAACCTCACACCTTGTGGGTGGGGTTAACTTCCAATAAGTAACCAGGGGAGCCTGACCCCTACAGAGTGCGTCCCCAGGTGGCGGATAGGGGGCCCCTACAGTATGTAGAGCTGGTTTGATATAACAAATACAACCCGGAGACCAACAGGTAGCCCAATAACTGGGGGCTTTAGAATACTGGGACACCCTCTCTCCAGGGGTCATAAACATTGAGGGCCCTTGGCCTGGGTTAAGGGTGAAGACCTCAACGGCATCTACGACGGAGAAGATAGGCATGGTGGAGATGACGGAAGAGGCAACCCATCCTTCTGGGGGTGTACAGATCGAAGCTACTGCCTTGTAGGACGAGGAAGGCATCCTCAATGGCTAAGAAAATCCTCTTATGCGTTAGGCCTAGCAAGTCAGCAGGAGAGTATTGAATACAGTCGCTTTCAATAAGCAAAAGAGCCTCAGAAAGAAGATTATAAACCAGACTGACACGTCCTCTCAGGCAATTGTAAAGTATAATGACCGTAAGGCTGATGATATGCAATGTTCTGAAAGGCAACCCAAAATAAATAAGATATTTTAAATACCGAATTGGAACTATGAACATTCTATCATTAACTGGAAAGGTAGAAGAACTCCTAGACATGATGGATAGAAGAAAAATATCAATATTGGGATTAAATGAGACAAAATGGAAAGGGATTGGAAGTAAGACACTTTGTGGAGGATACAAATTATACTGGAGTGGACAGGAGAAGGTAGCGAAAAAAAGTGTTGGATTCTTAATTAACGAAGGGACTGATGCTACAGCTGAAGTTATCTGCAAAAGTGATAGCATAAATCAAATGTTCATGAAACTGGAGAATACTAAGTACGCTGTCATACAAGTGTATGCCCCACAGACAGGTTGCAGTGAGGAAGACAATGAGAAATTTCGGCCAGACCTGGAGGATACAGTTAATGAGGAAAACGTTATTATTATTGGAGATCTAAACGCGCAAGTTGGGGTAGACAGACTGGGGTACGAGAACATCATTGGTCCACATGGATTTGGACAAAAGAACCCAGAAGGAGAACAACTATTCGACCTGTGCAGAAGAAATGATCTTATAATCAAAATAGATTCTTCAAAAGAAGAGACAGTCACAGAGTAACAAGGTACAGTTGGGATAGCAGTATAGAATATTGACTGACTACGTAATCACGAATAAAGATGGTGGTAGATGCATCACAGATGTAAAGGTGAAAGCATGGACAGTGATCACAGATTGCTGGTAGTAAACTTCAAACAAGACTAATTAAACGCAGAAAATTATTTCGAAAAAACCAAGGGTTAAAAATTAGAAGTTGCAATAAGTCCAAATAAAGGAAGAATACAAACTAAGGATTCAACAGAGTCTGCCAAAGGGTGAAGTACCCAACTTTATTGAACAATGGAAAGCTTTCAAAGACACCTTTGTGGGAGAAACCAAAAACCTATGTGGAGTTACAAGTTCCATCAAAAGAAAAAAGGAGACACCATGGTGGAATGATAGAGTGAAAACAGCGGTGAAAGAAAGAAACCAAATAAAGAAGGCACTGGACAAGGAAAAATAAAAACAGGGACAAGAACGCAATGAACAAGAAACACAAAGACTCCAAGGAGTATACAGGAACAAGAAACTTGCTGTAAAGAACATTGTAAGGGAAGAAAAAGAGAAGAAATGGAATGAGTTTGCAGACAAACTGGAAGAGGACAGTAGAGGAAATATGAAATTGTTATACAGAGTGCTGAGAAACAAGCAAAGGGATCAAGAGACTATAAAAGCAATAGAACGTGATGATGGAACTCTGGCACAAGAAGAGGGAGAAATTAAACAGGAACTCAATATCTATTTCGAAAAGTTTCTGAATGGAGATACAGAAAACATATCAATGGATAGAGGTGAGCCAAGTCGAGGAACCACAACTGAACCACCCATTACATGTCTTGAGATTGAAAATGCGCTCAAGAGCATGAGGAAAGGAGAGGCAGAGGGTATAGACGAACTAAGTGCAGATATGCTGAAAGCGGCGGGAATTCCAGGAATCCAATGGCTCTACAGACTGCTCAACAAGATATGGGAGGAAAATACTGGACTGGAAGATGGGAATCAATCAATCAATCAATCAATCAATCAATCAATCAATTAATCAATCAATCAATACTGATCTGCATTTAGGGCAGCCGCCCAGGTGGCAGATTCCCTATCTGTTGTTTTCCTAGCCTTTTCCTAAATGATTTCAAAGAAATTGGAAATTTATTGAACGTCTCCCTTGGTAAGTTATTCCAATCCCTAACTCCCCTTCTTATAAATGAATATTTTCCCCAGTTTGTCCTCTTGAACTCCAACTTTATCTTCATATTGTGATCTATCCTACTTTTATAAACGCCACTCAAACTTATTCGTCTACTAATGTCATTCCACGCCATCTCTCCGCTGACAGCTCGGAACATACCACTTAGTCGAACAGCTCTTCTTCTTTCTCTCAATTCTTCCCAACCCAAACTTTGCAACATTTTTATAACGCTACCCTTTTGTCGGAAATCACCCAGAACAAATCGAGCTGCTTTTCTTTGGATTTTTTCCAATTCTTGAATCAGATAATCCTGGTGAGGGTCCCATACACAGGAACCATACTCTAGTTAGGGTCTTACCAGAAATTTATATGTCCTCTCCTTTACATCCTTACTGCAACACCTAAACACCCTCATAACCATGTGCAGAGATCTGTACCCTTTATTTACAATCCCATTTATGTGATTACACCAATGAAGGTCTTTCCTTATATTAACACCTAGATACTTACAATGATCCCCAACAGGAATTTGCACCCCATCAACACAGTAATTAAAACTGAGAGGACTTTTTCTATTTGTGAAACTCACCACCTGACTTTTAACCCCGTTTATCATCATACCATTGCCTGCTGTCCATCTCACAACATTATCGAGGTCACGTTGCAGTTCCTCACAATCTTTTAAATTATTTATTACTCTATACAGAAAAACATCATCCGCAAAAATCCTAACCTCCGATTCCACTCCTTTACTCATATTATTTATATATATAAGAAAACATAAAGGTCCGATAATACTGCCTTGAGGAATTTCCCTCTTAATTATTACAGGGTCAGATAAAGCTTCACCTACTGTAATTCTCTGAGATCTATTTTCTAGAAATATAGCAACCCATTCAGTCACTCTTTTGTCTAGTCCAATTGCACTCATTTTTGCCAGTAGTCTCCCATGATCCACCCTATCAAATGCTTTAGACAGGTCAATCGCGATACAGTCCATTTGACCTCCAGAATCCATGATATCTGCTATATCTTGCTGGAATCCTACAAGTTGAGCTTCAGTGGAATAACCTTTCCTAAAACCGAACTGCCTTCTATCGAACCAGTTATTAATTTCACAAACATGTCTAATATAATCAGAAAGAATGCCTTCCCAAAGCTTACATACAACGCATGTCAAACTTACTGGCCTGTAATTTTCAGCTTTATGTCTATCACCCTTTCCTTTATACACAGGGGCTACAATAGCAACTCTCCATTCATCTGGTATAGCTCCTCCGACCAAACAATAATCAAATAAGTACCTCAGATATGGTACTATATCCCAACCCATTGTCTTTAGTATATCCCCAGAAATCTGATCAATTCCAGCCGCTTTTCTAGTTTTCAACTTTTGTATCTTATTGTAAATGTCATTGTTATCATGTGTAAATTTTAATGCTTCATTGGCCTTAGTCTCCTCCTCTATCTCGACATTTTCCTTGTAACCAACAATCTTTACATACTGCTGACTGAATACTTCTGCCTTTTGAAGATCCTCACATACACACTCCCCTTTTTCATTAATTTTTCCTGGAATGTCCTTTTTGGAACCTGTTTCTGCCTTAAAATACCTATACATACCCTTCCATTTTTCACATTGTACCTCTGTTCAAGAAAGGAAACCGACGAAAATGTACTAATTATCGTGGTATTATATTACTGTTTAATGTCCTGAAAATACTGGAGAAAATAATAGAGACCAGAATCAAAGATATTGTTGAACAAATTTTAGAAGAAGAGCAGTATGGTTTCAGACCAGGAAGGTCAACTACAGACCTTATATTTGCAATTAGGTTGCTAATGGAAAAATACTGGCAGAAGTACAAGCCTTTATTTCTAATATTTTTGGACATAGTGAAAGCCTACGACAGTGTACCAAGTGAAAGAATTTGGCAATGCATGAAAGAACTTCAAGTGCGAGACAGCCAAAGTGAAAATGTTTTATAGTGGGAATAGAAGTTGTATTCAAGTAGGACGTGGTTTTTCGGACTGGTTTGAAACAAAGAGAGGAGTGAAGCAGGGCAGCTCATTGTCACCACTTCTATTTATTTTTGTGATGGATGTAGTAATGAAATCTATTAAAAGAAAAGAACATGGAGATATCAAAACCTTCACATTTGCAGATGATGTTGCGATCTGGAGTCACTCAGAAGAGGAATGGGGAGAGAGAATGCAGAGCTGGAATGAGGAGTTTAAGAAATATGGTTTAAACATCAGTAAGACCAAGACGGTGGTGATGAAAGTGTATGGCGTAGGAGCAGAACCAATAGTCATGTTAAGTGAAGCCCAAATGGACACCGTTCCAGTTTTTAAATTCTTGGGTAGCGTTCTATCAAATGACAACCTAGCAAAACATGAGATGAACAATCGAATCAATAAGGCAACACAATTTTACCACCAGGTAGGTGGGATGAGGGATGATGGGATGTGGGATGAGCAAAAACATATGAAAACAAAAATGACATTGTACAAGTCCTATTATACACCAATTCTTACATACAGTCTCGAAACCACAGCACTGACCAATAGAGATAATTCCAGACTCCAGGCAGCTGAAATTAAATTCCTACACACTATGATCCAGAAAACCAGGAAAGACAAGGTTAGGAATGAGAAAATTAGAGAAGAATTATGAATAGATGATGCTCTCCTCAATTAGATTCAGATATCAAGACTGAAGTGGTTTGGTCACATGAAGAGTATGCCAGTTAAACAGAACTGCAAGGAAGGAATTTGACAGAAATGTAGAAGGAAGATGGCCCATGGGAAGGCCACGAAGGAACTTATAGATTTAGTTAAGAACTACATACTGCTGAGAGGTCATGATTGGGACAAGTTGGTGGAGGAGGAATGGTACAAGGACAGGATGAGATGGAGGAGGCTCATATACGCCACCCGAGAAACTGGAGATGGTTTAGGATGAGGAGGAGGAGGAGGAGGAGGAGGAGGAGGAGGATGAGTATGGGTGTACAGAAGAGGGCATATAAAACTATGGTAAGACGCCAACTAGAGTGTGGTTCCAGTATATGGGACCCCTCACCAGGATTACTTGATTCCAGAAAGGGAAAAATCCAAAGAAAAGCAGCTCGATTTGTTCTGGGTGATTTCCGACAAAAGAGTAGCGGAACAAAAATGTTGCAAAGTTTGGCTGGGAAGACTCGGGAGAAAGGAGACGAGCTGCTTGACTAAGTGGTATGTTCCGAACTGTCTGTGGAGAGATGGCGTGGAATGACATCAGTAGACGAATAAGTTTGAGTGATGTCTTTAAAAGTAGGAAAGATCACAATATGAAGATAAAGCTGGAATTCAAGAGGACAAATTGGAGCAAATATTCGTTTATAGGTAGGGGAGTTAGGGATTGGAATAACTTACCAAGGGAGATGTTCAATAAATTTCCAATTTCTTTGCAATCATTTAAGAAAAGGCTAGTAAAACAACAGATAGGGAATCTGCCACCTGGGCGACCGCCCTAAATGCAGATCAGTAGTGACTGAGAGATTGATTGATTACATTGTGTATTCTGTGATTATTTTGTTTCCAGCATCTTCCTAATCTCAAACCTTTTATTCCCACGCCTGTTCCTTGCGTTGTATGTGTTCTTGACAGATGTCTTCACTCAGGATTCCAGCCTTGTAACTGCAGCACACATCATTCTGGTGGCTTCCTGGAACAGCATGTTTAAGGTGTCTTGATTTAAAGACTCGGTGTTTCTTTCCTCGCACTTCTGTTTGTACAGATCCAACAACTGAAGTTTGGACTGGATGGTTGGTTCTGGGTACACATTTTGAGGACGACTTTCAGCAATAATGCGATGGGAATTTCAGAAGACATTCCAAGAGCTCCTTGATGAAAGCTTTACCACCCTCGTCCTCATTTTCCTTTTGCCCAAGGATGAGATACGTAAGCACTGGGGAACAAACTATAGATACTGCATCCAATATCTCATCATCAATTCTTTAATGCCAAAGATAGACAGAAACTTTTTCAAATCTGTTGTTTTCTTCACCAATTCCCCTTTCTTCTCAATTCATCGTTGGTTTCACCAGGGCATTTGGTAGGAATGTAGTTCACAATGTTTTTTTTTTGCAAAATGTGTAGAATATTGCCTGTCTTTTCTTTACCAGAAAATCTATGACATTCCCAGACCATGGACTTCACACACATGTGTGAAGAACATGCTGGCCCCAGCTTTCTAGCCTCTCTAGAGTTAATGTGACTATTATACCGTTTTGGAATCTTGTTAACCAGTGTAAGCTTACCCTTATATCCTTAACTTCTTATTAACATTTTTCTTCCACTCAACTCTACAGGCTTTGTATTTTATTTTCCTATTCACCTGTTAATTTGCCATGAAACTCTCTATCCACATTTTCTAAGTTTCAGTCATTCTTGCAAGCACAATCCTCTGATGAGGAATCTGAATTTATTTGTAAAAATTCTTCTGCTCGGTCAAAATGTCTGGAAATTAGTGATCATTTTTAGATGAAGCTCTTGTTTAGACATCTAGTTCACCATTCTCAGATGCAGCTGTTGTATCACATGAAACAATAATTATAATATAAGAACTAAGTAGACCACATTAGAAGTATGCTTACAACTGAAGGTAATACAGGGTGTTAAAAATATATTTATACCACTTGGCATGGGAGATGGGGAATATGAAGAAAAACTGATTTGTCAATGACTATGTTTGTTTATGTTGACAGCAGTTGGTGTCGTGACTCTAAGTATTGGCGAGACTGGGGACTTGGGTTCCGTTCTAGGTTAAGTTGTGAACAGTCGGATTGACCTGACACCAGTCAAATATCAGCTTATATTACCAAACTTCAGCAATATTTACAAGCACTATATACAATATACACCATACTCTTTCACCAGAACTGAATCTCAGGGAACTCCTCTCAAATTTCAATATATATAATATTTCTTCCTGTTCCCTCTTATTACAGTATCCCTTGAAGTACAACTTTCACACATAGGTCCATGAAATACAATTAATACTTAAGTCGGGTATATTCTCTCTTCTTTCTTACTTCTTCCAGATGCTGGCCTTCAGCTCTTGTCAAGTTGTCTTTCCAGAAGAAATATGCAGTCCCACAAACTCAAACTCGGTACCTCACCTCGTACGGACTCCTAACCTCAAGTCTGAAGGCTGAAGCCTGCCTTTTATCAAAGTCCTTTCTCCACCGAGTCTACGCCAGCTTACTATTTGAGCACCTCTCTATTGGTTCTTACGCCACATCTAATGTTCTCCGACTTGAAGAATACTATTACTTCACAGACTGTTTTTGCCTGGAAGTGCTTACTCAGAAACCACCTGCTAACGGCTAGTGTCGTTAACTGCCATTTGCGACCCTGCTGTCCCGAACAGAATATTCTCTTATGGTCCTCAACAGCCTTCCTGCATGAACTCTACTTTGACACTTAGTACGGAGCATCTCTCTAGTACAGTCTCTCGCTCTCGTACTCCCTTAGTACGGTATCTCCATCTACATGATGTCCAGTATTATGTCGTACTCTCTTAGTATGGACCTTCGAACTATATGCTGCCCAGAATTATATCATACTCTCCCAGCATGCCCAAAACAACGAATACACTCAAATATGATCGCCGGACACTCGTTCACTACATCACACTTAAAGCACTATTTCTTCATGAAGCTGGAATACACTTTTTCTTAAATTTTAGGTACAATTTTCTAGATTTTTCTCTCTTGGAGGTCATGGGTTTGTGACTTGCTCGAGTCCAATCGCTCCACAATAAAAGACGGAAAGGTGCGTTACGATCCGCGTTCATGACATTAGCTAGAAATGTTAAGTGCGGAAGGAACATGTGTAGCAGTCAGTGGTTCGACATTGTGTCAACCTGCTAACTTTGTTGTATGCATCCAAGGCACCGAAACATGATGTCTGCAGACATGCAGTTATTGCCAAAACAGTTTTAACTTGGCTTTCCCACCTCCCAGACTAAATTGTGCAGAGATAGTCAACACCTGTACATCACTTTCTTCTTATAAATAAAATTAGTAATATTCTCACCGATTAATCCAACAATGTGCTGCTTCATTTACTGCCTGTGTACTTGGATTCGTCGAAATGCTAAAAACAATATAAAATGGAATAACTTTAGTAATCAAATACTGTTTTATTAATTGTGATATTCATCAATAAAAAAGATAATAACCCTTGTTATTTGATGTTCCTTCTAATGCAAATGAAAATCCCATGTAGGAAATGAATTCCTACTCTGTACATCCCTCTTCACTGGAATTACTTTCCTGTTCAACTGTTTCCAGTGGATTAACATGAGAATCTGAAAAATTATTAAATATTTGTAGTGTCCAGATACATTAACACCAAAAGTCATATATTCGATATTATATACTGTACCAGTAAAATAGCCCGACTTTATGAATTAGTATTAAAGTTAGCACGAAGTAGGTATCGGGGCAATTCTGGGTGGTTTCTAGCTAGGGCTTGGTACAGGAGGCAGGGTCCTATCTACAAGAAAAATTTTAAAGAGATTGAATAATAATTTTTTATTCAGAAAATGCATTTCAAAGTGCACATCACCTTACTGTTGATAGTAGCTGTCTTCAACATCGCCTTTTAATGACCCGTGCTCCCAGTTCACCAGGCTGAACGGGGCTGGAGCACGTTCTGGAAGTTGCCAATATTAGGTTGAGATAAGGCCGGAACACCCAGGTCGGTTTGAGTCTTGAACTTTTGACGTTTTGGACAATCTCCGACGTTCTCCGACGATGTTGCGGGGTAATCACTCGTCACACAACTACACGAGTGTCCATATTTACACAGTCCCCCGACACTTTGGTTTAACAGCACTGTTTCATTAAATACGGTCGGGATATGCCGTCGAATTCATTCTTAATCTTGTAAATATAATTTATAAGTTCACTAAAGATGAAGATGCGGGTAGCGTCGAAATTGAAAGAAAATAATGCACAGTTCATGAATAGAAATAATGAATCTGAAAATTATTCGCGCACTTGGCACAGTTCGTGGTGATTTTCTACTAAATAAAGTAGCACTTGACGTTGATAAAAACGTATGAGTGCTCTCGAGTTTATCAAAGACACTGCTGTCAGTCATGAAATAATACTAAACATTTTGACGAAGAGCTAAGGTCGAAATGAAAAGTACAGTTCGTTGTTAGGCGCACTTGACATAAAATAAAATAGGTGACTCTTCGAGAGTTTATCTAAGACACTGCTGTCAATCACACACAAATAATTTACACACTGTTCAGAAGAAATAATACACAATTTTGTTTGAATTGGATAAGGAACACATTATGAGTTCAGAGTGAAACACGGGTGTCGTAGCACACGATTATGGTAATCACTTGCATTAACATTCATGTGAAAGTTCGAACACTTTAATAAACACCCTTGTTTAAAATTATGCTGACTGAAATTTAACAAAATGTCACAGTTGGTGGTATAACGTAGTAGTGTCACACTGAAATTAATGATGTATTCAGAGTTTAAGCTCTGCTGACTGAGATTTAAAGAGAAATATCACAGTTCCTAGAATATTGCAGTATTGTCACATTTAAATTAATATTGCATCTGAGACTAAGTTTCACACAGGTAACGTGGTAATAAACTCAGTTCTACAAGAAGAAAGTAAGTTATATCGAGAAGTTTCTACTTGCGCACAGAATATAAGTTCGACTTGACTGTTGTCACCCAAGTCCAATACACGATTTGTCATAATGAAAGTTCAAACACGCGCACAGATTATAAGTTCAACTTGATTGATAGACTCAATGTCCATTATAAAGACTTTGTTATGCGTTAGAGTTCACACGCGCACAATTTATAATTTCAATACGACTGTCAGAGTTTAAGTCCCACATGAAGACTTTGAATATTCGAAGATAGCCTCTGTCAGCACTTCGACGAACACTGCAGCGTGGAGAGTCAGGCTGGACACTCAGCTATGACTGTCTGATCGGGTCTAGTGAGCTCAGCTTATATTCAGTTTGGGGCTCCTACGTCATCATATAACGTGATCTCTTTGAGGCTGATTATCTCGCGAATCCCTCGACGGATTTCGTTGAGATTCACAATTTGAGACTTTTATGTTATCCTCTTCAAAATGACGTATCGCTCAAGTCGCTGCGATTACTATTAAAGAAGTTTTGAATTTTTTCAATGGAATGGTCGCGAAGGCATAATGCCTCATAAGTGCAGTGTGCCAAATTGTAAAGGCAACTATTTAAACGGACCAAAAGTGAGTGTGTTCTCTTTCCCTGCTGATGAAGAATTGAGGTTAAAATGGATAAGAGCTATTCATCGGGAGGATTTTATTCCTACGAAACACTCTAGGGCATGTATAGTTTTTGTTTACTAAATCCTTTTGACACGGAAATCACATTAAGAAATTACGAACAGCACAGTTTACGAACATGTGCATTCACGTTTCAATGTCATTGTATTTTAGGTATGCGAACTTCATTTTAAAGATGATGAGATTGAAAGATCCACGAGCATGTTCGATGAAAAGAACGGGAGGTTACTGACTGCTCCTTTGTCAAACCCCAGATTGGTGAAAGGTTAGTTCATCATTCCTAGATAGAACACAATGATGCTTTAGGCATATTCTTTGTTTCTTAATAGAATGCCAGTTTCAGTACAACTGTGTAACAACTAATTTTAAACATTTTGGATGCAGTTCCATCACAGTTTCCAAACTGCCCTCAATATCTCTCTGGAACCACTACTGCCTCCCGTGAAGATCCAGAAAACAGGCGGCGCAGAGTGGAAAACCAGTGTTTAGAAAATGCTATTACTGAAAGTTTACGTACATACAGTGAACATGCTGAGACAATAGCATTTAAAGACTTTGAGGAATTAAAGCTGAAAGTGAATGGCATTACATTTAATACTGAATGGGACTTGCTCAAGAAGGAATCAGGTTTATATTTCATTTTAATGAAAGAGGAACCCAACCCTCATATTTCTTGTTGTGTTAAAATAACACAAGATTTACATGCTTCATTATTTGTCAATAATGTAGAAGTTAAACGCTGTAAAGAGGTGTCATTGTCCAAGCATGTTAAGAATCTTACTGAAATTGAAACATTAATACAGAATGCCCATTCTCTGTATGTATCTTCTACTATGTCTAGCAGCCAGGATATAGAAGAAACTTTGACTGTTCTTGATGGTTTATTGCAACACTTAGAAAACAAGTTTCCTGAGAAGAAAAATATGTTGAATTTATTAAAAGAACAGCTATTCTTGTTACCTAAGAAGAGGGCGAAGAATTATTCCTGGGAGTTAATGGTATTTTCTTCATTAGCTCATTCAATTTCTCCCCATTGTTACAAATTTATTCGAGGATCTGGTAACTTAACACTTCCTGCTCCACGTACGTTGCAAATAATATGCTCAAAGCTTGTAACAAACCCTCTGCAGGAATAGAATGACAATTATCTGCTCTATATGAAGAGTAAATTTCCATTACTCTCTCCAGAAGACAAATTAGTGCTATTGTCGATGGATGAGGTTCATATCAAACCCCAGTTAGATTTCAAACAGGGCAGGGTAGTAGGTACTGCGATGAACAGTGATGAATGTGCCACAAGTGCATATGTTTCACTGCCTGCTCGATCTGCATCTGATGGCTGCTTATACTGCCTGCTCATTACAACATTTTAACATGGCACTAAATGAAACACTCCGTTTACAAATACCCACAGCAGGTGGCAGCACTAACCGGCTCCAGACCTGTCGGAATGAAATAGCGGGAAATAGGATAGACTGTACTTGTTTTCAGTGAAAATGGTGTACTGCTGCGTGTCTTTCTGCAAATCAAAGAAAGGGAAACCAGAATGCCGTGATATTTCATTCCATGATATACCTTCAAGTACACAATTGCGTCGAAAGTGGTTAAGTATTATATCCAGGGAAGGAAACAGCAAGGGAAGTAAATGGATTCCTTCTGATTATTCCGTGGTTTGCAGTCTACATTTCGTAAATGACGATTTCAAAGTGACCAGCAAAACGCGAAAATTAAAAACAGGATCTGTACCCAGCCCTTTCCCTGATTATCCAGCTTATAAACAACCGCTAATTTCAGCGATGATTAAGAGAAGGGATTCAAGCACAGAGACGTCTAACAAGAGCTCTTCAAACACTATTGCAGAAAATGGTAAGCGTAAGGTTTGAAGTATTATATACTAAGTAATACAATATCTGGGGACACTGTACTGTTAATGTGAAGGTACAAAACAGAATAATATGCTGTCATAGATTCCATTGTCCGCCTCTGTGGTGTAGTGGTTAGTGTGATTAGCTGCTAACGCCGGAGGCCCGGGTTCGATTCCCGACTCTGCTACGAAATTTAAAAAGTGGTACGAGGGCTGGAACGGGGTCCACTCAGCCTCGGGAGGTCAACTGAGTAGAGGTGGGTTCGATTCCCACCTCAGCCATCCTGGAAGTGGTTTTCCGTGGTTTCCCAATTCTCCTCCAGGCAAATGCCGGGAGCTTCCTTCACCCTTCCTTGTCTATCCCTTCCAAGGCCCCTGTTCAGCATAGCAGGTGAGGCCGCCTGGGCGAGGTACTGGTCATCCTTCCCAGTTTCATCCGCCCGACCCAGAGTCTGAAGCTCCAGGACACTGCCCTTGAGGCGGTAGAGGTGGGGTCCTTCGCTGAGTCCGAGAGAAAAGCCAACCCTGGAGGGTAAGCAGATTAAGATTCCATTACGAGTCTTTTGCTAGCAGTATAATATCGTGTCAATATACTGCTCTTTTTATTACTATTATTATTTACGCAAGTAGGGCCTATTTAGTTAATTGGTTAATTCCAGTGGCTCGGCGGCTGGGGTGTGTATGGCATCTTCAGCATTAGAAATCATCCTAGGTAGGGCTTTCATCTTCACAGATATGCAAGTCGCCTAATAGGCCGTCTATTATTATTATTATTCCCTGAGTATGTACTTGCTTTACTGGAAGATTTTCGTGAACCCCCTGAGTCAGTGTGTGTCACTTCGGAAACTGCTTACCAGGGATTAGTGTGTGGGTATTTAGTGCGTGTAATCGAAAAAAAAACAGAATGCAGCACGTGCTTGAATAACGTTTCTACCTCATTTAATTCATCCCCATTGATAGCTGCGCTAGCCCTAGCAGCGATTTATTGGCCTAATTATGAGGCTTCAGAAATTTGTTGAGGCGGCTCTACCGTACTGCAAGAAATCTGCAAATCTGCTCCAGATTATAAAAAACTATGTTCTACCTTCTTTGTGCCAATGTAAGTTTTTAAAGTGTTTTAGTAACAATAAGCACCAGGAACTTGTGTCAGAAACTGTGCTGGCCAAAGTCGTGAAACCTCTACTTAGTAATGTAGGGAAGTACCATACAGACAAAGTTTCCAGGTTTTCTTGTTCGTCGAAACCTCTTTCTCGAAAAGTGCTGAAGCTATAACTCTCTAGAGCACCACTTTATACGTAAAATTCTTTAATATTTCTCTTACTTTCAGATTTTAAATTTTGCTGGTATGCTTATCTAGTTGTATTCACGCGGTAAATGGGTACGTTTGGTGCTGCCATCTAGCGGCAGATTGTTTGTACCGGGCGAGTTGGCCGTGCGGTTAGAGGCGCGCGGCTGTGAGCTTGCATCCGGGAGATAGTAGGTTCGAATCCCACTATCGGCAGCCCTGAAGATGGTTTTCCGTGGTTTCCCATTTTCACACCAGGCAAATGCTGGGCTGTACCTTAATTAAGGCCACGGCCGCTCCCTTCCAACTCCTAGGCCTTTCCTATCCCATCGTCGCCATAAGACCTATCTGTGTCGGTGCGACGTAAAGCCCCTAGCAAAAAAAAAAGATTGTTTGTAAGGCGTGTTACACGTTTGGGTATGGAATGAGCAGGCAGTTTAAGCAGCCATCGGATGAAGATCGAGCAGGCAGTGATATGTTTTCATGGTCCATAGTGTACTTTCACATTATAAAGATGTTGCTCATATTGTACCTGTCACTAATATTCATGGTGAGGAATTATTTAACACTATGAAAACAATAATCCTTGGTTTGGAAGAAATAGGCTTTGAAGTAGTAGCAGTTATTGCAGATAACAATGCTCTGAACAAGAAAGCAGTGTCTCTACTTAGTGATCCGCCTGAATTGAAGCATGTTTACAGCCATCCCAAAGACAAGAACAGAAAGCTCTTCTTTATCATAGACACCGTCCACATTTTAAAATGTGTTCGAAATAACTGGTTAAATGTAAAGGACCAGCAACTCTATTTCCCAGACATAACTGACTATGAGAAGATGCATATTGCATGTTTTAGTGTGTTGAAATATCTGCATTCTTTAGAAAAGAAGAATCTTCTAAAATATGGGTTCTCCATGACACTGAAAGCTTTGTATCCAACAAATTTGGAACGTCAAAATGTTTCTTTGGCATTAACATTTTTTAATCATCCACTAGCTATTGCCCTGAAGGAAATAGGACCTAAGAAGAACTTGGAATGCTGGGAGAGTACAGCGAATTTTATAGAAATAATCTCTACGTGGTGGGACATAGTAAATGTCAAAACCCTATGGAAAGGTAAACGTCTCAGGAATCCTTTTCAGGAGCCTATAACCACAATCTCGTGTCATATTGAGTATTTGGAGAAATTAGTCCAATGGTTAGATAATTGGAGGTCGAGTACTTCTTATGGAAGACTCAGTAAAGAGACAGACACACTGCATTGACTCTCTCTACAAAGGGTTTATTAGAAATGGCAAATTACTTTCTTATTGATAAAGGCCACAGCTTTTTCTTGCCTGGAAAAGTGCAGACGGATAACTTCGAAGCTCGGTTTGGTAAATATCGACAGCTTGCAGGTAGTCAGTACAATATATCTCTCAGACAATTATATGAAGTTGAAAATAAATTGCGACTTCAGTCTGTTATGGAATTGGATGCTGCTATTGCTGGCTGTGTAGAAGACAATGAGTGTGACGTTGGTGTATTTATGGAATGTACAGCAGATGAAAATGATGTGGATGGGATTGAAGAAGAATATTGGCCTCTGTTACATTACATCAGTGGATACTGTTCCTATGGTATAATGAAAAGATACAGCTGCGATTACTGTGAAGTTTTTATCTGCAGTGAAACAGGTGATAGTGCTGCTGCCCATTCAAGCTTAATAAATGCAAATGACAGGGGAGGATTGTGTCATCGGCACAGTGATGTGGTACTGTGCATATCATACTGTTTCATAATTATGAATAAACTATTAGAGAAGGATTTCAAAACACAGTTTTTACACCATTCCAGTCACTTGAATGTGTTGTTACAAGTAACTATGAAATGTTTGCCCTCTGACATTTTTATGGGCCACATACAACAGATCTCATTCAATGGAACATTCTTCATACAGGTAGCAATATATTGATTAATAATTTTGTAAAGGACTTCAATGATGATGCTAAATCTGAAACTATTGCCCAGCATAAAAGAAGAAAAGTAATACAGTGAATTATAGTGTTTAGTGCTGATTATGACAACCATTTTGTAAATAGAGTACAGTCTGTTTTTAGTGTAAAAACTATGACTAAACTTAAAAGCAGACAACTAGTTTGTAAATTATATTATCTGATATGTTTCTGTAAATGCTGGACGCAACTGTCAGTAATTGGTATTTTAAACTTCTACGTTGATGTCTAAGCCATGTAGGCCCCTACTGGACTTCATTCATTGATAAGGTAATTATAGTATGATTGAGTGTGCATGCCAGTTTTTAGTTGGTGTGTTTTCAGTTGTTCATGTTTTAGTGCTAAGCTTGTGTGTCATGTACTGTATTTTGTTATTAAGGCAAATATGTGGATTCATTTATTGTGCATGCCATTCTTATCGTTGGTGTGTTTTAAGATGCTGCTGTTCTTGTTTAGAAATTGTTTTGTAAAATATCTTGGCCTATGAATTCATCAGTAACTACTGTAAAAACTGTGGGTTACTAATTATTTCACTTTTGTCTTGAACAGAGTATGAATATTTTGGAAACTACCAAACGAAGTATAGGGATAGCCGGGTACCTATTTGCGTAAAATTTCGTTATTTAAATATTGGTTGTTTTTGCCGAATAATCTTTACGTCAGAAATGATGAGTAATACATCTTACATGGTTTGGTACCGTAACTGCTCGGTAAAAATAAAGATTGAACTGTAGATTCGAACTGAAATAATCCGGTCGAAGTGTTTAAGTTAAGAATGGCATGACGTACGCCCATGGCCCGTTCTCGGCCTTAGCGCTGTGACGTCACGAATCGTATTGCGAGGCCTTCTCTATAGGTGGTGTTGTACCAGGCCGTACAGACTACACGTGGCGTCAGGCGGGTAGTCTAACTTGTCCCTGCAGCTACGGCACACACACAGCTGTCGGCGGCTGGCCTGCTCACTCCTCCGAACGTAAACAAACCAAGTTCGCTCTGAACGTCTTGCGTGATGATGAAGTACAATTAATAGCCAAAAAATACGGCATGTACAGGTCGTAACCGGTACAATACCTGTATGTCGAGTGATCAGTTTTTGTCAGCTGATGTAAAAAAACCCAAATGCAATTGTTACTAAGAGAAAGTAGCCATATGATAATGTTTCCCCAAATTGTTATTTACTTTGACAAAGTTGTCTGTCAAGTTGTATGTTAGATGTAGCTGGGTTAGAATTTCTTCTACCGGGTGAGTTGGCCATGGAGTTACGGGCGCGCATCTGCGAGCTTGCATCCGGAAGATAGTGGATTCAAGCTCCACTGTCGCAGCCCTGAAGATGGATTTCTATGGTTTCCCATTTTCACACCAGGCAAATGCCTTTCCTATTCCATAGTCGCCATAAGACCTAGCTGTGTCGGTGCGACATAAAACAATTTTTTAAAAAAATTTGTTCTTTGATAAACATTGTGCTGAGGTCTCTGCAAATGAAACAAACGCACATAAATCTACACATTTAAAAAGCCATACAAGTACCTTAGAAGACTTATTTGTAAGTTTTGAAGCAATGTCTCTCCAATGTTGCCTAGTTAACTAAAATTCCGTTTGTAAGGTGCATTTTACAAGATCTCAGAAGATGAAACTCACCTTTAAAGACAACAAAGTAAATCCTTGGTTCATGTTAACATTATACATAGAAACGCTTGTTGGTAAATATCCTGCAAATTCGTACCATTTCCAAAGCTGCTGCTACCAAAAATTGCTGCACAATAATGACAGTATGAACACAGTCTGAGTGTTATTGCATCCTGTTGCAGTAATGTGGTATTAGAGCTAAACTTTGCAGCTCTTCCTTTACATGATATTTCCAGAAAGATGTTCTCCTTTTGAATCACTTGGTATTGCTTCCTTTTAATTTTTTTCTGGAACGCGAGAAAATAATCAAATTTCCTGCGCTATCAGATAGTGTGCTGGGTTTCAGGCATGCCAGCAGACTGAAAATCCCACAATCGCCAAAAAGTCTGTTATGCGTTATTCTTTCTTCAGCAACAATATACACACTATAATTACTTTAGACTGATGAGATTATGTAGACCGTGCTGTTATAACATGAAATAACATACTATTTGATTTTTTAAAAAGCCATCTCTTTTCACTTTCTACTCGGTTAATTTTTAACATAATGGTAAACATTTTAAACAAATGGTAACAGCATTACACTTCGATTAAGTTCTTTCTTTTTCAAGTATAATACTGTTACCATATGTTTTCTCTTTTGAGGTAGTTTATAAATCTACTACTCAAAATTAGTTTTTTCAGACTGAAGAACCTCACAGTGAAAAAAAATACTGTTTGGAGATGACATAGAATAGCTCCTCATATGATAAGGGTATTCTGAATTTTGTAAAAGCTATCTTCTAAAAGCCATTTCCAAACCTCAAGCACAGATAAACTTGTTGCAAGAACTGACAGAGCATTCAGATTTAGATAATGTCAGTTATCAGGTAGTTTGTCAATTTTTTTCAGGTTGCATCTAATATTTACAACTTTACGCTGGTGGACTCTTGAGTGAATAGGTCGCTGGTTAGAAAACAAGGGACACACAGATTTGGGTCTAAGGAATATTCTTGAGCTGCTCATTTCTGTCATAAGTTATGAATTTCATTATGGTCCGTATTGACAATTGATACTGCTCATTTCTGTCCGGAATAACCTCCTCATCACACTGATGTAACAAGAAGTTACACTAATACATACTTACATTATTATTATTATGTCTTCCTCTGTACTGTAATGGTTAATGTTATTATCTGCCGTCTTCGGGGACCCGGGTGTGATTCCTGGCAATGTCGGATATTTAAGAATGGCAGGAGAGCTAGTATGTGGTTGGAATGGTACATGCATCTCACCTCCTCAGTGGGTGGGCCTCAAAAGAGCTGCACCACCTCGGGATGGTGACACAAGTTTACCTTCTTTTTTAAATTTATTAATATTAAAATCCAACTGTTGTATCAGCCCATAAGTTCTTAGTTCATAATCGTTCATAGTCGGTTTTCAGGCACTAAGGTCCATCATCTGTAATTTTAAAAAATATTTGAAACATGCTAATCCACATGGGTGTGTCGTCAAGATAAAATGGACCCCACATGCAATAAACTATAAAAATAAACAAGAATAAATGAATGATTGAGTGTATGAACCTAAACACTAAACCTTATAAAGTATTGTAATTGTAATATAACATACTACACCCATGTAAATTAGCATGTTTTAAATATTTTTAACACTCATGATGGACCTTAGCATCCAAAAACCAGTTACGAACTAATAACTTGTGTGCTGGTACAACTGTTTGGTTTTAATAATAATACAACCATCAGCTCTGTTTTATCATAATGGCTTTGATATATTATGATAATTATAATAAATACAAGGGGCTGCCTGGCTGAGGCGGTAAAGGCGTGCTCGGTTCGCCCGGAAGAACGTGCGTTCGAATCCCTGTCAGGAAGTCGTAAAAATTTAAGAAATGAGATTCCCACATCCGGAGGTGCATATGGCCCTGAGGTTCACTCATCCAACACCAAAAATGAGTACCAGGCGTCCGGGCGTAGAGCTAACCACTCTACCCCATCATGTGCCAAGGTTACGGATAGTGGAAGCCTTTACCTTCCACCCCTCCAAAGGCCTTCATTGCCTGTACGGAGATGACTTTGCTTTGACTTTGATAATAAATACATACATCATTATAGATTGTTATGCCTTTCAAGGTTCAGTCTGCAAGCCTCTGTGAGTTAAGTACCTTCACAATCCTCTATCTGCGACTAGCTCTGTGGCCTCTTTTAGTTCCACACCTCGTATATTAGAAATTGGGTCTGAGCATTGCTACCTTGGATTTCCCCTCCTTCTATAACACTCCATGGCAGAGTCTGTTATTTTGTTAGGTAACCTATCCTCCTCCACTTACCTCACTTGGTCCACCTTTGAAGCTGGCCTGTACATATAGCTTCATCTTTTGAGTTTTTCCTAACTTGGCCTATATCTCCTCATTCTGAGTATGCTCCTGCCATTGCGTGATACGCACAAAATATACTAGTTTTACTTTTGTAAACAGTAAATGCTATTTCTTCTAAGCTTTATAGCTTGTACTGTGAAGAAATTCTTGGCTACTGCCAGTGGCAGGGCCAAGTTCTCCATCTGTACGCATGTTTACCAGCTACCTCCTGTAGTAGTTTCCTCATTGCCGGCATGCGAAATGCATCGTACTGTGTGATTCTTCATAATTTTAACTCGTCAGATGGTGATAATTCAGAAGTGGCGAAAGAGAACGGCTGGATGTGTTTTGTAAACTTGTTGAAGGAGCAGCCTCGTCTTCTAAGAAGTCACAAACAGACACCAGTGATTAAGTTGCAAGATAGGGCTATGCTATGCAACATGGAACGCTGAATGCGACTGTGATGCAATTCAGGAACTTGAGCATCTATTTCACTGTCCAAACTGCCCTGTGGAAACCCAGCTTGTAGACTGCATTACAAAAGCTGTTGTGGCTGTTTCATACTGGTACCCCTTCAGCATTTGAGGATAGGATACTTGGATATGATCATCATCATCATCTCTTTTTTACTAACAAAATAGTGCTGTTGTTCAACATGTCTTCAAACGTCACTGAGTCTGTCTCCATCATTTCCAAGTTTAGTATCATGGAATAGGTTCTGTTAGTTATTGGCTTTGGAATTTCATTTTTCATTACTACAATCAATTCTACTGGTAGATGCTTTCGTATACTAACATTCCTTAGGGTCTTTGTTTCATGGTTGTTCACGCCTTTCAGGTTGTTGAGGAAAATGTCTATGCTGCTATTTCCATTCCTGCATATGTATGTTTTGCTGGTCTTATCACAGAGCAGTGACAATCCTTCTCCTACCAGGTAGCTAATTACCGTCTGAAATGTACTTGTCAGCTGATCGACCCTGCATTTCAATTGCCGCCTATTACCACATGCTCCATATTTGGGACTATCGAAGGTACCTGGCTGATGTAATCTATAATGTCATTTTCATTTAGTTCTGGCTGGAATTATGCTCTTATAAAGACACCCCACAGCTTCTTAATCCCTACGATATTGCTGGCTTCATGTATAACATTAAAGGGCGTCATCCTTGCGCTAAGGAGGCAGGATATGCCACATTTAGGACGTCCCGAATCTCTTTCTTTCGCAAAATTATGCACTGCATACAGGAAAGGTAGTGAACAATCAGATATGATAAATGTTTCTGTTAGGGTAATTATGTCGTATTCTCTGAAGAAGTTTATATACAAGCAATCTCTTCCATTTCTTAGGCCCTCTGTGTTCCACATCAAGCATTTAATTGTAATCAACTGCTCTTCTCTATCTGTAATTCTGCACTTATTCAGGTTTTTCATTAATTGTTGGAAAAACTGCTCCTGCTTGCTTAGACTGGCAAAACTTATACATCGCACTAAGATGCCCTTCTGCCAGAATTGAGGGTTGTTGAATTTTCATAGTGGTTGAAAGGTAACCCAACCTTAAAAGCCTTTACAGTGCCCTTGGTTTCCAACACTCACATTAGATACTATTATTAAATCATTCTCTTAGGAGTGATGCTACAGTGTCCTTTCCTGTTGATTGATGTAACTTACCCACATAAAACCACGCAGTGCGTGCTCCTACTTTCAGTATACTTGGTTCAGTTGGGCGTGTCCCTTGTATACTATAGCTTCTTTTAAATTTTGACCCTCTCTTCATTTTCATCCATAAACTTGTGCCAACCTCTGTCTGTTTGGAGTTATTACAAGCACCTAGCTGTCGTTCCACATCTTCATGCTGTATAGTTTTAAAGGGCAAAGCATCATCTCTGATAGTTATCTGTCCTTTCCTGTCTCTATTCTTATGTTATTGTTGTTTTTGTGGAAGGGTGTTCTTTCCTTTCCCTGCTATTTCTAATGGACTGTCAGTCTTGTTCCTCCAGGCTATATGTCTTACTCCTCTCTTCTCGTCTCTTTCTGGGTTTTTCGTAACTCTAACTCTGTCATCTGCCTTTAAAGTTGGAAATGTTTCTTCATGCATATTTCCTCTAATTTGGGTAACCGATGCAATAACAGCAATCATCTCTTCTATGGATTATCATTTTCCCATTATGCTCTCCTGCTTCCTTGTGGCGTCTTCTCTTACTCTTTCTAAAGAAACCTTAATGTCCGCAAAATATTTCCTTCTTTCGTCTGCCCATCCAGACCGCTATTCTGTAAATAACGGTTTGCAGGTAATGCAAAACCATGTCAGATCTCTTTTTAATATTCTTAAATCCTGCTCTGTGGGTGTATATGATTGCCTTATTTCGTCCATATGCGTACTTATTGCAGAAAACGTACAATGTCTACCGGTACTTGCATGTTCCATATACCTGGTTGTGAAGCGTCGTCCCGTCTCTCCGACATACGAAGCTTCACAATGAACACAATTAAGCCTGTAGATGCCTGAATCCACGTGATTGCTATCGCTGGAATTAACGCTATTGTAATTGAAATTAAATTATAGTTAGTATTACGAGTCCACATATCTCATCCATATTTCTAAGCCTTGAACCTGCTCAATGATTTTTGTGTGTTATAGAAATTTTATTTATATATTGGCAACTCGCTCTCAATTTACCCCTTTCAACAGATTAAGGAGATGCAATATATTCATAATATAACTGAGTTTAACGGGAACAGTACAGATTCTATAAATAAAATGGTAAACAAATTTGAAAGGAAACAATTTTCTAACTTATCTCCCGAAACACACAAAAAATCTAAATTTGCAATTATTACTTATAATCATCCATCCATCACACAGGTACCAAATTTATTTAAATAAAGAGATATTCAAGTAGCTTATTCAACTCGTAATACTATCATTTAATTTTTAATTACAGTAGCATTAATTCCAAGATAGTAATCAAGAAGGTTCAGGCATCTACAGGCTTAATTGTGCTCATTTTGAAGCTTCATACGTCGGAAAAATGGGACAATGATTCACAATCAGGTATATGGGAACACGTGAGTGGCGGTAGACATCGTTTTTCTGCAATAAGTACCCATATGGACAAAGTATTTACTTATTTATTTATTAATGTCTTTCTGTACATGGCGGGGCTAAGGCTATGAAGCCTGCTATTATGCCAAACCATATAATTACTGAACATTATAACTACTTAAAATTAAAAATAAGTTTATTATAATTCAAAATTAATGTGAAATGTTACTTGAATGAAATGTAAAGCATAATGAAAATCATTTTAACGTTTTAAAATAAATTTACGATATTTACTATTATTAAAACTATATCTCGAAAAATATAAACTATAATGTTTCTAACCTTACATTGACATTTTATTCATTTAACTTAATAATCTAACATTTAAGAGTGCTTCTAAGTGTAAATTAATCTGAGTGTAGGTAAAATTTCCAGCACATTCTTCTGAATAGCCTTAGGTTGCTTATGTCCCTAATTTCAGCCATGAGAGAATTCCAGGAACGTATGGTCCCCAGTACAAATGACTTGTTATACGTACTACTGTGATTAGTGGGGATAGACAGCAGGGATCATACTGAAGACGTTGAGGATGTTCTACCTGAAGGAGAGAGGTAGTTGAAATCTATTCTCAGATAATGTGGTTTACCTGTTCGCAGTATTTTGTGAAGAAGAGAAACAGCACGGTACTAACGTCTATCACATAATCTTAACCAGGACAGCTGATGGAGGAATGGGCGGATGTAGGAATGGAGTGGAACATTTAGAATGAATCTAATGCAGGCATTTACGCCCGTTGAAGTTTAGAACCAAGTGAACAACTTATGTTATAGACTACATCACCCACCAGGCACACATACCTAAGTTCGATGCCGATACTAACCGCATAACAGTGTAGGCTTAACCTCAAATGCGCTAAAGGGCGTTAAACGTAGAGACCATAGTTCAAAGAAAGTGTCCAAGGTTAACCGCGCAGTTCCCGGTTCGACCTTAGACCTAAGGGTATCAACCTTACAGACCTATGAGGCTAACAGCATAACAGTGCAGGCTTAATCTCACGCTGAGCAGGTGTTAACCTAACCGGTTGCCCTTCCGTACACCAGCTTGGGCATAACATTACACCCTAGCAAATTGCGCGGGCTTAGCCTCACACTGACCTGGTGTTAACCTAAAAGGTTGCCCTTCCCTACACTCAGGCTTAAAGTCCAGGCTTAAAGTTACGCTGACCAGGTGTCAACCTAACAAGTTGCCCTTCCCTTCATCCTGGCAAAAAGTGCAGGCATAGCCTTACGTTGACCGTGCGTTAACCTAACCGGTTGCCTTTCCCTACACCCTGGCAAAAAGTGCATACATAAACATACGCTGACCAGGTTTTAACCTAACTGGTTGCTCTTCCGTACACGCAGGCTTAACGTTACAATGACCAGGAGTTAACCTAACCGGTTGGCCTTCCCTACACCCAGGCTGAAAATCCGGGCTTAACGTTACGCTGACCAGGCGTTAACGTAACCGGCTGCCCTTCCTCACACGAGCATAGCAGCTAAACGTTGTACTAATAGGAGTAGTGAAATGGTGTAAGACTTAGCACATGTTTCTTTATTCATAGGGTGAAACATTGGAAGGAAACAACGGAGACCGAGTTTAGGACTCTCTTGAGCCAAACAAGAAACTCCCGCGGGACTAAATTCCGGCACTTCGGCTACTCTAAAACGTATTTAGTAGGACGTAAAGCCAATATCATCAATAACATTTGATCCAAAACAGAGATCGTGTCTGAGGGCGTACTTCAACAAAAGTAACATTAGTAAAAATATCTAACCTGCACAGAGATCGTGTCTAGGACTCCCTTGAACAAAAGAAGAACGGACATCGAACTTGGAACTCTCTTAGACAGGAGATCAACATAACCAGGAAATCGAACACTAATTTTTCTTGGACCGAAGCCTAGTGTAACCCAAAGACTTTAATATTACTTGTCTAGACTCACAGAGCGCGCTGATGCTATGCAGAATATTGAACACTTTCGCGCATCGCCATATTGCGGGAGCTTCAGCTTCGAATGGATGACTAGCACGTTGTAATGTTTACAGACCCTTGCATGTTTTCGATTTCATTTGAATCATGCCTGTTAGTGGATCTGTTTTAATATTATATGTGACAGAGTGTTAATATATTGTCAAATATTTTCAAGGAATGTGGGAGCTGATATATTACAGCAGTTTCGGCAATATTAGGCCCAAAGTTAGGCCTTACCTGTAGAATGGAAAGATATTCACGAGGGTGAATTCGTGAATTCATTTGTACAGGTTGCTATCGGAAGGGATCTGGAATTTCTTTTCACATGTGAGTAGAAATAGAACTGTTATAAAATAAATTTAGCCGGGCTGAGTGGCTCAGACGGTTAAGGCGCTGGCCTTCTGACCCCAACGTGGCAGGTTCGATCCTGGCTCAGTCCGGTGGTATTTGAAGGTGCTCAAATACGTCAGCCTCGTGTCGGTAGATTTACTGGCACGTAAAAGAACTCCCGCGGGACTAAAGTCCGGCACCTCGGCAGACCGAAAAAGTAGTTAGTGGGACGTAAAGCAATTAACATTATTACCGGTATTATTATTAAAATAACTTTAATTTACCGTAATCGAGAACTAAACAGGTTATAGGGTGATTGATTCAGAGAACGCATGGACATGACATTTAGAATATTTAGGCTTCTTCTTCTTTTTTGTTTGCCTTTTTCCAATTCATCGGAGATAATTGTTTAGAACTAAACAGCTGTTCTGAAAAAGGCTACATATTTTTCACATAAACTGTGTTGCGGTATTACAAATTTGATAAACCTGGGCCTAGAATCCGTAAGATATGATTGATACAACTTGATAAAACCTTTTAATATTAGGGTAAGGTATTGCTTCAAATTATCAGTTATCTGAAAAATGATTTATTACTATCGTATGTTTTCATTTCTCCAATTTTTCCCATTTGCTTCATAATAAAAGTATGTTGTTGTTGTGTTTGAGTCATCAGTCCATAGACTGGTTTGATGCAACTCTCCATGCCACCCTATCCTGTGCTAACCTTTTCATTTCTACGTAACTATTGTACAATTGTTAATACGCTATTCCAGTAAGATCTGACAATATAAAGTCTAAATAAAGCTCATTACAGTCTTGTCAATCCTAGTCTGCAGTAGAAAACGCTAATCAAAATAACTGTTCACTGTAATATTAATCTTTTTGTTCGCAAGTGCTTTACTTTCAGTTTCACCTATTTTCATTCTGGTGTAAATCATGGTGCTCATATTAGAGAAAAATTAGAACGAACTTTCAATTTTTATGTGCTCAGATAATGTTAATTCAGAATGAGTTTGTAAAAGCAGTAATATTCAAGAAGATAATATTATGAAGAGGGTTTTACATCTTAAATGATACCATTCTTACTTAAGCCTAACCGGGCAAGTTGGCCGTGCGGTTAAGACCGCGCAGCTGTGAGCTTGCATCCGGGATATAGTGGGTTCGAACCCCACTGTCGGCAGCCCTGAAGATGGTTTTCCGTTGTTTCCCATTTTCACACCAGGCAAATGCTGGGGCTGACTTTAATTAAGGCCGCGGGCTCTTCCTTCTCATTCCCAAGCCTTTCCTATCCCATCGTCGCGATAAGACCTATCTGTATCGGTGCGACGTAAAGCAAATTGGTAAAAAAAACTTAACCCTAAACCAAGCAGAGAAACTCAAACCAACCCTAGACATTCATTTCATTTTAAAAAATACACAACAGAAGACTAGCACTAGTGTAACAAATGTCAGGCAGCATTTACCTAAATCCAAATCACACAATAATGATACAGTAACTTAACTTCTGCTCTTCCAGTTACGTTATTTCATATCCAAACCAAACCAAATCTCATGGCACAAAAGGCCCGAAAGGCCATGGCCTACCAAGGGACCACTGCTCAGCCTGAAGGCCTACAGATTACGAGGTGTCATCTGGTCAGCACGGCGAATCCTTTCGGCCGTTATCTCACCGTCAGATATCTCCGTAATTGTAATCACGTAGGCTGAGCGGACCTTGAACCAGCACTCAGATCCAGGTACAAATCTCTGACCTGGCCGGGGATTGAACCCGGGGCTTCCGGGTAAGAAGTAGACACGCTACCCCTACACCGCAGAGCCGGCATTTCATATTCAGAAAATGATAAAACATGTACGGTATCTGATTGTTTTAGAATGATTTCCGCAGTCATGTACTTTTTAAACAATGTATTCAGAGAATTGAGTAAAATTTGCTGTAGACCTAATGACTTATCAGAGAGGAATCGTAAGCTATGTTACCTTTCATAGAAAGATTTTATTTCACAGGTTTCCTTTTTTTGTTGATATTGAAGATTATTATTGTTATCGGTACCGGTACAGGAGTTTATAAATATTTGTGTTCTGCAGTCTGCTGAGAGACAGGCAATTTTTATCTCACAATATGTAATCATACAATAAGAAGACTGAAAAATACAGTGTATTTTCGTAGTAGTGTATTTTTCAGTCTTCTTATTGTCTTTTTTTTAGGTGCGCCACCTATGGGCTATCCAAAGGATTTGTGTACATTGTTCCGTTTTTATAGAGAAATATATTTTAATATTACTGCGGTCTTCATACTATGTATATTTATTGCGTGTGTACACGGTAGTCGGTGTAGGCTGTCATTAATTTTGTAGGGTGGATGTTTTCATGAGTGCGAAATTTAAGTTAAAGCACGTATTCCAGACGATCTCCGCGTCAAGCTGAGGAGCGCCCGCAACATGGCGGAACGCGCATGGACATGTCTTCCCCAGTCACACGCTACTGCGCAGCCAGCGGTGTGGGGCCTTGGTGTAACCTAACAGCTCAATCTGATACAGAAAAGTGGAATGTTGAAAAAGTATTACGAAGCGAACAATGCCACGTCTCAGCAAACTTGTTTCTGCAAACAGCAGGGTTACTAACCTAGCAACACTGAGAATATAGGCAGCTTTTTGTGCCTTAAGTCAGGTGGACGTAAATATCATTACCCCGGTCCGTATGTGAAAAAGTACTTATACGTTTGAACTTTAGCTGATTGTCCTCCCCTACACCATCTTGGACATAAGTTTACACCCTAGCTAATTGTGCGGTCTTTACCGCACGCTGACCATGAGTTAACCTAACCGGTTGCCATTCCGTACACGAGCTTAGCGGCTATACGTTGTATTAATATTTCTAGGGAGATGGTGTAAGACCTAATGGATATGCTTTATTCATAGGGGCGTAACGTTGGAAGGCAGCCTCAGGGGGGATTGGAGTTGAACTTGGAATATTGAACAAGATAGCGGCTACACACATTGTACTGATAGGACGAAGGAGATGGCGTAAGGCTTAGTACATGTGCTTTATTCCTAGTGGCGTAACGTTGGAAGGCATCCTCAGTTGGGGGCGCTTGGAACAAGATGTCGGCTACACATAGGACTAGGGAGATGGCGTAAGGCTTAATGCATGTTGTTTATTCATAGGGTCGTAACGTTGGAAGGTACGCTCAGGGGGAGCTTGGAGCTGAGCTTGGAACAAGATGGCGGCTACATATGGGACTAGGGAGATGGCATAAAGATTAATACATGTGCTTTGTTCATAGGGGCGTAACGTTGGAAGTTACCCTTAGGGGGCTGGGAGCTGAGCTTGGAACAAAATGGCGGCCACCGATGGTACTAGGGTGATGGTATAAGGCTTAATACATGTGCTTCATTCATAGGGGCATAACGCTGGAAGCTGAACTGAGAACAAGATGACGGCTGCACATAGGCCTTGGGAGACGACGTAAGGTTTAAAAATGTACTTTATTCATAGGGGCCCTAACGCTGGAAGCTGAACTCGGAACAAGATGGTGGCTACACATAGGACTAGGGAGATGGTATAAGACTTAATACATATGCTTTTTTCATAGGGGCTTAACGCAGAAAGGCGACCTTAAGTCTTGGAGCTGAGCGACCTCATAAACGGCAAAAGGGCAAAAAGGACTAAATGGCTAAAGGGCAAAGGGGCTAAATGGCAAAAGGACTAAAGTTTAAAAGGAAAAAGGACAAAAGGGAATGAACTGTGGTCTAGGGCTTAAATCTGAACTTGGAACAAGATGGTGAAACGGGACTAGGAAGATGGTGTAAAGTTTAATACATGCGTTTTATTCATAGGGAAATAACTTTAGAAAGCAAAACTATTTCGAGGTCTTGAAGATGAGCGGCTGCAAAGTCAGAGACGCTAGCAACTGAGCTGATGCGTAACACGCTGTTGGTTTTAGATGTTTGGAACATTCCATTTTTGATTTTAACATTTTCGAGCTTATAGACTTGAACTCTAGAGACTTATATTATCTTATAATATTGTTTACTTCACTTAAAGAATAAAACATTGTGTTCAGAACCGAAAAAATGTTCGCGCTACATATGACAGGGAATGGATCCCAGGGCTCTTCCCTTTGGACTGCTGAGTATCATGCTAAGTAAATGACTGCGTATTGAAAGCTTGCGTTTAATTCATGTGAACTTGTATTCGAATTAGGATGTCTCTCCTCCTCTATCCAGGCTTGAGAGTGGTTCTACAGCTAGAGGCGGAGTAAACACCCTGAAGGGGTTACTAAATAGTTTGTAAGATAGTTGTTTATTATATATTACAGAAAGAAGGCTTAGGATAAGAGGAAATACGAATCATATATAGGGAGGTGTTTAGGTGCTGTACTGTAAAAGGAGGTAGCTTACAGGTGACGTCATCGCTTTGAAGATCTATTACTTAATAATACCCGCACAACGTAATTCCAGCCTTATTTCTAAAATGTCTGCTTTATACTGTGTATTACCAGCATCGTGATAGACTCTTAGCAGTTGCAAACCTTTTACGTTTTACAGTATCTTACATCTATATAACGTACCGTAACGGAGACTTGTTGTTAACATTGCGTTTATATGCAGACACTTGATGTGCCGGAAACGGTAGAACTTGGTTTGAAGAAAAAGATGGGTTGAAATCTTCTTCTTCATGATTATTATTATTATTATTATTATTATTATTATTATTATTATTATTATTATTATTATTATTATTATTATTATTATCTTGCCGCTCATCTTCTTCTTTTGCTTCTAGATCATCATCCTTGTGTTCTTCTTGGTACGTTTTTTTTGCTAGTTGCTTTACGTCACACCGACACAGATAGGTCTTATGGCGACGATGGGATAGGAAAGGGCTAGGAGTGGGAAGGAAGCGGCCGTGACCTTAAGTAAGGTACAGCCCCAGCATTTGCCTGGTGTGAAAATGGGAAACCACGGAAAACCATCTTCAGGACTGCCGACAGTGGGATTCGAACCCACTATCTCCCGGATGCAAGCTCACAGCCGCGTGCCCTTCACCGCACGGCTAACTCGCCCGGTCTTGGTACGTTTGCACGGCGATAGAACGTGTAGCAGGATTATGGAATGCAGTAAAATTAAAAAGCTTTGATGGTACAGAAACGTTGAGATTATCATCAACATGGTCATCATCCTGCTTCTCTTTTTCTTGAGATGTATGCATAATAACAAGACTTGTAGCAGGCGTAGAGGAGGAATTAAAAACCTCTCGCAGAGATGTATTTTTTAAAATAAATCATTATCTGTATGAATACGTTTGAGCTCATTAAATTTGTTTCTTGATGAAACTAAACTACGCGCGTTTTCATGACGTTGCCCGTTGTAAGTGTTTTTGAATTGTCTTCTACAGTGCTTGCATTGTCGCACATTACTCAAAAGATGAATCTCTGCCTGAGGGCTCCTTTTCTTGGACTGCAGACTATCATGCTAACTAAACGATTGTGCATTAAAACCTTGCATTTATTTTAAACACCTGGCCTTCCAGCTCGTAAAGTCAGTTTTCTGTTCAAATATGCACACAATCAGTACACCGTTCAATAATATACTGTATTTTGTATAATCGCGTTAGTAGCTGTTCTATCGAAAAACTGACATAACAAATGCTGTAGAAAATTACATTTCTAATCATTTTGTCGGAACACGTTTTTCCGTACAGGTTATAATAAGAAAGATAATAATAAACTTAGGCTTTTGCTGAGTTACGAGAATTTTTTGAATAGAACGTAGTATTCACGCTAGAGCGACAGCTTTCATAATGCCAAAATGTTAACTTCTAAACAATTGCAACTCCACCCGATGTCAAGGTGTCAATCAACGCAGGAGTGTGCGAGTTGTGTTACTAGAAATTCCTCTATCATGGAACAACCGATTCCTGTCTATAGTTGCAAAGAGTGTGTAAAGACTTTTCTCCGGAGCTATTACAAGAGACGCAATGAGATGTTGTGTAAGACTGTTTTTCAATGCAAACACTGTAGAAGACAATTCAAAAACGCTTACAACGGGAAACGTCATGAAAATGCTTGTAGTGAAGTTTCATCAGGAAACAAATTTAAAGAGATCAAACATATTCATGCAGATACTGATTTATTTTTGAAAAGTACACCTCTGCGAGAGATTCTTAATTCTTCCTCTACGCCTGCTACAAGTTCTGTTACTATGCACACATCTCAAGATAAAGGGAAGCAGGATGATAATGATAATGATGATGATGATGATGGTGGTGGTGGTGATAAAGAAAATCTGAACGTTTCTGTGCCATCAAAGCTTTTCAATTTTACTTCATTCCCTAAGCCTTCTACACGTTCTTTCGCCGTGCAAACGTATCAAGGAGAACACAATGATGACGATCTAGAAGAAGAATAAGAATAATAAGAAGAGAAGCAAGATAATAATAATAATAATAATAATAATAATAATAATAATAATAATAATAATAATAATAATAATAATAATAATAATTGTTCCGGGATATCTGTGGAACAGCAGAGGTGAAAGAAGGTGCCGGGGTGAATGGGTCTAACTACAAAATCAAAGTTAATTTAAAACTGTAACAAGATTATATTTTTCCCTCTTTTCTTTTTTAAGAACAACAAGAAACAATGCAATAGGTACAAGTAGCAAAAATTAACTCTAGGAAAGATAAGATTGGTGGTATAAACCGAACTTGGGCTTCAAGACCTCCCTTTACATTTTCTGAGCTCTCAGCTCACAAACACACATTTACCATGGGCAGAAAACCCCTAATACCTGGAGCACTTGCTCCCAAAAGTTGCAATATCAGCCTCCCAAAGGCACTTTTACACACTGGAAAAGAGCTAACACGCTCTCAGTTTTCACGCCTATTCAAGGCAATATCAGACTTTACAATTGATTGCCATCAAGGCACGACTTACAACAATGACACGGGGATATCTTGTACCCAATCTACTGGGCCTTAGCAGGAAAAGAACAGGTTAAGTAAATGGCCCTGAATACCAAAAAGAATGGAGACGTGTACTTGCACTCCTAAAAACACATTTTAAAACCTAAAAGGCACTAGGCCGATGAAACAGGGGCTATTCCAAAACTATGGAGTGGCTCGTATAAGGAAGAAATTTAAAACATTAAGGAAAAGAAGAAAATCAGTTACAAAAACGTAGTCACCTCAAACCAAAATGAATGGGAGCTCGACAGGGTAAATCACTCTCTATCCCCGAATTACAGTTACAGATTCAAGTAAGATTTTACATAAGCCTGCAGAAAATTACATATTTAGAAAATGAGGTTACATTGTAAAAGGTTTCGGACCTTTCCCGCGGGTTAAACTCCTGAGCTAGCAAGAAATAAAGATGTTAAATGGCCATTACCTTATTACGTTTACGTCCACGCACTAAGTTAGATGTTGATCGAGTGGCCGAGAGACGAGAAAATCAGCAGTTTAAAAACCCTCGGGGAGAGTTCGAGACCTTTCATGAATGATCAAGACACACCCACGGAGTTTTATTGGTTAACATCAAAAGGTACACACAAAATCGAAGAAGAAATGCGGGATTGGCTGGAACTTAATTACAGAAATGATTGATTGGTTAACTTCGAAACTGGCGGAAGTAAAAGATAAATATTGCCAACCCAAAAATGAATGAACAAAATTTAGTAAAGAAAAAACTTATGAATACAAAATTTCTTCAAATAAAGTTCCTTCATTCACACCGGGGTGCATGATCATAGTTTTTAGTAGAGACATCTATGAGAGAATGTCCACACTTCTTGATCAATCTTCGAGCATACAAATATGTCTATTTCTATGCTCGAAGTGATCAATGGAAAACAAAACAAGTTGAAATCCAGACAGTTCTGACAACTTCGTAATCACAAATTTTACGGCAGTGACATCTTCTGAGGGAAAATTTAAGTTGTCTAGTTCCAAGTTCAGTGTTTCTCCAGTAGAGGACTTCTAATTGGCGCAAGATTTAAACCTGCGGCGTAGAGGTGTACCACCCGGTACAATAATAATAATAATAATAATAATAATAATAATAATAATGAAAAAGAAGATTTCAACGCTTCTTTGCCTAACCATGTTCAGTTTTTACTTACAAATGCCATCGCAGAAGTACGTGCTACTTCAAAACAAATTCTACCGTTTCCTGCACATTAAGAGTCTGCATCTGCAGTAAACGCAATGTTACAACAAGTCCCTGTTACCTTATATTGATGTAAGATACTGTAAAAACCCCAACCTACTAGTAAAACGTTTGCAACTGCCAGTAGCGGCGATTGAGAATGACAAGTGCGGGGGGGAAAATATACAGACAACCAACAATACCCGGATGTGTAGGAAATAGCGGTCGCGTAAGGAGGGGGGGGGGGCAGGGTGTATACATCGAAGTTGAAAAAAATCGCTAAAAAAGGCTAAGTTTTGTTATGCTCTCTCAGCGAATTTCGACAGAAAGATAAAGGTTGACATTTTTCCAACTTAAGTGCGGCAATAATACTGTACTTTTTTGAGATTTTTCATTCAATACCGTATGATAAAACTTTAATCAAGGAACAATATTCAACATTTATTACAATGAAAAAGAAGTACGGCGTGATTATGCAATTAAAATAATTTAGTATTTGACTCCTCCCCTGCGAACCATGTGACCTTGCCGTGGAGGGGAGGCTTGCATGCAGTCGAGCCGTAGGTGGAACCATATCGGATGAGTATCTGTCGAGAGACCAGACAAACGAATGGTTCATCGAAAGGGGGATATCAGCCTTTCAGAAGTTGCTAGGGCGGCAATCTAGGTGATTGACTGATATATTCTTGTAATATTACTTAACATGGCTTAGCTAAGTTGATACTGCTACACGGCCGAAAGCAACGGGAAACTGCAGCCGCAACTAACTCCCGAGGACATGCAGCTCTCCCGGGTAATATATTCCGGAGGAAAGATAGTCCCCCATTCGGATCTCCGGTTTGGGGTTAGTCGAGAGGGGGCAATCATCAGGAAGATGGATACTGACATTCTGCGAGTCGGAGAGTGGAATGTTATAAGTTTGAATCGTTGTGATAGGTTAGAGAATCTGAAAAGGGAGATAGATATACTAAAGTTAGATGTAGTTTGTATAAGTGTTTTACGTCGGCAGGAAGAGCGGGATTTTTGGTCAGGCAACTACAGAATAATCAACACAAAATCAAATGGGGGAAATAGAGGAGTAGGTTTAATAATGAATAAGAAAATAGTGCACAGGGTAAGCAACTACGACCAGCATAGTGAAAGGATTGTTGTTTTCAAGATAGACACCTAGCCAATGCCCACCACAACAGTGCAGGTCTATATGCCTACTAGTTCAGCGAATGATGAAGAAATCTAAAAAATATACGAAAAGATAGAAGATTTAATACAATATGTAAAAGGTGACGAAAATCTAATTGTGATGTGAGACCGGAATGCAGTGGTAGGCCAAGGAAGAGAAGGTAACATAGTAGCAGAATTCGGATTGGGCAAAGGAATGAAAGAGGAAGCCGGCTGGTTGAATTCTGTACCGATCATAATTTAGTCCTTGCTAACACTTGCTTCAAACACCACAATCGACGGCTGTATACATGGACGAGACCAGTGGACACTAGAAGTTATCAAACAGAATTCATTGTGATTAGGCAGAGATTCAAAAACCAGGTTTTGGATGCAAGACTTTCCCAGGAGCAGATGTGGATTCTGACCACAACTTGTTGGTCATGAAATGCCATCTGAAACTGAAGGAATTGAAGAAAGGAAGGGTTGCAAGGAGATGGGATGTACACAAATTGAAAGAAAAGAGTGTGAGTGATTGTTTCGAGCACATCTAACACAAGGACTAAATGAAAAGACTGAAGGAAACACAGTAGAAGAAGAATGGAGAGCATGAAGAATGAGACCAGTAAGGCTGCTGTATAAAAGTTAGGAAGAAAGGAAAGGTCAACTAATAAACAATGGATAACTCAAGAGATACTAGACCTGATTGACGAACGACGAAAATACAAGGATGCAAAGTATGAGGAGGGCAGAAAGGAATACAGGCGAATAAAGAATAAAGTAGATAGAAAGTGCAGGACAGCTGAGGAAGAAAGAGAAGCGCAAAGATGTTGAAGATTGTAGGGTCCTAGGGAAGGTAGACATTGCATACAGGAAAATCAAGGAAACCTTTGGGGAAAGGAAATATAGGTGTACCGGTATGAATATTAAAAGCTCAGATGGAAAACCCCTTCTAGGGAAAGAAGACAAGTCAGAAAGATGGCAGGGTCATAGCCAAGAGTTATATAAAGGTCAGTAAATGATAGCGTTCTGGAACAAGAAGAGACTGTTGATGCTGATGACATGAGAGACCCAATTTTGAGGTTAGAATTCGACAGAGCTTTGAGAGACCTAAGTAGGAACAAGGCACCGGGAATTAATGACATACCCTCAGAATTACTGACTGCCTTAGGAGAAACCAGCATGGAGTGGTTATTCTGTTTAGTACCTAAGACCTATGATACAGGAGAAGTGCCATCCGATTTTCGGCAAAATGTTGTTATACCTATTCCCAAGAAAGCCGGTGCTGACAAGTGTGAAAACTCCCGCACCACTAGTTTAGTATCTCACGCCTGCAAAATTTTAACACGTATAATGGTTCATGTTTGTGGGTTACTGTAGTCACGTCCTAGTTCGTGAACCATGGGCAACGGCTGAGTGGCCTAGTAAGTGATCCTGAGAGTCGGGATACCAGTTGCTATGGAATGGGAGTGGGCATCTCGGACATATTCTGAGTCGTGGCCCTCCTTGTGCTCAGGCGGCTAGGACTATACAATTCACCGGTGGTCCATAACCCGTTAGAGAAGGGATCCTCACTTGGACTATGTGCAAGTAGGGAAACATCCTGCTTCATGAATTTACTGAGCTCAGAACACTTTAAGCAAGCCTCGGACCTATGGGAGTAATGGAGTCCCACTCCCATTTGACAGGCGAGGGACTCCTTGGAAACAACTTAGCGAACGAAATGGAATTCGATGGGGCTTATGGAAGAAAGAAGGTAGAACTGGCTGAGTCAGCAAAGAGGATGCATCTGGATGTACTAGGAGTAAGTGATATTCGGGTAAGGGGAGGTAATGAGGAAGAGATAGAAGATTATAATGTGTACTTGACGGGTGTTAGAAAGGGAAGGGCAGAGTCTGGGGTAGGACTCTCTATCAGAAATACCATTGCACGCAACATAGTTTCTGTTAGGCACGTAAATGAGCGAATGATGTGGGTAGATTTGTCAGTGGGAGGAATTAGGACAAGAATTGTGTCCGTGTATTCACCATGTGAGGGTGCAGATGAGGATGAAGTTGTTAAGTTTTATGAAGCATTGAGTGACATCGTGGTCAGGGTGAACAGCAAGGATAGAATAGTGCTAATGGGCGATTTAATTGCGAGAGTTGGGAATAGAACTGAAGGATACGAAAGGGTGATTGGTAAATGTGGGGAAGGTATGGAAGCTAATGGAAATGGGAAGCGTTTGCTGGACTTCTGTGCTAGTATGGGTTTAGCTGTTACGAATACATTCTTCAAGCATAAGGCTATTTACAGCTACACATGGGAGGCTAGGGGCACCAGATCCATAATAGACTACATCTTAACGGATTTTGAATTCAGGAAATCTGTTAGGAATGTACGAGTTTTTCGCGGATTTTCCGATGATACAGACCACTATCTGATCTGTAGTGAACTAAGTATCTCTAAGCCTAGGGTAGAGAAAGTGAAATCTGTCTGCAAACGAATAAGAGTAGAAAATCTCCAGGACGAGGAAATTAGACAGAAGTACATGGATATGATTAGTGAGAAGTTTCGAACAGTAGACAATAAGCAGGTTCATGATATAGAAAGTGAATGGGTGGCATACAGGGATGCTGTGGTAGAAACAGCAAGGGAATGCCTAGGAACAACTGTGTGTAAAGATGGGAAAAGGCGAACATCTTGGTGGAATGATGAAGTGAGAGCAGCCTGTAAACGTAAAAAGAAGGCTTATCAGAAATGGCTCCAAACAAGGGCCGACCGGGCGAGTTGGCCGTGCGCGTAGAGGCGCGGGGCTGTGAGCTTGCATCCGGGAGATAGTATGTTCGAATTCCACTATCGGCAGCCCTAAAAATGGTTTTCCGTGGTTTCCCATTTTCACACCAGGCAAATGCTGGGGCTGTACCTTAATTAAGGCCACGGCCGCTTCCTTCCAACTCCTGGGTCTTTCCTATCCCATCGTCGCCGTAAGACCTATCTGTGTCGGTGCGACGTAAAGCCCCTAGCAAAAAAAAACAAGGGCCGAGGCAGACAGGGATTTGTACGTAGATGAAAGAAACAGAGCGAAACAAATAGTTGTTGAATCCAAAAAGAAGTCATGGGAAGATTTTGGTAATAACCTGGAAAGGCTAGGTCAAGCAGCAGGGAAACCTTTCTGGACAGTAATAAAGAAACTTAGGAAGGGAGGGAAAAAGGAAATGAACAGTGTTCTGAGTAATTCAGGTGAACTCATAATAGATCCCAGGGAATCACTGGAGAGGTGGAAGGAATACTTTGAACATCTTCTCAATGTAAAAGGAAATCATCCTGGTGGTGTTGCCAACAGCCAAGCTCATGGGGAGGAGGAAAATGATGTTGGTGAAATTATGCTTGAGGAAGTGGAAAGGATAGTAAATAAACTCCATTGTCATAAGGCAGCAGGAATAGATGAAATTAGACCTGAAATGGTTAAGTATAGTGGGAAGGCAGGGATGAAATGTCTTCATAGAGTAATAAAATTAGCGTGGCGTGTTGGTAAGGTACCTTCAGATTGGACAAAAGCAGTAATTGCACCTATCAATAAGCAAGGGAACAGGAAGGATTGTAACAACTATCGAGGTATCTCATTGATTAGTATACCAGGCAAAGTATTCACTGGCATCTTGGAAGGGAGGGTGCGATCAGTCGTTGAGAGGAAGTTGGATGAAAAACCAGTGTGGTTACAGACCACAGAGAGGCTGTCAGGATTAGATTTTCAGTATGCGCCAGGTAATTGAAAAATGCTACGAGAGGAATAGGAAGTTGTGTTTATGTTTCGTAGATCTAGAGAAAGCACATGACAGGGAACCGAGGGAAAAGATGTTCGCCATACTGGGGGACTATGGAATTAAAGGTAGATTATTAAAATCAATCAAAGGCATTTGTGTTGACAATTGGGCTTCAGTGAGAATTGATGGTAGAATGAGTTCTTGGTTCAGGGTACTTACAGGAGTTAGACAAGGCCGTAATCTTTCACCTTTGGTGTTCGTAGTTTACATGGATCATCTGCTGAAAGGTATAAAATGGCAGGGAGGGATTCAGTTAGGTGGAAATGTAGTAAGCAGTTTGGCCTATGCTGACGACTTGGTCTTAATGGCAGACTCTGCCGAAAGCCTGCAATCTAATATCTTGGAACTTGAAAATAGGTGCAATGAGTATGGTATGAAAATTAGCCTCTCGAAGACTAAATTGATGTCAGTAGGTAAGAAATTCAACAGAATCGAATGTCAGATTGGTGATACAAAGCTAGAACAGGTCGATAATTTCAAGTATTTAGGTTATGTGTTCTCCCAGGATGGTAATATAGTAAGTGAGATTGAATCAAGGTGTAGTAAAGCTAATGCAGTGAGCTCGCAGTTGCGATCAGCAGTATTCTGTAAGAAGGAAGTCAGCTCCCAGACGAAACTATCTTTACATCGGTCTGTTTTCAGACCAACTTTACTTTACGGGAGCGAAAGCTGGGTGGACTCAGGATATCTTATTCATAAGTTAGAAGTAAGAGACATGAAAGTAGCGAGAATGATTGCTGGTACAAACAGGTGGGAACAATGGCATGAGGGTACTCGGAAAGAGGAGATAAAGGCTAATTTAGGAATGAACTCGATGGATAAGGCTGTACGCATAAACCGGCTTCGGTGGTGGGGTCATGTGAGGCGAATGGAGGAGGATAGGTTACCTAGGAGAATAATGGACTCTGTTATGGAGGGTAAGAGAAGTAGAGGGAGACCAAGACGACGATGGTTAGACTCGGTTTCTAATGATTTAAAGATAAGAGGTATAGAACTAAATGAGGCCACAACACTTGTTGCAAATCGAGGATTGTGGCGACGTTTAGTAAATTCTCAGAGGCTTGCAGACTGAACGCTGAAAGGCATAACAGTCTATAATGATAATGTATGTATGTATGTATAATATATAGAAGAATGGAAAGAAAAGTTGAAACTGAGTTGGGAGAAGATTAATTTGGCTTCAGGGGAATGTGCGAACACGTGAAGCAATGCTGACTTTACGTCGAATCTTAGAGGGCAGAATTAAGACAGACAAGCCCACGTACATAGTTTTCGTAGATCTAGAAAAGGCATTCGATAATATTGATTGGACCAAACTATTTGAGATTCTGAATGTGATCGGGATCAGATACCCATAAAGGAGAATTATGTACAGTCTGTACAAAAATAAGTCTACAGTGATAAGAATCGATGGCTTTGATGAAGGGGCAGCAATCCAGAAAAAGGAGCGGTAGGGCTGCACTTTGTCCCCTCTCCTTTTCAATGTTTACCTAGAACAGGCGATAAAGGAAATCAAAGAGGAATTTGGAAAGGTAATCAAAGTCCAAGGAGAGGAAATCAAAACCCTGAGATTTGCCGATGATATTGTTATTTTATCTGACTCTGCAAAGATCTGGAGAAATTGCTGAATGGTATGGACAGAGCCTTGGAGAAGGAATACAAGATGAAAATAAATAAGTCCAAAACAAAAGTAATGGAGTGCGGTCGAACAAAGACTGGTGATGCAGGAAATATGAGATTAGGAGATAAAGTCTTAACGGAAATAGATGAAATTGTTACTAGGGTAGTAAAATAAATAATGATAGTAGAAGTATGGAGGACATAAAATGCAGACTAGCACAAGCAAGGAAGGCCTTTCTTAGGAAAAGAAATTTGCTCACCTCGTGGAATTGTATGGAAGTAAAACGTGGACGATAACTAGGTCAGAAAGAAAGAGAATAGAAGCTTTTGAAATGTGGTGTTACACAAGAGATTCAAGGTGGCGACTACTGTGTGTGAGTCTGTGATATCCGTGGTGGATAATGGTGTAAGGTGCAGTGAAAAATGTGGCAAATGCAGAAGAGTAGTTAAAATGTAATTCTGTGTCGTAAGTGTGATGAATGGTACCATTTTCGTTGTGCAAATATTGTAAATAGGTCTGATATTGAAGAAAGTGTGTGGCTGTGTCCCGAGTGTAAACAAACTGATAGTGAGGTAGAACAACAAGAAAGAGAGACTTACGAATCTATGCTTAAGATTTTAGGAGTGCTACAAGAAGACTTATGAGCTCTGAAACTTGAAAATAAAAGCTTAAAAGACAGAATAAAGAAACTGGAAGATAAAGAAGACAGTGGAGAAGAAAGATCGCCGTGGACGGAAGTGACGCATAGCCATTTTAGGCCTAATTTTAAACATATGGGAGAAACTACGTACAACTTAAAACTGGGAAAAAACTCTTTGCAGTGCCAAAATAGATTTCAGTCATTACAACAAGTTCCAGAAGAAGACACATCAAGTTTTCCGAATAATTTTAAATCCAGTGGAGGTAACCTACAGAAGAAGAAAACCAACCTGAAGTCAAGATCGCCAAAAAGATCTCTACGCAGACAATCAAGGGCGGGGTATGGCAGAAGGCATCAAGAATGAGCTGCATAATCCAGAAACTGAGGTTTTTAGGACTAATAAAACCAGGTGCCAAAACTGAAGACGTCCTTTCAAGTTGGGATCCTGTGTTAGAGAAGGACAACTACGTGGTGATTGTGAGTGGTTCAAATGACATTGCTGCAAATGAAGGTGAGGAACTAATTACGACCCTCAGAGGTAAGATTTCGAAACTACCTGACTGAAAAGTAATTGTAGTTAATGTGCCACCCAGGTATGACCTTATAGAAGACTCGTGTGTGAACAAAGCTGTACATGATGTAAATATAAAAATCAAGAGGTTAAGTAAGAGTTTTAGAAATGTCTATGTAGTAGATACTTTAGGACTTGGCAGGCAAATGTTCACTAGTCATGGGTTACATCTGAATGGTAATGGAAAAGCAACTCTCTGTAGACAAATTGCTACAATTATCAACAGAGATTTGCAAACTAATATGCACTTAAGAAAACCCATACCACTAAATTGGCATATACAGGGAAACTTGCCAGAAAACCCAGATCCTTAAATCAAGATCTATGCACAAAGATCTGGGTTCCAGGGACGTTCTCAACTCATGAGTCAAATGTTACCCAATTACAACAGTCAAGTTTTAGGGAGGAAGGGGTCTAAGATTGCTCTTGATAAGCTGTCAGAGTATAGTAAATAAACAAATAAAATTCAGTACATTGATGGAATCTTATGAGACTGATGTGGTGATAGGAGTAGAATCATGCTTGAGAGAAGGGGTGGGTAATAGAGAAGTATTTCCAGAAGGGTATACAGGCTATCGTAGAGACCGAGGAGATAAAAAGGATGGGGGGTGTTTATTCTGGTGAAGGAAACTTATTGTTCACATGAATGGTTTACCGATGAAAGGGATGAAATATTAGGGATAAAATTAATTTGTGATAATATGAAGGAGGTGGGAATTATAGGAACATATAGGCCTAGAAGAGAGGAAAGAGGGATGGAAATATTTGAGAAAATAATAGATTATAATCATAAAAACAATGATAATGATATGGTAATAATTGGGGGAGATCTAAACTTGCCTGAAGTTGAATGGAATGGAGCTGCAAGTGAAGCCCATGAACAGAAAGTGGCAAATAAGTTAATTTGGGAGGGAGGATTTACACAAGTAGTACAAGAACCGACTCGTCTCAACAACTTGCTAGATGTATTCTTGGTTAAACCATGGGAAATTGTTTATAAAACTGAGGTAATTGAAGGAATAGGTGACCATAAGGCTGTAATAATGGATGTAGGACTTGTACCAAAAATGCTTAATAAGAGGGTCACACAAGACAAGACATTATACAGAAAAACTAAAGTTGATGAATTTGGGACTTACCTTAAATCACAATTCAGTTGTTGGATAAGTGAAGGGAGTAATGTGGATACACTTTGGGCTAAATTTAAAGGAATCATTTGGGAAGGAGAGAAGAGATTTGTACCTGTTAAGAAGGGTAAAATGACCTCAGACCCTGTTTATTATACAAGGGAAATAAGGAAATTAAAAAGAAAATGTAGAATAGTAAGCAGGAAAATCAAAGAAGGTAGGGAGAATAGAGAAACTAGAAAACAGCTAATGGGGGAACTGAATAGAGTGAAAAAGGAAGCAAAAGAGAAATATATGAATGGCATACTTCAAGAGGGTAATGACCACAAAGGGAAATCGAAGAAGATGTATTCATATATTAGGAATCAAAAAGGAAAAGGAATCCAAATTCCTACAATGGTGGGAGAAGGGGGTGAACACTATTCAACAGATACTGAGAGAGAAAATGTATTTAGTAGGGAATTCAGAGATTCAGTTGAAGATTGTCAGGAGTTGGAAACAGTAACAGAAGATAGAGTGGGATAGACACATAGGGAAACAAGAAGCTTCTCATTCACAAATGAAGATATTTTCAGAGAAATCCAACTGCTTCAGCAAGGAAAAGCAGCAGGAAGTGATCAAATTACTGGGGAGGTATTAAAGACAATGGGGTGGTACATAGTGCTTTATTTAACATTTCTCTTTGACTATGTCGTAAATAATAGTGTAATACCAAAAGAATGGAAGGAATCTATAATAATACCAATTTATAAAGGAAAGGGTGATAAAAGGAAACCGGAGAACTACAGACCAATCAGCCTGACCAGTATAGTTTGTAAAATACTGGAGAGTTTCATAGCAAAGTACATCAGAGGGATATGTGATGATAAAAATTGGTTCATGAGGAACCAGTATGGATATAGAAATAAATTTTCTAGTGAGGCACAACTGGTGGGATTTCAGCAGGACATATCAGATCAGTTGGATTCAGGAGGCCAGTTAGATTGCATAGCCATATATCTTTCCAAAGCCTTTGATAGAGTGGAACATGGAATTTTATTAAAGAAATTGGAGGGAATAGGATTGGACGTAAGGGTTATACATTGGATAAGAACATTTCTAAATTTAAGGGTTCAGAAAGTCAAAGTAGGAAATAATATATCACAGGAAGAGAAAGTTTGGAAGGGAATCGCACAGGGTTGTATAATCGGTCCGTTACTTTTCTTAATATATACAAATGATTTAGGGAACAATATAAAATCAAAAATAAGATTGTATGCAGATGATATAATTGTTTATAGGGAAATAAATAATATTGAGGATTGTTCAGAATTATTAAGGGACCTTGAAAGTATCCAACAGTGGGTTGAAGAAAATAATATGAAGGTTATTGGAGGCAAATCAACAGTTACATTTACAAACAGGAGCTTTAAAACTGAATTTGAATATACTTTGGATGAGGTAGTTATACCAAAAGATGGCAAGTGCAAATACTTAGGTGTGAGATTTGAAAGTAATTTGCACTGGAAGGGTCATGTTGATGACATTGTTGGGAAAGCATACAGATTGTTACATGCCATAATGAGGCTACTTAAAGGATGCAACAACGAATTAAAAGAAAAAAAAGTTACTTAAGTATGTTTCGACCATTATTGGAATATGCAAACAGTGTTTGGGATCCTCACCAGGAATACCTAATAAAAGACATAGATAGTGTGCAGAGGAAAGCAGCAAGATTTGTAACAGGGGATTTCAGGAGAAACAGTAGTGTATCAGAAATGTTACAGGAACTTGGGTGGAAAATTTTAAGTAAGAGAAGGGAGAAAACTAGACTTATAGGATTATATAGAGCCTGTACAGGGGAAGAAGCATGGGGAGAAATCCGTGAGTGGCTTCAGTTGGAAAATAATTATATTGGTAGAACTGACCACAAGTATAAAATTAGAAGGAATTTTAGCAGAAGCGACTGGGATAAATTTTCATTCATTGGGAAGGGCGTGAAGGAGTGGAACAGTTTACCAGGGGTAGTGTTTGATCCTTTTCCAAAATCTGTACAGGTATTCAAGAAGAGAAAAAACAGCAACAGGGAAAATAAATGAAATGTTAGAGGGCATTCTACCAGTGCAGGCTATTGTGAATAAGAAATGTGTGTAAAAAAAATTAATTCCATCCCCTGATCCATGGAGTTTGGACAGCCAAAGTAGGGGACTGCCTGTAGGGGTGAAGTACAGTGGGGACTTCGAGGGCCCTGGGACCGCGACGGTAGCTGTGAAGGCCCTTCAGGAACTTTGAAAAGTTGTGGCAAAAGGGGGCTCCGGTTAAGACGCAGCAGGTCGTTATGCTACTCAGGTTCCAAAGTGGGGGAAAAAAGTAAATAAATGCAATGTGAATTTTAATCTTATACCAGTTGCATAGTATTATTTGAAGTAATTCCACCTACTGTGTATGAGTTGACTATGTTTGTAAGTATAGGAGATATTATAAGTAGAATTTTGTAAACATTATAAACTTATTAAGGATGATCTGTTTGTTTAATAGAAAAAAGAATTGTTAGCATAAATTGTATATTATTGTATTCTAGAAAAAAATTTCTTCTCTTGTTAATTTAAAATTTAGTGCTTGACAATAATGCATTTTAGTGTACCATTTGCCACCGAGGTAGACACCTCATTTGCAAATAAAGAGATTTTGATTGATTTGATTTGAAGAATGTCATGGGCGCCCATGCCCGGGAGCAAGGGGGTGTCGCGGCCGTGCTCTAGCTCTCAGGGGAAGTCAAAATTCTAATGTAGTCGGGTGTCTTTCTTTCAAGAATATGATTTAAAGTCGGTATTACGTGGATGTGGTAGTACCGCCCTCCATCAACAGGCAGGGGATAGCGTGGGTGTTATTTTACCATGGAATAAAAGTCGCCTTTCATCTTCCAAGGTATTAAAAATACTACAAACCCCAGGTCTATGCCCCCTACAAACTGTCATATGGGCGCCCATGAAGAATGTTCAAGGTGAGATGGGTAGATAGAATCACGAATGAAGAGATACTGAATCGAATTGGTGAGAGGAGAACGATTTGGATACATTTGACCAGAAAAAGAGACGGAATGATAGGGCACATCTTATGACACTCAGGACTTGTACAGCTCGGTTTTGATGGAAGTGTAGGTGGTAAGAACGGTAAAGGTAGACCGAGATACGATTATGACAAACAGATTAGAGCTGATGTAGGATGTAGTAGTTATGTATAAATTAAGAGTTTAGCATAGGATGAGGTGGCATGAACAGCTGTATAAAAACAATCTATGGACCGATCATTCAAACAACAACATTTGACTACCCACTAACAAACTAACCGATACTAAAGAGACTGCCAAACTGACGAATGCGCGCGGTAAGCGAGAGAAACATACCTCGGTGTCATGACCTCGGCAGAAAAATATACCCCTGCTACCCTTCCTCACAGCACATGCAAAGTCTCCACTACTAGATGTGGCGCTATACAAATCGATTAGCCAGGACGAACAACATTTTGTGAGTATTTACGCTAGTTTGTTTGTTAATAATTAAAGCAAATAATGGAAAAAATAGCTGATAAGACGACAGGGCTTGTACAAATTGCTTGTTTAAATAATTCCTAGTTTCAACCGACTGAAATGAAATAAAAATGTAATGCTTACTCCAAGAAAGTGGGGGGGGGGGGAGCACCGCTTCCCCCCGCCCCCTCCCCCTAATCGCCGCTACTAGCAACTGCTAAGAGTCTATCACGATTCTAGTTACACACAGCATACAACAGATCTTCCATCGTCGAGGTGCTACCTAGTGGTATTCAGTGCTGTGTATGGTATGCTCTCTCACGTGTCTGGTAGAATGCACACAACGCAGGCTGACGCGGCTTTTTATGGAAGTTTGAAAACGTGGACAGACAGGTGGACCGAGGGATTCTGGACAGGTTCTCACCGCAGGACTTTCTACTGTCATTGGTGCAACAAG